>NC_044315.2:59947675-60547675 GCF_007474595.2 Lynx canadensis
AGCTCTTGGATCACTTGGAAAAGCAAGCAAAGGAGTTTAAGGACCGAGAAGATCTGGTCCCCTACACAGGGGAAAAGCGAGGTACTGAATAATGTTGTTCTTATGAATATATCGCTCCCCACGCATCGTTAAGTGCCAATTACGTGCCAGGCCCTCTGCTGAGCCACATGTGACTGGGCCTTCTTGCCCACATGCCTGCCTGGACCAAATTCACAAAACCAACACCAAAAGCAGCAATGCCTGGTGTGGATGTAGTGAAGTTTTGGGTAAACTGAGGAAAGAGTGATCTCTACCAGCCCAGCAAAGCTTTCCCCTAAACCCCCTTTAATCAGGGTGTCTGATCATTTCTCATACAAACCTAGGCACCTTTGAAAATGAAAGAGGAAACTATTAATCATGATATCCGGGCATAAGGCCTACACAAGGCTCGTCCTATGCAAATTGGGAATGAGATAACCTAGCTGTACCCTAACTATCCGTGCTCTTTCTGCTGTGTTCCTTTCTCTGGCACCTGCATCCCCTCCTTTATCTGTCCCTTTAAGACTCTCTGCCCCATCCTAAGGCAAGTCATTTAGAAGACTGGGGAACAGAGAGGCACTCCCTGACTGTCCAACCCTTTTAGGACTTCTCTTTGCTCTCCAAACCGTTCTGCTGTCCTCATATTGTGTCTGCCCTCATTCGCCCCACTGCTGCCCCACAGGCCTCCTTCTATTCCTCACGCATTCCAAGATCTTTTCCACCTCAGGACCTTTGCATGTACTCCTTTTGCCTGGACCGCTGCTCTTGCTGTCTGGCTCCATGCTGTCTTCATAGCTGGCTCTTCCTCCCTTATAAGAGGCTTAATGCTTAGAAATAGCCTGGAGCTACATGTAGTCTGGTTGCAATCCTGACACTACCACTTACTAGCTGTGTGAGCTTGAGTACATTTTTGAATCTGCCATGCCTCCGTTTCCTCCTCTGTGAAATGGGAATGCAGAAAATAGTATTACCAAGCTGACAAAGTTGTTATGAGTTAAGATATATATAAAGCACTTAGCACCTGGCCCATAGCAAATGCTGTGTAAGTACCAGCTATTATTACCCTTTTGGTCTCAACTATACTGTCTCCTCTTTCAGGGAAGCCTTTCCTGTCCACCCTGTTTAGGACATGTAGTCCCTTCAGCTCCTCCCTTGGTTACTCTCCATCTCAGGAGCCTGTGGGTGTGTCCTTCATAGCAATTTCCATTTTATAATTTTCCCTTCGTGTGTCACTTGTCTCTCCCACTGGCTATAAGCCCCATGAGGGCAGGCACTCAGGCTCAGGCTGGTTTTGCTCACCCAGTACCCCCAGCACCCAGGACAGGGCCTGGTATCCAGTAGGGCTCAGCAGAGAGTTGTTGAATGAATGAGTTAAAATCAAATAAATTACAATGAATCTTGTGGGCTACTTCCTTAGAATATAAGCCGCACAAGTATGAGGGCCGCATCTGTTTTGTTCATCATTACGTCTACACCTAATAAACACTAGCATGTGGTAGGCACCTAATAAGCATCTGTTGAATGAAAGCATTAATTCTAATTAATTAATTGTGTAATGATTCATTTTCAGTCTCTTCCATTCCCCCCACCCCCAAGGTTGTAAACATGATGAGCCAAGGGTCCACGTCTGTGGCTTTTATCTCTGTATCCCTGTTGCGTAATAAATAATCAAATGAAAAAGCCAACAGAAGTAGCATCATGGGGAGGACTTTGGCATCACAAATGTGGACTTGGAGCTCGGTCCAGATTTTATGGAAAACTTGGAAGGTCAGGGAAGCCCAAGGGGCATCTGGATTACGGACATGGAGAGGATTGTGTGGTCTGAGGCACCCTGGAGGGGTGGCAGAGGAAGGAGGTCTTGACCCTAAGGGCCGAGTATGCCCCCCTGAGAGTGAGGGCATGAGAGGTTTTTAAGCAAGGTGCTTGTGCTGTGAGGCGTGATTTCTGTGCAGCAAATAAAGATAATAGAATATCAGGATTTGCGGGGGACTTAAAACTCCCATTTTCCCACCTGTACATTTGAAAAATGGAGAACCTGGGCACCTGGGTGGCTCAGTCAGTTAAGCGTCTGACTCTTGATTTCAGCTCAGGTCATGATCTCATGGTTCATGAGTTCGAGCCCCATGTGGGGCTCCACAGAGCACAGAGCCTGCTTGGGCTTCTCTCTCTCCCCCTCGGTCTCTGCCCCTCCCTCACTTGTGTTCACATGCATGCATTCTCTCTCTCTCTCTTTCTCCCTCTCTCTTTCTCTCAATAAATAAATAAATAAACTTAAAAAGAAAGGAAACTGAGGCTGTGAGAGTCCGCAGCACAGCTGGGTGGACTGCTGGTGAGTCATTGTCCCCGTGCCCACCTCCCTCTGAAGGAAGGAGCTGGAGATTGGAGGTGGGGGTGGAGGGTGGGGAAGGGAATCTGGGCAAACCAATCCTGCTGCCCCTCCATGGAATGCTGGAGTGGCATGGAGCCAGGAACAGCTCTCCAGACTCCCAGAGCCTGATTGTCTTCAGGAAAAAGTACACTGGCCCAAGGAAGGTACCTAGAATCTATTCTATTTCCATAGAATGACATGCCTAAGAGATTTATCATCATCACCACCACAACCAGCATCATCATCATAAAGTATTTACGTGATGATTGTTGGAGTCTTTGTAGGCTGAGTAAGTACAGGTCTCAGTAGAGAGTGTGGGGAAGGAGACTTTCTGGCTGTAACAGGCAGACTTAGGGCCATGGTGTCCAGCCCTCACTGAGCATTTATTTACCCAACGCCGGGCCTAAAACCAGTCAAGGTTGAGGGGAAACAGCACCCCAGTCTCCACAAGACCCAACAGAATGTGGTAGGAGCCATAAAACAGTGCAAAGTCCTGAGGAACCTGGACTCTCATTCACTCTTACTCAAGTGGTGAGGATCAGAATAGAACTTCATACACGATATCTTTAATGCAGAATTATATTGAGTTGTCCGTGCAGAATTAGATTTGACTGCTGAGGAAAAAGGTAAAATAAAATGAGAGAGACTTAGATAAAAGTTTTTCTTTCGCTTAGCTGCAGGGTTAGGCATTCTGGGCTAGCAAGGCATCTTCCCTGGCATTAGCAATCAAGATCCTTTTCCAGTTTTTTATTCTGCCCTCCCTGCAATATGTCCTTGTGCTCATGGTCCAGCTGGCTGCTGAAGTTCCAGTCATTACATCTGCATTCCAACTAGTAAGATGAAGGAAGGGAAGAAGTCCAAGTCCCTCTTGTGTCTTAGAGCTACTGCCCTTTCTGGAGACACCTGCTGCCAGGGTGTGAGAAACCACAGGTCTTACACATTTATTGGATGACGATCCTACTCATTCCATCTGTCATTTTTACAGTAGATTTTCTTTTTAACTATTTAGTTTTCTTTGCATATTTTGCCCTTTTCCAGATCCACCTCTGGTGGAGGTTATGATGCATTTCCCCCCCCAGATGACCTTGTTATATGTTCTGCTCAAATATGTAATTGATTTTTGCTATAAACAATTTAAACAATAAAGTAACTCAAAGTGATTCTCTCTACTGAGCGAATAGGCACTGATCCCATTTTAGTGAATATTCTTCTGGACTTTTCTCTCTGTACTTCCCACCCCTCCCCACTGCTACCATTACAACCCTGGTCCAAGTCCCCATCATCTCTGGCCCTGACTATTGGCAGGAGCCTCCTCACCAGCCCCTGGCTCCCATTCTTGCTTGTCCCCCTACTGGAGACTCTCAATAGCCAAACTGAGCAGGGTTTTTTAAAAATTTGAGGTAAAATTCATATAACATAAAATTAAGCATTGTATATATTTTTAAGTTTGTTTGTTTATTTATTTATTTGTTTGTTTGTTTGTTTGTTTGTTTTGAGAGAGTGAGAGAGAGAACAAACAAGCAGGGGAGGGGTAGAGAGAGAAAAGAGAAAAAATCCCAAGCAGGTTCTGTGTTGACACAGGCTTGATCCCATGAACCACGAGATCATGACCTGAGCTGGAATCAAGAGTCAGACACTGGACTGACCGAGTTACCCAGGTGCCCCCAAAATTAACCTTTTTTTTTAAAAGCTGTTGAGGTTTTATTTCAAGTTTATTTATTTATTTGGAGACACAGAGAGAGTAGGGGAGGGAAAGGGAGAGAGAGAGAGAGAGAGAGAAAGAAAGAATCCCAAGCAGGCTCCACACTGTCAGTGCAAAGCCCAACACGGGGCTCGAATCCACGAACTGTGAAAGCATGACCTGAGCCGAAGTCGGACGCTTAACCAGTTGAGCCACTCAGGCGCCCCCCCCCCCCCCCTCAAATCAACCATTTTAAAGTGAACAATTCAGTGGCATTTATTACACCCACAATGCTGTGCAACCATCTCTATGTGGATCCAACACATTTTCATCACTCCAAAATAAAACCCTGTGCCCAATAAGCAGTTACTCCCCATTCTCTGCTCCCCCCAGCCCCTGGCAACCACCTGTCTATTTCTATGGATTTACCTATCCTGGATATTTCCTATGAATCAAATCATATTAATATGTGACTTTGTGTGTCTGGCTTCTTTCGCACAGCATATTGTTTTTGAGACTCACTCATTCCCTTTTCTGACCGAATAATATTACACAATTTGTTTATCCATTCATCCACTGATGAACATTTCGGTTGTTTCCACTTTGGGGCTGTTGTGATTAGTGTTACTATGAACATTCCTGTACAGAAAATTGTTTGAGTACCTGTTTTCAGTTCTTTTGGGTTGATGTCTAAGAGTGGATTCCTGGATCACATGGTAATTCTATGTTTGTACCGTTTTACACGGCCACCAGCAACATACAGATCCTTGACAACACTTGTCATTTTCCATTTTGGTTTTTGATTCTGGTTTTATTGTAGCTGTCCTTATGGGTGTGAAGTGGTATCTCATCGTTACTTGATCTGCATTTCCCTAAGGACTATTTATGTTAAGTATCTTTGCAGGTACTTTTTGGCCGTATGCACATCCTCTTTGCAGAAAAGTCTTTAAGTCCTTTGGGTTAAATTGGGTTGTTTTTGGTGTTAATTGAAAATTTTTTAAAATATCTTCTAGATACTAGATGCTATCAAATATAGGATTTTTTTCACTTCCCTGATAATGTCCTTTGATGGACAAAAGTAGTCGAAGTTGATCTATTTTTTTCTTTTGTTGTCACAGCTAAGAATATGTTACCAAGGTCTAAGGTTGTGAGGATTTATGCCTATGTTTTCCTCTAAGAATTTTATAGTTTTAAGTATTATGTTTGAGTCATTGACCCATTTTCAGTTCATTTTTGTATATGGTGTGAGATAGGGGTACAGCTTCATCCTTTGCATGCTGATGTCCGGCCCCATCACCACTTCTGGAAGAAACTGCTCTTTCCCCCATTGAATGGGCTTGTTATCCGTGTCAGAAATCAATTTGCCATGGGTATATGGGTTCATTTTTGGACTCTCAATCCTATCCCGTTGTTTGCATGTCTATCCTTGTCAGTGCCACATGGTTTAAATTCGCAACAAGTTTTGAGATAAGGGAGTCTGAGCCCTCCAACTGTGTTCCCTTCAAGATTGTTTTGTATGTTTGGGACCTCTTGCGATTCCATATGAATTTGAGGATTGGCTTTTCTATTTTTGTAAAAATAAAAAAAGGCCTTTGGAATTTTGATAAGGGTTGCATTGAATCTGGAGATTGCTTTGGGCAATATTGCCATCTTAATATTGTCTCCCAATCCACGAACTCTGGGTATTTTTCTATTTATTTAGGTTTTCTTTCCTTTCTTTCAGCAATGTTTTCTGGCATTCCATGCACAAATCCTTTAGCTCCTTGGTTAAATTTATTTCTAAGCATTTTATTCATCTGGATGCTATTGTAGGTGAAATTGTTTTGCTAAATGCCCTTTCAGATTGCTCATCACCGCTGAGCAGAAACACCGCTCATTTGTGTGCATTGATCTTGTACCCTGTAATGTAGCCCTAACAGTGTTTATTAGTCCTCAACAGTGTTTTGTTTAATCTTTAGGGTTTTCTACATATTAGATCATGTCATCTACAAACAGAGAGAACGTTACTTCTTCCTTTCCAGTCTGGATGCCATTTTTTTTCTTGTCTGTTTGCTCCGACGAGAACCTTCAGTGCAATGTTGAACGGTAGCAGTAAAGGCAGGCACCTTTGTCTTGCAACTGATTTTCAGGGCTCCTTTCCTCCCTCTGTCAGGTCCCAGCTCCTAGGCCATCATCTCAGTGAGGCCTGACCACCTACCCAAAAGAGCAGCGTCCTCCTCACCTGCACCCCAGCCTGGAGTTGCCTAGTCTTTTACTCTGCTTTATTTTCTTCCACAATGCCTAATACCGCGTGATATCTTTGCATGTTTATTTCTCACCTGTCTCCTTTCACTAAATTATAAATTGTTCAGTGCTGCCCCACCCCTGACCCCTAGAAAGGTTCCTGGCACTTAGGAAGCATCCAATAAATATCTAGTGCATGCATGAATGAATGGATGGATGAATAGATAAATGCAATTTTCATACATGGAATTAAATTGCTCATGCTCTGTCACAGACTTGCTGTTTCACACATTATGTCTTAGACATATCCTTCCTAGTGAGTGAACATCTCCACCATCCTTTATACTAACTGCAAGAACTCCATCATATGGATGCCCCAGCTTTCTTCAGCAATCCCTATTAGTGGTCAGTAAAGTGACACACATCCTGGTGTGTGCCTTTTTGCCTCCTCGTCCAGTCATGCATCTGACGCCTTAAAAAATATAATGTTGCATGAGGCAAGGATACCTTTTTGCTCCCTATTCTTTTAATAATCTGAATGCATTTTGTTTAGATATGCTTCTAAATTGTTCTCTCACATCAGACCCCTTGGGTAGGATACCCTAGACCCTGACAGTCTATAAAATTTTTCTTTTGTATCTCTTTCCGACTTACAGGTTGCTTTCGCTAATGACCAATGTTTTCAATAGCAAGCAGTCTGGTCTGACCAAGTTTTAAAGTTATTCATTTCAAATGTGAGAGGTGCTCTGGTTGGAGATCTTTGATTCCTGTTCTCTGGGGAAGTTTGGCACTGGGTTCCCAAAGGAGAAACCTCAAGCGAGTCTCAGCACAGAGGGGTCCACAGGGTTGTGAGATAGTCCACCCGGCACCATCACCAGAGGATGCCCCAGCGCAGCCACACGCCCTGTAACGGACACCCGTGTGTTTGCAGGAAAGGTCTGGGTCCCCAAGCAGAAGCCAATGGATCCCGTGCTGGAAAGTGTGACGCTGGAGCCAGAGCTGGAGGAAGCGTTGGCAAATGCCTCAGATGCAGAACTCTGTGACATTGCAGGTAACAGCCTTTCTGGAACCTTCCCCATGTCTTCTAGAAGGGTTTGACCTGCATCTGCAGAGAGCCTTGGACAGTTTATTTCGCATGAACACACTCTCTGTTTCTAAAAAGGACTAGAGGAGACCACGAGTATTAAGACAGGAACCCATTATCAAAACCAAAATGAGGAAAATAGAAATAAAACCACCCAAACCCATCACTCCACAGATCCATGAGAACCCATCCCAGAGAGATATGGAAGCATCCCAGGGAAGGCCAGCATAGGTCCTTTACCAGCCCCTGCATCAAATCCTGCCCAACCCCCACTGCCCCCCCCCCCCCCCGCCCAGGAAGAGAAAACAGAGGGGGACAGACAGAGGGTGCAGACCTCTCAAGTTTGGGAGGCTCACAAAGGCCTGGAGCAAAGTCATTTAACTTTACAACTTTGCATGGCTCAGAGAACCAGACTTTGGGAAGCCCACCCCCTCATCACATATTTGTACAGCACCGTCCATCTCCACGTGTGTTTCCATATGATCTTCACAAACAACCCCTAAAGCTCCAGAAGGTGATTTGATATTCAGAGCCCTTCACCACGCTTGTCTCCTTATTACAGTCTAGTCCCTGCCCTGTGTGCCCTGAGTCCCAGCCCCACAGGGGATCGGGCTCAGCAAACACCCTGCGGGCCCACCGCAGTTGTGCTCCCTGGCCTGGGGGGTAACAGGGGAGACTTGGGAGCTGCTAACCACCTCCCAGATAATGACAGGAGGGTGGATGGGGTGAGAAGAGACTCGAGGCAAGTGGAAATGGGAAAGAAAGATAGAGTCAACTGTGACTATCTGGCTGTGACAGTGAGGTTGGGGGAGGAGTCAAGGAAGGTTCCAGATTTCTGGCTTCAGGGACTAAAGTGGATGCTGGTGCCATTAATAAAGGTGGGTGTATTAGTCTGCTCGGGCTGCGATGCAAAATACCACAGGTTGGGTGGCTTAAACAACAATTTATTTTCTCACAGTTCTGAAGGTTAGCAGTCCAAGGTGTTGGCAGATTTGGTTTCTTCTGAGCCCTCTCACCTTGGCTTGCAGGTGACCCCAGCTCATACTATGCTCTATTTGGGACCTTTGGAGTTTGAGGTCACCTAGGTGGGGACAGGTAGACTTGAAAGCCTTCCGTAATGCCACGAGGAGGTCCTGTTGCAATCTTTGTGGTGTCATTAGCGTGCAGATGTGGACATCATTAGCATTGCCCAGCTCCAGGCAGAAAGCATGACTGAGTGGGGGCCTGGGGCTCTGGAGGCAAGTAGCCCTGGCTACCTTAGAAGCCTTTGACAGATGCGTGGAAATGGGGCAAAGCTAGTCACAATGGGGGTTGGCGAGCCACAAATGAGCTGGGAATCAAAGGCCAAGTCAAGACAGACAGAACCTAATGCAAGAACTAGGGAGACAGAATGAGGGTTCGGGCTGGCTGGGAGACCCAGGGCTGTGTGAGGCCAGAGGTCAAGTGAGGCCGCAGTGTTAGGGGACTCGGCAGGCTGCAGCTGTCTTCTGCCTCCTCACACCCTCTGGCTCCTCGTGGGTGTTGTGCATGAGTCCTGGTGGCATTTGTGCTGGGGAACAGCAAGGGCGTGGCTCTCATCTGTAGCGGAACCATGAGGGGATGGGCAGTGAGAAGTCCCTGTATGCATGAGGGGTGACCCCGGTGGGTCTGGTGGCCAAAGCCAGGTTGCAGTGACCCAAGGAGTGAATGATGGGGAGAGTCAATGTGTAGATTCTGAGTCCAAACAACCATTTCCTCAGGAGGCAGAACATTGAGGAAAGGACACAGGACAGTGGCTTGAAGGGCATCAGGGCTGAGAGAGAAAGTACGCAATCGAGTACTGAGGCAGTGAGTATTTCACCCAGATGGAAATGGAACACTTAACTTGGGGAACTTAACTGGTTTGCTTTCCAGTTCAAGATTTGTTTTGTCAAAAGCCCCCAAAATCAGATTCAATTCCTCATTATGCTCATCTATTTCCAAATTTTTCCATCTATTCCATCTATTTCCCCGATTGGGGGTCCCCCTGACTTCCAGTTAACCTGTGCAGCAGGGAGGTCCGGCATCTCCCCCACTGACTCACCCTGGAGCTGTTTTTATCCCAGTCTTTCCCCTCCGATCACCCTCCGTGATGTCACTGGCCTCATTAGGCAGCTCAGAGGGATTATCAAATGACTCCGCTGTCAGAACCGCCAGTTCCTGTGCCAAAATAGAACTGCAATATTGCTCTAAGTTTCTGTGTTGATTTCTTGAAACGATTTCTCTTTTATTTTTGTTGGCGTGGCTAATTATTATTATCTGCTCATGATACCATACCCTTCCGTTGTCCGGAGAGGAGATGGGGAGCTGTAAGTCAACACCAGTGTCAACTGGCTAACCTTGGGCGCCTGTCCCTGTACATCAGCCCTATGAAAGGCGGCAGTGTCTCTGGGGAAGGAAGGACTGAATATTTGTTGACCCCCCCCCCCATGCCCCAGGTGCTGTGGGGATTGCTTCTAATACCTCGCTGCGTTTATTGACCACAGCAATCCTAAGAAGTAGGTTTTACTCTTGTCCCTGTTTGGTGGATGGAGAAAGGAGACCCAGTGACATGAAATGCCTTGCCCGTGGGGCTTGAAATCAGGCAGCTTCATCCTGCTAGCAGCACCATCCAGCACGACCTGGATGAAACCCTCCTCTGTAGGGGAGATGGACACAGAGGAGGGGCAAGAGGGGCTACACGGCCAAGTCCCATGAAGCCGGCTTGGGGGGGGCACATTAGAAAAGCCTCTATATGACACTTGAAGGCATGGACCCCTCAGCGTCAATGGGGCTGAGGGAAGTATTGGGAGAAGCCAGATGAAAGCAGGGGTTTAGGCAGAGAGGTGGTGGTGTTCAGAGGACAGGGGATATAGGAGGGAGGCCCCAGGTAGGTCCAAGGGCTAAGGTGGGGCCGAGAGCTGTGTCTGTGGTACTGCTGTTTCAAGTGCTGGATCAGAGGCCAAGAAATCAAGATGTCCAGAGGACAACAGGCATTCAGGCCTGAGGCACCAGAAAGCTGAGGGGCTTCGGGGAGAGCCGCTTTGCCAGGGGTCTAGTCAAAGACGCCACGGAAGGTGGAAGCAGGACCTTGTTGAGTGTCCAGTGCGGCAAACCCACTTCGGACTGATGCTGGGGGTTCCGCTCCTTTCTCAAAGATGGGGTTGCTGGAGCCATGGGTGCGGATGACTCAGCAGAGAAAGACAAGTAAGGAGATGAGGGCATGGGGTCTGCGGGGCATCTCTAGTCTTGGAGATTCCACTCCCAGGCAGAGCTTTCCATTAACTTAGTTTTTACTCACTCATTCACGTACCCAGCAGTCATTTATCCAGGGTTTTCCCACGGTGTGCCAGGCTCTGGACGAACCCTGGTGAGAAGCGCAAGCAAACAGCTGGTTCTTGCCCTCGCGGAGCTGACGTTAAACAAATACTTAGGCCCCAAAGAAGTGACAGGTGAGAGTGAGTGTCGTACAGAAAAAGGACAGAGTGCAAGGAGGGGGCTTGGTTAGGTGGTGGGGCCAGGGGAGAGGAGGGAGAGGCTGAAGCAGAGCCAGGAGCAGGGAGAGCAGGGGTGAACTAGGGGCAGTGGGGGAGATGTGTCCCAGGCTGGGACACAGCAGGAGAGAGAGAAGCTACCACCTCTCTGAGCTGGGGAAGCAGCAGGCGCGTCTGAGCGGCTTGCCTGGTGCACATGCAGCAGGCTGGATGTTCGGCAGCATCTGGATGGTGTCACAGGACACCCAGCACACGTGCCACGCTGACCCAGGTGTGGCGCGAGTAAGGCAGAGCCTGTGAACTCGCACGTGTCCATTTGTTTTCTTGCCTGTGAACCATTCATGCATTCGTTCATTCACACACTGAGTCGACGTGCATGATCAAGCTGCCGTTTGCTAGGATGAATCAGAAAGAGGCTCTGCCCTTGGGGGACCCAGGATGTGATGAGCACAGACCAGAAACATAAATTTCAACAAGAGAGGTGTTACCACAGGGTGCTGAGCAGCTGACAGTGCTAAGTTCTTGGCGTGTGGCATTGGGTTGTAGCTCAGAGGCCACTGGGAGTCAGCTGCAAGCACTTGGCATTATCAGTGCCTCCCTTCCCCAATCAGGGATGTGATCCTGGCTCACCTTTAGGGATCCTTCAGGTGGGGCAAGACCCAAAAAGGAATTGGGGTAAGAGACCCACCCTTCAGAAGGGCCAGTCCCAAGCCACCCCCCCTCCATGGGCAGTTGGCACCCCCAGCTCAGAGATGGTCTTCGCCGGCCCCCTACCCTCCCCCCCCAACCCTGCCTTCTGGGGTACTCTCAGGTCCTTAGGCACCAGGTTTCCTCACATTCTGTGAGGGTCAGGGTGTGGCTTATCCAGGAGCATTTTAACCACACCCAAGTCCTGGGCCAGGCTTCTTCCATCTGTTTCTAAGATGCAGGAAAACACCTTCCTGCTGTCAGCCCAGAGCCAGACAAGCGGTTGGCAGCTGGAGAGGCCCAGGATGTGTGCTGCGATCTCTCTCATCCTAAATGGAATTACAACTGAGTGAGCCCTGCCAAGGCAGAAGAGGAAAGAGAACTCGATGTTCTTTTTCAGAGTTCAAAAATAGTCCTTTTTGAGTTTTGAGGAATATCTGGTCTTTTAAAAAAAAAAAAAATCAAGTTCCCCAGTGCTAAATTCAGCCTTGCCAATATCTACAAAGAATGAAGCAGCAGGCAATGTTGATGTGCTATTTTCCTCCATCATTCACTTCTCGTGACATGAGTGTGCAAAATCAAGCAGGGGGAAAATCACCATTTGGTGCCTAGGGCAGGCCGAAGGGATCAGAGCCACCAAGCCTTCTGCTCAGCAATGGAGATTTTGCTTCACCCCTCCCCGCTCCTTCCTCTGTCCCTCCCCCATCCCTTCCTCCCTCCTCCCTCCCTCCCTCCCTCCCTCCTTCTTTCCTCCTTCCTTCTTTCCTCCTTCCTTCCTTCCTTCCTTCCTTCCTTCCTTCCTTCCTTCCTTCCTTCTTGGAAACCTAATTTCCTCTGAACTGCAAAATGGTTTTATTTCTTCTGAGGACTGCTATTGACATATATATCACCTCCTAGAATACATGTTATCTGTCCTTAGAATTCTGACATGGAGGGGAAATTTTAGAACTTTGGAACTGCTGATGACCTAGTTGGTGGAGGAGTGGGTGGGACTACTCAGTCAGAAGCCTGGAGGGTCCTTACCAAATAGGCTTTGACAAACTGTTTCCCTCTTGAGCCTGCTCGAAAAGCGTGGGGCCACCCACCCTGGGTGCTTGCTGTAAGAATCAAACAGGATAGAAAGATGAGATGTTGTGTGGCTGTTAAGTCCTATGTGAAGGTAAGAGATTAGCATTCAAACATAGTCCCCTTTACAGGTGAGAAAACTGAGGCCCAAAAAGTAGAAGTGTCCTGGGCAAGATTACCCAGCAAATGAGTGCCAAAGGCCCAGCCTGGAGCCCGGGGTCTCTTGCCTCTGTCCCCTGGCACTTCCTTGTAACCTTCCTGCCCCCTTTCTGGACCATTACAGGAAGCTGGCATGGAGTGCAAAATGCATTTTCTGTTTCCCACCACTCTATACCTCTCAGCAAGACCAGCCAGCCATGTGAGGTTACATCTGTCCTGTGATTCTTAGCAAACTTTCCAAACTGTTTTCCCAAACTGGGGTCCCAGCAGCAGCCCAGAACCATCATGAGCTTCCCTCCACATCCCATGGGAGTTGGAAAAGCAGCTCCAGAAGGTGGCTTCAGGTGATCCGACCCCCTGCCGCTGACTCAGGCCTTGGCCCCCACTGCCCTCGTAGAACCAGCCTAAATTAAAGCCCAGAAAGCTCTAAAAAATGCAGATGCCTCTCTTCCTACCCGTTCTCCTCAGTGATGAGCAGGAGAATCTAATTTTAGCAGAGAAGACTCTTAGAATGTGAGAAACAGAAGGGCTTTGAGATCCTCTCATCCTGTGGTTCTCAGCCCCCACTGAGCATCAAATTATGCAAGGAGATTAAAAATATATCTACAGAGATTCAGATCAGCTGGTCCAGGAGGAGCACCAATATTGTCTTGAAGCTCCCAGGCGATTTGTAAGTGCAGCCAGGATAGAGAACCAGTGGTCCTACCTCACCCCTCATTGTACAGAGGAGGCTGAAGCCCAGAGAGGGCTTGGGACCTTGCCCAAAGTCACACAGAATCAGGGGCGTAGTCAGGACCGGAACTTGGGTCTCCTGACCCTTCACCAAGGGCTCTCATGCTGTCTCTCTCACTAGAAAGAAGGTACGTCTAATGAAATAGCTGGGGGAATTTAAAAAAAAATCAAATATTTATCAAATACTGTATTCTGGAGGAGCAGAAGGGAGATAATATTCTTCCCTGACTTCTAGAAACCCAAAGTCCAGTAGAAGAAGCGTGCACACACCCGGCCATCTCTAAAGCTGTGTAGACTACACTGTGATAAGGACACTGGGTGCTGTGGGAGAACTAGAGAGGGCAAGCGAGGAAGCCAGGAAGCCTTCCTGAGGGAAGAAGTGTTATTCCAAGTCTTAAAGGAGGAGAAGGTAGAGTTGTGAGGTCAAATACAGGATGCTCTGCTGGATTTGAATTTCAGATACACGTTGAAATCAGTTTTTAATAGAAGTAGATTCCAAATACTGAATGGGACATACTTGTACTAAAATATTATTTATTGCTTATCTGAAATTCCAATTCAACTGGGTGTCCTGTATTTTTATTTGCTAAATCTAGCAGCTCTACTGGGGACATTTCAGCTGCGCACATGGCACATGGAGAGAGAATTGCCAGTAGAGGGGACGGCATTGGCAGAAGCAGGAGAATCTTCTGAGCTGTGACCATTTGTGTCACCAAAGCAGAAAGAGTGTGGGCGAGGGACAAGGCCATTGAAGTTGCCAGCCCAGGGAGAGCCAGTGAAGCCAGGCTCTGGTGTCACAGGCCACCATCCTCCTACCCGGTGGCTGCAAAGCCTCATGGTCCCCGTGTCCTTCCCTCCCTCTGTAGTCCATGCTCCACACACAGCCAGAGTAACACTCCAGAACCTGAGTCGGGCTGTCTCAGTGACTGCCAAGGCCTCCCCGTCAGTGGCTTCCAGGCCACACCTAGGGAAAGACCTCCAAACTCCTTACCTCATCCTAGAAGACGCCGCAGGATCCGACCTTGCCTGTTTGAATTAAATCTCCTCCATAGGGTTGTTGTGAGGATTCGGGGGGATGGTTTCAGGCAGTTTTCAAGCTTGGGCTGCCCACTGAAACCACCTAGGGAGGCTTGAAAAAGGCAGATGCCTGGCCTCAGCCCTAGGGACTGTGGTTTAATTGGTCTGGGGTAAGCCGGGACATCAGGAGTTTCCAAAGATTCCCCAGTGATTCCAATGTGCAACGAAAGTGAGAGTCACTGGGGTACGATGTATTCTCTGACCCAGAGTAAGTGCTTAATGAGTGGGGGTGTGCTGCGGTTCAACACGTGTCCGACTCAGCTCTGGGCATCTTCTGCTTCCCCTTCCTTCCCTAGCCTTCCAGTCCATGAGCTTGAGGGCTTTCCCACCATCCCCTCTGCCTGCCCAGAATGTTCTGCCTCCCTTCTCTTAATTTGGCCAACACTATGCATCCCTCCTATTCCAAATCCCTCTGCTCTTTTCTCCCCAGAACACCCTGAACTTTTCCTTTACAACACGTATAGTCTGTGCTTATGTTTTCAATCATGTGGGTACCTGCCCAGCATCTCTCTCCCCTGACAGACTCTGTGTTCCCTGCTGTGTCCCCCACCCCGCTCTTCCCCCATCTCCCCCACTCCCCTACTCCCTCTACCACCACCCCACCCACAGCCGGCCCGGGAAGCAGCTACTTGATAAATGTTGAACAAACAAATGGATGAAAGCCTGACTGAGCACAGGAGTGATGTTTTCAGATCTGCATTTCCAGAAAGATCTTTCTGGCTGCTCTGTGCTGAATGCTGGTGGGGGGAGGGTAGGAAGAGACTGGGGCCAGGACAGCAGTGATTACACAGTTGTAATAATACAGCCACAAAATGGTGGGGCCTCAATCAAAACAGAGGTGATGGAGTGAGAGGTGGGACAGATGAGAGACAGTTCTTAAGAGGGAAAGGACTTGGGGGGGGGCGTGCCATGTCACTGAGGTTCTACCCTGAGGGGACAGGCGGGATGACAAGATGGAAGGTGATCCACAGGAAGGGTCTGCTGCCGGGAAAGATGAGTTCTGTCTCGGCCAAGTTGGACTGGCTGTGCCAGTGGGCCATCAGGGGACACCGAGGAAACCGAGGCCTGGGTTAGAGGAGTCTCAGCTGGGTGTAGAGATGTGAGAGTCACGTAAACAGAGATGAGAACAAAAATCCAATAAAACGTAAAGTCATGCGCGTGTTCCTTGCCACTTCCGTGAGCACAACTTGCTGGGGTGTGGAGTGTCTGTGCTCAGGAGGCCCTTCTGTCCGAGAGAGGCGAGTCACGGGCCTCCCCCTGTCCCCGCAGCCATCCTGGGCATGCACACGCTCATGAGCAACCAGCAGTACTACCAGGCCCTCGGCAGCAGCTCCATCGTGAACAAGGAGGGACTCAACAGTGAGTACACGGCCCTGACCGCCGGCTTTGGCACCCCTGCCCTGCTCCCAGCGAGGACACCTTGGACACGAAGGTGCCCCCATGCTTCTTGCTTCCGCGGCCCCCTCCTGCTCTCTGGCTCATTGCAGAAGTTTTAAGTTTTGATGTAAGTCCAATCTGTCCACCTTTTCCCTTGCTGGGATTTGTGTCTCGTTTATGTAGGACTCCTCCATCCCAGTATTATAAAAACATCCTCCTGTATTTTCTCCTGGGAGTTTTAGAGGTTTGCTTCTCGTTTCCAACTTCTTACGCCACCTGCGCTTCGTGTACGTGTGTGGCGTGAAGATGCGCTCAAACCGTCACTTTTTAACGGCTGTCCGGCTGTACCCACGCTGTTCTTTGCCAAGTTCATCCCTTCATCACCAGCTTGGGACTCCATCATGATGGTGAATGTCTACATACCCACACCGGTCTGTCTCTGGGTGCCTCTTTTGTTCCCTGAGTCCCCTTGGCCTTTCCTGTGCCAATATTGCATTGTCTTACTTGCCCCACTGCACCGTTCCAAGCTGGCATTTGGGTTCCCAAAACAAATGAGGGTGTCAAAAGAATTATGACCCTCCCTCTGGAAAGCTTACGTATTTCTTTCACACTCAGGCTTCGTTCTATCCTCACAAGAGCCCACTGAGGTAGTGACTGTCCACACTTCACGGTGGAGATCACGGAGGCTCTGAGGATTTGAGTAATTCACCCAGTTCTTGCAGGATGGCAGAGGCAGAGCCCAAGTAGGGCCAAGACCACCCGGCCCATGCATGGCTTCTTCCCAGTGCACTGCCCCTCCTGGCAGCCCCTGGGAACGCACAGCCTTCTCTTGTCTCTGAACTTGGCCGCTGCTTCCTTCTGAAGTGTCCTAGTGTGGAGGGAACGGGTCCCCGTACTTCTGTGAGCCACCTGTCTCTTGTGTCCGTCACTCTAGGTGTGATCAAACCTACACAATACAAGCCTGTGCCCGATGAAGAGCCAAATTCAACAGATGTAGAGGAGACTCTGGAGCGGATAAAGAACAACGACCCCAAGCTTGAGGAGGTCAACCTCAACAACATCCGGGTAGAGTCCTTTTTATTTCACTTCTCCTGGGGTGGGTGGGAGGAGCTATGTCCGTGTCACTGCAATGCATGTGGCCCGTGCTTGGCTGTGTGAGGACAACAGGGTCCTGTTTGGGTTCTGGGTGCTTCTGGATCAAGAAAGGGACAAAACCCTTAAAAGGCCCGGGCAGTGTAAACAAGCACGTCATATAGTCCTGGTTTCTTCTGAGGACCGACATCAGGCCCAGGTGTTCACCACGGGTCAACACAGCTTCGATTCTGGAAACCTGCCATGTTATGCAAAACACTGAGAGCTTCTCCGAGCTAAAATATTAATTCAGACACATCCGACTGCAGGGGATCTCAAGGCTGGAAAAGGCCTGTGCCCAGCAGGCTCGTGGGGTAACACAGCCCTGGGAGGGGCCTGCCCCTGAACCGTCACTGCTGTATCATACACACAGTCAGCCTCATTCTGTAGCCCCGGCAGGGAGCTGTCGGCCCATATGTGTCCGATGTTCCCTGTGTGGCCACCAAAGGCAGAGGAGGGTCAGATGGACAAGCAGTCCTATCCTGGACAGGCTGCAGGAGGAATTTCAGAAGCAGGCCCAGCTGCCTGCCCACCTGCTCAGCCCCGGGGGCCAGCGGAATTAGTTCTGGGACGGTGTGGGGTAAGGCAAGGAGTGGGCCCCCCCACTCCCCGGCTCCTCTTTCCTTTCTTCTCCACTTTCTTTTAAGTGGCTGCCAGCCCCAAAGGCACAATCTGATTGGAAACCTGCACCCACAGTGTTCTCCTCCACCTGGCCTCCCTAGGCTCTGCTCCCACGGGGAGCTAACGTGACACTCTGAAATGAGAGATCCGTGAAAGCACAGCCAGGTTTTCTCTCCGGGGCCGCCATTGTCTGCCATGTGCCCAGTGGGAGACACTGGTACAATTCAGAACCGTATACCCTGGCAGGGAACACTGGCTTGGAGCAGCGTAGTGGCCGTGGCTCTGTGCCTTCACCCTGGCGGCTCAGGCTCGTCCCTCCCCACCCTCATTTTCCCCTCTGCATGTGAGAACGTTGGACTAGCTGAGTGGTTTTCACCTGAGGAGATTCAAAAATATGTACCAACTCCCACCCCCACTGAGATTCTGATCTTATTGGTCTGCTTCAGACCCAAGCAACGGCATCTTATTTAAAGTTCCTTGGGAGCCTCTGGTGTGCGTTAGGACTGAGACCCTCCGGGACAGATGTCTCTTACAGATCATCTAGGGCAATGCCCAACCCCCGCCACCACCCCGCCACCTTTGTTTTCCAGAAACAGGCCCAGAGTGGGGAAGAGACTTCCCTCAGAGTCACAGAGTGAGTCAGAAACATTGCCAGTCACCCTGACAGAGGCTGAGGCCCTGTCCACTCCCACACCCTAGACCTGAACTCTTGGCACAACGCTCCTCTGCATCCTCTGCCTTGATTTTCCCTTCTCTGGTCTCTGCCTGCACAGATGGTTGTGAAAACTTCAGGGAGGATTTTCTCAATCTGTTGACCAGAAAGTTCTCCCCAGATCTCAACCATTTGGGGCAAAGCCAGAACCCTTTGGCCATTCAGCTATTGGGTCAGAGACTTGCTAACCATCAGGCTGCATGTGTGAGAGGGTTACTGCCCCATCTGTCTGCCCGACCTGACCCCGGTGGGGGCTGCTCGTTACTGTCTGCCTTTCTCTCTGCAGAATATCCCTATACCCACTCTCAAGGCTTATGCAGAAGCCCTGAAAGAGAACTCCTATGTGAAGAAGTTCAGCATTGTGGGAACACGGAGCAATGACCCTGTGGCGTATGTATGTACCTTTCTGTTCTGCTGCACTGAGAGTGGGGGCGCCACAGAAACAGAAGGGTTGATGCTTGTGGCCTCAGGGCTGGCCCAACCCCACTGAGGAAGGACCCAGCATAGTGTGAGGAAAGACACTGGGCTAGGAGACAGGAGAGGATGTGGACACAACAGCCGTTAACCCGACAACATCTGTACATTATCCTAGTTGATATCTACAACCACCCCTGATCCCAGGGGTGCAGGTGTCCCCACTTTGCAGATGAAGAAGCTGCGGTGCAGGGAGTCCAGGCATTTTGCTTTGTCCAAAGCTATGCAGCAAGTGAGAGGTGGAGCTGAGATTGAAATGCCAGTAATGTTGACTCTACAGCAGGTCTGTCTCCACTCAGCACATCACATTTGGACAGGGGCCTGCCCTTTTCTGGGCTTCAGTTTCTCTATATCTAAAATCATTTTAAATGTTTATTCATTTTTGAGAGAGAGAGAGAGAGACAGAGTGCAAGCGGGGACGGGCAGAGAGAGAGAGAGACACCGAATCCGAAGCAGGCTCCAGGCTCCGAGCTGTCAGCACAGAGCCTGACGCGGGGCTCGAACCCACGAACCGCGAGATCATGACCTGAGCTGAAGTCAGACGCTCAACCATCTGAACCACCCAGGCACCCCCAAAATCATTTTCTTAATCTGTGGGTCCTGATGATCAATTCTGTTTGTTTTTTACCTAATGATCAAATTAAGTTGTACTTATTATAAAGTAGCCATCAATTCCTTTTTGTTTAAATATTCAAACCTATTTATTGAGAGTCTGTCTGTGTCCAGCACTGAATTAGGTTCTGAAAATACAACTGTGACTGAGACAGTCATACTCCCACTTCCATGAACATAATGGTCCATTTGGCCATGCAGACAATGAAAGGATGACAGGGCAGTGTGATTATTACAACACTCATAGCAGGTTAAAAGTGCAAGAATTAGCTTACCGGGGGTGGTAATTAATCATTTAGTAGCAATCAGTTTGTTAATATCCACAAAATAACTTGTGAGAATTTTGATTAAGGTTGCATTGAATTTGTAGATCAAGTGAGAAAAAACTGATTTCTTGACAATATTGAGCCTTCTTATTCATGAACATGGAATATCTATTTATTTAGTTCTTTGACTTCATACATCAGAGTTTTATAGTTTTCCTCATATAGATTTCCTACATATTTTGTTAGCTTTATACCTAAGTATTTCGCTTTTGAGGGTACTAATATCAATGGAATTGTGTTTTTAATTTCCTATTCCACTTGTTCCTTCCTGGAATATAGGAAAGTGGTTGATTTTTGAATAGCAACCTTGCATACTGCAGCCTTGCTGTAATCACTTATTAGTTCCAGGAGGGGTTTTTTGTCAGTTCTTTCGGGTTTTCTACATAGACAATCATATCTGTTGCAAACAAAGACAATTTTATTTCTTTCTTCCCAATATATATACATTTATTTCCTTTTCCTGCCTTACTACATTAGCTAGAATGTCTATTCTGATTTGAAAAGGAGTGGTGAGAGGGTTCATCCTTGCCTTGTACCTAATCTTAGTAATAACATTACCAGTTTCTCACCATTAAGCATGATATTAACTGTAGATTTTGTATAGATATTTTTTACCAAGTGAGGAAGTTCCTATCTATTTCTAATTTACTTAGAATTTTTATTATGAATGGGTACTGGGTTTTGTCAAATGCTTTATCTGCATCTGTTGGTATGACCATATGATTTTTCTTTATTAGCTGGTTGATGTGATGAGCTACATTAATTGATTTTCAAATGTTGAACCAGCCTGTTGCATACCTGAGACAAATCCCACTTGCCATGGTGTATAATCTTTTTATACATTGTTGGACTCAATTTGCTATATTTTTGAGGATTTTTGCATCTATGTTCATGAGAGATATCGTTTTCTTGTAACATCTTTGTCTGGGTTTGGTATTAGGATAATGTTGGCCCCAGAGAATGAGTTAGAAGTATTCCCTCTGCTTCCATTCCCTGAAAGAGATTGTGGAAAATTGGTATCATTTCTTCCTTAAATTCACCAATGAACCCATGTGGGCCTGGTGCTTTCTGTTTTGGAAGGTTACTTATTCATTATTGATTCTATTTCTTTAATAGGTAATAGCCTATTCAAATTGTCTATTTCTTCTTATGTGAGCTTTGGCAAATTGTTTCTTTCAGGGAATTGGTTCATTTTATCCAGGTTATCAAATTTGTGAACATAAGAGATGTTCATAGTACCCGTTTATTATCCTTTCAATTTCCACGGGATCTGTAGTAATGGGCCTCTTTGATTTCTGATATTAGTAATTTGTGTTCTTTCTCTCTCTCTCTTTCTTTTTTTCTTAGGCTGGCTCGAGGTTTATCGGTTTAATTGATCTTTTTCAGAATTAGCACTTTACTTCATTGATTTTTCTCTATTAATTTTCTGTTTTCAGTATCATTGATTTCTGCTCTAATTCTTATTTTTTTTCTGCTTACTTAGTATTTAATTTGTCCTTTTTTTTTTTTAGTTTTCTAAAATGGAAATTTAGATTATTGAATTTAGATTTTTTTAACATGCGCATGCTTTCACTACATTCCACAAATTTTGATAAGTTATGTTTTCACTTTAATTTAGGTCAAAAACTTTTTCGTGTTTCTTAAATTTTGCCCCATGTGTTATTTAAAAATGTGTTGTTTAATTGCCACGTATTTGGGGACTTTCAAAGTTATCTTTCTGTTGCTGATTTCTAGTTCAGTTCCCTTGAGCTCTGAGAGTAGACATTGTATGATTTCTGTTCCTTTAAATTAGTTAAGGTATGTTTCATGGCCCAGAATGTGTCTGTCTTGGTGAATGTTCCACGCAAACTTGAGAAGAAAGTGCATTCTGCTCTTGTGGGATGAAGTAGTCTATAGATGTCACTTCTATCCAGTCGGTTGATGTTGTTGTTGAGTTCGATTATGCCCTGACTGATTTTTGGCCTTCTGGATCTTTCCATTTCTGACAGAAGGCTATTGAAATCTCCAACTCTACCAGTGATTCATCTGTCTTCTCCTTGCAGTTCTATCAGCTTTTGCCTCCTGTAGCTTGACACTCTGTTGTTAGCACATATACAGTAAGGATTGTTATGTCTTCTTGGAGAATTGACCCCTTTATCGTTCTGTAATGCCCTTCTTTAACCCTAATAACTTTCCTTGCTTTGAAGTCTATTTAGTAGCAATCAATTATTTTTTTAAATCAATTAATTTTTAATTGAAATATAATTAATGATATAATAGTTTCAGGTGTTTGATATAATGATTCAACAATTCTGTACATCTCTCAGTGCTCATTAAGATAAGTGTACTCTTGGGGTGCCTGGTGGCTCAGTCAGTTAAACCTCCAAATCCACAGAGCCTGCTTGGATTCTCTTTCTCCCTCTCTCTCTCTCTCTCTCTCAAAATAAATAAACAAACTTCAAAAGGAAAAAAAGAAGAGATAAGTGTACTCTTAATTCTTCATCTATTTCACGCATCTCCCCCACCCACCTCCTCTCTGGAGGTTCTCTATTTAAGAGTCTATTTTTTTGTTTGTCTCTTTTTCTTTGTTTCTTAAATTCCACACATGAGTGAAAAGCTCTGTAAGTGCCCCCACTCCCTGCCCCAGCTCTTTTCCCTGCACCTTCATTCCTCTGCCATGATACAGAAAAAAAGAGTTGACACCTGGCATGACAGGGCCTCCAGGACCTGCTTAGCCACTGGCATGTCCACTTGGATTGGCCTGGTGCACTTGCCTACCAGTTGTTAAATATTTTGATTTTCAGGCCTAGACAGGCCTTTTCTGGAGAGTGGGAGGGATGCTGTGGAGAGAACACAGCCTGAGACCCTCTCCTTGGGAGGGTCCAACCTCCTTGGGATCATAAGGAAAGCTGACAGGCCATCTGGGAGGCACATGGAAGCGGGGGGAGGAGGGAAGGATGATATCAACAAGGAAGGCTTTCTGGGAGCTGAGCTTGTATAGGGTTTCAGCAAGCATGGATGGTGGGAAGGGCATTCCTGGCTCAGAGAGTCATTTCAGACAACTGGGGCCCACTGATCATACACCCTGGGCTATCAGCTGCTGGTGTCTCCTTTCCTCCATGACACATCGTTTCCACCAACTGCTAATTACCTCATTTCCTTCAGAGGCTCTGATTGTCATCTACACCCTCTGGCTGAATTCCTCTGAAACGTGCTGGGGGCCACCTGAGCTCCTCCCCTCCCATTTGCTCTGGTCACTTGCCCAGTGGGGTGGTTTCCCAGGCTTCCTTCTCTGCTCTCTGCTGCTCAGATGAAGAGGACAATGACTCCATGGAATCCCAACAGGGAAATATAAGCAACAAGTAGAGGGTATATAGGGAGGTTGGGACTCCACGAGTCAGTCACTCAGTGAACAGTGACTAAGAAGCTACTGTGTGCTGAGAATGTGGGCACCATGGGATAAATAAAGTACATTTTCATCCCCCCAAGAGTATATAGTCTAATGGCAGCTCGGACAGGCTAAGACAAGCGACTTTCTCAGGGCCACCCACTTAACCCTTTGGGAAGCAGGATTCGAATTCAGGTCTCTCTGACTCCAAAGCCCACACTCTTTCCATGACACCATGTGGCTTTCATTGTCAAAATGCTTTCTTCTTTATGGTCTATGAATAGGGAACTTTTGTCTTCCTAACTGAAAATGTTTGCTGAATGGTCATATAAATACGTGCACAGGACAAAGATGGGAAGGAAATATAACAGCATTGTAAACAGTGGTTATTCCTGAATGAGACTATCTGTGCTTTTCATCCTTATTGTAAAATATCACACGTACATGGAAAAGTGCACAGAACTTCAATGTGCAGCTTAATGAATCATGGCAGGCATGTGACCCCTCTGTGAGTCAAGAACTAAAAACAACTCTGAACAGAAGAATACAAGTTTCATGAGGGAGGTTATGAGTAAATGCTACAAAGTTCAAGAGGGCAGGCTACAGCTAACTGCGGCCATCAGTATAAAGGCTCCTGGAGAAAGAGGAATTGAGAATGGCCTTGAAGGACGGGCAGGGTTTGGACGAGTGAAGCAGAAGGGAAGGGGCATCCCAGGTGGCAAAAGCAAATCGTGGGAGAGCACCAGGTATGCACGGGGAGCTGAGAGCAGCCCCTCTGTAAGGGATCAGTGAGCCTTGAAGCCGAGCAAGGGAGAAGAATCGGGTAATAGAGGCTGGATGTAGGTAATAGAGAGGGTGGAATTCTCCAGTTAGGGTTCGGGAGCCATGGCGCATTGGAGGGGAGGAGGGCCACAGAGTTGTACTTCGTGAAGGAGGCTGTACAGATCATCTTGCCTAGTCGCTGGCTCGAACAGCATGAGTGTGCAAGGAACTCTCGCTCCCAGCAAGGACCTCTCAGTATTTTAGGTTATATCCAAGAGGGGCTCCAGCCTTGCTCAGGGTGACTCACAGGTACCCTTGCTTTTCTTCTGCGCTTCAAGGCCCTTGCTGAGATGCTCAAGGTGAACAAGGTGTTGAAGACGCTGAACGTGGAATCCAACTTCATTTCCGGAGCCGGGATCCTGCGCCTGGTGGAAGCTCTCCCGTACAACACTTCTCTAGTGGAACTGAAAATCGATAACCAGGTAAGACAGACAAGCGTCTCTTTGTGTCCTTCACTACAGGATGCTTCCAGTTCCTCACTTGCTGGATGGTAGATGCTGCTGGACAGAGCAGATCCAGAGCCCAGCATTACGGCACCTCAAAGGTCATGGTCCACACCCTCCACCGTGCTCATCTTCCTTCTTCATCATGCCCATCAAGTGCTCTGTTGGCTTCTACTTGTATACCCCCTAGTTATGGGAGCTCACTCCTTCCCAACATCACCCCTTCAGCTCTTGGTGAGAATATCCCACCTCATATCCAATAGAAATCAGCTTCCTATAGGTCTTGTATATTGCACTTAATTCTGTTCTCTGCTGCACATGGGACACATCTGGGGCACAGATCTGATAAACCATTGGAGTCTTCCTCATCAGGCTAAATATCCCTATTTTCTTCAAACACCCCCCTGCCCCACTCAATGGGCTCTTGAGTCTCCCTACCACTGAGTTTATTCTCTGGGCAAACACTAATTTGACTTTATCCTTATAGGGTTACCATTTCTCTGAAACTTCTGTGGGTCAGTCATTTATTATCTGGCAATCCTTTCAATTCTGACTTTCTAAGATGATGCCGATTACAATATCTTGTATATTGCATGTGTTGAGGGTCTGTTGTGGGCTGGGCTCTGTGCGGTGCATCTAACGCACATCATCTCTGACCTTCCCAACAACCCTGAAGGATGTGGGTGTTACCTGACCTGACTCAGCCTGCAGAAGAGAAGCAGCTCGGACAGGCTAAGACAAGTGACTTTCTCAGGGCCACCCACTTAGCCCTTTGGGAAGCAGGATTCGAATTCAGGTCTCTCTGACTCCAAAGCCCACACTCTTTCCATGACACCATGTGGCTTTCATTGTCAAAATGCTTTCTTCTTTATAGTCTATGAATAGGGAACTTTTGTCTTCCTACCTGAAAATGTTTGCTGAATGGTCATATAAATACGTGCACAGGACAAAGATGGGAAGGAAATAGAATTGTAAACAGTGTTATTCCTGAATGAGACTATCTGTGCTTTTCATCCTTATTGTGAAATATCACACACACGTGGTAAAGCACACAGAACTTCAACATGCAGTTTAATGAATCATGGCAGGCATGTGACCCCTCTTTGAGTCAAGAACTAAAGCATTACGAGGTTCCAGAAGGCCTTGACGGCCCTTCCCAACCATAACCCCTTGATTCACCTTTGCTCACTACTTGTGCACCTCCATGTCTTTGCTGTCGTCGTCTCTCCTTCTGGAACATCCTCCCTTGCCCCTACCCCTTCTCTGCCTGGAGAATCCCTCCTCTTCCTTCTGGATGCAATGGAAGCCTCTCTTCCCAGTGGTGTTCTAGAGCCAGCATGCCAGAGCTGGTTGTAGGCTTCTGTCCTCAATTCCACTTCAGTGATGGCACGCTGGTATCCTGAAGTCACCTCTGGTGGAAGCATTTATACTATGGAAATTGGCAAACACCACAAATCCAACTTTTTTTTTTTTTTTTTGAGAGCCTGCATATCACTACTTTCTCCCATTAGCCTGCCGTAGGGCCTCTAACCCTCTCCTCAGAGAGAGTTAGCTGTCCCCTCCCTGTGTTCTCCCAGCACCTCGGCTTCCTATGAGCTTCCCAGAAGCTGGTGCTGTATCTGAACCATCTCTTTATTCCAGTACCCAGCTCAGAACTTGGCCCCTCAGTGACACTTGGTAAGCAGACCTGCCCTGGGTGGTTGTGTATGTTGTTCACTGCACAGGGGGCAGGGGGAAAAATCTAACCTATACCCTGCTCTCCAAGCCTTGGTATGGGACTTGTTCGCCCAGAGAAGGCCCTTTTTTAAAATTCCTATAAAGAAGCCACACAAGCCTTCGGCAGCCCTGTCATGTGAATTTGCTGCGTCGGACTCCTGCATCTCTCGCGTGCCAGGGGCCTGCTGCTGCGTCGCCCATTCCCAGCCCCTCCCCGCTCCCACTCTTCCTGCCATTGCTGATCCTGCTTTATTGCAGGCAGGAGGGGGCAGATCAACTGGAACGAAGGCATGCAGCAGGCTTAGCAGCAGCCCTGGGCCAAGGCTTGGGATTGGCTGCTCATGTGACTCCAGGCCTGGCTGGGCAGGGAGTCAGGGTCTACCCAGTGTCAGCTGAAACCTGACTCCTAGGGCAGAATGTTGGCCAAAAGTGACCCAGAGCACTGGCCTCAGGTCATTGTGCTGACAGCTGACAGAGAGTGAGCTGCCTACCTTCCCTCTCACTGTTGTCCACCGCTTCTGAGCACAGAGACAGAGCCAGGACTATCACCCTCCCCTTCCCTGAACACTCCGGGGTGAGAACATTCACTTCCCTGAGCCTCAGTTTCCTCACATGTAAAATGGGGATAATAAGAATCTCTACTTCTAAGGCGATGGCAGATATCATCTATGAAGTTGTTAACTTTCATAATTACTCTGAAGGTGACCTAGAGAATTCACACACAATTCTAAGAGTTGATTTACTGAGTAGGTACCATGCATCCATTATCTCATTTAATGCTCCCGAAGACTTTTTGTGAGTGGGTATTATGACCCACCCCTGTCTTGTAGGTGAGGAAACTAAAGGCCCAGGCAGGTTCTGTAACCTGCCCACAGGCACACGGGAAGTGACAGAGGCAAGATTAAGCCCAGGCTGATGTGACTCCACAGTCCGAGAAGTGTGCCTCTGGGGCTCCCGACTCCTCCTTGGTTTGTGTGGGCCTTATTTGGCTTTCCTCAGCAGTCCCTTTCCCTTGGTGTGAGGCTAGAGCGCTGGTCACCACCTCCCCCCGCCATCGTGGGAGCCTCTTTTCTGGTTCATCTCAGCGTTTGATGACTGCTGGCTGAACCCCAGGGCTGCACCGTGGGCTCTGTGTGTGAACGAGGCTCCGGCTGTGGCCTCCGGTGAGTCCACGCTGGATAGGAAGACAGACAAGTACAGAAATTTGGCCAGCCACAGACGGCAGGCCTTTGGGGAAGCAGTCTCAGTCAGGAGCGGGCATCACGGAGGGCTTGCCGGGGGAGATGGAGTTTGAGACAAACTCATAGGGGGGATAGCATCTCAGAGTGTGAGGTGGAGGCCGTGACATCTCAGGTGCAGTGAACCTCATGAACAAAAAGAACGAGAGGGGAAAAGCCGTGGAGCCCATCCAAACAAGACTAATGGCGCCCCCGGAGGAAGCCAGAGAGGGAGTTGGACATCCAAAGGGCTCTGACTGGGGAGGTTGAGTGAAAGTGGGCTGTGGGCTGTGATCTGCACCAGTCCGTGCCATGTTCCGGGAAGATGGTTCCTACCTGGGAAGGAGAGAATTGAGGGCAGGCATCAGCACCTGGGAGACCAGTGGGGGGGGGGGGGAACGGGGGGGGCTATGACTGCCCAGATGAGGGGAGTCTGTGGGGTGGTCTTCCCGCAGGGCTGCAGTCTAGGGAAGGCCACCCGTGCCTCTCACAGTGCAACTCTCCACGGTGCCCCAGCTCTGGGCCCTGCGGCATGTGCCAAAGAGGAGGTGATGAGTGGCATTTGATTTATTCCTCATTCTTGGTTAGTCACCGCGGTCCTCAGAGGCCACAGCTTTCCCTTTAGTTCTTGTGCCTGTAACCTGTGTTAGTGAGCCTCTGTCCTCCTTCTTCCTTATACGGCCAAAGAAAGGAGAAAGGGACTTGTGGAGTTCTACCCTGGTGACAAGAGCCTTGCTGGCTGGCTCAGGACCCAAATCTGGGAACTGGGATCCTGGGGCTGTTTGTTTACCTAGCCATCTCTCTTTATCTCCGAGCAATGTTGTGCTGCCATCTGAAGTGGCCCCGAGCCGGCAGTGAGGGTGGGAGGGGGCAGAGAGGTCCTGACCCAGAGATGAGGGCATTGAGGAAACATCTAGCCCAGCCCTCCTTTTGCAGGTGGAGAAATTGAGGATCAAAGAAGGGATGGGACGTGCTGAGGTCACGGATCAAGTTAGTGTCAGACCTGGGCCAGAACTGAGGTATCCCACCTTCCAGACGGGCTGCATTTATGGGTGGACAGGAGAGACCCTCAGCCCCCAGGAGCAGGGGCCACATATGGGGTGCCTGCCAGCCGTCTCCATCCCAAGTTGGCCAAATCCAAATGGTGATTCTCTGTCCCTCTTGTTTTGCCCTCCTCACTCCCATCAAAGCCGCCCCCAGTAGGCCCTTCCCTAGGACCCCAGGGCACAGGGTACTCCCTGCCCCTCAGAACAGACAAGGTCTCCCCTTGAAACATGACCCCTCACCAAATAAATGTATGTGCAATGTCTGGGGGGTATTGGCTGGATTTCTCACATTTCATTCCAATATTTGACAGTGAGGATATGCTTCATATTTTGAAATGAGGCTGAAGGAATAGATTGCATTTTCTTGTTTTACCCAGATTGGATTAGCTTCCTAGCGCAAATAAATTTAGAAAGAAAACAAGGGGCACCTGGGTGGCTCAGTCGGTTAAGTGTCATGCTAAGGTCATGGTCTCACAGTTCACGAGTTCAGCCCTGCATCGGGCCCTGTGCTGACAGCTCGGAGCCTGGAGCCTGTTTCAGATTCTGTATTTCTGTCTCTCTGTGTCCCTCCCCTGCTCATGCTCTGTCTCTCTCTCAAAAATAAAAAAAAAAAAAAAAAAAAAAAGGAAAGGAAGAAAGGAAGGAAGGAAGAAAACAAAAGCCACACTGGACTAAGATCCTGAAGGTTTTCACACATGGTGACACCCCCTTTAGATTACACACTCATGGCAGCTGGCTAAATTTTTCTTTTAAATGAGGATGAATAGGGGGCACCTGGGTGGCTCAGTCGGTTAAGCGCCAGACTTTGGCTCAGGTCATGATCTCACGGTCTGTGGGTTCGAGCCCCACGTCGGGCTCTGTGCTGACAGCTCAGGGCCTGGAGCCTGCTTCGGATTCTGTGTCTCCCTCTCTCTCTTGCCCCTTCCCTGCTTGTGCTCTATCTCTCTCTCTCTCTCAAAAAATAAATACACATTAAAATTTAAAAAAAAAATAAATGAGGATAGGATGAATATGACTTTTGTCTGCAAAAAAAAAAAAAAAAAAAAGGAAAACACACTCTTGAAACCACGTGAGCAAGACTTCTTGACCAGTCATGTTCTCTCTTTTGTTCCTTATACGTTCAGCTTCTAGGCAGCAGCTCCTGGCTTGTGCACGATTTTTGTGTCTGTGTGTACTAAAGTAATTCAGCCTGGAAATATCCAGCCTCTGTGGGAGAACAGGCATGTGTCACCATCACTTCCTCGAAATGCCAATTATGGCCTTTTACTGACCTTGCTCCTCAGGGAGAAATGAGATAGAGTCAGTGGAAATGAGGGAAAAACAATATGATGTTGAGAAAATCACTTTCCTACGCAGATCAGCATGAGTCAGAATAAAGATCTGTGACCATAACCATATTTCACCATGTCCAGCCCCCAGTGGAGGCTACACTCTGTTCTGAAAAGCCAAGAGCTTTCCAGACAGGAGACAGACTGACCCAGGGGTTATCTGTCTTCAAGTCTCTGACACTTGAAGTCAAACAAGGATCAAATCCAAGCTAAGCCTCAGCTCTGTCACATTCTTGCTGTGTAATGGTGGGGAGGAGTCACTTAATGTACCAATGCCTCAGTTTCCTCACCTCTAAAATGGACCTGGAATGTGTCTTCTCTCAATGAAGGAGAGGTGATATTTCTATTGTTAATTAGATCAGTTGGTGGTGGAAGAGTAGGCTGGGGGGCATTGACCTCTGAGAGATTGTAGCTGTATCCTGTGAAGGACACAACTTTTTAAAAAAATTTTGTTGATTTTTGAGAGAGAGTGAGAGAGAGAGCGAGCATAAGCAGGGGAGGGGCAGAGAAAGAGGGAGACACAGAAGAGAGGGAGACACAGAATCTGAAGCAGGCTCCAGGCTTATGAGCTGTCAGCACAGAGCCCGATGCGGGGCTCAAACCCACAACCGTGAGACCATGACCTGAGCTGAAGTCGGACGCTTAACCGACTGAGCCACCCAGGTGCTCCTGCAGGAAACAACTTTTTATCTCCTTCCTCTCCTCCCTTATTTTCTTTCCTACTTATGTTTACTTTTTATGAAAGTGTAACTTACATATAGTAACAAATATACCCTAAGTGGACAGCTCAACGGATATATATTTAGATAGATATATATATATATATAGATATATAGATATATATATGGATTTATATACCTGTATAATTATTATATTATTACATAATAATATATTGTATAATACACAGACCTGGGTAATCAGCACCAAGATCAAGGCGCAGAACATTTCCAGCACCTCATATGCTCCCCCCTCAATTAATACTCTCCAAATGCAATCATGTCATGATTTCTATCACCATAGATAAGTTTTGCCTGCTCCTAAATGTCACGTAAATGGAATCCCATGTATGTGCTGTTTTGTGTCTGGCTTTTATTGCTCAGCATTGCCTGTGAGTGTATCAGTTATCTATAGCTGTGTAACAGATTACCCTTCAAAATTTAGCAGCTTAAAATAACAATGAACATGTATGAGCTCACAGTTTCTGAGAGCCAGGAATCCAGGAGCAGTTTGGTCGCATGGTTCTAGCCCAAGATCTCTGACGAGATTGCAGTAGAGTGCAGCCTGAAGGCCTGACCAGGGCTGGAGAAATTGCTTCCAAGATGGCTTCCTCCATGGCTGTTGGCAGGATTAGTTCCTTGCCTTGTGGACCTCTTCACCAGGCTTGAGTGTCTGCTTGAGTGTCCTCACTAGATGGCAGCCAACTTCTCCCAGAGCGAACGATCCAACGCGGAGAAAGAAGAAAGCCACAAATGCCTTTTATGAGCCAACCTTGGAAGTTACACAGTCACTTCTGCCATGGTCTATCTGTGAGAAGTGAGTTACTAAGCACAACCACCCTCAAGGGGTGGGGAATTAGGCTCCGCCTTTGGAAGGGAGGAGGATCAAAGAATTGGCAGATATACTTTAAAATCACCAAAGTGAGAATCCGCTGGGCTCTTTTCCTTTGCTGCAGTTTGGCCAGAAAGACCTTTCTAACCAGCAGAGGTACCCAGGGATGGAGCAGGGTGCCTCACAGGTGATGTGCTCCCATCCCCAGGAGCGTATAGGGAGAACCGAACTTGGCAGCTGCGGTTTTGAAGGAATTTTAATATCAGCCGGCATTTGTGACTCAACTCGGACTAGATAATTCCCAGGGCTCCTTTCTATTGTTTTCTCAAGTATTTCCAGTTGCCCACATCTTCTGTATCACAAAGAAAAGGCCATGATTGGCCCCATCAGATGTACAGAGTGAGCTTCTTGATGCCCGTGGTGCCTCTGGCCACAATGGGGGTCTCAGAGCCAGCCACGCTAGGCCACAGCTGAATTCCACCTCAGGCATTGGTTGGTGGTTCTTAAGCCAGCGAATCTGGTCATCTTCTCATCGGACTGATAATACTCAGCCACAGGAAAGGTGTGAGGAAACGGGAGCCGTTGTCACTGCCAAAGGGCCCATCAGCATTTGTACCCTCTTGGCAGAGCAGTCACAGTTTTAACCCCAAATACGCCTGTCTTTGAATCCAGCCATTAGCCATGCCACAGCCCCACGTCCAGCCGAAAGACTGGCTCCCGCCCCTGCAAAGCCACTGCCGCCTGGCGTGTAATGAGGAAAACGGAAGCGAACTAAATATCCGACTGTATCCGGGCATCTCCTGAAGCAGTTCAAAGGGATGAAGAAGCTCTGAGTGTACTGACTTGGAAATAGCTCCAGAAAATGTTACATGAAGAACGCACGTTGCAGAACAATGCAGATGATACGACTCCATTTAAGAAAAACATTTAAAACTCCGTGTACTTTTATTATATACTTCATAGACACAATCCAAGGCAACACACCCCATTGGCCATGGTGCTTACTCTGCAGAAAGGGGGTAGGATTCGGATAAGGGAGGTGAGGGAAACTCTCTGACTTTACTCAATCTGTCCTAGTATCATCTGAATGTTTAATAATGAGATTATATTTATTCCCAAGTGATTGGTTTAATTCTTAAGCACATCTGAAGGTGGGGGTGGCAAGAGTTCTTCCCCACCCTTCTCTCCCTGGCTGTGCTGCCAGAGTCTGCTGTGGCCAGTCCTGGCATGAGCTGCCCTTGGGTTCTGCTGTCCAGGGGCTCCTAACTGCCCCTCACCCACTGTCCAGGTGGCCTAATGTTTTAATGCCCTCCAAGCAAGCCATTCATGGATGCACAGAATGCAGGTCCCAGGGGCCTTAAAGGTCACAGAACCTAGGCCTTCCCCACTCCTAATGACGTCTAGGAGACTCTCCCAAGGCACCACCCTGCCCTCTGTCCATACACCTCCAGGGACGGGCAGTCGATGGCCTTACCAGACAGTTCCTTCCATGTGCAGACACTGTTCCTGGTTAGATCACAATCCCACACTCTGAGCCAAACCCCATCTGCCTGTAGCCCCCATCATCAGCCCTACACCCACGTGAGGTGGGAAGCAGAAAACTCTGGAGTGAAACTCCTGTGTTCAAATCCAGGTTCTGTAACCAACTGGCTCTGTGATTTGGGGGAAATTTATTAATACTCTGTTCTTCATGTACCTCACCTACAGGATGAAATTAATCATACATGCTCCATAGATGTATGGGGAGGAGAAAATGAGTTAGCTTATCAAAAGTGCTTATGGCATTGCCTCACACACAACGATCACTCAGTAACAAATATTTGAAAAATAAGTAAGAGATCAGAGTTTTAGTCCTGGCAGTGTCCCCATGGCCTCTTCTCTCATCTGAAATGATTGAGGCCTTCTAGTCTCAGAGTCGCTGAAGAGGGACAGCCTGAGATAAAGCAAGTGTGACGCTTCTTAAGATGTGTGCACATTTTCTATTTTACTCTTTAATGTAAAAATAATAGTTTTGGTCAAAGATTGACACTCTGGGAAGGCTGGCCATGATTATCTAGTAGAATCCTCTATTTTCTTGAATATACCCAGAAACCTCTGCATGTATCCCAGGGATATTGGACCCTAGTTTGAGAATGTGGGCCTAGAGGATCCTCTGAAGTCCTTCCAGTGTCAGGTCAAGGTCAAGCCCTGGCTCTGGCATTAAACAGAGGGAGCACAGTCCAGCTTCCATCTACACATGAGTTCAGTTGACTCATCTCTAAGACAGAAGGGCCAGTCCCTGCCTGCCCTGCCTCCCCAGTGGTTAGGGAGGTTGAAAGGGGGCAGTTTGCACTGGGTGCTTGGTGCTTTGGACCGAGCGGCATGGAGTGTCAGCTCTGCGGAAGCAGCCCTTGAAGATGCTGGAAGCCCCTCCACTCGGGGGAGATCAGTGCTTCCTGAGACCAGCCCATCCGAAGTCCTAATAGAGCTTTCCCGGAAAGTGACCTCAAGGAGAGGCCAGGCTTCCTGCTAAGTGGGGTGTGCGGAGGACCTTCCAGTTCCTTCTCGGGCCCTTATATGGTCCCTGTACTACCAGCCAGGCCAAGCGGACCAGAGCCCAGGGCTGTGCTGAGTCCTCTGAGGACAGGCCTGAGCTCTTCTCAGCCCTTTCAGGAGCCGTGACAGATGGGTGATGGAACTTCGCCAGTGTCACTCTACCTGCCCAGCTTGGCGTTGCCGGCCCCGTGTGAACTCAGACAGGCTCTCGTGAAGTCAGAGTACCTGGGAGGAGTCCTCCAACAAGAGTCTCAACTGTGGTACATGCTTGTCCCTTTGGATGGTGGGTTAATGTGTCCTCTCAACCCTCCTGTGTTGTTGTGCATCAACCGTGTTCCTATTTCCTCCATTCAGTCCAATTCCTTGACCTTGACCTGGAGATGCTGGGTATTATATGTCCAAGGGCTCACAGTCTAGGGGGGCACCATTGAAAAGAATCTTCTGTGATGATGGAAATGTTCTGTATCTGCACTGACCTAATTGCCAGTGCAACTAAGGAACTGAATTTTAAATTTTATTTAATTATTCAGATTTCAAAATTCGATCAAAAAATGGACAGAAGATCTGAATAGACATTTTTCCAAAGAAAACATACAGATGGCCAACAGGTACATGAAAAGATGCTCAACACCACTGATCATCAGGGAAATGCAAATCAAAACCACAATAAGCTATCACCTCACACCTGTTAGAATACCTAAACTAAAAAGGACAAGAAATAACAAGTGTCGGTAAGGATATGGAGAAAAGGAAACCCTTGTGCTCTACTGGTGGGAATGTGAATCAGTGCAGCCACTGTGGAAAACAGTATGAAGGTTCCTCAAAATGTTAATTAAACCAATCTGTCCATCTGCTATAAGATCCAGCAATCCCACTCCTGGGTGTTTATCTGAATAAAACAGAAACACTAATTCAGAAAGATATATGCACCCTCATGTCCACTGCAGCATTATCTACAGTAGCCCAGATATGGAAACAACTTAAGTGCCCACCAGTGGGTGAATGGAAGATGTGGTGTATATATATGCAATGGAATATTACTCGGCCCTAAAAAAAGAAGGAAATCTTGCCATGTGCAACGCATGGATGAAGCTTGAGGGCATCATGCTGAGTGAAGTAAGTCAGACTGAGAAGGACAGATACCTAGGATCTCACTTATATGTGGAATCTAAGCAAAAACAAAACCAGAAAACAACCAAGGTCATAGATACAGAGAACAAATGGGTGTTGCCAGAGGTGAGGGGTGAGGTGGGGGGGTGAGATGGGTGAAGGGGGCCTCATTGTCCCCGCTAGGACCCCCAAGACAGTATGAGTGAAAGTGAACATTCTTGTCTTGTTCCTGCCCTGAGGGGGAAAGTCTTTAAACCTTGATGTGATGTTTAGTTTGCTCTCCATGTCTTTTCAGATCTCTTTAAGATTATGTTTATTTTGAGGGGTGCTTGGGTGGTTCAGTCGGTTAAGCATCTGACTCTTGATGTTGAACCAGGTCATGATCTGACCTCAGTCAGATTGTGGGATCGAGCTCTACACTGACAGTGCAGAGCCTACTTGGGATTTGCTCTCTCTGCCCCTCCCCCACTTGGACACGAGTGCTGTCTCTCTCTTTCTCTCTCCCCCTCTCTCCCCACCCCCTCTCTTTCTCTCAGAAATAAATAAAAACTTTTTAAAAGATTGTGTTTATTTTGAATGTTTTTTAATGTTTATTTTTGAGACACAGAGAGAGTGTGCACGAGCAGGGAAGGTGCAGAGAGAGAGGGACACAGAGACTTTGAAGCAGGCTCCTCACTGTCAGTGCAAGGGCTCGAACCCACAAATTGTGAGATCGTGACCTGAGCTGAAGTCAGATGCTCAACCGACTGGGCCATTCAGGCGCCCCAAGATTATGTTTATTTTGTATGTGTTATTATACATAGTAACAGAAAACTCAAACAATAAGATACAAAGAAGAAAATAAAATCTCTCCCAAATCCCACCACCACCAGTACACTGGCTGGCTCTTTCTAGGCATATGTATGTGTATGGAAAATCCATGTAACTTTACTTAAATATGACCTGTTTTGCAACTGGGCTTTTTTTCTCCATATTGTTTCATGGTCATCTTCCCAGTCTTGTGACCAAAGATTTGCATTATCATCTGATATCTGTCATGTTCTCTTGTAAAACTCAATCATCATTTATTTGAACAACTCTCTCTCCATGAATGTCTAAGTTGCTTCCCTTTTCCCCCACTATTATAAGCAAGACTGAACATCCTCATTATATCCTTCCCAAGATTGTATATCGTAAGGTTTTCCCTTTTCTTTTGTTTTCTTTCAATCTTTGTCACTAGAGATCTTGGGGTAGGGAACTAACATGATCAGAAGGAGGCTTCAGAAAAATGAACTCTGGGCATTCCCAACTTACTGTGTGACCTTAGGCAAATCCTTTCCCCTCTCTGGGTCTCTCCATTTCCTTCATTTGGAAATTGAAAGGATTCGTCTAAGTAACTGGTTACTAAACCTGGCTGTATATTGACATCACCTGGGAGTTTTAAAAGCCACAGACACCTGAGTCTCATTCCTGGAGAGTTGGATTTAATTAATATAGGCTATAGCCAGGGCAGTGGAATTTTTAATCTCCTTGAGACTCATTGAAGATCCTTCCTGCTCGAGTTTTGTAGAAAGGATGCTGTGGGGCAACGAAAAGATCTGTTCTTGGCATCCAGCAGGCCTGGGTTTGAATCCCAGCTCATTCGCTCCTGGTGTGTGACCCTTCACCTTCTCCAAACTTCCAATTCTCTGTTCTTGGGGGTGGAGTCGGGGAGTGGTTAAAATCCCTGCCCACCACGCAGGGTTTCTGCTAGTAGAAAAGATTCCTGCACAAGTGGAATGAGTAGTGACTCCTGTTCTTTTCTTGACCAAAGAGCCAACCTCTGGGCAACAAAGTGGAAATGGAGATAGTAAACATGTTGGAAAAAAACGCAACGCTTCTCAAATTCGGCTACCACTTTACCCAGCAGGGGCCCCGGCTGCGGGCGTCCAACGCAATGATGAACAACAACGACCTTGGTAAGTGGAAATGTGCTACCCAAAAACCTGCCCGTGGCTTTCCCACCTGTCCTGGAGGTTGTGGGGGTGGTGTGCGGATATGGCAAGGAATGTTCCACTGATACCTTCTCCAAGGGAGCCCTCTTCTTGAGCCTCACTCCTGACTACCACCTTGGTTACATTTCCTAGTTTTCTGTATTGGCGCCCGGCCTGCTGCCTCCCCTAGACTGTGGGTGCCTCATCTGCAGGAGCTGAGGCTGAGCACTCCTCCCCTCCCCGGGGGGCTCAGCACAGTGCAGGGCTGGAGCCCAAGCGCACCCTGGGCGCTTTGTTTGGCTGAGTGAGAGGACATGTGGCGGGCCACAGGCTCACCGTGAGTCTTTTCCTCTTTGAATACCCTCCTCTGAGCTCAGAGTCCTCTCAGGACCATCGGGTCTGGCTCTAGTCCCTGCCCCCAAAGCCACCAACTAGCACCACTACCCAAACCCCATGCCTGGGAAACCTCATAGCACTTTTAAGGTAAAAGTTGAAAATGTAAGTTAAACAGGTTACATTCATTTCTTCTCAGTTAAAGGCATAGTTATTTTTTTTTCCAAAAAGGAAACAAAAGAAAATGTCACATTTTTATGAGCATCTGCCCAATAGGTATACAAGTCAGTTAATGAAAAGTGAGATCAGTCATTGACTGACTTACAGGCGTCTGTTGTTCTCAACCTCTGTGCGTAGTTATTTATGATGGGTATTCCTGCTGGCTGCTAAAAGGACTTGACACTGTGTCCAAAATGGACTATGTCTGCTAAGGCTGTAGGAAAATAAGAGGGAAAAACAGCAAGAAAAGGAGGAGGCCTAATACGTTAACATAATTGATCATTACATTTAGCTGTGAGTTTTCTAGAACCAAGGCAAGAAGACAAACCAAGTTACATTATTCTTATTACCAAAGAGAAGGAAGTATAACAAGTTCAGAAAGAGAGAAAAAGGATGAGAGCTTCTTTCTGGGATTGGATTATGAAATAACTATATATTCTAAAGGAAAAGTTCTTTGGTGAGTTTTTGATCAGATTCAAGCCTGTTCTACACATGGGGGTTTTGGTTTTTGCTTTGAGCACTCAGCAAAATGCAAATAGCCTAATACTAAAGCACATCTCAAATCTGAGGCACGTCATTTCTAGTAATGAATCTGAGGCTAGGTTAACACCCGGAAAAATAGAGGGGGGTGTGTAGGTGTGTGTGCACAGACCCGATGCACAGAGAACCACATACACTTTAGATTGAGTTACTCAATTCAACAAACGTTGGTCAAAGTCCTGTAGGGCGCTGGGTGTTGAAGTCACAGGTTCCTGCTCTAGAAGGACATGTTCCCTGCCATCCTTCTGACCACATTGTTCTTATGCCTCAGTTGATAGAGCGCTACCACAGTACCTACAAGAAGTTATTCATTCATTGCTCGCCACATAGATGCCACTTTTTTCTAGAGCTGCGGGTCTAGAAAAGTCCATACAACAAAGAGACAAAAACGTACCTAGTATCCTGGTTTATCTGAAGTGCCCTTATTTAAAATAAACACAAACAAATAATTATCAGTCATTATTATGGTATAACAGAGGTGATAGCTACCCTGAACTGTTGAGGAAGGCCAGCAATCTAGATGCTTGTGGCCAGCTGTGATCTGGCTTCAAAACCAGCACTAAAGGCCTTGAGTTCTGTTCCAACATGCTGTAGCCTGACATTTTCCCCTCCCAGTTTAGATTAAGCTGCTTTTGTGCCCAGGGCTGCCTATCCCAGGGCTAACCCAGCTTTTGTCTTCTAGTGGCAAAATGGTCTGGAGGCCTTTTCTAGGGACAGAAGTTCCAGATGACCGGAGGTCAGGGGTGCTGCGGTGGGGGAGGGGCACCAGGATCAGCTGTGGGTTGGATAACCTGGCCCTTGGGGACGCGCCCAGTCCTGAGAGTCTGTGACTCCAAATCCCAGGCCCAACTCCTATCTCCAGCAGCTTCTGAGGTTCTGGCCGGGCCCTAGGGTGCTGGAGCTGGAAGGCCTTCACCCCCCAGTTCCCTTACAGGAAAACAGAAGCCTGGGAGGGACTGTCCTTCTAGGCAGTGGCTCAGCCAAGTCACACCAGAGATTACAGCAGGCACTTTTGGAGCAACTTTTGTGTCCCAGGACTGTGCCAGGGGACATAAAGGGAGCAGAAAGGCTAGTTCCTTGACTCCAGAGCCTTTAAAACAACCTTACGGGAGAGAAAAGACTCAAGGGCGTGCCTAAAAATTCAAGAATGCCTACACCCTGTACCCAGACAACGTGAGGAAGTGACTTGCGAAGACAGAGTCCAGTTAAGCAAAACATCCCCATTGGAAGTGGGCCTTTAGCCAGCCTTGCAAGGAAGTGCTAGATGGTGGGGGAGGTCAGGAGGCATTCTTGGTGGGGGGACCTAGTATTTTAGATAGGAGAGACAAAGATCCAAAAGGTTTGGAGGGACTGTTAGAGGGAGTTAGACCTAGAAGGAAAAGCAGGAACTCACAGAGAAGGGAAGGAAGGGCATTCCAAGCAGAAGGAACAGAGTGGGCAAAGGTAGGACCAGGAGTTTGGTGATGAAAGCCGGTGGGAAGTGAGACTGTGGCAGTTTCCTGGACAGGACTGACAGGTGATAAAAATAATGGGCCTCCGGGTCACCCCAAGGAACTGTGCAGCTCTTCCTTTGGGGTTTCCCGCCAAAGGAATTAGAGCAGAGTCATTTAAGTGATTACATGCAACATTGAGTGTTGTTTGGTGAAGTAGTATTTCTAGCTTTGAAGGCCAGTTTGTGCCCATCTGCTAATTTTTATAACAAACGCATCTGCTTCTGATAGCGTACCAGTCTCCTCCTGCAAAAGAGAAGTCCTTTCTTTGCAGCATGTTCTCATCCCGCTGTCAGTGCTCCGATGAAGCAAGCTTCCATGCTTTCCAGCTGAATGTTTCTTTATCCCCGAGAGCCTCCTGCAGGCCCTGCCCAGCCACTGTGGTGGTCAGCAGTGTTTGCCGTCAAGGAGAGCGGACCGGGCCCAGCCTCTCCCGTTTTCTGACTCAAGCCTGCCTCTGCTGGCTCCGGGCCCCCTACTTGGTAGTCTCCACTGGGTTTTGCCTGCCTGTAGGGTGGGTGGGCTCTTCCTTGGGGGATATTGATCCCCGAGGCCAGAGGTCAGCCAGTGCCTCTGTAGCTTTCCGGGACCCATTCTGACTGGCGTGTCTTGGGTCCTTCCCATCCTGTGCACCGAGCTGCTAACAGAGTGTCCTGTGGAGAGAGAGTAGGGCACCAGGCATACGGCGGTGTCAGGGAGGAGCCGCGGATCCCCATCTATGTTTTCCCACAGCGATACCTCAGATGACTCCTCCCTCTACACTATTTATAGCTCAGAGGCTAAGCATGGCTCTCAGGTCCTGTAAATCTGCCCCCGAAGCTCTCTCCACTTAATGAAATCTGAATTGCCAACTCCAAGTGAAGACCGCTGTACGTGTGGAGGTGGGGAGGGGAGGAGGATTAACATGTTTAAAAGCAGCAAACACTCTTTCATGGGAAAGTCTCTCTTCTGTATTCTCAAGGAAGACTTTCCTAACAAGTACCCCAAATCAATTCCATCATCTTCCCCCAAAACCATCTCAGGAAAAGGTGTTAACTTTCCTCACAGCCATTCAAGCCAGAAATCTGGGCCTCTCCCCTCCCCACCTCCCCAGCCGGTCAGTCACCTCCTGGCCACCTCCCTTGCCTGCCTCATGTCAAGCCCTCAGCACATTCGCCTCACATCCTGCGACTTCTGTGGGCTCTCCAGCTTCTCTAGGGTGAGGATCTCTCACGGGGTGCCCATCCCAAGGTTTGTTCTGTCGCTCTGCTTAGTACACTTGCTGGGCTCCCACTGCTGTCAGAAGCGAGTCCTGGGCACGGCCCACATGACCCTTAACGATCATAGCTGATGCTTACACAGCGCTTCCTGTGTGCCAGGCACTGCTGTGAACACTTCCTATCTTATGCATGTGAGGCTCCCAACAACCAGGTGAATTAGATCCTACTATCGTCCCCACTCTACAGTGAGGCAAGAGATAAGAATACCTGCAGTCATTGGATGCAAGAAGGGCTTGGGCCGCAGCCTGATCTCGGAGCCTGTGCCCCCCACCTCCCCTCTTGGTGAGAGGCCCTGCTGGACTTCTCTCTCGACACCCCTGACAGGCCATCCTCTTGCTCTGTATTAGCACCAACCAGGCCAGGTAGCTTGAGTGTGCCTCCCAGTGACCCAGGCCAAAGTATCCCTGTAGAGGGCCATTCCTCCTAACCTTTCCCTTCCCACAGTCTATCCTTTTACCCTTCAAGGTTCAGTGGACCCGTTCCCTGCCATCCTTCTGACCACACCATTCATTCTGCCTCATAGTTGATAGAGAGCTACCTGAGTACTTGTAATATTTCATCAAACTTACTGTTGGTATAGCTTGGTGCCCTGTTAAGCTAGATCTTTATTTCTGATCCTTGTGCCTGGCATATAATAGCACCCAGTACATGCCAATGAATATATAAATGAATCTAAAATGCTTCTCAAGACGTGATGGAGATGTTCAAGTTTGGCAGGAAGTGGTGCAAGGAGTTCGAGCAGCAGATAGAGGCTGGCCCAGAAGACTTGAGATTCCTTCTGGCTTGGACAGTACAAGAGTCTGGCAGTTGCAATGATAAGGGTTTTTGCTTTAATGGAAGTCAAAAGCAGACTGAATTGAGGGAAGATATGGGGAGACTTGGCTCCTACTTCCAGTTCCGTCACATACTCACCGTGACTTGGGCCAAGTTACTTCCCTCTCTTGGCCTCAATTTCCTTCGTCCTCAAAATGGAGAAAAATAATACTTGAGTAAGTGGCTGCTTTGCCCTTCTCCCCATCCAGTCCTTGTAAGAGTGAGTGCCAGCTAGGGAAACTGCACAGACCCAGCCCAGGGTACACGGTGAGGGCACGTGGGGGAAAAAGAAATCTGGGATCCCTATCTGTACCCTGAGCCATGGGCTGGAGACTCAAGTTCCTGTCCTGATTCTGCCACTCGCTCTTAGGGACCCTAAGACCTTTTCTTCTCGCTTCTCCAGGGAAAAGGAGCTAATGTCCTGGTGAGGATCAGATGTGTAAAATCTATGTAGACAGACCCAGGTTGTACTGAGGGAGGTGCTGGACTGAGCCTCCAGATGAGCCACACACCTTGTTTCTGTCTGGTACCAGCTTTATTACTTCGAGCAAGAAACATAGCCTCTCTGCCATACTTTCCTTATCTATAAGTGGGAACAGTAACAACGCCCACATTCCAGAATTGGTGGTGGAGCTCCAGCGAGGTACTGCGTGTTAGCATGCTTGCTAACGTGATACTTAAAAGTCTAGTTCATGTAAACCCTCTGGTCACTTTGGACAAAATGTTTCCACTCTTTGGGTTTTGTTCCCTGACATTTCCAAGCTATCAGACGTTCTGGTAGTCTCTAGGACCTGAGCCGGATGCTGTGTCTTCTCTGGGAGACTGCCCACCGACATACATTCATTACTCTTCTCACAGGGGTGGAGGGGTGGGTAGGAGGAGCTCAGGCACAGGGTGAACTCCAGGCCCTGGACTGGGTGACCCGTGTGCCCCTGCTCCCAGCCACAACCTGAGTAACCACGCCTTCCTGGGCGGCTCTGCTTTATATGCTCCGTGTCACGCACAAGCTGATTCGGTTCTTGTTGCAGCTCGTATGCATCGATCTGGTGGCCGCAGGTCTACCGGCTCAGCTCGGGAACTGGAAGACATCTAAGTATAGACAGCCTTTTTTCCTCTTCTGCAATAGCTACCTGTCTCTGCCACACCAGCAGCCCCCTTGACTGCCACCTACCAGTTCTACAGACCTCTTTGACCTTTCTCTTGTGGCTGATCTAGCTTGCTGCTGCTTGATGTTCATCTGCCTACACTGTAATTCATTTCAAAACACTCCCCCTTGTTACAACAAAGGGCCTCCTTCCCCCTCCCCAGTCATCCTATAAGTTATGACTGGAGCCTGCAACCTCCCGGCTAGTGCTTTCCTCTTTATGGCATTTGACTACTTTGTATGTGAACAGTATTTGAGCTTCGATTGTCTTGCTCCTGGGAAAATGTCAAGGTTAACACTGAGGGGACACAGACGCTGCAAGGTAATCTTCAGGGTGGAAACTTTTTTACAAGGCAGGAGGCAGGCCAGGAGCTCTGAGAAAGAGCTGTGGGAATTGATTCCAGCAGGTTAAGACCCTACTCTCATTAAGATCAACTGAACTTTAGCTCTTATCTGAGCTGGAGGAAAGAGCTTCAACTGCAGGGCCTCTTGTGTACAAAGCAAAAACCGTGGCGGTGGAGAAAGTGGGTTTTATGCCTGTGTGGTCAGCGGCTTAGAAGTAATTTATGAATGAGTCAACGCTAACACAGACCTTCATCGGTGAACGCTGACCAGTGGGATAGCCCTTACACAACTCACACATAACTGTCCTTTAGAAAGACTTCACACTTTGCTAACCAAAAAGTTAGCAAGAAGCTTCACAGGGCTTTCTCAGAGCCACAGAAATGGTTCCCGACACACACAGTCAACTGGCTTATATCTCCTCTCCATTCCTTTCCAGTGAGGAAGAGGAGGCTCGCAGACTTGACTGGGCCCATCATCCCCAAGGTCCGAAGTGGTGTCTAATGTGTGAAGGGGACAACCATGCCTTTGAACTGCACACGTTCTACTGATAATCTGTGCTCTGCAGTGGAAACCAGAAGGCAAAGTGCCGGCACAAAACCCTTTCTCGTGGTTCAGTTCTTTATGCACTAAGGTTTTTAGGTTAACTAGTGGTTGTAGTTGAAAATTTTATAAACTATGGTTAATGTGAAGTTTTCCTTTAGTCACAGAAGTTCAGTCTGGTTATTATTTAAAAACTAAGAAGACCCCAAACCAACAGATCTTACTGAAGACGTTCTAGCATGGGACTTAAGCCCGGGAGCCCAATTTCAGGGGCCTCACTGCGTGGTGTTTCAGGTGTGTTTAGAATGTGTAACGCACAAACAGCACGCTCTTCGGCATGGTTGAAAAGCATTATAAAATACTTTATTATGAATTTGATCTTAGGCATTTAGTGAACAGATCATCGTTATTAATCCTCCTTTAAATTTTAAGAACCTCAAGATTAAAGTTGCCCAATTGATCAGTGGGTCAGGAAGCACAATGTTGCCCCCCATGACAGAGCGATTGAAGGCCACAGAGCTCTGCCATGATTCAAAGAACGTGAGGTTCCTTTTGCTGGATATGAGGAAATGATTGAAAAGCCAGTGAAATTTCAAGTTGCAAAAGCCATCCTTTCTTCACCAATCCCAGGCAGCAAACATTTCCCTGAGTGTTCTTTAGGAACATCTGGGATTTATTTCCCATTTAATATCGGAATCAGAAATAATGTTTTCCTTACTCAGTGTCAACCTCAACGATGTGAAAACCTATGGCCAAATACTTGAAAACACCTTTCTGTATTGCACAGTGGGCCAATGGCTTCTGGGAGGTAAAACAATAGGGAAATTTCTAGTCCATTACGGCCATAGTTAAAGACTTCAACCATGTGTCACATCACCACTGATCTCGTCTGTCAATTAAGCCTCTGAAGGCCAATGGTGAAGAAAATCCAGATATTAAAGAATTAGGAAACCCTGGCCAAACCATCCCAAGACGATTATTCTGTAAATGTAATATTGGTGTTTCTGCCAGATCCCTTTTTCACATCATGTGCATCTCTTGGGACCCAGCAAAAATGTTAAGCCACAATGCCCTTGTGCCTTTTAATATACCACAGTGCCAGTTAAACTAGCATTTCTGTTGCTCGGGAGTTATTTTCATGAGTGATTCAGCAAATCTTATGACAAAGGACAGCCCAAATAGCTGACGAGCACAGACTAAGCTGCAGAGCACCGAGCGGAGGCTATTGACGAAAAAGGCAAAGTCTTGCACACTGAACTGTGATGATGTGGACGGTACAGGGTAACAAGAGGTGGAGCCAGGGCCTCACCGCTAAGGGAGAGTGTCTACTGAGGCTGCAGGTGGGCCCAGGAGTGGCACCATGCTGCAGGGATGGCCCTTCCCACTAGGCTTCTCCTTGAAACACAACTGCAGCTGTATTCTGCGTCACTGGAAACTGCGATATAAGATTAAATCTGTTGGTCTATGGACGGTTGCGTATGTATTTCTTGCGACTAGGGTGACAGGGACACGTGCCTGACATGTTGGCCAGAAGGCTGGGAAACTACCATGGCAACGCAGAACGACCTCCCTCAAAATGTGTCTTCTGTCCCAAGGTGTTCATCTAAAAACTGCCCAAATGTCAGCGCCCTCGAACTAATTTGAATCTTCCAAAAAGAATACTTAAAGCTAAGCGTGTGGGTATTGGGGGGAGCACTCTCACAAAAACCAAATCAATAAAAAAATGAAGGTGGGCCACATCTTTAAGACCATCTGCTCCATCAGATGAGCTATTAGTTTAGACCAGGGAATGGCAATTTTTTTTCTATAAAGGGCCAGATGGCAAATATTGTCAGTCTTGCACACCACAAGGTCTCTGTTGTAACTTAATTCTGCCATAGATCATGTGTAAATGAATGGGTGTGGCTACTGCAATAAAACTTTATTTACAAAAAAGCAGGAAGCAAGTCAAATGCCATAGTCTGCAAATCCTGACTTAGCCTCTCAGGCTGCCAGAGAGATGAGGTCAGAGGTGGTAGATGGTAGGTGACCTGAGTGGCCTGCTTCCAAGGAGTCCACCTCCAGGGCTATAGCTTTCACGCTTCTGCCACCAGGGTGGACAAGTCTGCTGATAAGCCCAATGACTACTACCAGCCTGCTGCATGGCACAGAGAGGGCATGACCTGGTCACCAGGCTCAAGGCTCTCTCCCCCAGCGGCTTTGGGATCCCACAACAGCTCTTTTTTCTGTGCTCTGGCATCTTCTTTTTTTTTTTTTTTTAATATGTATTTATTTTTGAGAGACAGAGCGTGAGCTGGGGAGGGGCAGAGAGAGAGGGAGACACAGAATCCGAAGCAGGCTCCAGGCTCTGAGCTGTCAGCACAGAGCCCAACACAGGGCTCAAACCCCAAAACTGCAAGATCATGGCCTAAGCCGAAGTCGGATGCTCAACTGAGCCACCCAGGCGCCCCTCTGTCATCTTCTGAGTCAAATGTTTCAGGTAAGCGGGCAGAACCCAACTCCCTCTTTCCTCCCCCCACTGAAGTTTAGGTGGCCAACATGGTACCCAGTTTATGATGCTGGCGTTCCCTGTTTCTCTGTTGCCGCAGCTTTGATGTTCTCCAGTGTATGGTCACTGTGAACCTAGCTCTGTGAAGGCCTAGGGAAATGCTGGTGGTGCTACTCGCGTAAGCACGGCCCATCCTCACCAGCGCCAGGCCTTGGCTCTGAGCTGGTGGGGAGTCAGTCACACCTGCTGTGGCAGCTCACTGGGTATGCGTGGCCGTCGGGCTGTACACTCACATTCCTCTTTAAAGCTGCTCTGGGTGGGACTTGAAGCCAGCCCGCTCCCTTTGTCCTGACACGTGACACAACAGGCTGTGAACCCTTGTCGTTGGCAAGCAGGGCAGGTCAAGATGAGCTGGCGGCACTGGGGAGTCGAGCAGAGTTTATATTGGTCCCATGGGGCTCCACAATATGAACATTCTGGGGAAGAGAGAAAAGCCCTAGTTATTTTTTTTTTTTTTTTCAACGTTTTATTTTATTTTTGGGACAGAGAGAGACAGAGCATGAACGGGGGAGGGGCAGAGAGAGAGGGAGACACAGAATCAGAAACAGGCTCCAGGCTCCGAGCCATCAGCCCAGAGCCCGACGCGGGGCTCGAACTCACGGACCGCGAGATCGTGACCTGGCTGAAGTCGGACGCTTAACCGACTGCACCACCCAGGCGCCCCGAAAAGCCCTAGTTATAAACACACACATATACACGTGTATACATGTAGACAGGCGCTTCTCCAATTCCTAAATATAACTCTTAGCACATCAGCTAATATATCCTGTTGGGCCTGGGAAGGTTTTAGAAGTTTCCCGTCTTCTACCAAAAAATGCTTCTTCACCCCCACTTTTTTTTGGCGGGGGGGAAGGGGTAGGTTCACCTGGGAATTGTCTTCCTGATTCCAACATTCGGTGACTCACTTTCTTCTTTTTCCCACTTAGAAAACAGGTAATATTGTTTCTCTCTTTATTCCAAAGCTGGCCAACTACCCCTTGGTTCAATGGTCTTTTTCCCTTTTTAGGTCATTCCCTTTATCGTGGGAAACAACACACATGAGTACAGATGATCCCACATCTATATTCAGCTTCCTCCCACCTCTATATCCACAGCCCTGCTCCCCAGGCCTGAGGTTCTGCTGCTGTTGCCAGTGGACACCTGACCACCTGATTCCTAAAACCCCCATTATCTATTTTCTCAGCCTGTTTTTCCCTGCTGACTTCCTGTTACCATGAACAACATCACCATTCTTCAAGTGTCCTTAACTAGTTTATCTAAGCCACCTTCGGGCCTTCTCTCTTGCCTTCACACTCACATGCAAGTACTCATCATAACCTGCCAACATTTCCTCAGTAACATTCCTCAAATCCACTGTTTCTACTTACTTATAATTTATACTCCATCTAGCTCCAAAACAGATCTCAAGTAGCTTTCAATAAGACACATAAATATAAAAAACTGTTAAAATTAATAAAAAGATCAAGAAGAAAGGGGAGAGGACAATCACACTCAAATCTTATTCATTATCTGAGTGGTAATTCAGTCCCCGATCACAGGAGTTCTAGCAAATTACGACAGTCACTAGGGTTGTCTGCCCATGACCTTTCCGGTTCAAAATAATGGCATCCGGGGGCACGAGCCATTTTTCTTAAGGATTATTTCCATCCTCCTTTTACTGACTGTCTTCATTGGGTACCACACATCGGCGAGGACTCAAAAACTACAGTCAAACCACAGGCTTCCTGAGCTCACACCTTCCTGTGGCCACCCCTGCCTTGGCTGTGGGTTCAGCTCCTACCTCGGAATGCCCCACCCACCACTCAAAAGTACCTCACCTACCACATGTGTCTATAGACCATCTAAAATGGAGGTTCTTTAAATAAAATACATAGTATTACAAGGAAACGAATTATATAGAAATATAAAATATCAAAACATCTTCAAAAATCTGTATAGTAAGATATTAACACATGAAATAAGACAGTGGGGGCCTAATACTTCCATTTTGAGACAATGACGAACATAAATGCTATTTGGGGATGTCTGCAGCCACTATAATATATGAAAATACTGTGGTTTCTGTTGATGACAGAGTCACTGGTGTATCTAATATTACTGATTTGTTGCTTACATTACAGTCAAGGAAAGTGCTACGTGTAGTGCGGGGTTGCAAAAATAAAGATATAATTATTTTCCCATCCAAATTCACAGAACCCCTAAATTTTATATCTCATCTCCTGGTGAAGACCCTTGATTCAGCCTATTAGTTCAACCCCCAGCATGCAGGCAAAGCAAGTGGCACCACCCCTAATGTAAAGGACTTGCCTAACCAGTAAACAGGAAGTCAAGATGGCAGTACAGGCCTCCTGATTCCTGGTCCAGGGTTCTATCTGCTCCACTACTGCATCTCCAACTCTAATGGGAAATGGTCATACTACATTACTACTTCTCCGTATTTTCTTCTTCACGTAACCAGTACTGGCCTGCCTTCCAGAATGCTTCATACAGAGTATGCCTGACCATAAATTTAGGTTCCAGGCTGTGCCAACCTACCTGACACTATATCACTGTTGTAGGATAAGGCATAACGCTCATCAAAAACAAACAACTTCCCTTTGTAGAAACCATCAGGAAACTCCTCCAGGTACTTGTGGATGCCACCCTTGAGCTGGAACACTTCCTTGCATACTCCCTATGTGAGGAAAAACAAGAAGAAATTTGAGGAGCCAGAGACGAGTAAGAAGCTCCACAGGAGACTGGCAGGTGATGACAGCAGTCAGGGCCTTCCACTAGATCCTGGGAAGCCCGGCTATTTTTGCTGTCCCCTAAATATAGAAGGACACCTGTCGGGACATGTAATGTGAATTTGCTCTTCTCAGGATCAAGCATAAGGATTAGGAAAAGGGAGATGTTCACTAATCTTTCCCTTTTGTACCTGATGAGTGTCTAAGACTGTTAAGTGCTTTCCACATCTTGAGATTTAAGAACTTCAGATCTTGTACTTACAAACTCTATTCTGGAACCATACAAGGGAAAAATAAATCCCTGGCTGGCTGAGGGTGACAGAGGGAATGAAGGTGGGGAGTGGAAGGCTCACTACATGCTGTTGGTAGAACCTTCTTCATCTCCACACCGGCAGTGACTCCAAGGGTGTTAACTCACCTTGGCTTTGAGGTAGGCTGAACCCCGCTCACAACGGATACCCCCAGTGCAATACATCAGCACCTTCTTCTCTCTGAAAAGTTCTAGATTTTTGTCAATGTAGCTAGGGAAGTAACTGAATTTCCTGATGTCTGGGGCTAAACAGCCCTGGAATCGCCCCTACAACATAGGAGAAGCAGAAGGAAATTTATCAGAAAAACATACCTGGTAAGAACAAAGGTTCTTTCTGTGTCAGCCCCACTCAGAGCCCCCCTTTGGAAGGCACCACTTACTAGCTGCTGTTTCTCATCCTACACTCTGACCTTTCAACTTCAAGATCTGGAACTCAGAAATAAGCCTGGTGGGCTATTGGTCACCTTACCAGAGTCCTCAGAAAACTGGAAAGGCTGCCCAAAGCAAACTATAGGATCCTTGACCTATATCAAGGGTAGGCACATGGGAGCCAAAAAGTACATTATGTGTCAAGATGTCTTTTAATTCCTACTTTCTTAGACTTTCTCACCAGATCCTGAGTTCAAAGGCTAGGGTTTTCTCTGAAGCTGCTAGCAGTCAGGGGAGATCTATGTGACTTGGGCACAGGCAGGCATAAACAGCAGCACCTCGGGAAACATGCCATGATGTGGGTAGGGGAAGGCCTACCGTTTCACTGAACTCAATTCTGGTTCTACTTACTATTTTGCTTTCATAGAAGTTTCTGCAGTCCAGGAGGATAGTATCACTTTGTTCTTCATTTGTCTGAGACAAAAACTTTTCTACTTCTTTATGAAATTCACCTGGAGATAAATGGACTCCTAAAACCAAACCAAAAATCTACTTACAACAAGACAAAAACAAAACTCAAAACCCAATCACAATTGGCCCACCCTGATAACTCACATGTTATTCCGTTTCCTTCCACCCAAACCTTTATTCATAATTGCAATTATATCTCAAAATAACACTACTTGATGACCATAATGAAACAGTTTAGTAACTCCAGATATCCTCCTTTTCCTTCCTCCAAAGATAAGTGGTATGGAGACCTGGAGGTTTAGAAATGATTAGTCAAAGAATTTTCCATTCTCTTGGTCTAACCCAGTGATAAAAGCCAGACAGTGGGGATCTAAATTGCTAGGTGGGTTTGCTGGTCCATTAAACGGCCAGTGTTCTATTTTCACTGTATGTGGAGGAGCCTGGGCATGTATGTGCTTGACTATAGGCTTTTGACTATAACAAAGGTGAGCCCAAGTTCAAGGCTAAGAATCTTGACAGGCAGCTACGAGTATACATTTGTGGAATAAAGTGGGCTATTCTTCAAAAATACAAAAGGGTAAGAAGAATGTGTGTAAGTCTGTGTGCATGAGGAAAAGAGGGTGGGAAGGGCTGACAGCAGCAGTGACACATAAGAAAGCAGGGCAGGAGACAGAAAAGGAGGGAAGAGCTAAAGCATGCAGGAGAGAAAGGAGATGAAGAAAATAAGTAAAATCCAAGGAGACTAAAAAGAGAGAACCTCGGTCTGGTGGGGCCCTCTGCCTTCTTGACTCTCCAGAACAGAAATATTCCCATATCTTAGGGGGTCCAGACATCCCCTGATTGTGAGGACTTTGGGGGAATTTGGCAGCACGGACTAACCACACCTTACAGACAGGGACTCTGGGGATGACAGTCACCACACCTGGTGGATCCTGATGGCACCAAGGGAGCCTCATTCTGTTTAACGGTAAACCCCAACAACCACCCGAAACTGCTAAGTACTCAGGTGGGGCTAGAGACCCCCGGGCACGGCCAAGGAACCTGGATTCCTACCTGCTGAACCTATGGCTATGAGAATGTAATGAAGCCAGAATTGATTTTTTATTATCAAGTGATTACAGGTCACCAAAACGGGGGTGAAAGGGAGCTTCACAACTGTGATGAGAAGCACGGAAATCTGCTACGACTTCTACTTCTACTTACTCCCTGCTGCTGCTCTACTGGCCGTGGGAAGGCCTGACTGGCCAGGGACTCCGATGGACATGTTTAAACGAGATGCCTCCAAACAGCATGGCCCAAAAGAAAGCAGCACAGCACTGCCTGGAGCCGGAGCCCACTCTCCCCTAACCTCCCAACAACGTCCTGTAGCACCAAGAAAGAGCTCCTTACTCATCCCACTAAGGTAGGGACATGGTGCACACATGGCCCTTTTGGGCCCTTCTCTCTTCATGCATGAGTCTCTTTCCTTCATGCTGTATCCTACTCCTATTTCCCTCTGACTTAACCCTTAGCATTCTTTTAAATACCTCCATATTAGAAAGCGAATGCAGACAACCAGACCTTTGTGCTTCCTGATGAAACAGGACAATGCTACCTGTCAGGCAGTCTTGGGGGAAAAAAAGGAAAGAAAGAAAAAAGGAAATCAAATCTGAATCTGACCAAGTCTCTAGATCTGAGGCATGTAACAGAGTAGCCACTAGCCACATGGGGATATCGGGGCCTTGAAAGGTAGCCTGAGATGTGCTATAATAAGAGTGACATGGATCTAGGATTTCAAGTACTTAGTAAGCAAAAAAAGGTAAAAGATCTATCTCATTAGTAATTTTTTACATTCATTACACATTGAAGTATTTTGGCTACACTGCATTAAAGCCTATTTATTAAAATGAATTTCACTTGTTTCCTTTTACTTTTAAAATGTGGTGACTAAAAAAAACACCATAAAATTACCTATGTGCTTCACATTAGTTCTATCAGACAGCACTGTTGTAACTATCAATCTATAGGAAAATAGAGGACAGAGGAGATACAGTCAGCTTTAGCCAGATGGTGGGAAACTACAGACAAAATGACCTGGTTCCTTCAAAAAAACAAACTGCATGGGGAAAAGAAACAAAGATGGGGGCAAATATGCAAGCTAAAAGAGACTTAAAGGGACATAGGGATCCACCACAATGAGTGGACCTTACTTGAATCTTAACAGAAACGAACTTGAAAAATTATGCGATCACCACAGGTACAATTTCTTCAAATACACCAACATGCAATTCTGGAAAACAGCAAGCCCCTTTTCTTTGCTGGTCTAGCCAATTTTAAGAACTAGCCAGATATTTGATAATATTAAGGAATTACTATAAAAAAGGTTTTATTTAGATGTAATAATGGTTTTACAGTTGTTTATTTAAAAAAATTTTTATCTTTTAGAGGTCTCTACTGAAATATTTGTAAATGAAATGACATTGGGATTCCCTTCAAAATAATCCAGGATGGGACAAGGGGGCAGGGTATAGAAGAAAGTTGGCAATGAATCAGTAATTGCTGAAGCTGTATGACAGGTACATGGGAGTTCACTATACTATTTTCTCTACTTTTTTTTAATGTTCGATCATTTTCATAGTAAAAAGCAAAACAAAAACAAAAACCCACCAAATAAATGTCTTTCAACCATCTATGGTAACAATAGGGAGGAAGGGGAAGAGAACATTCTAGAGCACCTGCAAACCAACTGCTTTGGATTTGAAAGCCACTTGCTTCCTGAAGCAGAAAGCCTGTTATTCAGTTGATGAACTATTTACAAATAATAATTACACTCTTCCCAGACTGCTATCTTTGGAAAGAGAAAATAAGTTCTTGCCAAACCGTCATCAAGAAGAATAAGACGGGGCATTCTAATGGGTGTGTCTTCAATTACCATAGCACCAAAGAGAAGACCAGTTTAAGCACTGGATGACCCACACGCTAGCTACCCTACAGCTGTTTTTTTTTTTTTTAAAGCATAATTAATATACAGTGTCATATTAACTTCAGGTATATAATATAGTGATTCAACAATTCGATACATTTCTCAGTGCTCATCAAGATAAGTGTACTCTTAATCCCCTTTATCTATTTCATCCATCTCCTGCCCACCTTCCCTCTGGCAAGCACCAATTTGCTATCTAAGACTCTGTTTTTTGTCTCTTTTTTCTTCGTTTTGTTTCTTACATTCCATACCCCCAAAGCCATTTTAAAGAGTGGATTGCTGATCAGAGTGTCTAATTTCCACATGTGTTTCTATATTAAGTTTTGTCCCTGTGAAGAAGAACAAAATTTTTCTTCTAAAAGCAAGCATACCAGGCTTCTTGTAGGAGATCTTATTGGGACTGATCCCCATGGGCACAATTTCTTCAAATACACCAACACGCAATTCTGGAAAACAGCAAGCCCCTCCTTTGCTGGTCTGGCCAATAAGAAACAAAACAGAATACAGTCTTACTCTCCCATCTCCAGATATAAGCCAAGTGCCAAATACAAGAATTATATCTGTTTTGTAATAATAGCTGAAGTCTTAAGAAACTTCAAAGTAAGAATTAATGTTTTAATGGGAAGGGAGTTTAGGGCCTAAAATGTTTCAGATAATTCACCTCTAATAAATATTTATTGCATACCTTCCATGAACTGAAATGTTAAATTGCAAAGGTGTTTCTATGGCTATAAGCATTTAACTATAAAACCAAAATAATTTCAGCATGTAAGATTACATCCTAGCTTTTGCTCTGGAGGAGCGACCTCTCTCCTACCATCACCAGCACTAACACTAGTAAGGTAGTCCCCACCACCTTTATCACCTACTGTGACAAAGCATAAGGTCACTCAAAGGAGCTCAGGTCGCTCAAACAAAGGAGCTCAGCCATGAGAGCAACAGCTTTGTCCCCCATGTGGTATGAAGTACTGATCTTGTAATTCCAGGTTGACTAAAAAGTAGTGATGCCCTGAAACAGCCAGGTGGTCCCTCAAGCGAGCAAACACATCTAAGTTTTAGAGTTAGACTGTGCAAACTGTAATGTCCTTATTCGATAACAAAGGAGATTAAGGGCATTCACTTGCCCCAGATCACATGGCGACTACACAAAGAAGTGGAATGAGCATGCTCCTTTGACTGCACTGCCTCGCAACCTAATGGGGAAAAAGGCTGCTTACGTCTCCACACTGATCTCCGCTTCAGAGCCTAGAGAGGGAAGAGGCACTGAGGCAGAAGCAAATGGCTCAAAATCCATTTTATTTTCAATTTCTCTTACCTTAAAATCATCCTTACACATATAATCCTTAAACAATGGGCAGGAAAGCATGGCTTCCACATAGAGTCTGGTGGCCAGTTTGCTTCCACCAACTGTCCCATTGATTCCTTCTGTAGCAATTCGAACCTGGGACACAAGACGGTGAGAGAAAGGGAATGCAGCCTGTTCTTAGCTTAGTTTAAATCTTCCCGGGGCAGAATAGGCTTGTGTGTGTCAGTGAGTTTAAGGGGAAAAGCAGAGACACAACAAAAGTGTTACCACACAAAGATACTTGTAGTTTTCTAAAATGGCACTGCCCACAGTTTAGATGAGGTACTCAATAGATGTGCGCTGAAGAAGAGAATGCAATGAGTGAAACTTCTGGAAAGCCCCATTTGCTACAAAGCCCCAGTTGTCCGATGCCCAAAGAAATAAATTTTGAGCTTAACCTTAAATCCAGGTCAGAAGATCTAAGATCAAGACTCATCTTTGCCACTTACTTGCTTTGTGGCCCTGAGAAAATTAACTTACTTCTCTGGACCTCAATTTCTTCATCTTCATAAAAAGGAGGTAAGAGAGAAGCAACAATGAAGACAATTGCTGAGGAGATATTTCCCAAGTCCAAAAACACAGAGCACGGCTGAGAGCTAGGAGGGCATGTGAGTACACCCCTGCACACCGCTGCAAACCCACCCACTGGAACACAAGGTCCACAAGGGGTGTGTGTGTTTTGTCCACTGCTGCATCGCCGGTGCTTAGAACAGTGCCTGCCGAGTAGGTACTCAATTCACATTTGTTGAACAAATGGATGCGTATCCATATCTGAAGCTTTTTGGCTTCTCAAACACTGTATTCTCTTTAAAATGCTTCGCTGGTTAGGGGACATTCGAACCTGGATTCAGGCCCCTGCCTTAAGAGGCAAGGCTCTGGGGACGCTGCCAAGTTAATTGTCTTGGAACTACAAAACCCTTCGGATGAGTTTAAGGATGCATCATGAGTTTAGGGAGCTGAGCTCTCTGGAGAAAAGCGCTAGAGAGAACATAGACCACTCTGGTATCATGGTACTCTACGGAGAGAGAGGTCATTTAATTCAAGGTCCTAGATTGTTACTACCATTTAGAGAACAATGATACCTACCAATGCATGAGAATTTGAAAAATTTACAAGGCTGCCCTTTTTCAGGCCCCAGAGGAAATACCGTCACCTCCCTCGATCCAGTTCTTTAGGGCATGTATATAAATGGGATTCATTTCATAAGCCAATGCCAACTCAGTAGTAGTGGCTAGCCAGAGTTCCATGATGAGCATTCTGGATCCTTGACAAAGAGAATTACAATCCGCTAAAACCTGCTCTGGGCATGGGAGAGGAAAGCAGAAAGAATATGCCATCTCTGCTGTATAGACCACTATCCCCACAATCAACTTATACTTTTTCAAGGGTCTACATAGAAAATAGAGCTGAACCAGTGGAAGTGTCACGAAATTTACTCTAAAACTATTTCTGACCATGGCAGATAAAGTATATACTTCTACATAACTGTCTTTAGGGTAGACTAGTAGATTCTTTCCCATGTTCTTTTAATCTCAAAACCCAAATAAAAGACAAGGACACCTAATTCCTGTAAAGCTGGGGCAGAGCAATCTGTTGAGCAATCCAAACTCACGCACTAGACTTTCAATCCCTAAGGCTCCAGAAAAACCTGTGAAGTAGCTCCTTGGTGAGGAAAGCCTTATATCTCAGGAATGGAGAGCAACAGTTAGTATTTATTGAGCACCTACTATGATATAGGAGCTTTATAAGCCTGAAAGGTACATACCATAACTCCCATTTGACAGAAAAGGAGACAGCAGCTGAGAGAAATCAAGTAACTTGCCCAAAGACACAGAGTCAGCAGGTGGTAGATTTGAGATTCAAACCAGATATTTGTTCCAAATCATGTAATTTTTCCCTTCCAAAGCCTCCATTGTGTCCCTTCAAATTTCTTGAGGCAGTAAGGAGTTTATAGCAATAGGAATCAGAAGCTTCTTTCTCGAATTTTCAACTTGTCTTCTTTCCCTACCTAAATGGTAATACTCTGCCAAATCTCCCAAAATCAGAAAACTACCTCAGTAAACTGGGCACGTATCATTGAAGCCTAAAGATTTTAGACTCAGAGCCAGGCAGGTGCTGCCACCTTGTGGATAGGGACCCTCACTGCTAGTTCACTTCAGGCTGGGCCAAGAGTAAAAATCTGCCCCCCAAACAAGGAAAGAGATTGACTTCATATTTTGTACATTCAGGTTCACTGTAAGAACATCCATCTCCCAAGGTGTTCTCAAACAGAGGTGATAATAAATGTATTCATTCCACAAATATTTACTAAAGATTTTACTACGCACCAGGAACTGTGCTAGGAATTAGGGATCTAGCAGTTAAAAAAGAGTTCTTGCCCTCTTTGAGTTTACAGACTAAGGGCAATCACAGATATTAAGATAAAAATTACAAACTGACAAATGCTATGAAAAATAACTACAAGATGCTATGTGAGGGTGTACTGGGAAAAATGAATTTAGATTGAAGGTCGAGAAAAGTCTCTTTGAGGAACTATCATTGAAACTGAGAACTGAAGATTGAGTAAAAATTTTGCAAGAGAAACTGGGTGTGGGAGAGTCCCTTGAAGACAGTTTGCCTGGAAAAAGGCCCAAAGACGCAAAAAACCTTTGTGGGCTCCAGAAAAACCTGAAAGACCATGTCACTGGAGTATAAGGAGTGAAGAATGACATCAGATAGGCAGAAAAGTTAGGAAGGGGCTAAATCATGCAGGAACCTAAGGGTATATCAAGGATTTGGGTTTTACTCGAAAAGCACTAGACGGCCACTGAGAGATTTTGAGGAGAGCACAGCCGTGTTTTATTTACTTTTTAAGACGATGCAGGCTGCAGTGTGGAGAATGGATTAAATGGCAGGCAAGGACAGGAGAACAAGAGTAGATTAAAGGCTACCTCGGGGTGCTTGGGTGGCTCAGCCGGTTAAGGGTCAGACTCTTGATTTAGGCTCAGGTCATAATCTCATGGTTTGTGACATGAAGCCCCAAGGCGGGCTCTGTGTTGACAATGCAGAGCCTGCTTGAGATTCTCTCTCTCCCTGTCTCTCTGCCCCTCCCTTGCTGATGCTTTCTTTCTCTTTCTCTCTCTCCCCCCCCCCCGCTCAAAATAAACTAAATAAACATTTTTTTAAAAATTAAAATTAAGGGGCGCCTGGGTGGCGCAGTCGGTTAAGCGTCCGACTTCAGCCAGGTCACGATCTCGCGGTCCGTGAGTTCGAGCCCCGCGTCGGGCTCTGGGCTGATGGCTCAGAGCCTGGAGCCTGTTTCCGATTCTGTGTCTCCCTCTCTCTCTGCCCCTCCCCCGTTCATGCTCTGTCTCTCTCTGTCCCAAAAATAAATAAAAACATGGAAAAAAAATTAAAATTAAAAAAAGCTCCTGAAATGGATAAGAGAGGGTGGGGCATGGTCTAAGGTGGTCGAAGGGAGGACAGAAACGAATGGACACAAAGGATATTTTAGAGGTAGAAATGGCAGGATGTGACAATGAACTGAATGAGGTAAAAGCAGCTTTTGGCACCATCTGTTAGAAAACATCAGTGTGGAAAATATCAATGATCAACTGCCTTGGGACTTAAAACGTGTGGGAAAGATTAGGCTTACGATTGTACAATGTCATAACCTGAGGGGATCTCAGAGGGAATTTTAGTTCATTTCCTTTTGAGTTTTAAAAACACATTATCTGTTGGGGAACCTGGGTGGCTCAGTCAGTTGAGCCTCTGACTCAGCTCACGATTCGTGAGTTCAAGCCCCACATTGGGTTCATTCCTGTTGGCATAGAGCCTGCTTCAGATCTTCTGTCCCCCTCTCTCTCTGCTCCTTCCCTGCTTGCACTTTCCCTCTCAAAAATAAATACATCTTCAAAAAATATGTAAAATGATATATTATCTGTCTCTGTTTCTAGTTTTATCTATATACGTGTGTATGTGTATGCACGTATATGTATATGCATGTATAAATCTACGTCTATATATGTGTGTATACATGTAATCATAAAGAACGTTTCAGAAAATAACAAAAACCATCCACAATCTTATCACGCAGACATAATCATGATTAACATCTGGGTATCTATTACCTTCCATCTTTATATACAAACACTTGTGGTTCTATTACAAACATATATTCATTTCTTTATTCAACGCTCCCCAAATATTTACTGTAATGCTATGCACCAAGCCCTGTTCTAGCACTAAGAATACATCAATTAAGACAAAGTTCCTATCCTCATGAAGCTTTTATTAGGGAGACAGATTGTAACAAATTAAACAAGGATTATACTTTCAGACAGTAACAAATTCTTTGAAATTCTCTGAGCAGAAGGTGACAGAAAGTGACAAGGTTTAGAGAGGGGACTACTTTGGATCAGAGTTCTGAGGAGGTTAAGATGTGTGCAGAGATCTGCAGTGGGGAATGAGCCAAGTGACGATCTAGCGGGAAAGCATCCTAGAGGGAAGGGAGCAGCAAATGTCAACACCACAAAATGGTAAAAGACCCTGGCATGTTCTAGAAAAATCAAGAAGCAACTTGGAATCATACCTATATGTATAGTTCTATGAAATTTTTTTCCAGCTAACATATCAAGAACATTTCCTAATGCCAGGGGTCAGCAAATTGTATCTGCTTCTGCATACGGTTTTATTGGAACACAGCCATTTCACATCTTGTACCTATTGTTTAAGGTTGTTTTCATGTTACAGTAGCATGCTTGAGTAGGTGTTGTTTGTTCATTGGTTTGTTTGTTTAGAAAACACATATAGACTTAAAGATCAACAAATTCAATTTTAGGCACTTCTTGAGTACAGACTATAGGAATTTTCTGGCAAGGAATGGCCTATCTAGCAGGAAAGATCATAAAGATTTAAACTTTAGTTCTTAAACAATATACAATGGCTAGACAACTGAAAAGAAATATTGCATAATTAATCCAACTGTATCCTGTTATAATTTCGTCACAATTCCACACACAGTTTTAGGGTCTAATAGAAGCAAGAGTGAGTAGGTTTTGGGCAAAGCCTAAAATACTTACTATTTTGCTTTGTAAGGAAAAGTCTGCTGATTCTTAGTCTACACCATTAAACAGTCATAAAATGCCACGTTAATAACTGTTTAGCGGTCTACTTAAAAGCCTAGCAGGATTTCGCAGAACCTAACAGGGAATCCTTTTTGTCGTGAGCATAACCTCTGTAGTGCAAACTGGAGACAAGAGGAGTCCCGTGAAGGGTGCGGTGTTACCTTGCCTGTGAGGCGCAGGTGCTGGCACAGAGCCGTCTGCCAGGCACAGACCCAGGGGGGATCCCCCAGGTCACAGTAGCAGTAATAAAGTAGAACCTCTCCTTCATCACTGCCCTGGCCCCTAGAAGAAGAAAACCACAGGGAGAAGATTTGAGTCACTGGCATAAGGCAGCCACAATTCACAAAGTAGGCCCAGGCAGTATCAGAGGGCAGGCCGCGATGGACCAACTTGTGCCGAACTTTCTCCTACTGTTGTCGGCCTGAGAGAAGCAGCAACTCCGGTCAGTATTTGCTCTGAAGAAAACGTTATCTGCACCCAACTTACTTTACAAAAAGTAAGTTTACTTTGATTTCCTCATTTAGTCATCATACTCATGAGACAGGAATCAATAACCCATTTTACAGAAATTTCTGGCTTATCCTGTAAGACAGGGTCATATCTGTTTTTGAATCTCTCATTGTACAAAAACGTTTCACTTCCATTTTTTCATGTAATCTTCTTAACCATGAGAAGGACTATTATTATCCCCACTTTACAGCTGAGTAAACCAAGGCCGATTCCTTCCAGGTGAGAAAGTGACAGAGTGACAGTCAAGACTTGAACAGTCTTCTGACACTAGAATCCTTTCTACTGCATTGTGCTGTCTCCTACTAACTAGGCATGGGAGCTGGGTGGGTCTCCTATCATCTCTGAGACTGACTTCCTCATCTCTAAAACTGGAGAAGTGAAGTAAACTGCATTTCCCAAAGTGTGCTTGAAGCTGTTCTATGAAATCACATTTTGGAGAAACCTTGCAGACAACATCTCTCTGAGAATCTCAGGAAAGCCCCTTATCTACTGAAGGCTCTGAAACGTCCTGCAACAAAAAACATTTTAACCTAGTGCTTCCCAAACCTATCTGTCTTTAGCACCTCTTTCCAACACCTGTTAGCATCCTTCAGAGCTGGTGTTGCATAGAACAGATTCCAGAGAATGCTATGGTAGATGGTAATTGAGGTCCCATCCAGCTCTGGAATCTGACACCCTCATCAATACCCTCATCATACTGCAGGGCCTACTCTCTTCTGAAACCTTGTCTATTTTAGAGCCTGTTTTCCTTCCTCTAAACTACTGTAACAAATTATCTGCACCACATAATTTAACTGATAATTAAGTAGCCTGTCTCATATCCTCTGCTAGATGTTTCATGTATCCTTTTTTTGTTGTTGTTTCTCCCCCTAGAGAGCAAATTCCTTGAGGCACAGGGCCATACAGAAGCAAAGAGGCCATATTTGTATGCTTGTATGCCACTTTATAGTTCAGCTATTACCATCATTTTGTATAATTCATATAGCAACACTGTGAGGTAAACAGGGCAGGCACCGATATTACTATTTTAGAGGTGATGACATATAAAGAATTTTAGTGACTAGCTCAACTCTGAGCCCAAGTTCAATTCTCTTTCTCCTTTTCTTGATAAACAAGAGGTATTTGGCACTGAATAGTAATGACAAAAGTATATTAAATCTGGACATTTTCTATTCACCAAATAGTTCAGGAATTGCTTAAAATCAGAAATTTGTCCTCCGGAATTCTGTAATATAATTTTGTGAGTTTTGCAAAGGTAGGATCTAAACTTCTAATCCTGTGCCCCAGTTCTAAAAGTTAACATTCTTTCTGGGGCGCGCCTGGGGAGCTCAGTTGGTTGAGCGTCTGACTTCGGTTCAGGTCATGATCTCACAGTCTGTGAGTTCAAGCCCTGTGTCGGGCTCTGTGCTGACAGCTCAAACCTGGAGCCTGCTTCGCATTCTGTGTCTCCCTCTCTCTCTGCCCCGCCCCACTCGCACTCTGTCTCTTTCTCTCTGTCTCTCTCTCAAAAGTAAATAAACATTAAAAAAAAATTTTTTTTAAGTTAACATCATTTCTAAAACATGATCAACTGAGAAAACCATATTTGGTAACAAAATATGCTTTGTAAGCTCTGATACTCAAGGTAGAGGAATCATTAACATTTCTGAGCCTTCCAACTTATCTCTGAAAATACTAATACAATTTTCTGTTCATCACCTCTCCTTCGAAAAGGTAAGATGTATCCTTCCATGAAACCTAGTGAACGCTGCCAGCTACATGGGTATATATCACTGCTTCAATAATACAGAGTATGTGGCTATCAGCCTGGCTTAGACCCATAGAGAAATCCTGTGCCTTAAGGATCTTGCCATTTTAGTAGATAGGTAGTGGTATCTCATTGTGGCTGGAAAAACTGGCAAAATTAAACCAAAAGTACAGAATGGAATTCTTACCTTATCAGCTCATCAGGGCTAAAGCAGCTCACATCAGGGAGCCAAGCGGACACTTCCCTGTTACAGGTCAAGTACCCTTTTAGAGGGTTCCTATCATCTGCAGGCTTAAGGCTCTTTGAGGTGTTCAGTGTCACAGCCAGCTGCTTTAACACGGAAGCAGTCTGGCGGCAGATCTCATCAGCATGTTGTGTTGCCACATGTCTATGGATGCCGATCCGGTCTTTGAACAGCTGTTGACAACATTTCCACCATTTTTCTTTACATTCAAAAGGATGTGCAGGAACTTCTTTGGTTTTGACAAAAAGGGCAAATGCCTGCAATTACATTGCAAATATTCCACGATTAACCTTAGGTGTAAGGCTGGCAGAAGTCTCAGTGAATCCCTGACGTCATCCGTCCACATGAGTTTCTAGGTGTACGTCCCAGGTTTTTTTAGAAGAACTTCTTGAGAGAGTTAGTTTTACTTTAAATTTATGCCTCTATCTAAAATTTGCTAGGAACTGTTCTTAAAGGAAGAACCTGAATTTCAGATGAATATTAGTACAACATTACAAACAACATTATCAGTCATATCTAAAAAGAAAACGGTCAAGGCGATTATGGAATGTATTTACTATAGAATATCGAGCAGGTAGTTTTAAGTTATATGAGAAAATATTTATGATATAATGTTAAGTGAAAAACAATGGAAAAAATTTGCTTATACAATGTAACCTCAACATTTAAAAATTACACTGAAAAAGATTGGAAAGAAATGTTCCAAAATGTTTTGATTTTTTGGAAAATAATTTTGTTGTTTTTATAAAAAATTATTTATATTTATTAAGACTATTAAACAGAAAACTATGGGTATGCCATAATTCTCTTAACCAATTCCTAACTAATGGACATTTGTTTCCAAACTTTGCAATTAGGGCAAGTGGGTGATGCAAATAAGCAATGCTGAGTAAGCATTCCATGCATACATTTTTACACCTCTTTAAACATCTAATTTAAATAAATATCTAAAATAAAACAGAGCCTGACACGAGGCTCAAATCCATGGACGGTGAGATCATGACCTGAGCTGAAGTTGGATGCTTAACCGACTAAGCCACCCAGGCACCCCACGTATTTACATCTATTGCCTATTTTTCTACTGTGGCATGGATTTTCTGTTTTGTAAGCAGTTTTAGTGACCTTTTATTGATCATAGTTATCACAAATCTGTTTCCTAGCTTGTCATTTGTTCTTTAGTTCTGTGGTATTTTTGATGTACAAATAGAGGCTAAATGGGATCTATGATTATCAGCCTCTCAACAACTGTTCCCTCCTAGTATAATGGGAAGGGAGATACTTACGTGTGTGTGTGTGTGTGTGTGTGTGTGTGTGCACGCGCAATGCATTTGTAGACTACTGTAAAGCATCCAAAAACAAGCACTCTGAACATCGATAACAGACACGAAGCGCCACTGTGGGGCCATCCTCTAGCTGTACACAACTGTATCTGGACTGTCTCAGACCGAAGTACCAGGAAGGGTAGCCTGAAATTACACCGCAGGGCATTTTTAGCCTCTTTTGCAGTGAATCCTTCCAGATAGGCAAACAAAAAAAACCAAAAGAGATAGCACGTATGTCAACATATGTGCTTCTTTGTATTAAACTTTGATTTTCAAATCCTATCTGGTCTTTTAAGGCCTTGTGAACAAGGCATTGAGGACCCATCTGCAGTTAGAGCCCCTGTTGGATCTGTTCAAGAGGGAGAGTCAGGCCAGAGCCAGGATGGCAGCTCAGAGGTGGGTGAAGCCTACAGGAAGGCAGGCCCTGGGAGGCCCAGCTTGGCAGGGTGGGTATACTCATTCCATACAGAAGAATATGCAACTAAGGAAATACATTGGGACTAATCAGAGCCAAGTTTCTCACCAAACCTCCTCAAATAGGGAAGTTATAAATATGGGAAAGGGAGAGTTAAGAAAAACTCTTGTGATGCTTGAATGAAAGTGAAGTGCTGGTATGAGCTCACGGCGTAATATTGGGATGGTAGTAAATATAGAAGTATAGGTATGGTACATGTAGACGTTTATGCACTCATCTACATATTTTCCTAGCTTCACACACCAGAGGTCCTGGGAGAAGTAACATTTAGTAGCAATGAGTTTGCTGAGCCTCCAGGTTGTGATTTTTCATTAGAAGCAACCAGAGCTCCTTGAAGAAATGTCTGGTTCCAGGGATGGGGCAGGGAAAATACAAGATGAGTCTGGAACATCTTGTTGAGTCAGAAAGTAAGGAAATGCTCAAAGAATGATGGGAGCAAGTCAAAAGGACATATAGATACTAGCTTAAAAGGGCCCCCAGCAGATCTGAGATGATCTGAGCATTGCAATAAATCATGACACAGTGGACTATCACCCAACAAATAAAATGTAAACCTACAGTCCACATGGATACAAACAAATTGGGAGAAAAGAAGGCCCTTCCTTACAGCAAAATGCCAAGTAGTAAATCTAGAAGGAATGAAGCAATTAGAAAACCACCCTTTAGCACCCATCACAGTAACGATTGACTAAGCAAAGAAACACCAATGAATCTAAAATTAGTAGATGACAGTTGGATAAGGAATAGGATAGGTACAGTCTCAAAGTATTCCCCCTCCCCCCTCAAATACTGACTTCTTAAAAGGGAAAAAAGAATAATTTTATAACAGAGAAATCTGACAGTCACTCCCTTAATCAAGTAACCAAAGTTAACACCACCAGTAATGGGACAAATTGCCATTGTGAACCACCTGATAGACTGTCACCAGATAAACACAGCATTTCTTGTGGGATGGTTTTGTTAATAAAAGCACTAACGTGAATCTAATCATAAGGAAACATGAGTGAAGATCAAATAAAGAGATATTCTATAAAATAACTCATGTAATCTTTAAAAATGTCATGGTCACGATTTCAGGGGAAAAATGAGAAAGTGTTCCAGAATGAAGAATATATAAGATGTGACAGCTCAATGCAACACCCTGGAATGGATCTATAAAGCCATTTGGGACAACTGATGAAACATGAATGGAGCTTGTGTGCAAAGGGGATATGAGGGTCCTCTGTACAATTCTTTCCTCTAAGTCTGAAATTTTTGTAAGATAATATTTGAAAAAACCTTTCTGTACCCTTTGGGTTTCATTTTCAAGGACATCCGTGTGAGATGAGAACAGAGGGGTGACGGATGAGAAGTTATAAGTAGGGACATCTATTCTTCATTGACATGAAGCCAACAAAAGCTAACTGTGAAAGGAAGAAGGACAGCAGACTGGAGGTAAGAAAACTAAGTCTCAGTTGCATGTCCTCTGGTCGTTTTCCTTCCTCTGACCTTCAGCAGGAGGTTTGAGTCAACGATCTCTGAAAAAAGGATAAATGGCATAGAAGAACAGCATATCAATATCACCTCCCATTATAATCCAATCCCAACTGTCCTTAGTAAGCTTGCATCCATCCTGGGCTGCTGTGTCCCTTCTCCTAACCAAAAGAACTCAGCCAGCTAGACCAGATCAGGAGTGTTAGATGGCAGCTGCCATCTGCCTGTCTATTCTCCGTTTGACAAGGCCTCCTGGGATCCTGGGATCCTTCCCCTAACTCTAGGTGGGAAAAGGATTCAGCCCATCTTTCTAGAATCTGTCCTCAGGTACTCAACCATAAGTGTCCCACAACCACACCTTACCTATGATTCTTCTTCGCCTGGCACTGACTTAAGATCACTAATTAATGACCCTAACTATACCTTGCCTTGAGCATGGCAGCAGCCTTGAGTCTCACTAGCCCTCTGTTCCCTGGAGGACAGCCTTGATGAGCTACTAATAGATGCATCTGAACTAACTATACATATGTGATCCTGAAGCATAAACGGCAATGCGGCAATCTTACCTTTTTCTTGGCAAATGAGTATTTCTTTTTCGTACTGACATCCAACTCGGCTTTAAGACTGCTACTGGGATTGATAAGCCTTGTGTCTTTTAAATCTAACTCTGAAAATCTTAAAACACAGGCCTCCAGGTCCTCTTCTTGGTCGGGTGAAGTAAAAGAAGGCATCTGGTTTGGTTGCAGTAGTGGGACAGATTCCTTTCAGTTAACTATCTCCTAGGAAGCAAGGGAAAAACGACAATTTCGGTCGTTGGTTACTACTTGGAGTAAACTTGAAGCTACTCAATCAATCAGGCAAATGAGCATGGGCCCAGCAACCCAAGCCATCCATCCATTCACTCACTTATTCAATAAATATTTATTTAGCACCTACTCTATGCCAGGCACTGTTCTAGACAATAGGAATAGAGCAGTGAAAGAAATGGAAAAAGTCTCTGCTTTCTTGGAGTTTACATTCCAGTAGGGAGAGACAGAAAGTAAACAAACGATTAAATTTAAAAAGTCAGATAGGAGGGGCCTCTAGGTGGCTCAGTCAGTTAAGCATCTGACTCTTGATTCTGGCTCAAGTCATGATCTCAGGGTTATGAGATGGAGCCCCACGTCCGGCTCTGTGCTGAGCATGGAGCCTGCTTAAGAGTCTCTCTCTCCCTCTTCTTCTGCCTCTCCCCACTACCCCCCTTAAAAAAACAGATAGGAAAACGGTCACGAAAACAAAAACCAGGGTAAGGAGTTAGGAGTGGTGGAGGGGCTCTTTAAAACAAAGACTAGGTAAAGTCTTTCTGAGGCAGTAGCATTTGAGCAGAAACCTAAATTAGGGGGCAAGCCCCGCAAACATTTAAGGTACATTATACCCGAAAAGCACCAGCTACAACCAAAATCAACCAAACTGTGTACTAGACTTCAATTACAAACATTTTGTCCTTTTATATCCTTTAATTTTAGAGCTGTCCAAATCCCATTCCTTAGAAGAAATAACAACCAAGAAAGCCCCATTTTAATAAACAGAAGAAATATTAAATATAAAAATCACTCCTGTGGCCAAATCTTGTCAAAATGGACATACTACCAACTACCAGTCAAGCCACCATAATTTCTTCCTTTCTTTTTAAATTTTTTTAAAGTTTACTTTTTGAGAGAGAGAGAGAGAGCACAAGCAGTGAGGGAGACACAGAATCCGAAGCAGGCTCCAGGCTCTGAGCTGTCAGCATAGAGCCCCACACAGGGCTTGAACTCACGAACTGTGAGATCATGACTTGAGCTGAAGTCCAACGCTTAATCTACTGAGCCACCCAGGCGCCCCAAGCCACCGTCATTTCTTGACCAAATTATTGCAGTAGCCTAACTGCCCACCTCCCCAGTAAGGTAACTAAACAGCAGTCCAAAGGCTTCTCAACATACTCTAATAAAGTCCAAAATCCATCCAAAGCCCCTCTCACCGCCTCTCATCTCATCTACTACAATCCCTTTGATCACTCCTCTGATTGCACTATGTTTGTTCATTACGAAATGGATCCCCAGCACCAAGAAAACAAGGGTTTTCTTTTGTTCACCTCTGCATCATTGGCATGTAGAACACTGCCTGGCATATAGGAGATGCTAAATGTCAACAAACACAATTTATTTGTTGAACGAAATAAAACAGTGATTGGGTAGCCAGGGAAGGCTTCACTCAGGACTTGATGTTTGAGCTAAGACATAAATCACAAGGATCATCCACGCAGATTTAGGAGCAGAGTCTTCAGGCAAAGGAAATAGTATAAATTCCTAAAGTGGAAACAAGCTTACCTTCTTAGAGAAACAGGAAGAAAGAATGGATGGAGTATAGTGATGAGAGAGCACAACGCTTTGGGTCAGAGTATAGAGTTTGCAATGCAAAGTAACTGGAGAATTGTAAACAAAGGAGTAACGTGGTCTGATTCAGGATTTGTCTTCAAAGTAGAGGTGGCAAGGTTTACAGATAGATTGTTATGCAGGAAATGAAGGAAAAGAAGGACCCAAGAATGACTCTTACCTACATTTTTGAATTACGTAGATGGATGGTGCCATTCACTGAAATGGTTAAGACTGACGGAGGAATGGGTTAGGACAGAAGAGTCAAACAAGGCAATCAGATGAGTAGGTGCGGTGCTCATCGGAGACGTCAGGGCAGGGGACGCTCACATACACGTATATGGGTACCCAATAACCAATGAAAAAATTACTAGAGCAATCACCCGTTCCTTCCTAAACAACAACCGAGAAGGGCGAGGGGTAAGATGACCGCCCGAGGGTAACCCGGCGGCACTAGGTTCCGGCTCTGGCGGGTCTTCCAGTCCCACGGACCGCAAGCGCGGCGCCGCCCCCCGCCCCCAGCCCGGCCCCACCCCGCGCGCCGGGCCAGGCCGATCGCTCCGCCCAGCTTTCCCCGACGAGGCAAAGGCCCGGAAGTGGGGGTAAAAAGAGCACTCACCCGCCAGTCCTGGTTCTTTCTTGTATCTTTCTTCATCGAATCTGCTCCGCCTAGGAATCGTCACTGAGCACCGTCCTAAGAACCTCCACCAGCTCCCTCCTGGAGTTTACGAAGGAAGGCACACTGGAGACCTGCCCTCGCCCCGGAAGTCTTCGAGGCTGTTAGCGAAAGGGCCGCCGGGAAGACTCTGCGAGGCCCCAGGGAGGGTCTGAAGTTAAGGCGGGGATTCCAGGGTGTTTTGTGGACCGGCCACCGCTAGGCTTGGCTTGCGGCCGGCGGCCTCAGGCTGGCTAAAGAGGCGGTGCTTTCCGCGTGGCCCCGGAAGGACTTAAAGCGAAAGGCGGGAGAAGGAAGCCGCCGAGAGGCGGAGGAAGCCCGAGGGGGCGGTTGCGTGTAGACCGAACGCCCTCGGCCTAGTGAGCTCCCAGACACCGGCTCTCTCGCACCTGAGCCCGTCAGGCCCACTCCGCAGCCTCTCCTGCCTGCGCTTCCGGGACCCGTCTCGAGCGAGTGCGCCTGCGCGCCGGACACTGCGCGCGCCTCCTTGCTGTCCTCGCACCGGCCGGCGGTCGGACAGTTCCTGCCGCTCTTCCCTCCCGGCTTCTCGGTTAGGCAGCGCTCCGACGTGCGGCATGTCCCGGCGGCGGCACAGCGACGAGAACGACGGTGAGTGCCATCGGCCCTGCCGCCGAGGCCGCGCCCAGGCGGGAGCCGAGGTCCCAGGGGCTCGAGGGAAGGAATGGGAAGCCCTCCCCCACCCCACCCCGGGAGCGTTCGGGGAGCCACGGAGTGAAGGAGGGTGGCACAGCGGGAGTGTGGCCGGGCGACTTCTGGAAAGCCCTCGCTTCCCCCCACCCCAACTCCTTTAGTCGTCGGCCTGGTGGACCTCTCTAGTCTCTAAGGACTCTTCAGGATTTGGTCCTTAGAACCGTCCAGTAGGGAAGTATACCTGGGTCTGTGCGGCTGTCTCTTAACGCACAGCGACAGGGACCACTAGTCTCAGTGGCTCGTTTTGACCCTCAGACTGCACCTGTAAAGGGCCCTCAGAAGGGAAAGAACAAAGCGGTGAGTGGAAGATCTGACGAATTGCAGTCTGAGCTCTGCTGTACCGGTCATGCGTTGGTCTGCCTTCTTTCAAACTGCAGGAAAAGAAATCTGTGTCTTATCCATACTCACGAGGTCACTAATAAACAGATGCACGTTGTTACGTTAGATTTTGAACTGACTGCAAGCGCAGCGCATTTCCCTCGTGAAAGAGGAGTACTGGAAAACACACTGGAGAGCTTTTCGAGGTGTAGATCAGGGGTTCTCTATTCCATTTGGATCGTTGCACTCCTAGGGATCATGACGTTGCCACCATAAAAACCAAGGATAATTTTGCTAGTTAAAAACAGGAAAAAGGTGCTTACCTTACAGAAATCAGCGGAGAACACACATCCACCAGGAAAGAAACTAAGTAATTCTATTATATTATAGTGTAGCGCTATTTAAAAAGTGTGTGGTGTATTGGTTAAGAGGCCAAATCAGAGGATTTAAGTTCAAAGCTAGACCCTACCATTACTTCATGATCTTGCCCAGGTTTTATCGCCCCTGTAAACCTTAGTCTGTAATATAGAAGTATATTACATACCTCTTCTCAGTTTGTGAGGGTTAAATGAGGTAATACATGTGACATATCTCATGATGATATATACTTATTTATCATCGGTTAATGCTTAAGAGGTGACAACCTTTGGCAGGTGTCAACGATGTAAGAAAAAATATGGGAGAAAAATTTTAATTTTCTTCACTAACATTTTCCTCACCTTGAATCTTGGGGCCTTTAGGAATATGAGCAGAATCACATGTGTTTAGTTTCATTTGAAAAAAAGTTTTTTAATGTGTTTTTTTTTTTGAAAGAGAGAGAGCATGAGCGGGGGAGGGGCAGAAAGAGAATGAGACACAGAATCAGAAGCAGGCTCCAGGCTCCGAGCCATCAGTACAGAGCCTGACTTGGGGCTCAAACTCAGGAGCCTTGAGATCATGACCTGAGCCGAAGTCGGACGATTATTTGAGCCATCCAGACGCGCCTCATGTTTTGAGTTTTAACAACGAAACATCAGATTTCTGCTAGAGAATAGCTTGAGAGGATATTCTAATCCGGCCTTATCTGACACCTAAGGGTCCAGAGCTTTAGTATAATAAACACGGAGACACAGCCTGCAGTGGCTTGACACCAGTGAAAGCAAGTCCGGGGCTGTCATCAGGACACAGGTATTACTCCGCTGCGTGCTTAGATTTTTTTGTCGTTGTTTAATACATGAGGCTTTTTGCATAACATACATACTGGGCACAGAAAATACAGCTTCCCTATGCTTGGAATTCGATTAATCGAAAACTAATGCTTGAAGTGATCGCTTGGGATTCAGGAAACTTTCAAGTCTTTTAAAGTTCTTCCCTCTTTCTTTGCTTTTCTCATACTTTCTTTTCTCCACTCTTCTCACTTCTAGGGCACCTTAAAGGGAGAGAAAATGTTTCCAGAGGGCAGCCTGGAGAATTGAATGTGAATATGTACAAAAACAACTTTTGCTTTTGTTATTGTGATGGTAGCATACTTTTCTTGGGAGTTAGTTTCTTTTAATACCGGATGGCCAGTAAATCATGGTCCGTTCGGGCCTTGATGCAGGAACCTTAGAATAAATAATGGAAAGAAGTAACATGAGTTAATTAAACTTTATTCTGGTGAATAATTTAGTAGTAGGGGCAGTTCATAGTTCCTCTTGGATACTATACCGAATCTGAAACTTTTATGAATTGCCATAACTTGGGTAATGATCAGCTAGGGTTTACCCTAAACAGTGATCTGAATTTTTTAGTTAAGCTTCTACTGATTTTTTTAAAGATCTGAAATAGTAGATGCTTAAATGTTTGAGAAGACTATTTTAAAATAGGCTGAAGTATAATATTCCTGATTAAGTAGATATATCAGCATTTCTGGAATGTTGTCAGCTCTTATCAGTCACTGGCTGCCATGACTTTCCATGTGCTTGACGAGATATGATCGTTTATTCAACAAAAATTACCAGTGCCAAGCACTGTCCTAACTACTGGCATGCAGTAGTGGACAACATAAATTTCCAGACAGAACACAGTCAAATAAAATAGAACGTGTCAAATGGTGTCAAGTGCTACAGAGAAAAGTAAAAGCAGGAAAAGGGGGTAGAGACTGTTGTTGAGGTGGAGTTGCTGTCTTATGTAGGTTGATCAGGTAAGGCCTCACTGAGAATGGCATCTGATCTGAAGACTTGCAGGAAGTAAGGGAGCAAACCAGATGGCTGTATGGGGAACCGTGAGTGCAGAGGACTTAAGGCTGGACCATTCCTGTCATGTTCACAGAAAGCAGGGAGGCCAGTGGTGCTGGAGCAGAGTTGGAGGAGTGAGGAGGGGCTGAGGGGGAGTTGTAGGAGCTAAGATAAGAGGTAGCAGAGGATCAGCTCATAAAGGGCAGTTTTAAAATTGTATCTCTTTGTTGAGGCTGGAGTGTCCAGGATCCAGGGAAACAAGTTAGGAGACTATACCAGTGAAGTTCAGCTGGAGTTCAGTTTATAAAGAAGGAAAGGGAAGTCCTAAATGGGAAATTAGTGTGTGTGGATACTGGTCCACTGCTAAATCTAACTAATTTCTTAGAATCTCTAAGAATGTCTCTGGAGCTTTGCAGTTATTACAGGATATGCATACAATAGCTGTTCAGTACATTGTTTATTTTGTTCTTCTAAGAAAATATTTATATTATCCATAATCTTTGCCAAAAAACCATATTAACTCCCTTTTCAGCTACTTAGAATTAGGTCCTTGTCTTTTAGACCGTGACTGCTTTTTTAACTTCACTACAGAAAAAAATATATAATTAAAAGTGAAGGGATTTGTTACTCCAAGAAGGAGTGTAGTTTGTATACAGGCTGGTGATCACCTCTGCTTTAAAGCTGCAAGATCAAGGTACTCTACTTTTTTCCCTTTTACCTTGTTGGTTTTGCTACTTTACTTTCTCTTTTACAGGTAGGTCTTTGTTTTCCTGCTTGTGGTTTTTATAGTAAGTAAAGATACAAGATGTAGTACAGTGTATCCTTATAAAGTTAGGATCACCTTACAGGGAAAAAGTTACTGATGTATGAAGATCCTGTCAAATGGGTTTTGTTTTTTTTTAATTTAATTTTATTTTTTTTAATGTGTGTTTATTTTTTCTGAAGGAGAGAGACAGAGCGCGAGCCTGGGAGGGGCAGAGAGAAAGGGAGACGCAGAATCTGAAATGGGCTCTAGGCTCTGAGCTGTCAGAACAGAGCCCAATGCAGGGCTCGAACTCAGGATCCCTGAGATCATAACCTGAGCTGAAGTCGGATGCTTTACTGACTGAGCCACCACCCAGGCGCCCCTCAAATGGGTTTTAATAAAGACCTGCGTCTTTCCTCTGTACTAGCCAAGACTGTCAGAGTGAAGTGGCAATATGTAACTTGAATCTATATTGTAAAGCTTCTACATAGTTACACTTAATATAAAATCTATTCTTGCTTTGGGAGCTACCATGGATATGTTTTCTTGGGGGTATATGAGAACATTCAGCTAATTCCTCAAATTTTATCCTTAATGAGGGTGCTTTATTCTGTGTACCCAGGTTATCCTCTGAGTTCAATATCCTGGTACTGTCCATGAGTTCAGATGTGTCTATAGTTTTACCACCCCCCACCTTCATATCCTCACATATCTCAGGTGAGAGTGGGGCATATCTTCTTAATATGTTCTGCCTCTTCCCATTCTCTAAACAAAACTTGTCCTTTGATATAGTCAAAATGGGAAGAGAGAAAATAGGAGTTGCATTTCAGGGAGGACTATGTATTTGTATTTTCTAGTTTTTCTTCAGAAATCCTGCCTTCTCTCCCTACAGCATTATTTTCTCCTTTTCTAGGTTACCAGAGGGTCTGGGAATGTTGCTTTAAAGACGGGGGTATGATTCCAAATTAATTTCCAAATTAATTAATAGTTAATTTAGGGAGGATGTGGAAGGTGGGATGTGAGATAAAGGGTTGGCAGAGTAGATGGGCTGGAAGGAAGGGAATGGTAGTTAAAAATTTTAAAAAACAATCATAAAAACCCAAAAAACTGCTCTTATTTGGCTAGTTTTTTAGCATCTGCATTTTCCCAACCTTACCAGAAATCTAGTTCTGAAGAACGCCATTAGTATATTCTGCTTTCTAGAACAGAGTTGCTCAGCATCAGCACTATTGACGTTTCAGGCTGGATTATTCTTTGTTGTTGGGAGTTGTCCTGTGCAATGTAATATGTTTAGCAGAATCCCTGGCTTCTACCCACTGGATGCCAGTAGCACTCCCCCAGTTGTGACAACTAAAAATGTCTCCAGAGATTTCCACGTGGCCCCTAGCGGGGACAAAATCTCACCCAGTTAAGAACCACTGCTCTAGAAGAAGGCTATTTTAGCATCCTGGCTGACAGCTTATATAAACATTGCATTGAAAATGCAGTTCTTTCAGTGAATAAATCCTGGAAACAGAAGACCTTTTTGTGAAAGTTGGTGGTGGAAGCTTTATAGATCCTATGCATACTTGAGAATTGAGGTCACTGATTCCACTGTATCACACATGTCCACTTTACATGAGCAGATATCTCTGGATATCTCAGCTGTCACATTGCATGCGTGTTACTTTTTTTTTTACGCCATTATCCTCTCAAAACTATGTTCATTTGTTATTTAAGCCAGATCATAATGATAACTAAGAAGTCGGGGGGTCAAAGCACATAGTACTTTACCCTGTGGCCTTTTATAATATTTCCATCGGGTCCTATCTGGATAGTAATAGATTGGTTTTGTGCACCTTGAGTTCAGGTGGCGCCTGAAGATCATTTCAGTCATTGGAGAGACTTTTAACACCAAGCTTAGAGTAGTCAGGTACTGTGTTTTATGACAATCACTATATATTTCAAGCCAGATGTTACAATGGCAAGTAAGTGATTATGAGTTCTGTAAAAATGGCTCAGTTTTGGCTCTACAAGTCTGGAGAAGATTGAAGTTATATTTAACTTACTCCTGGTAACCCTATCTCCAGATTTCCATTATTAATGCAGATCCCCAGCACTGTTACAGACCATTGCTTCCTTGTCCACATGCTGCCCTGATAATCTAATTGGTGGAAGAAGTCAAAATTGAATTACGTTGGGAGACTGGCCAACGTTGTGTTTACCAACAACAACATGTTCTGTACTTAACACTATTCACTTCAAATTTTTAAGCCGTAGGTTATTCCACAAAAGGATACAAGGTATGCGTGTTAAGGTTTTAAGCAAAATGGTAAGAGATGTTTAACAGTAACAGTCTGAAAAATAGTCCAATGCCTAAGATTGATTTGTAGTTTGTTCAGCCTGAATTCTTCAGCAACCAAAAGGACACCTAGATGATTGGTAATGATTTCAACGTGGTAGATCTTTTTTTTTTTTTTTTAAAGATTCTGTGAATGATAACCAGTTTTTGAACATAATAGAACAGTAGTTAAAAGTAGGAAATCATAAAACATATACTTTCCCCCACCAGTTATTTGATACAGTGCTCAGGACTTTTCTTTGAGTATGTGTCTGCTGATTGTAATTCCCATTATTTGGGACTATACCCTAATGCTACATGTTCTACAGAACCAAAGCTATTATTAATTACAGAGTTGAAAGCTCAAACACTTGTAAAACTAGTGAGGAATCCTAATGTCTTATGCTCCCTTTCCTATGTTTTGACATTTTCCTTTTTTTCCCTGGTCTTTCCAAACCATTCAACCTGGTTTTCATTATTAGAATAATGAGTACTACTGGCACTAAGAGGCTTTAGGACCAAGCAACTGAAAATCAGTGAACAGTTCAGTTTAAAGAATGGGAGTAGCAGTACCTGAGTGGTCCAGAGAGTATTCTAACTACTGGTGGTTAGGATGTTGTAGGCACTGCTCCTGCCTATCACAGAAGTGGACAGGGCTGCTGCATTGCATAGCTCCATGGGGCACTGTTCACACAAAAGTGAACATAACTAATGCCTCTTGCAGTTATTATAGTGTCCCTGGGTATGGAGGTCTTTGGTGATTCTAGCCCAGTCTGAATATTGGTGGGTCAGTTAAGATCTTGTCCTGTGTGTAAAAAGTAGGGTTTCTGGTAGGAGAGAGATTAGAGCATTAAAAAAGTTAAATTAAATTTGTGATACCGGACTCATCATGTCATGTTAATTTTTTTACATTGTTGAAACAGGGGGACAGCCTCACAAAAGGAGAAAGACCTCTGATGCAAATGAAACTGAAGATCATTTGGAATCTTTAATATGCAAAGTAGGAGAAAAGGTATGTGCAACACAGGCACAGACTGTGAGGGGCTTATGGTTGTAGTTGACTTTGTTCGACTGATTTCTGCTGCTGAAACTTGGTGATCTTAGTTTTAGGCAATCTATATCCCAAAATAAACGTATATTAAAACCCTTGGGGTACAGATAATTGATAGTTCAATGTAATTTTCATAGAATATGAATCTTGGAAGAGACCTTAAGGAAAAATCCTTTCAATTTATAAATGAAGAACCAAACAAGTCCTGGTTACTGGAGGTAATTTGCTGAGAGTCATATGTTAAGTGAATCAGTGACAGAGATAAAAGAGAACCGATAATGTCCTCACATTTCTAATTCTGCTACCTTAGACTGCTTGCTTTTAAATTTTCATTCATTCTCTTTTTATGGATTTCTAAGAACAGTAACTACCCCAATTGATTTATAGTAAACCTGTCATAGTGCCTTTTACAGATAAGACTTTAACTTGTATTATGATCACTCAGAAAATTTTAACTAATTGCCGAGTATTTAACAGATATTTAATATGCTGTCCTCTACAGAGTGCCTGCTCTCTGGAGAGCAACCTAGAAGGCTTGGCAGGTGTTTTAGAAGCTGATCTTCCTAACTACAAGAGCAAGATCTTAAGGCTTCTTTGTACAGTGTATGTATGCAAAAGATTTGTGAGTCCAGGTGATAATGTATTATCTACTCTTAAATGCTTTGGGAGTGTTCAGAAGATGTGTTTATATTCCATGTATTTCATTAGCTTTCCTTCTTTTTTTTTTTTAAATTTTTTTTTTCAACGTTTATTTATTTTTGGGACAGAGAGAGACAGAGCATGAATGGGGGAGGGGCAGAGAGAGAGGGAGACACAGAATCGGAAACAGGCTCCAGGCTCTGAGCGGTCAGCCCAGAGCCCGACGCGGGGCTCGAACTCCCGGACCGCGAGATCGTGACCTGGCTGAAGTCGGACGCTTAACCGACTGCGCCACCCAGGCGCCCCTCATTAGCTTTCCTTCTAATGGGAAACTTATACAAATGGAATGACCTTTGGTGAACCTTAGTGATAAAAAGGACAAAATTGAGCATTTTCCTTAACATTTTGTTTCTTGGAACCTTATTATCATTTGAGTTGACTGTTTTCACATTCAGAGATTTTCTTTTAAGCATGTACACTTAAATATATACAATATATAGAGTTTGATTTATATATTAAAGTGGTAGTACTAAACAAATTTGGGAACTGGTCACTTGAGTGATAGTCCTTTTCAGAAGACTGAAGAAGTTTTGAAGCTATTAATGGACATACTCTTTCTTCGACTTAGGTTTGCCAGAACAAATATTATTTAATCTGTGAGTAAATTAAAATGGGAAAAGTGTTATATAGAATCATGAAACAGTCTCTCCCAGTGATGGAATTAATCCAGACTTTCTCATCTCTCAGATGGACCTTGATCACTATGAATTATATGCTCTGCAAAGAAGTAGTTATGACTTTTGGAAAAAAGGGGTCTTTGTACTGTACATGAAGTTATAAATCATGAGGTATTTTAAAATTTCAAATATGAAGGTGACTTGTAAGTTACTATTTCAAATATTCTAATTAAATAATGCTACAGCTCATTTTTGAAATTTAAAAATGTACACGCAAATCAGAGTTACCAGTGGATTTCATTTTAACCTCATAAAGTACAAATAATTTGGGTTATAGTTTTTAAAAGAAATCCAGTTTATATTCAGGAAGACCTGTCCTTAGACTAAGAAATGACTAAGACAAATTAAAGTGCCTTCTGTTTTGGAAGGATTTTTTAGAATGGAGTAGATTTATGTTTAAACTGTGATGGAAACCATGGTTTTGGGGGTGGCGAGGAAGGTTACTATCAGTGCAAGTGTTTTTTGTTTTTTGTTTTTTTAATCTAAATTGTCCCTTACACTCTGCTAGGCGCCTTGGGAAAACACAAACTGTGTATGAGAATTTGATCATGAGCTCCTTCCTGTTTGCTTTTCTTTTTTGAGATAATTTTAAAGGCTACCTAAATTAGGAAGCAACATTTGCTTTCTCCAAAGGTTTTTGACTGTAATCCTCTTCCTTGCTTTTCAAATAACTATAATGAAAATTAGCACACTTGGAGTAAGCAATCTGGGTTGTAAAGAAATTTTACTGTGTCCAAGTACCATGTTGACATTCGGCAATTTAACTGACAGGAACTTAGCTGAAAGTGGTGTTAGTTCTGAATATTTTCTAAGCAACTAGAATAGTGTTTCCGGAAGTAGAATTTTGGTCCTGTGACATTTGGTTAGCTAAGTTTAGAAATAGTGAGTGTTTCATCTCCCCCTTAATGATTCTGCGTTAAAGAAACTTGCTTCACCCAGCATTCACCAGATGTTTTACCATGGAAACATTTTCTGTAGGATTGCTTTTAGAGTCCACTAAAAATACATTGGAAGATAAACTGGTCTAGCATTAGTTACATTTATATTAGTTTGGTAAGTTTATAATTAAAATGTTTTACTTTCTTAAATCTTGGATTAACAAACCAGAGTTGAAATGAAAAATTGCAGGCATCATGTCTGCAACTCCTCTCAATATGCCTTTTCTGAAGTAGTTTTAAAAACACAGCTCAAAGTTAATAAAATGATAAAAAATTTGCATAATGTGGAATTGAGCACCGTAACATAATGCTGTCGTTTTGGGGTTTTCTTGTTGTACTGGGTTCTCAAATCAGTGCACGTCTGTTACCTGAGAAGCTGACAATTTATACAACATTAGTTGGACTGCTGAATGCCAGGAATTACAACTTTGGTGGAGAGTTTGTAGAAGCTATGATTCGTCAACTTAAAGAATCATTAAAAGCAAACAATTACAATGAAGCTGTATATCTGGTAAGTTACTTTTTTAGTATATTACGATTTAGTGTTGGGATGGAGGGAGGAGGTGAGCTACAAGCAAGGAATTTATCCTTTCTCCTGAAATACAGTTCCTGCTCACCACAGTAGCTGCTCTTGTGAAACCATTCTCACTAAAGGTACCATAGAGCTCGTTACCAAGTCGGGTGACTTCTTTTCACTCTGAATCCTGGTTGACATTCCTGTAAGCTCGTGCTGCTTTACGCTCCTTTCTTGTCTGGGTTTCTGCACCACCTCCTGCCGCCACCTACTGTCTATACCTCTGTCTCCTTCTACTGGGTCATCTTCCTTTATGCTTTACATTTTGTGTTTCTCGGGATTCTGTCCTCATTTCACTTTTTTTTTTTTAACGTTTATTTATTTTTGAGACAGAGACAGAGTATGAACAGGGGAGGGTCAGAGAGAGAGGGAGACACAGAATCTGAAACAGGCTCCAGGCTCTGAGCGGTCAGCACAGAGCCCGACGCGGGGCTCGAACTCACGGACCGTAAGTTCATGACCTGAGCCGAAGTTGGACGCTTAACCGACTGAGCCACCCAGGCACCCCTTCACTTTTTTTTAAACACACCTCTTGAAGCATTCTCATTCTCTTTTATAGCTTTGTAAACCATCTTTATTTTGGTGACACCACCCTCTTCCTGACAAGTTGGTGATCTGTATGTCCTGCTTCAGCCTTTCTTTTGAGCTCTGGCCTCATGTTCCAAATACTACCTGGATAGCCCTGAGGTATCTTGCCTGGAAGTGCCTAAATTAATGCATCATTCTGTCTTCAGCCCACGCACAGTGTCTGCTGTCTACTGCATAATGCATCTAGGGATGAGCATTAATGTTGGTCTTCCCTTTGCCCCCTCATCCTGTAAGCAGCCCCCAAGTCCTGTCATTTCTGCCTCCTAAATTTTTGTCTCATCTGTCCCTTTTCCTTTATCTGTAGGGCATCTGGCATAGTTCACGCCTTCCTTCTCATACCATTTTTTTTCTTTTTTTTTTCTTTTTTTTTTTTTTAAGTCAGCTCTATGCCCAGTGCAGGGCTTGAACTCATGACTCTAAGATCCAAAGTCTCATGCCTTACCAACTGAGCCAGGCAGGCACCCTCTTCCTCTTCATGTCTTAAAACAGCCTCTTAACTGATCCTTTTGAAGTTAGATTCTCTACCTTTTTCACTGTATCTTCAGGGTCACCAGAGTGGTCTTTCTGTAACTCTCCCTGCTTATGCTGGTTATGGATTACAAACCTCAGTTCCTTCCCATTCTCCACAGTGGAAGGTCTTAAACACCTGTGCACAAGATGGTTCATTGGGTTAGGAAAAGTAAATATTTATCTTAAATGGAAATGGAATTAATAAGCTTTAATAATATGTAATACATAGATTGACAGTGGGCCAGTATATATTATATATATCATGTGTAATATTTATGTTACATATAGGTATGTTGGAAGCATGTGATCAAGTTCTTTAACTGAGTGTACACTACCAAAAAAGGTAGACACCAATCAGGCTGTGAGATTAAGTCCAGACTCCATAGCCTGACCTTTTCTGGTTGCCCCAATCTGTTTCTCTATCCTTGCCTCCCATACACCCTCCAGCTATATCACAATTACTTGCAGATCACTGAATACATCTTTTTGAACCCTTCTGCCTAGAATACTCTTGTTGCTCTCCACTTGAGGTATACTTCAATCATCCATTACGGCCAAGCCTAAATGTTACCCCTCTATGATGCTTTCCCCTCCCCGCCCCCCATCACTGTTCCTAGAGCACTTTTTATTTACCTTTTAGTATAGGAGTTGTGCCTTCAGATTGACATTATGCTCGTCCCACTAGACTGTGAGCTCCCGCACGACAGGGACTTTAAGAGTGCTTAGCAGTGGCACACAAAGGACACCCAACAAATATGTGTTTAGAAATTTTCATTTCTATAGTCCAGTGAAAATTTTTTCACAGAGAACAGAAAAGATTATAAGTTGAGGTAGCTATATTACAGTCTAGGTTCTTAGTGTAGCATGGAGTGGAACCCTATAAATGCACATTCCTGTCCATAATGTTTTTGCCACAAAAGCAGCCATAGACATCATATATGAGAGTACGGTGTTCCATTCAAGTTTATTTGTGGACACTGAAATTTAATTTCATATAAGTTGCATGAATTATAAAATATTCTTTTAGATTTTTTTTCAAGCCTTTAAATAATGAAAAACTATTCTTAGTTCCAGGCTGTGCACACGAAAAAAGGACAGCAGGCTATATTTGACCTTGAGGTTAAGCTTTTCAGACATGTGGTTTCAATCATCACAAGATTGCTTATTTTGTGATTATATTACATTTAGATTTAATAGAAATTGTTTTCCGTAACAGGTCCGTTTTTTATCTGATCTTGTGAATTGTCACGTTATTGCTGCCCCATCCATGGTTGCTATGTTTGAAAATTTTGTAAGTGTAACTCAGGAAGAAGATGTACCTCAGGTAAGAAAACCTGAATCTTGTCTGTATAGTGCTAGGAATTTTTCACTGGTAACCCTTTAGTAATAAAAACTAAAAGATACCGGTAGGTTATCACACATTCTTAATATCTAGAAGTTAAGTCAACTGCCATAGTGATTGGTTCTCATGACATCTGTATGTTAATTTAAATGACTGTGTCTAATAAAACTAACACAGAAATGCTCTGATTGAGCCAGGTGTCTTACCTAAGCCCTATTAAATAGCCTCTATAGGATTTCATTCAAAATGAGTACAATAAGAATGAATATTAACCAGCACATATTTTAAGTTTGCCTTTTTAAAAATTCTTCAGGTGCGGCGGGATTGGTATGTGTATGCATTTCTGTCCTCTTTGCCCTGGGTTGGAAAGGAGTTGTATGAAAAGAAAGACGCAGAGATGGACCGCATCTTTGCCAACACTGAAAGCTATCTTAAGTAAGAGCACCTCTTAAAGTTCTTACTGATGTGATGTGTTATATTTTATCTGTTAGTAATAACCATGTCAGTTCCATTTCTCAAAAGATAACCTGTAGAGTTCCCTATGGCTTTCTCTAAGTAATCTCATTCCCTTACTGTTGTAATTTACTGAGACCTCAGAATAAACAAATACGTTTGCTTACTTTGCTGGTGCAAGGGGTTTGGTAACATAGCTCCTTTTAAGCTGCCTTTGTGTATGTTGGCAAAGGCATAAAATATCTTAATATTAGTGGTTCTCAAAACTTAGTGTGCATTAGAATCACCCATGATACTTAAATGTGCTCCAACCTAACATTCAGACCTGCTGAATCACAATATCTGAGAGGTTTATTAGCACATACAATGTATTTATTTCATGTAAGTTAATCCTATACCAAATCCTTAAAACAGTGGCTCTTAACTTTCACCCAGCCCACATTTCTTGAGAAATAGGATACATTTCAGTTAAAAGTCTCATTCTTGGGCCCCTGGGTGGTTCAGTCAGTTAGGCATCCAACTCACAGTTCATGAGTTCAAGCCGTTCATTGGGCTGCACTCTGACAGCATGGAGCCAACTTGGGATTCATTTTCTTTCTCACTCTCCCTCTCCGCCCCCCCCCCTTACCCCTCCCCTACTCCCTCTCTCAAAATAAACTTAAAAAAAAAAAAGGCCTCATATCCTCCTATTACCCACTTATTCCAAGTGGATGTAAAAACTTGATTTGTCTTATTAGGTATAATACTAACAATAGACGTTGTTCATAAATTTAGGCTTAATTATCCAGCAGCGTGATAACGGTTTTGTGTCCCCTTAAGTTTTTTCAGAATAATTTTGTCTTTTGGCTTTTGGTTTTTTAATTTTTTGTCACATTCATTTACTTTTGAGAGAGAGGAAGAGACAGAGGCGTGAGCAGGAGAGGGGCAGAGAGAGGGAGACACAGAATCCGAAGCAAGCTCCGGGCTCTGAGCTGTCAGCACAGAGCGCGACACGGTTCTCGAACTCACCTTGAGGTCACGACCTGAGCCAAGTCAGACACCAACCGACTGAGCTACCCAGGCGCCCCAGAATAATTTTAAGTTTCATTTTCTATCAATAGGTAATTGACAATTACAAAAAAACTAAAATAAACGTAAAGATAAAAATATGTTTTGTTGTTATATTAACCTACATTTTTTTTTTTTTTTTTTTTTTTAAATTTCTGAGACAGAGCATGAGCAGGGGAGGGACAGAGAGAGAGGGAGACACAGAATCAGAAGCAGGCTCCAGGCTCTGAGCTGTCAGCACAGAGCCCAATGCGGGGCTCGAACTCACAAACTGTGAGATCATGACCTGAGCCGAAGTCAGTCGCTCAACCGACTGAGCCACCCAGGCGCCCCTATATTAACCTACTTTTAAGTGATAAATTTTTTAAATGTTTTTATATTTTTGAAAGTTGTACTGGCTTTTTTTTTTTTTTTTTTTTTTTTTTTTTTAATTTTTTTTTTTTTCAACGTTTATTTATTTTTGGGACAGAGAGAGACAGAGCATGAACGGGGGAGGGGCAGAGAGAGAGGGAGACACAGAATTGGAAACAGGCTCCAGGCTCTGAGCCATCAGCCCAGAGCCTGACGCGGGGCTCGAACTCACGGACCGCGAGATCGTGACCTGGCTGAAGTCGGACGCTTTACCGACTGCGCCACCCAGGCGCCCCATGGCTTTCTTTTTAATGTAGATGTTTGCTGGGGCACCTGGCTGGCTCAGTCAGTAGAGCCTGCAACTCTTGATCTTGAGGTTGTAAGTTCAAGCCCCACATTGGGTATAGAGATTACTTTTCAAAACAATAAAATTTTTAAAATAAATAAATAAAATATAGATGTTTGCAAAAGAATAAAAATGAAAGAATATGAATATCCTAGCGTTTGAGTGCATGTCCTTCCCCTTTTTTATACAAATAGTAGTCCAGTCTACACACACTGTTTTCAACTTGCTTTTTTTTTTTTCCACCTAATTTAACTTGGATTTGTTGCATAAAAGTGTATAGCTCTATGTCTTTCTTTTTAACAGCTGTATAATATTCCACTCTTTTAATGTACCATAATTTTTTTGATCCCTTATTGGTAGACATTTAGATTATTTCCAGTCTTTTGCTATTATAAATGTTTCAGTGAATATCCTTATATATGTCTGTGTGTACATGTACAAATATATTTGTGGGAGGGGGTGAATTCTTAGAACTGGCTTTGCTGGGTTACAGTGCCTTAACAATTTTAATTTTGGTAGATTTAGTCAAATTGCCTTCCAAAGAGATTATACTCTTTTGTATCTCCTCTAAAAAGATTGTATCAGTTAGTCCCTCTACCAGCAACGTCTGAAAGTTCAATCTGCCCACATTTTGACAATTTAATTACATTATCAGAATTTTTCATATCTGCTAATCTGATAGATAAAAGTGTTATTTTACTGCTTTAATTTGCATTTTATTAATTACAAAGCAGGTGAAATCTTTTTGTGTTGCTTAAAACCTAAGTGTACATTTTCATTTTTGTCTTTAGAAGACGCCAGAAGACTCATGTGCCCATGTTACAAGTGTGGACTGCTGAGAAACCACATCCGCAAGAAGAGGTAAATTGATTTGCGCTCTAATGACGCAAGCACGGTCAGCTCTGGAGTGACCTATTCCGGATCATTCCACTTACATACCTTAGCTACTTTTCCACACTTCCTATCCAGGTCCAGCTCCTCATAGCCCTAGGCATATAGTGGATTTTTAAAAAGTGTTAGAATATAATTGAAGCATTTCCTCTTCTGTGGGATTCCAGATATCATAGAGTTGAGATCTTTTTTATTTAAATGATGTTTTTATTGAAAGTGTAAGTGGTAACGACCTCAGGCAGGTAGGCTTTATAAAGTAATTAAAGACAAAAGGCACTGTTCTTTGTACTATATTTAACTGCAAGCTAGCTTACTTTTGTATCCTGTATTTTAGAAGGTACTGACTTTTGGTTTATTCTAGTCAAAATGTTTTTTCCTATGACCTCCAAATATATATATTAATTATTAAAAATTAATCTGTCTTTAGTATTTAGATTGCCTGTGGGCCCAGATTCAGAAATTGAAAAAGGATCGTTGGCAGGAGCGGCACATCCTAAGACCTTATCTTGCCTTTGACAGCATCCTGTGTGAAGCCCTGCAGCACAACCTGCCTCCTTTCACACCACCGCCTCACACGGAAGATTCGGTGTACCCGATGCCAAGGGTCATCTTCAGAATGTTTGATTACACGGATGACCCCGAGGTGCGTTACCACCCAAGAGTTCCTGTCAGAGGGCCCGTGTTGCATTGTACTTGTGGTTTAATCCTGTTTGAATCATGCCTGTGATACATGTTAATCTCAAGTGGTTCGTTATCTGAGAGGACCAACAGGAGTGAAGTTAATGGCTTAACTTAGTGAATGGTTTCTCTGCGTGTGCAAGCACTTCTCCTTAGCACATGTAAATAGTGTGAGAGTGCAGTGCGCATGTGAGTGTGGGTTCACCCGCCAGACTCGTTTGAGTTTTAGTCCTGTTGTAGTCAGATCCCAGCTGTGTGGTCATGGGTGAGTCAGTTTCCTCTCTTAGTTTCCTAATGGAATAATAATGGTGTGCTCTAATAAAGTTTTAATGAGGAGTAAATTACTAACAAGTAAAATGCATAGGACAGATTGTGACACATGAGTGCTCAGTAATATTAGCTATTATTCTTAATAAGGCTGTTTTTCAAGAAAAATCCCCAGTTTTTGAGATTATCCATCTCACTCTAACCCTCACAGCTTGTCTTACTATTCATATTATGTAATTGTTTTTCAAAAATATTATAAAATATTTTTAATTTAAAAACCCTAAAGTTTAATATAAGCTGACTATAGTTTTTAAATATACATATTCTTTATTATGAAGTCAAATTAGCAGCCATTACACTTTAACAGTTAAGAAAATATATAATTTTGATATGGACCCTTGGTATCAGAATTTACATTTTAACTATCCTTTATTTTATATATTCGGGTGACTGCTTTAATAGCTAAACAGCAAGCATGGTGATCACTGGGTTGGTTTTGGCTAAAGTACCATACTGTTGCTTAGAACATTCTAGTCAACAGAGAGCAGGATTTCTCAGCCTTGGCACAATTGACATTTGGGACTGGAGAATTTTTTCTGGTGCGGGGCTGTCCTGTGATCTGGAGGATGATTAACAGCACCCCTGACCTCCACCAGCAGCATCTAGAGGGCAAATGTCAGGTGTGACAACCACAACAATCTCCACAGATTGCCAGGTGACCCCTGAAGGCAAAATTGCCCCCATTTGAGGGCCACAGGCATAAAAACCAGTATTACCACCTGAGGTCAAACTTCAGCTTTCTTTCTCCTGTCCTCTCTTTTCTGTCTGATAAATTGCTTCTGACCAGTGAAAATTTAGTATACGTGTAATCTATCTCAGAGTAGAAAATCGTCAGATAATCAGTTTCATATACAAAATTATCAGCTTGCTACCCACTTTGGTATATTTCATATATAGTGAAATGCTTTTAGTCAACATTATGTGATTGGAAATCTAATTTACCTTTAAGATGGCTAGAATGTTTGTGATTAGGCATTTGTTCATGCAAGGAGAACTACAACAGGACCTCAAAATTTGTTTTTTTTTTTTCCTTTTTTTTTGTTTTTGTAATTTTCGTTTAAGAGAGAGTGTGTGTGTGCCAGTGGGGGCAGAGGGGCAGTGGGGGAGAGGGAGAGAGAGAATCTTCAGCAGGCTCCATGCTCAGTGGGGATGGAGCCTGATGCAGGGCTCAATCCCACGACCCTGGGATCATGACCTGAGCCAAAATCAAGCTCAAAATCAAGCCAAAATCAACTGACTGAGCCACCCAGGTGCCCCAAAATTTGTTTTTTTTAATTGATTGTGCCTCTGTATTTATATTTAATTTATAAGTACACTTCCTTAACATTTATACTTAATTGGTATTGCCTCCCTTATATGCCCATTTTCCTTTGCCAGAAGAGCATATACCTATAAAATATTTTTTCCCCTCAAGATGAGGATTTTGTTTTGTCCTGGCCTTTGAAAAAAATGTTTATTTTATTTTATTTTTTTTAAACGTTTATTTATTTTTGGGACAGAGAGAGACAGAGGATGAACGGGGGAGGGGCAGAGACAGAGGGAGACACAGAATCGGAAGCAGGCTCCAGGCTCTGAGCCATCAGCCCAGAGCCCAACGCGGGGCTCGAACTCACGGATTGCGAGATCGTGACCTGAGCCAAAGTCGGACACTTAACCGACTGAGCAACCCAGGCGCCCCAAAAATGTTTATTTTAAAAAATTAAAAATTAATAGAGATTAAAGGTCATTAAGAGTCTACAATAGTAAATAGTAAGTAAATAAATTCTTTGAACCTGTTTGCTATGCATATACTTTAAGCAAATATCATGCAGGTAGTTTCCTAACCATTTTTTTGAACAATGTAGTATGTTTGTCTTTCTATGCATATATACCTTTTATGTCTATACAGTTTGAAATAGAATATTTCCTCTCCATATTTATTATGGAAGTTAATCCACTCATGGTTTAAAAAGTCAAACTATAGAGGCACCTGGGTGGCTCAGTTGGTTAAGTGTCTGACTTAAGTTCAGGTCATGGGTTCGAGCCCCACATTGGGCTCTGTGCTGACAGTTCTGAGCCTGGAGCCTGCTTTGGATTCTGTGTCTCCCTCTCTCTCTCTGCCCCTCTCCCACTTCTCTCTCTCTCTCTCTCTCTCTCTCTCTCTCTCTCTCTCTCTCTCTCTCAAAAATAAACATTGAAACATTTTTTTAAAAAATCAAACTGTATGGAGCTAATACAGATTCTTTGGCTTGAGATGGGTGATGGTAGCCTGGTGTCGGGTGCTAGAAGAAACGCTGCAGCTGGCACTCATTGTATTGTAGTGAACATGACAGTGAGATTTGCTGAAATAGTTTTCACACTTCTGAACTTTTAAAATCCTCAGCACCCAGTATAGCGTGTGGAACAGAATAACCTCTGGAATATTTGTTGGATAAATGAAAGTAAGTATCTTTTTCTAGGCTTGCAGTATATATACATTTGCTTTTCTTCTCAGGGTCCTGTAATGCCAGGGAGCCATTCAGTTGAAAGATTTGTAATAGAAGAGAATCTTCACTGCATCATTAAGTCCCACTGGAAGGAAAGGAAGACTTGGTAAGATTGTTTTCATGGTAACTTTTAGAGTGGAGAAAAAGTAGCAAGTTTGATTTGGTAAGAGCAAAATGTATATAAAGAGTGTAAGAAAATCTTCCTCTTTCTGATGCTCTGTCCTTTTAAAAAATAAAACCAATCTCTGAGAAGACTTCTTTGCTTTCTCAAGGCCCTTCACACTCAAATAGTCGTTGTCCAGATGCTTTAAGGTTCTATAGTGCTTTGTAGTGATGTGCACATGATGTTGGCTTTTTTGTGTGGGTGTTTGCCAAAGGCTATGGACAAATTAACATGAATGACCAACTGGTTTTGGTGTGAATGTTACGGGAATAAATGAATATTAATAGTTTTCTAGCACTTAGATATCGGGCTTTGGAAAAGTTTTGTTTTAGTATTTCCTTAAGCCTTGGAAAGTTTTGGTTTAGATTGTAAGATGGAAAGGAAGATAGTGTTTTGGGAGTCATCTGCTCAGAAATCTTGTAGTAGATCCTAATATGATTTCTTAGTATTATTGCTTATACTTCTTTTTTCTTTGAAGGAGTTAAACAAAGTAATTTGTGCTATATTTAAGTGAAGTACCTGAAATGTGGAGCATTTCAGAAAAGATTTCTTTCCCTTGTATCCGAACACTGCTTTTGCAACTGCTTATTTGATTTGTTATGTATCTTTGTGTACTTACTAAACTTCAGTTACATTGTTTATAGTGCTGCACAGCTGGTGAGCTATCCAGGGAAGAACAAGATCCCCTTGAACTACCACATAGTTGAGGTATGCATTCCACGTGGAGCGTGTGTCTAAGTTTCTGAATCTTTCTGCTGATTTTAGAGTGTAATTGAGTCTTGGCTTTTTTTTTTTTTCTTGCAACTTGTCAGACCCTGAAAATTAACATAGGAGTGAGGAAAATGCTTTTGGTTTTGGTGTTCTGTTAGCCATGTTAGTAAAGAGAAAAGAGGAGGTTGAGACCAGTAGCCAAATGGAATTTTGAGTTGCCCATAAATTATTTATATAGTATGTCTTTATTCATGGATAGTTATCATAGATAATGTTGTTACCTCCAGTCCTGTCAGTACATTGTCCACTTACAGATGTATAATTGGCTTGAATAATTTAAAATATTGTATTACTTTACGCAGATGACCTATCCTTAACTGATGTCTATCTGGCCTCTTATTACTAGCAGACCTCTAACAAGTATATTATTCCCTGTATGACAAGGTACAGATAAGTATGAATCTTTGTGTATTCCTAGAAAACAAAAGAGCCAATTGTTTTTGGAAGTAGGAAGAATAAATAATGCTTTTGACCCCATATTAAGTCATACAGAAGGGCGATAGTAGTAAAGTTGAACACTTCGTAGAGACTCATGTTCTGAAAAAGTGTTTTCACTTGACACATGAGTCAGACTGTCCGTTGCATTATTCCTTCATGTAAAATACTCATGTGATGTATTATTTAAGATACACTTTTTATTCATACTGCACTTATGTGCTTTCTTGAAAATACTGCATCTGTCCTATCTTTATAAAACTTGAGAGTATGTTTAGGCTATGAACTTGACTCATTGATGTGTCAATTGAAATGCAAAACATAAATAAGTTAGGCTATGAACTTGACTCATTGACCTGTCAATTGAAATTTCAAATCTGAAAAATGTGTGAAAAATAATCAGAATGAAGTATAGAAGTATGGGAGATGGGGGTGAGAAGAAAGACGCAGACCAGGCTGTAGAATTCTAGGTAGGTGCTCCACAAATTATACAGGGAGGCCAGAAACAAGTTTCTGAGCAACAGTCATGGCAAAGAAATCTTGGGCTACCAAAGAGATTTCTGGGCACCGATTTTATTTTATTTTATCTTGTTTTATTCATTTTAATGTTTATTTTTGAGAGAGAGAGAGAGAGAAACAGTGGAGGGGCAGAGAGAGAGGGAGACACAGAATCTGAAGCAGGCAGACTCCAGGCTCCGAGCTGTCAGCACAGAGCCCGACGCAGGGCTCGAACCCACGGACCGTGAGATCATGACCTGAGCCGAAGTCGGACGCCCAACCGACTGAGCCACCCAGGCGCCCCTGAGCACCAATTTTACAATGTAGCAGCCTGGAATGACTTGACTGTTTTCTGTTCCTATCCTCAAGAGTCTACTAAGGGTTTTTACTACTTACAAGAATGAGACCCTGGTGGATCTGTGAGTGCTGCACAAATCAACTCCAATACTTCCAGAGTTGGAGTTAATTGCATGGATATTCTTATTTAATTGAGATGCAATTTTTATTACAGTATTCAATTATAGTTCTTCATGTTTTAAAGAACATTATTTTAAATATTAAAAAGTAATTCTTCTTTCATTAGAAAGGCCATGGAGTTAGAGTTTACATTTAGAATGTTGAGGTCTTTCTGATAGAAGTGCGTAGATACCTGTGGAATTGAATTCTGACTCATGATTCTTTTATAGGTGATCTTTGCAGAGCTGTTTCAGCTCCCTGCACCCCCTCACATTGATGTGATGTATACCACACTGCTCATCGAGCTGTGCAAGCTTCAGCCTGGTTCACTACCCCAAGTTGTATCCTTTCTGTGGTTTGTAAACTTACTGTCTTTGGCCTGGCTTTAAAAGATTATTAAATATTTCTTACTGTGGGTTTAAATCACTTCATGAAAAATTTGGCATTTCTTCAAAAATTAAGCATACATGTATCACTCAATCCAGCCATTCCACTCTTAGGTATTTACCTAAGGGAAATGGAAGCACGTTTCTCTACAAAGACTTGGGCGTTAATATTCATTGAAACTTTATTTGCAATAACCTAAAATGAGACAATTCAAATATCAGCACATGAATGTATATACAAATATGTCATATCTATACAATGGAATATGACTCAGTAATAAAAAGGAACAAATTTTTGGTGCAGGCAACAATTTGAATAAATTAGAAAATATTTATGCTGAATAAGAGATACCAAACAAAAATTTATACTATATGATTCCATTTACACAAAATTACTAGAAAAGTAATCCAGTGATAGCTGACCAATATTTGCTTGCAACATGGGGGAAGAGGGGAAGAAGAGGCTATAGGGGAGTATGGGGAAATTTTGGAGGTGATGTCAATATTCTCTGTCTTTATTTCCTGGGTGTATATAGGTCAGATTTATTGTACGTCATTGATAACTCTAGAGCAGTTTTTTTAAAAATCAATTACATTAAAAAGATACTCAATATTATCAGTCATTATACAGACTTCTAAGAAATGTTATTTTTTATCACAACTTATTTTGAAGGAGGATGAGGAATAGTTTTCCTTATCCTCGAATTCACAGCTTGCACAGGCTACTGAAATGTTATACATGCGTTTGGACACGATGAATACTACGTGTGTAGACAGGTATAGTAATTGCCTTAGTTCTATACTGATTGTTAGCAGCTCTGCTCCCTGTACTTTATACAAGAATTTGATCAGCAAAACATTTGCCTTCTTAAGAGTTTCTAAGTTGATTTTTCTTTCTCGCCTTCTCAAGATAATCCTTTGTATAATAATAAAACTCATAGTTGTGACATTACATTTTCTAGTCCAACTTTCAATATGAAATAATGACCGTGCTGAGGTTTTCTTTAATTTCATTCATTGTTCATTTGTTTGGTGCTTTGGTATAGCTCTACTTTTTCTTCTGTAACTGGGTATGTAACTTTTAAAATCGGCTTTATGCTAACTAATTCCTATGCAGGAGCAGAATCTAATACGGTGTATCATGTATCAATATATGTTATATATGTTTTTTTGTTTGTTAATACTATCTGCTTTTAAAATAATTAGCTTCTAGATAACTACAGCTTGAAGACTCAGTTTATACAAAAGATCATATTGGATTTTTAGAGGTGTGGTAATTACATGCCCACTGTCTCCTTTTTGGGGAGGCTTGTGTGCTACCTTTATCAGCTGGTACTCTTTCTTACCTCTTTTGGTCCCCCAAATGAGATGGGGACAGGTACTGAACATTTCTCCAATTTCCACAATCTTTTTTTTTATTTTTCTTTTTCAAAGGAGTGATTTTTTTAAAATACTTTTTGAGAGCGCAAGTGAGCAAGGGGCAGAGAGAGAGGGAGAGAGAGTGCGGAGCCCAAAGCAGGGCTTGAGCTCACCTGATGCAGGGCTCAGACTCAAGAACCATGTGATCATGACCTGAGCTGAAGTCAGATGCTTAACCAGCTGTGCCATCCAGGAGCCCCTCCATGATCTCTCATGTCATTGTTCAGATTCCATTTCTGAAAATTATTAGTAAGGACTATTCTGTGTCAGACCTATTATCTTGAGTAATTTCAGTGATTGAAGTTACAGATTTCATCTGTAATTTCATGGATTACAGATCCGTGAAGGACATGCTTTAAGAAAGTGTCTTCTGATTTTTCTCCCAGTCTAATAAAGCTAGGAATTGTGTTTTGTCATTTATTCAGCAAATATATGTTGGGCACTTACAAATTTCACAGCATTATACTAAAGTGATTTCTGTTTGGTTAGATCACTTGTATTTTTAGGGGGAAAGAGATGGTATATTTTGTGGTGAAAAGGGCATAGTGTGGTGATGAGAGACTATACTTTGGCTCTGCCATTTATAAAATGTTTTATCTGCAATTCCTTTGATCTTTTTTGGGGGGGGGTGCTCTGTTTCATTGTTAATGAAATGGGGAAAATAATGCATTACTTGAGAGTTAGAACTCACCCGTGTGTGTGTGTACACAAAACAGGCATTCAGATTGTATCTGTTACTAAAAAAGGATAGTACTTTTAGAAAGACTGAGATATGGGACTTATTTTTTGGAGAAGATGAATGGTAGGATTTACAGAGAAAAAGGTAAGTGGCAGGAGAATTTACAGCTTTGGTTGAGTATGTGCTTCTACCTCGATAAAACAGGGTTTTAGTCTGAATTCATTATAAGTTTCTGCTACAGATTGCAACCATTCATCCTTTCTATCTCCCCACTGCTGCCCACTCCTCTCTATAGGTTTATTAATTGGTTTTCCCATCATCTGAGTAACTTCCAGTTCCGTTGGAGCTGGGAAGATTGGTAAGTGGTGGCATGTTTTATCTTTCCTTTCTCTGCAGTCTTCCATAATAAAACTTAGTATCTAAAGCTGTAACACAAAAGCAGTCTTCTTCGAAGTCTGAAATATCTAGTTCATTTTTGGTATTTACATATATATAAATAACTTATGTACAAGGAAACTTGTAGCTAAGTACACATTAGGTATAAGTGCAGATTATGTGTAAGAAGTTATAAAACTAGCTTTTTTCTCTTTAGGTCAGATTGTCTTACTCAAGATCCTGAAAGTCCCAAACCAAAGTTTGTAAGAGAAGTTCTAGAAAAATGTATGAGGTAAGTTCTTTGTGTTTTCTGCTTAGCTTAGTTCTCCTAAGTTCTTTGGGGGTTTTTTCTCTTCTTTGTATGTGTGATGTATGTCCAGAATATCATTTTTTAAATCCAAGTACTTCCTCTCTTTCCTTTCAGTTTTTAGTCAAGATTTAGGCTAAAAAAATTTAAGACTTGTCATCTGGATTCCACGTGAATTAGGCCAATAAATTTTTTGTTTTTTGGTTTTTTTTGTCAAATGTACTTTGAAATAATTTCACATTTCAGGAAAGTTGCCAAAATAGTGCAAAGAACTCTGTACCCTAGACTCCTTGGTTGTTAACACTTTACCACATTTGTTCTAATGTTCACTTCCTTTTCCCTGCTGTATACACACACCCACTACACTGGACTCTCTGAAAACAAGCTGCAGATGTGATGTCGCATCGTTCTTTAACAGTCCGTTGTATCTTCCCCCAAAACAAAGATGCGCTCCCAGGTGGCCGGCACACAACCCTCCAAGTCAGGAAACTGGCTCTAGTGCAGGAATCTGACATCCAGCCCCAAGACGCTGCTGAGATTTTGCCAGCCATCCTGATATGTCTGTTCTCTTTCTGGTCCACAGTCCTATCCAGGACCACACAGGTAGCGTTTAGTTGTCATTCTCTTCACATTCTCCCCTTGACCAGTTGTTCGTTCTTGTCTTCCATGGCCTTGTCAGTCGTAAAGAAGTTAGGCCTTTCTTTCTTGAGTTCCCTGCCCTGCCCCCCCGCCTCCTGTGTCTCCTGCCCACACTCAGGACCTGTGCTGTCGGTGCTTTTTGCCACGCGTCCCATCAGGAGGCACATGAATCTCTCCGCTGACATGTTAACCTTGACCACCTGGTCGTGTCAGTGTCTCCCAGGCTTCACCTGAAATTCACCGTTTTTCTCTTTGTAACTAATTAATAATCTGTGGGTGATAATCTGAGATTATACTCATATCCTCTTCTTCATCAAACCTCTCCTGACAACTGTTACTTTTGTCTGCCACCACTATGATGATTGCCAAGTAATGATTCTCTTTTTCCAGGTTTTTGCCCACATTTGTTAGTTGGCATTCTCCTGTAAGAAAGAGCTTGTCCTTTTTCGCCCATTTATTTATTCCTGTGTTTATATATCAGTAGAGACTAATAGATTTCTATTTCATTCAGTGAGTTCCAGTCTATTACTGTCATTATTTTGATGCCCAAATTGTCCCTGATTTGTTTATTGGGGGAGCCCCTTGTGGCTCCGGTGTCCTTTTTTTTCCTCTCATAATATCTCCCTCCATTCATTAAGCATTTCCTTATTTTTTTCATAAGATGTTCCAAGCTCATCTTGTGTTTCCTTGCCCCTCCCCTGGAATCATCTATTTATTCACAGAGCCCAAGTTTTTAATAATGGAGTATGGTATTTAGGAACCAAGATTTGGACTCTTGCTGTGCTAGTTGCTATTGGGATATCATTGATTCTGGATGGACAAAGGTAGTACATGCATTTATGCACACACACATACATACATACCTTTTTATATCCACTTAGGTGTGTGTATCTCTCCAATTCCAACTCAGCTCCTCACTTTTCTCTAGCCTTCCCTTTTGCCAGGATTTTTTTTCAAGTGTGTTTATTTTAGGGAGAGTGGGAGTGGGGCAGAGAGAGAGAATCCCAAGCACGGTCTGCCCTGTCAGCACCGAGCCTGTTGTGGGGCTCTAATCCATGAACCGTGAGATCATGACCTGAGCCGAAACGAAGAGTCAGTCACTTAACCGACTGAGCCACACAGGCGCCCCTGCCATGATTCTAAATACCTTTTCAGGCAGTAGGAAACTTGGCTCCCATTAGCCTTGATGTATATTTATTTGCTACAGTGTAACCACTCTCCTCATCATGGAGACTAGGTCCTCTGCCCCACTTTACCCCAGTACCACTCCACATCCTTGGCCACCAGGCTTGTGGACCCACTGGCCCACCCCTCATTGCAAACCAGTAAATTTTGAAGAAAGCCGGAGGTTATGCTGTCATGACAAAAGCTTTAAGGACTTGTTTTCCCCTTTGGCTTCTTGGTTGTCAGCTGAGTCCAGGGTGTTGGAGATGGGACTTTCCCGGTAAGTTGGATGTTACCATAAATAATGGAACTAACGAACAGCATTTTCTGAGGCTCTCATTTGCATTGTAGGTTGTCTTACCACCAGCGTATATTAGATATTGTTCCTCCTACCTTCTCAGCTCTATGCCCTGCAAACCCAACCTGCATTTACAAGTATGGAGATGAAAGTAGCAGTAAGTAATAAAGTAAATCCCGTTGTCTTTGAAAAGTACTAATGCCAGTATTTCTGAAATCCATTATTTAAGGTGGAGAAAGTAAACTTTTTCTTTTCTTGGGGTTTTTTTTTTTTTTTTTTTTTTTTTTTTTTGTCTGTTTGAAAGGTGATCTACAGTAGTCACTATTTTGTTTGCCCTGTCATCCTTTGGAAGATTCATGACCTACTTAGTTATTACTTGTGAACTTTTTTCTTAATATTGCTTATAATGTTATATCCATGACCTTATTTTAAATATGCTGCTAAGTACAGCAAGTTGAATTTAAAGCCCAAACTTGATAAATGTCCTGGCGGTGGAGATTATTTGACTTGGTTGTCCTGTGGTACCAGTTCAGGTGTGGGAACATAGGTGCACACGGGATACATTCCGACCAGCAAGAGGCCTGTAGAAGGAAATTCTTAAATACGGTTTTCTTACTTTTTGGTCACCTCGTGTCTGAGATTATGCTATGAATCAGAGGGCCTAGAATTTGCTGTGCTGTGTTGTGCTTAACACGTAACAAAGGTAAGGCGTCGTACCTTGGTGGTCCCTGCAGAGAGTTAGGTGTGTAGTTGCTCCACGGGAGTCTTTCCAGACGGCGCTGCACGCGGCTCCTCCACACACCTGCCACCTCAGGTTGGGCAGCAGTTCTTTGCGTCTTGGAACTCCCTTCCCTCCCCTCCCTCGCCTTCTGTGCGTGCCCTGCTTCTCCACTACACCTCACGCTACACCTGTTTTCCTTGAAGTAAACTCCGTTGGTCCCAATGCTAAGTACATTTCCTACGTTATTATGTCCCTTTGTCCTCGAGACATCTCTGAGAATCAGGTGTGTTTAGTAGACCAGTTTTACGGCGAGGAAATCTCTTCAGACAGGTGAGGCCAGAGTGAGGTTGCATCCGAGGGGCAGAGCCCAGACTCACATCCAGGCTTACTGAGCAGCCTTGCTCTTACCACTGTGCTTCCCTGAAAGAGCGAAGTGTGAGGCGGTGTGGCACTCCTCTGAGTGCTGAGTTTTGAGCTCTGCCTCAGTCTGGCTCAGAGAAGCAGAAGGCACAGTCTTTGATCTCAAGAGCTCAGACTTTTGTTGAATATGGACTTTGCTTTTTTCCTATAGAAACAACTGAACCTGACAGTTAAGGCCCGCCTAACAGTTGTTCCTGCTTTTTTATCTGTCACTTCTCAGATGGACCCCTGCTCCAACCAGGCCACTTCTTTTTTATCTTTCCTGTGCTCATGGTTTTTGGTTTTGCCTTTCTCTCTGGAAAGCCCTTTCTGTCTTTAATTCCTATACTCTCTCTAGGGTCCGGCAAGGCTCCTCTCCTATAAATACTGCCCTTTAGCAAGCCAGTTTTGTGTTGCTCTGGCTACTTCCTATGTGACTATCTTGGTTCCCATGCTACAATGTAGACCCTTCAGTGACACGAGATTCTTTTTTTTTTTTTTTTTTTTGTCTCCCACTTTTAGGGAAAAGCAAACAGCACCTGTGACCTGTTGTGATTGACTTCATTCATTCCAAGTGCTTAGTAACTCCTATGTCAGGATTGTCTTTTGATTTATTACCTCTTTGTCCACCTTACGTTAAAAGATTTCCAGTTGCTGTAGTGATGCCATACAGTATGTATTAGCACAAATAAGGACTCGACAGATAATAACCAATAGTAAACACATAGAGTCACAACATATGAGCATCTGGCTTCTGTAGACTCAAGTGTATGGCCTCAGCAGAAGAGAAAAGCAAAAAAAACCTATCACAAGTTGGCAACCTTCACCTGTTCAAACACAAACTTAGTCGTTACTGTCTCAGAGAAAATGAGGAGGAAGGGACATTGACCAAAATGAAATAAATACATTGAATCTCGGCTTTTCAGCTTACAAAAAAGCCTAGGGATTTGAGGACAAAAGACAGTTACGTAAATTTCTCAGCTATATATTTATAAGAACAGTCTTAAAACTTGATCCTACCCTTTTCCCCATTCTGTGCTTAGATTCTCTTCCTGGACATTCAGTTGCCCTCTGTTTAGCTGTTGCATTTAAAAGTAAAGCAACCAATGATGAAATCTTCAGCATTCTGAAAGATGTACCAAATCCTAACCAGGATGATGACGACGGTAAGGGACCACTTCTTCAGTGGAACTATCTATAGGCCAGGTTAAAGCATAAATATAAAGCATTACTGGCAGTTTGAGTTCCTCCTAAGTCTCAACGGATGCTTCTAAGCAGTAGCCTGTTCAGTGTGTCAGTTCAGTGTGCCAGCAAGTTTCTTCCTTCTATAAAAGAGATCCTCATCTGCCTGTGACATAGCTTACATTCAGTATAAAAACTAAACACAAAGTTAAATATGCTGTTACATTCATTTTTAAACATTCCCTGTTTTAACTTTAGAGAGGTTCCTGAGTGGAAGATTTGGTGAATTGTAATTGGATTTTTCACCTATTTAAGCTATTGTAATAATGATGTGTAACACCTACTGAGTATGTACTATGTAACTCCAACCAAAACCCCTAGGGTTTTTTCTGAGCAACAGTGGGAAAATAGGCAAGTAATTTATAAGTTCACCTGAATCAGTAAATGAACAAGGTAAAAAAAAGATGAGAGGGGCTTAGAACATATTAAAAGATATCTGAAACATACAGTAACTGAAACAATGTGATATTGGCACCAAATGAGACGAATCAGGAAAACATGAAAAGTCTACTGGGACAGACAACTGGGTAACGTTTTGGAGGAAAATTTGTTAGATCTGTACATAAGGACATGTGCATAGTAATCAAAATAAAAACATGAATGGTCCTTGGGTTATTTATTACTAGGATTTTGTTTAGATTTTTCTGAGAAATTTGTATTATGATAGAAATTGTGTTTAGATAGCACATGTCAAAATGATGGTCCTAAATTTAGACGCTGTCAGATATCTTAAGACTTAGACTTACTAGTTAAGGGTTTGCTGAATCTTTTTATTAATATGTTATCTTGCCACCATTCAGAGCGATATGAACATGGAAGTCCACTTGTTATGTGTAAAAGAAATGGATCATATAGAAGAATTAGGGAAATAATCCTCAGAAAGTAAGAAATAAGATCATGCTTAGTTTTATATTTTGAGTATTTAAAATCAGCAGTGGTCTTTTATTGTCTATTTGTCCTCAGAGACATGACACGAATGTCTGGCTTAATGTTTGGATGTGAGTATGCCGCCCATTTAGCATTCCAGGTGAGGGAACAAAGAATTGCTATACTCAGCATTTTTCTAGCTGTCTTACTGTGGAATATTTTTCAGATGAAGGATTCAGCTTTAACCCATTGAAAATAGAGGTCTTTGTACAGACTCTGCTACACTTGGCAGCCAAATCATTCAGCCACTCCTTCAGTGCTCTTGCAAAGTAAGTGCAACAAGAAGACATGCTCTGTTTTAAGGGTTTGGAACTTTGGTGAATACCAGGGGTATAGAAATTTGTAGCTAAAATTGTTGGACATGAAGATCTTAATAGTATTGGCATATAATTTAATAGAGCTCTGATTTGTAGTGGCTACAACCCTATTTGGCTCCTGTCAGTCTATGTGTACATTTTTTCATATGGCCCCTCAGAGAACCTAGTGAAAAACCTGGGTCCATGGGACAGTCATATATACAGTCAAGAAGCTCCCACCATATCTAAGCATCTTCCTAAAGGAAGGGAAGTAGAAATGAGGGCCGACTACATTTTGGGGAGCCACCCAAAGGTTAGCATCTAAAGACAGAGCTTTCTAATTCATCAGACAATCCAAAAGAAGTAAGAGCATATGTAGATACTCCTCCAGCAGAGCAAACTGGGCTCCTCTCCCCACCTTGGCTTCCAAGTGTCTGTGATTTGCAGGACCCCCACAGGAAGTGCAGTCAGGGTACTTCACCTGTTTGTGGAGACCATTCCTTAGCCCTCACCTATTCTTAGATGCCCCGTAAATTGTAGTCCTCAGCTGACAGTGAATGGTATATTTGTAAATCTCTCAAGGTTGTGTGACAAATTTCATACAAACCACGAATTCCTAATCATACCTTTTGTATCCTTAATGGTTAACGTTGCGTTGTTTTGCATTTATGTGTTGCACTGTAAATTCAGTAACATTGAAAGGCTTTGAAAAACTTAAAATGCTTAATGAGTAAGTTTATCTGTGGTATTTTTTCCCCACCGCGAAAAGGTTTCATGAAGTCTTCAAAACCCTAGCTGAGAGTGATGAAGGAAAGCTACATGTCCTACGAGTTATGTTTGAGGTCTGGAGGAACCATCCACAGGTAAAGACTATTTAATCAGACAAAGTTTTAAGTGTTGCCACTCAGGTTTTTTTGCTCAATCTTTATTGGTGTTCTAGTTTTCTTACAGTAAGTACCAGAGCCAGAGTGCAGAATGAATCTTAATTAAGACCTCCTGATGGTCAAATGGATCAGTTCCACAACCACTGAAAATGAATGTCACAGACCTCCTATTTTACTTTTTTAGCAGTGGGATTGTTGTGGCTTACATACAAGTGTGATTTACCCTGATGATTCTTTTCTCATTGTAGATGATTGCTGTGCTAGTAGATAAGATGATCCGTACACAGATTGTTGACTGTGCCGCAGTGGCAAATTGGATCTTCTCTTCAGAACTCTCTCGAGACTTTACTAGGTAAATGTGGATTATTTTACACAGTTTGTATTCTCTAAGAATCAGTTTATATTCAGTCTCATACATGAGCTTCAAGTTCTGATTGAAACACTGTTAATATACTGATGCTACCAGATTAGATAGAATTGGGACATGGCAGAGATTCCTGGACAATGTAAATCCACACAGCCAGGCAGTCTGCAGTGTCCCTGAAGGACACTGATAAAGGATACAGACTATCGGGAGAGAAGATCAGGCCATGTGCCAGGATCTAAGCTGGACGGTGGGATGTGGGGAAGAGTTCCAGCTCAGCTGGGGACCTGGAATGCACACCAGGAACTGGAAGAAACCAGTCACAGTAGAGGAAGTACATGGCAGTGAGGGGTTGAGGAGAGTCTGGTGGGCACCTGCATGCCTGTGGGGAAGGGCGGTATCTCACTTCAGTCAGAAAAAAACCTAGATTTAATGCAGAAGATTTATTCTAGACCCATTTCCTATACAGGAAAGAGATTTCTCATTAAGTTTCGTTCTTACTCATGAAGTTGAGTCCACAGGCTTCCTAACTGATCAGGAATAGCAGGAGTTGACACAACAGGCAACAAGGGAATCTTACAAGGATCTAAAAATCCATCACAGCACTTAACCTGTTCATCGTATCTGTTATTGCAGAGGACACAGGTCTAAAATGAACTGAATCCGTAGAGTTGGAAGGGTATGATCTAAAGTTACCATATCAGCCAGATTGGCACTCGCAAATTAAGGCAAGAGACATCCTCAGATCTGTAAACTCTTCAGAAAATTGACCACCCAAATATTTAACCATTATCCTGAGCGATTTACACTGCAACTCATTTAATCCTCACCCCCCACTACGGAGGGGGTTACGTTATCATTCTTATGTACAAAATAGGAAAATGTTGCAGAGTGCTTAAGTATCTTGTCCACAGTCACCCAGCTAAGTGCAGAGTCAGAATTCAGATACAGGCATTCTTGAACCGATAAAGGGCTCAAAAGCACCCTCTGTTCTTGAACTCCAAGCTCAAGTATTTGTAACTCTGCAAAGCCTTCCGGACCACCCCTTCCAGAGTTGAAATACTTTGCTCTTGTACCTTGTCTGCTAACATAAGACTTTGGAGTTTTATGAATCAGCTGTTTTATTATCTTCCACTGAAACTGTCATCATCCAAGGCAAGATTTATAGAGGCTGTATCTTGGCATTAGGAAGAACTAATTTATAGACAGATGTAGTTAAGAAGCTACTTCAAAAAATAAACCTTTTATGCAATAAACATTTCAAAGCGCTTACAAGGTGATCCTAGTTGAGTAATTTACTGAGAAAGTAGCTGACCTATATTTATTTTATTCTTAAAAAGGCCCAGCAGTTGATAGCTAGCATGAACTAGTAAGTTTCTTAAATATTCCAAAGAATTGGCCGAATGTCTGCTAGTTAAGTAGTATAAGGCATGTGAAATGAGCCTTAGATTGGGCTTCTGTTTTGAGAAAATTCCAGTACCTGACGTTTAAATTTAGAAGAGAGAAAATAGATTTTTGTTCCTAATGTACATTTTTTCCTGGTGTGCCATTTCATTTCAGTGTATGTACACATACCTTCTAGCAAGTCTAGTAAAGGATGGAAATAAAAGTGATAAGGACCCACTACTGCCTCAGGAAGCTCACCTGAGTCTAATGGGTAGAGATAGGTGTTTGCACAATTTATAATACAAAAAAATTGGGGTACCTGGGTGTCTTAGCTGGTTGAGCGTCCAACTCCTGATTTTGGTTCAGGTTGTGATCTCATGGTTGTGAGATTGAGCCCTGTGTCAGGCTCTGCCAGGCTCTGAGCTGGGCATGGAGCCTGCTTGGGATTCTCCCTCTCTCCCCCTCTGCCCCTCCCCCACTCACAGGCTCACTCAATCTCTTAAAAAAAAAAGTATGTGTTACTGGAGAAATAGGACTAATTCTGCCTAAAGCGTGGAATCACCTTCAAAATGAGTAGGTTATAAAAGCTGAGAGGTCTTTCTAGAAGCATGCTTTAACATACAGTAACCAAACTCTGTTACTTTTAAGATTGTTTGTTTGGGAAATCTTGCACTCCACAATTCGTAAGATGAACAAACATGTTCTGAAAATCCAGAAAGAGCTGGAAGAAGCAAAAGAAAAACTCGCAAGGCAACACAAACGGGTAAGTCTTATGTCAATTCATAGTGGTCCAAGAAAGTATACCAGAATCTCTTGAAAATCTTCAGTTCATTACCTTGATGGGAACTTATTTTTTCTGAGGCCAAATTATGCAGAACTGATATGGAAGTGGAGGGAGAGGAAGGATCTGGGGGAGGTGTTGCTCTCCGCTCTTCTCCTGTTGGTGAGCCTGGAAGGAAGCACAAACCTTGCTTTTCTGTAGTTAGCCATCTGGATCTGCTTCATGATTGCCCTTCCCAAAAGGAAGGCAGAGAAGGAAAGAGGGCACTTGTGTTTCCCTAAGACTTTCTGGTGCAAGAGGGGAGAGGGAGAAGCTGGTCTGTGTCTCACTTCCCCAGTCCTGTGGGGAGGGATGGGGCATTCCTTCCCAGGTTCACAGGATACTTCTCATATTAATAATAAGTACAGCATTTTAGCCATTTTGGGGGGAAGCAGTGAAGTGGCTGCATTCCGTGATTTTGCATAGTAGTACTAGTATTCTTTGTGACAGTATTCTCCAGTGTTGTTGTGTGTTTACCAGAGTGGGTGGGAATAAATTTAATGACATCTATGAACCTGTAGCAGGTTCAAATGCTCGTCTCCATGTAGATCTGCATATATACGTGTCTGTTTGGTGTGTAAACACATACTCACAAACTTAAAATACTGCAAGGTAAATGGTGTCATCCCCATTTTATACATGTCTAAATTGAGGCTCAGAGAACTTAAAATAACTTGCTCAAGGTGACATGGTTAGTGACAGAGCCTGTCAAACTCCAAGGACTTTCCCTTATGCCATACTGATCCCTAGATGTGTGGTGTCCAATAAAGTAACTGCTAGCCACATGTAACTGTTAATTAAAATTAAATACGTTTAAAATTCAGTTCTTTAGTCACACCAACGCCATTTCAAGTGCTCAGTGTGGCTAGTGGCTACTGTGATGGGCAGCAGAGATTTAACATCTCCCTCATCATAGAAAGGTCTACCAGGCAATAAACAGTACTCTAGAACCTAGCCTTAGTGTGGTATTAGGAGAAAACTAACTTGTGCCCAGTTGCCTAGAACATAAGGCAGACCCCTTAATAGATGCTGTTACAGAGAAAAGCAGAAGTCTATAAGAACAGGGGGTTCTGACAATTTCGCTTTAAGGGTGGAAGAGGCTATCATAGATGAGGCCTTACTGACAGGGAGGTATCTAGAAGGAAATGGGCTTTCTAGATCTGGTGATGCCTACCTTCTTGCTAAAAGGACCACGAGGACCTTGGTGTGTAATATACCTGGAGTCACTTTCTGGCTTAACCACTTACTAGCTACGTGACACTGGGAAAGTCGTCTAACCACGAAGTTGGGGGGGGGGGGGGCAGTGCAGAGGGACACCTCAGTGAATGCTCGATTCTGGCTGAGCTGGGAGGGAGTCGTTAAAGCTTAACAGAGGTATGTTGAGGCCATCATTGCCAGCAGAATCTTGAACAGTCTGCTTTGAATTATTACATGTAGTCAGAGCCGTTTTTGAATTATTGCCAGGGTGAGCAGGTTCTTGAGCTGCGTGCAGGCCTGCTCAGCTTTTCCGTAGGGCCGTTAGAGGAAAGCTGCCTCTCCGTTGTCACTGCTGAAGTGTCATAGAGCCTTGTGTTAGTGACTGGAAAGTACTGTCGGGTCTTTCCCTGGTCAGCAGAGTTCTAAGAATATATTATCTATCCTCATTATTTGCAGGTTCTATTTTTGCAAGCTCACTTAAGATTTATTTGTAACCTCAAAGTCAGTACTCCTGGTGCTTTCCCCATCATTCAGACATAGGCAGAGCAGTGAAAAATTTGAGTTGCCCAGTGGGCTTGTTCCCAGATAAAGTCAAACAAGGCAATACTCTGCCTTCTTGTTTCATTTCTTATACTGTGAAAAAGCATCCTTTTCGTAATGTATTTACTGCCATGTTTGGGCTTTTGTTGGTGGCTTTTACGGTTTAAAGTGGCCCTAAAGCATAAGGCTGAAATGCTGTCTAGTGTTCCTAAGTGCAAGAAGGCTGTGACATGTCTGACGGTAAAAACACATAAGTCAGTTGAGCTTCTTTTGGGCATGAACGACCATGCTCTTGGCCGTGAATTCAGTGTTCATAAATCAACAATATCATAATCCAGATAAAGGAAAAGGAAATTCACCAGTATGTACGTGAGGCTGCTCCATCAAGGACCAAAGTAACCTCTGTAAGTGCTGTGGAAAAGCAACTCAATTTGTGGATTCATAAGACAAGGATAGATTTAAAAAACATAGTACACAGCATTCTTGCGGGGCTGAAAGCCAAAGAAATTTAGTCATGTTACTCAGGGTCAAGAAGATGTTAAATCTTTCTCAGGCAGTGTTTGAATATAAAGAACTATTGTATATAATTATTTGTAAAACACATATATTAAATAAGCTATCTTTAGACAGAAACACACATAAGGTTACTTGTTGATCAGTTGACAAAAATAAACCAAAGACTCCCTAAGAACCTAACCCTGTATTTCCCTGACTTCAGTACTAATTCAGGATTCACAACAAATGTATCCACATAACTATGGTAAATAACAAGAATCTACTGTACATTTTCCATGGAGCTCAAAGCTGTTTTCTTTTTGCATGGAGGAAAAATGTAACCAACACTTCCTCCCTGAATGGTCTGTCTTGTAAAAGGTATAACTCACTTCTGCTCTATAGCAAATACTCTTACTGCTGTGATCATGACAGGTGCCACCAAGTTTCCCTGGCCTAGGTAAGTGCCCACAGGACTTTTGGGTGTATGCAGGTGCATCTGGGTGGTGGAGTACTTTCATTAGAGAATACAAGTCTTCAAGTGGCACTGGACCAGACACAGTAACATCCTTTCTCTTACTTAATGGAATCTAACATACTAGAATTCTAAGAGGCATTTTCCTTTTGTTCCTGTGCATCCTGTAGCGAAGTGACGATGACGACAGAAGCAGTGACAGGAAAGATGGGGCTCTAGAGGAGCAAATAGAAAGACTGCAGGAAAAAGTGGAATCTGCTCAGAGTGAACAGAAGAATCTCTTCCTCGTTATATTTCAGGTATCTTGGCTTGGGACACTGATAGGTAAAAATGCAGTACTATTATTTTTAATCATAGTACACGTTTATTTATAAAAATTTAAATCACAAAAATTTGCAAAGGAAATAACCATGTGTACCTCCACAGTCTGTTTCGTTTACAGCCTTCTTACATGACCATTGCTCCAGGCTTTGAAAACATTTTTTGAGGATCCTTTTGTGGAGTACCTCACTCCTATTTATTCCCAGTTGTTCATCATTTAGATTATTTTCCTTCCTGATGAACATTATTTATGTCCTTAGAAATGGGTGTGGAGAAAAGTTACTAGCATAAATAATCTAGATTTAAAAGTGTTCACGTACTGAAAAAAGGATATACTAACATTATCACTTATCTGCCTATTTCTAGAATTTATTGACTTAACAAAAGTTAGCGATACCACAAAAACCAAGTGGAACAAGCAATGCCTTTTGAGGTCTCTTGGTCAAAAATGTGATTGTTTGAGGTATAAGAATTCTCCCTCTAACACTGCTTTAATTTTATACCCCCTCTCCAGCGTTTTATCATGATCTTGACCGAGCACTTAGTACGATGTGAAACCGATGGGACCAGCGTATTAACACCATGGTATAAGAACTGTATAGAGAGGCTCCAGCAGATCTTCTTACAGGTTTGTGGGAAACCCTGATTAGATAATGAACATCACTGTTCTCAGCCACAAGGACTTTCCATGTTAAAAAATGGTCAGATTTGTTGGGAAGTTTCGTAATAGTCTGTAAGGCCCTTTTAATGTCTGTTTGCTCCTGTTGCTCATCAGAATATTCAGAGTGAAATTGGTTCTATATGCAGTTCAGACTCCTAACTGCCGTTCTTTAGTCCGGTAGGGATCTCCGTGTATACAAGGCAGACGGGCACACATAGAAGAGATTATTTCATGACAACTTTCTTCCCACATACATAGCCTCAAGCCACTGATTTTCAGTGAGACAGATGAGCTATTTAAGACCTATATTGAGGTTTGGGTTTATTTTGTGGAATAGTTAAAAATTAACAGGTCATTGGCTAATTCTCTATTCTTTTACAATCTTAAATGTTCTAACCAATAAGAGCAAAAAAACTTTTATTGCAAAATATTTGTTTCAGCAACCTTTCAGCAACCTTCATTCTAATCCTCCTTCCCGGGTTGTTAATCTTGCCGGGTCAGTCCCTGTCTGGACTCCGTTTACAAAGTCCTGTCTTTGGTCCTAATTAGGAGAGACCCAGCTGAACCTAGTCTGTAGCACCAGGCACTCTTGCCAAGCCTTGAAGCATGAACTACATTTACGTAAAGGACTCAGTTCTCACCAGTTTCTAAGTTATCAAACATCCCTTTTTCTTCATTTCCCTCTACATGTTCTTAATGTTGGGGCTTTTCAGGAGCCCACTCTTCCTATCAAGCATAACCACTTTTTTCCCCAAACGCTTCCCATCATTCCACAACGTGGGCAGGCTGCTGAGGGAAACGTCCTGCGAGATTGCTTATGCGGTCTTTCTCCTGATCTAAACACCCCCTTTTTTACATCCACAGCATCACCAAATAATCCAGCAGTACATGGTGACCCTGGAGAACCTGCTCTTCACCGCCGAATTAGACCCTCATATCCTGGCTGTGTTCCAGCAGTTCTGTGCCCTACAGGCCTAAGGGTCATTTTACTCCCCTGTCAAGATTTTTTTTTAAATATCTCAAAATAATTTGTCTTATTTTTGATGGTTTGAATGCTTGCTTTCTTGTAGCACCCTTTCACTTACTAAAGGGGGGAGGAGGACAGTGAAGAATAGAGAATTGATTACCTTTAATTGGCCCTACAAGGCAAATACTCCCTACTGACAATGTGACGATGACCATAGGATGTATTATATCTGTGACAGATACAACTGTTCTGGTATTTTTTTCTCCTTAAGGCACAAAAGATAAGCGATTTGAGGTATGTGAACACTAGAGGTCCAGCTTACAAAGTAGTATATAGAACTGGTGGGTTTACTATCAAGTAGCATAGCTTTTCACAGCTCATGGATAACCTAACATGGCTGAAATAAAACTAAAAATGTTTTTTAAACTTTGGTATTTCATGATTTATCATCTCAATCTACTTTAAGATTGGTGATTTCCTCATTCACAATTCTTCCCTCATTCAGAATTCTCTCTTCAGATCTTAGTGTTTTAAAATGTTACACATATTAAGTGTTATAACCCAAATCTGTTTGAATATAAGTCACCTGAGAGTCTTTAAAGTTATTTTCTAAGTTAAACCACAGGGAGGCGGGGGACACAGCCGTAGTTCTTAAGGCTCCCCCGGTGATCCCGGGTGATTGCCAGTGTGTGGACAAGTTTGGGAACCATTACCTTAGAGCTGTCCGGTCATTTCCTCTGTTCTCTGAGACAGATTTGTCCAAGGTCCAATTATGAAGTACATGCTAAAGTGGAAATAGAAGTAGCTAGTTTGGATTGGCTAAAACTGTACTGTAGGTATGGACTTTGTTTCTATAGAATTTAAGTCCAAGGAGTTACTAATTCTTGAGCCAGTTTCTTACATGGTATTAAAGCTTAACTAAGATAATAAATGAGTACACATGTAAAATATGCAAAATAGGGAATTATCTGACATTGCAAATTTCTAGCGTTTTAATAAGCCTTCATTAAACCTGAGGAAAAATTTATCAACAACCCCACAACTGATAAGTAGTATTTCTCTGTACAACATAGGTATCTTTCACTTATTTATGTCATAAATTTATGCTGTATTAGTATTTTTCATATTGTTACATGGTCCCTTTGGAGTACCCTTCATTTGGTGACTACAGAATATAGTCAAGAGATGGGAACTCCTAGGATTTTTAAATAACCATACCATGCAAAACAAGGATTGTTCACAGAATTAAGGGTGCATGGCAGGTTACCAGCCGAAAGGAGTCTAAAACCCAGGCTCTTGGCTAAATATTCTTTTGGTTATACTGTTCCTCCTTCCCACAAACAGTATTCAGTTAGACATGGCTCTTGTCCTCAAGAAGCCAAAAGGATGACCCTTTAAGGCTTTGGGAACTATGACCCTAAACTGACTTATAAATCTTTCACAATGTATTGCAGAGTTTGACTAATTATACTTGCTTGATCCGAATTCTAGAGGAATTTCTTGGATCCTCTCTTCATGTCAAGAATGCACTGATGTGACCCCGCTCACAGTCTGGCAGCTACCTTTAGGGAAAACTACAGACCGAATTTCAAAGATGTAAGAAACTAGACAAATTGGGAACTATATACTATATACTATATATTAATGTGCTCATTAACAAGTGGCTGTTAGATGCCATGTGCTACAGATCTGCCATATGTAATCCTCAAACAGTCCTGAGAGGATCATGCCCATCCGACAGATAGAAACAGGCCCACAGAGTAACTTACCCAAGGCCCACAGCTAAAAAATGGAATTGGAACCTAGGTCCATGTGGCTCAAGGGCTCTATATCTCCCATGCAGTAATGCTGTTGTCAGCTGCCTGGATCCCTCAGTACTCTTGTCCTCAAGCTGGAAGCTTTTTATGGTCCCAGGAAGGTCTTGCTGCCCACTGTCCAGTTTTTACTGAATGAATAATTGGCACATTTAAAAAAAAAAAAAAAAACTTGACTAATACATTAAACTTTTAAATATTTATATAAAACATTTCTATATTGGATACTTGTATAGAGAACAATTAATAATTACAGTCTTAAGCCTATTTGGGTTGGACTTGTTCAGACTTGCCTTTCTTCAAGTATAATCTGCAAGATCTGATCTAGAAAGGAAATAGGATGTTCCTTACCCAAGGCCACAGCTAAAAAATGGAATTGGAACCTAGGTCCATGTGGCTCAAGGGCTCTATATCTCCCATGCAGTAATGCTGTTGTCAGCTGCCTGGATCCCTCAGTACTCTTGTCCTCAAGCTGTACTTGAACATCCTATTTCTCTGTTTGTAGCAACAGGACTAAAAAAGCCAGGTCAAAGAACAATTTGAAAACATGCGGTTTATCTTAACCTGAATGTTTTTGTAAGAAAAAAGCACAAACCCTGTAATCAGGCACATTTGGATCAAATCCTCTTATTAGTATAACTACCTTGTAAGCCTTTTGATAAGACAGAGGCAGAACTAAATGGGTAAACTTGATCCATATGTCTGGGGTGATGGTGGGTTGTAGGTGATCACTTCCTTTAGAAGTGCTAAATAAACAGAGAAGTTCTCTTCCATCCCAGGATTACAGGAGAATACCTGTAAGCCACTTGGCATCATCCCTGCCCGGCCCATGGTAAATGCTCAGTAAAATGTTAGCAAGTTATGATAAACTTACTAACAGTACCTTCTTTGATCAGTAAAACAATATGGCTGTTTTTCCATTTGAATCTGGATTTGAAAAGGGCTACCTAGACAAGGACGTTAAGGCCTATGGTGGTAAACCCCAAGGATACAGGAAACATGATCAGACTCCCACAACTCACTTCCTGCTGGGAATCAGGGCTTATCCAACAACAGCTCCCCAGCTCCCTTATGTGGAGACAGGGTATAGAAGACCCGGCCAGCCTTGGGTTCAGGATCTACCACCGTCCGTTATTTCTGGGAGAAGGATCCTGTTCAGCCAGCTTCTGCCATTATTAAAAGCTCTTCCTCCTGTTCCAATATAGGGTTTGGCTTGGTTTCTTATTTCTCAATTTTGGCTTTAACCTAACTTCTGAACCTACTCCACCCCTTGGCTCCCATCCCTGTTGTAGAAAAAAGCAATCCCAGACCCAGTATTATGCCTACAACCAGACCTGCTGGACCCTTACTGAAACTTGCTTTTAAGCCACAACATACAAATTTCTTCCTGAAGCATGATTTATAGGAGTGTCCCGTTCATCTGTGGCAACGTTACACTTTACGAGTCACATTTTCTCATAGGTCAGCTCGTGGCCACACATGGTACAAGTCTTCCGGTACGTATCCTCCTCTAGGCTTTCTTCTGGTCCATACTCATGCTGATGAGCAACTGTTTCCCTTTTCCACACGCTGCTTCTCACCGCTCGCCGTAATTCTAAGAAAATAAAAGCCAGTTTTTCAATGATGCTGTTCAACTGAATCCCCAAATCCACCAGGGGTGTATGTATAAACCAAATAACAGTTTACGTTACTTTTATAACAAAATTGATTCTAGAACCATGGCAAGCTTGGCCTGTGAAATTACTCCTCACTGTTGGGAGCCATGTGAAGTGGTTGATAGAGAAATGGGGTAAATGGGTTAGAGGGACAGCAAAACACAAAACTTCAGAAGATGAATAGAAACAAGATCATAAAAGAACGGGGTTTATTCAAGCAGCTAAGGAAAATGATGCCACAGCAGGTAAGGGGTGTCAGCTGGGACGACTCAGTACAAGGAGAACTTCAAAGTTCCATATGTTAGGAGCTACTTCTGTAAGAGGCAGGTCAAGTTACATCTGATAACTAGAAAGCCAAGAACTCTGTTGCTATGCTGGTGTCTCATCTCAGAAAAACTGCTTTTGCACCTGACCTGAAGGTCATTCAGTTCTTTATCCTATAAAATGAGAGCAATATTTTAGAAGAGGGACTGCCAATTATTGCATTCTTGTATTACCTAAATGTAAGAATCAGAGACAATTAAGAGCTGGAAAGAACCATAGTTTTTATTTTATTTCACTTTATTTTTTTGCAGGTAGGGAAAGAGAACAAAGATAGCATATGAATCCAAGTCCTTTATTCCAGTGTTTAGAATGTTTCCCACTGCATCGTGTGAAAACGTCATTTAAAAAAAAACTGCTGGATGCTTTGAAAGCAACTAAGCCAAATTACATTTTAAAAGTTCACATCGCATTACCTGAAGACACCAAATGCTTACTATTAACTGAAAATTAAGCTAGTAACTTCTCGGTTTCCAAATTAATAATAAGCAACACGGTTTACATTACTCTGTTCTGACCAGTGATCCATCAAGCCCAGCACTGTTGTTGACAGGGGCACTACCTACGAAAGAGTAGGTTACACAATCTCAACCATAAAAAATCACTGGACACCAAGTAATCACACATTTTCTTTAATCTCTTTCAGATTTATGATAAGCAGTATCTAAATACTTGCATCTTTGTAATTTGCCCTTCACCGCGTCAGAAGGATGAGCAAACGTTAGGACTATGTATCAGGCACTGTTCTAAGCACTGAATCTATAAACACAGTGAATCCTCCCAACCCTCTGAGATAAGTAAACTATCATCCCAGTTTCAACAGCTGAGAAAACTGAGGCCCAAAGAAGTTACATATGTTGTGCCTAAGGTCAAACCACTAGTCAATGGCAAAGGTGTCTTTGTGTTACTAACCACTAAAGCTGTGCTGCCTTTCACACTTCCAGGATGAGAAGCACTTTATCTCACACCATTATTGTCAAGCTTCTGTGTATACACCTCTAGACACTTTCCAAACTATGGGGAAAATTGTGTTCATCCAAACGATCTTTCTTCCTATATTCTCTCCCTCTGAAGAATGCAAATTTTTCTAGATGTATCTGGAATGCCCTATCCTTTTATTATTTTACCTTAGGACATTTTCTAAATACAAAGTGAAATCATGTGCTGACCAGCACAGATGCCTCCTGGCTTCAGATAATGACAGGAAGAGGTCTCCTGTTTGAATTCTAATAACTACTTTTCAACTTTGTTCTGATAAAAAGTATCCTACCTAGCCACTTTTCCTCTTCTACTCCACTGAGAAAACACACTCTAAATCTGACCCAGTCTCAGTCACTACTAAGCTAACCTCTACCTGCTTTGAGCATTACATGAACTCCACAGAAGATAAATAAGAAAAATATTTGCTTAATGCTAAAAGAATACTTACAACAAAATCTAGTTTACGGACCATAATTGGTCATAACTGAACACAGGTTTTTACTGACTTTACGGCTTTTTCTTCCCATCCTTCAGCTAGTCGATGAAGAACAATGACAAGAAATGAAGGTAAATCTTTAGTATTTACTAGACATTCCTGGAAAAATGGACTAGAAAATAAGTACTAAAATACTGATACGTTTATCATTTTTTGCCTTCTTTCACTTCCTGAACAACCATTCAGTGAAGCAAGGCAGGCAGGCATCTGTGGTAGGGCAGAGGGAGCCCAAGAAAGGGAAGGAGGATCTCCCTACAGTGGAGGCAGCACACAAACGGGTGTCAGTCAGATAACCACATTAAGGATAATGGGAATCAGGTTCTCACTGTCAGAGAAGGGAGTTACAAATAAGAAAACTAGAATGAACCCTAGAATTCTGGATTAGAACTGGCTATAGCAGTGTGAACTCAGCGTGTTAATTTACAATATATATGGGCAGACATAAAAATATGTTCACGTGTTTTGTGCTAGAAAGAAATCTTCAACAAATGATTAGACATGGCAAAAGGACACAGGAGCTAGCTTGAAGACTCCTACTGGCCCAAACCTGAGACAAATAATGACAGGAATTCATGAATCCATATAATAATAAATAAATGGCAGAAGGAATGCTGTGGAATGTGGACTTCTGACTGGTTAACTGTGAAGAGAGCAGTGAAATTAGAAAACAATTTTTGCAAAGAGTATACTGAAGACTGCTTCAGGCAAGAACCATCCATGAATGGCTGCTAAATCTCCAAGGAGGTATTAAGGAGAAGCAGGGTATCTGTTTGCTCTTTTTTCTTTTTTTTTTTTTTTTTTGCTTATCAAGGGCAGATGGACATCTGTCCCTAGATGTGCTGCTACCTATGTACTATCTCCAGCCTGAAACGCATAACCTGAATCTAACCATTGGGAAACATCAGAAAAGCCCCAAATGAAAAACATTTCTAAAAAGGCAAGGTGGGGAAGGGAACAGACTTCTTCAAAAATGTCTGAGAGGCTGTGGAAATATTCCATAATAAAGAAATTTAGAAAGACTTGCTTGGTACCTCAAGTCAATGCCTGATCCTAGACTGGATCCTGTACTATAATGAAAAACTACACAGGACATTACTGGGTAAACAAAACTAGAATATGGATCACAGATTAGATCAAAATATCACTACTATACTTTGGTTTTGTAAGAGAACACTGCTATTTTTAGGAAACACACGCTGCAGTACTAGGGTAAAGGGTGATGATGTACAACCCACTCTTAAATGGTTCCAAAGAGAGTGTGTGTTGTGTGCACAGAGTACAGATGGCACATTAACAATGCGTCTGTTAATGTTTATTTTTGAGAGAGACAGAGTGTGAACAGGGGAGGGGCAGAGAGAGAGGGAGACACAGAATCTGAAGCAGGCTCCAGGCTCTGAGCCATCAGCACAGACCCCGATGCAGGGCTCAAACTCACGAACCGTGAGATCATGACCTGAGCTAAAGTCAGACGCTTAACCGACTGAGCCACCCAGGCGCCCCAACAATATTATCAATCTGGGTAAAGGATACGTGGGTGTCCTTAACTATACTTACCTTTGCAATTTTATGGAAGTCTGAACTCCATTCCAAAATGAAACTTAAAAAGTCAGGAGCTAGCTGGAAGAGGCCAAATTTGAGACCATTTGAGCTTCAAAATGCATCAGTTATGGACTGTAACACTGATTTGAAAGTAAGAATCCATGAAGCCAACTGATACTAAAAAAAGGTCTTCTTCCCAAAGGAAGCCAAATAAGAATTACAGAAAGAATAACAGAAATAGAATATCACCATTTATATCCACCCTAGTAACAACAAACGCAGGCAAGAATCATCCCCGTTGTACCAAAACCTGAGTGAGACTTAAGGAATGGGGTGTTCCCGCAGTATGGGAGAGTCCAACCCAAAGATTTCCTACGAATTACAAAGGGGAAAGGGTACCTTGACAGTGGGGAAATCTAGCAGATGCCGCCTTAACCACACAATCAAATGGAGTATCACTCTCTTAGAGAACTGGTCTAGCGTGTCTTCCGGATGTGACACACTCGGACACATCACCTAGGAAGCATTCCTTCCTAATTATTCCTAATAAATCTAAATAGAAGGACATTCTGCAAAACAGGTGGCGGACTCTTTAAAAATGTCAATGTCATGAAAGATAAAACAGGTGAGGACCTAAAAGAGTACACACAGGCATCACCCTTGACCGCCCCTTTGTTCCAAAAACTAAAACGCTGTGAAAGACACTAGAACTGGGGAAAGATTACATACTAGACAATAGCATTTTATGAATATTAAACTTACTGTAACACTTTTCAGTTACACAGAACGTCACTGTTTACAGGAGATAACATGCTGAAATATTAAAAACCACAATGTCTGCAAGAAAACTCTTAAATGGTTCAGCAGTGTCTGTGTGCTTGTGTGTGTAAACATGTGGCAAAATGTCAACATCTGGTGAAATTAAAATGTTTTTAATTAAAGATTAATAAGTTTATGTTACTTCATTTAAGCAACTTAAAACTTTGGAAAGCAGAGGTCACCACCTACTGCTGAGTGAGAAGAGGGAGGCAGAAAGGTCAGAGCCTCCAAGAGTGGGAAAGATTCACTAGCCCTGGGGAGATCTAGGGAAACCTTGCGGGTGGGGAGGAGGAAACGTGCCACACAGCCCAGAAAGCCCAGCTGAGCTGCAGAACAACACAGCGGGTTTCCGTGTTACAACCTCCTAGTCCCACCGGCCTAGAAGCTCACAGCACAGAAAGCTGTGGGCTACCTCTCTCGGACGTTTACAAGTGTCTTGCTATGGATATCTTCAGAGACTGCTTATACTTTTTACCCAAAGAAGTTTTCCCTTAAATCCTTGTTTCAATGAAAAATTTAGTTTATACCACTCTAAAACTTATTTTATTTGGCTTAATATCTTAATTTTGTACAAGAGGCAGCATGTATTCGAAGAGGCCCAATGCTGCTTTTGAGGAACACGCACAACAGAACTAGCTGAAGGAGACCAAAGTTTCTGAACACTTGATGGGACAGCAGGAAGTTCTGACTCAGGGTGCTCCTTGTTAACTACAGGGAAAAAAATCACAAGGAAATGTCAAAATAACATGAAGCTTTGATCTTATCTTGTCCTCCATAAACTGAAGCAGAGTAACACGGAGTTGTGTCCTTCAAACTGCTGACAGAAGCCTGAAAATGGTCATACATATAACCACAGGTCCGGGATGTAAAATCTCCATTCATTTAGAAAGAGCCCCCAAATGGGCTTTTCTTACCCACCTCTTTTGGGGGGAAAGTGCATAGTAACAAACAATGAAGAATCACTTTCCATTTTTTAGAAGTACCTCTAAACCTCTGCCAGTACTAGGTAAGAGAAAACTTAAGGCTTTTCTTTAAAGCTACACTCCTCTCCACTTTATTTGTGGACAGGCATGCAAGCCCAGAACGTTCCGTGTATCTGCACCAACTGAAAGTTCTCATCTGAGCAAAGCCAGCACGCAGGGCATTTTCTGAAATCCAGTTAAACTGAGCAGCAGTGACGCCATCATTTCTACTTATGCCTTCTTGGATTGGAGAGATCTATACCAATGTGAATTTGCTGACAATTCTTGTCTCTCACTTTGTCTGTATTTGTAAATACTTTATGCTATTTATACTTAAATTTCTTCTGTAGTAAGATCAATTCTTTCTCAAACTGCTAAAGTAGATCATATTCTAAAAGCAGGTAAATGTAATCTCTTACCTTTACATTAAGTAAGCTTTGTGTCAGCTTCTTTGTGGATCAAAACCAGAAGACCAAGAGGAACCAGGTTCCAATTTCTTTTCAACTAAAAGACTTTTAGACTTGCTTTTATTCCTCTCTGTTCTGAGCAAACTGCATGGTAAGGTTCTTGTTTCTAATCTCTACAGTGTCTACTCCACTCTCAGCCCTTTGTGGCCTAGTCAGGAGGACTGGAACATATTCACCAACCTCTAAAGTAAACCAACAAGAAGAAGCCATAATTAAAGAGGGTATCATGCTGACCTCTGCACATTAAACACCAGAAGACAGGGAGTAATGCTTATATAGTTGAGAGAGAACTCAGGTTTTCAAATGCAAAGGAAACAGAAAAACATTCTAAGATTTATAGGGACTTGGAAACTCTACCACTTCTGTAACCACTCAGAAAAAATTTCCTCAAAAAGGCATGCTTCATCCAGACAGGAAATGAACTGAATTAAAGAAACCAGTCTTAAGAGGTCCAAGAAAAAATTCAGGGAAAATTCGAACTCTTCAAGGAAGAGGAAAATCCAGTTTTATCTGGTGATTAATGGCAGCAATTTGATACAGCCAATTATATTTAATACCTATGAAAATTATGTAAATCTCAAAAGAACTGTTCTATTCAAACTAATAGTTGATCTATAGGATTATCTTAATTTTTACAGCAAAAAGCATAAAACAGATGCCATCATCTTTTATTGTTGGTCAAATTAGAGAAATTTAGCCACCTTTAGAAGAAGACATCTTGACCAAACTACAGGAAATAGTATCTCAATAAAAACTACAGATAGCCCTCCTTTTTAAAGTATTTGATCACTCTGCAGGTCTAAGTTTCTATCTCCTTTATCCATATATTACTGTCTGTACCAAAACACCACCAGGAAAGTTGCTTAAAGAGGCAGTAGAGAAGGAAGAGTTGAGGTGACTGATTCAGGGTAGCTGTAGTAAAAACCCCAGGCTGATGTGTAACTAGTCTGTAACTCTGCCCTCCTCTTTCAAACCCAGTAAGAAGCCCTCTGTTACTGTACCCTTCAGGGCTCTCCTTGACGCAGGAAGAAGGAAGGGCTAGAGTAAAGCGTGAGGTAGAGCATAACCTAATAAAAGATGAAAAGGACCAAATTTAAAAGTCTTTCCAAAGCCTCTCAGTTGGTTCTTGCAGGTATTTTCAATGGCCTGGTACAGCAGTGGCTAATTTGGGGAAGATTCTTCAATGAAATGCTTTTATATGGCACAGTTTGCAACAGGAAACTTCTAACAAAGTCATAAAAGTGTGCTTACCCTCTGATTCAGGAGCTGGTATTTTAAGTAACTAATTTACATAAAAATATAAATAGGGATGTTAAGAGGTTGTTTTAATTAGCTTCATAAAATTCCATTTTTATAAGAAATAATTTTAAAGGGTCTATGCATTGAAAAGAACTAAAAAACCAGACATTAAAACATCACTACTGATGGTCTCTGGGAATTAGAATACAAGTTCTTTGCAGTTTCCTAACTTTTCTGCACTGCACATGAATTAATCTTATGATGAAAAGAGAGGAAAACATATCCTCACGAAGAAACAAGGCAGGCTTATATTCAAAAATTTTTTGTTCTTTTTTAAGACATCTGAACTATCTTCCAAAACCTCTTCTAAATCCTAAATACATACAAAAGTATTTATTATGGCTAAGACCCTCATTTTAAATGGATCAATTCAGTATATGCAGAGCCCTGTAAATACATAGGATACGTGCTATCTATATACACCTGACACCACACTGGGACTCGACAATTACTGTATAAGGAACATTTATGCCTACTGTGTAAGACTCTTTCTAGGGATTCTGCGATACGGCAAACAATGCTCCTAGTGCTCCGGGAGCACCCTGTGCTCACCACTATCATAGTACTTATCATGCTCCAATATGATATTAAGTTTACTGGCCTTTCTCTTCTGACCAACTCTGACTCCAGCATTTATGTCAGCACAATACCTGGAACATAGTTGACACTAATTCCTGGATGCACTGATGGACAGATGGATGACGACAGACTTACACACATATGCGTAACTGGATGGATGGACAAACAAATACGGAGATAGATGGACAAAGGAATGGATAGACAGATGTCTGGACAGAGGAATGAATGTACCAATGCAGACTTTCAGTTAGGAAAGCCTGGTTCCAGTCCCACCTCGCTAATAATGATCTAGTTAACAAGTCACTCTACCTTTCTAGGTCTTTTACTCACATATAAACAAAAAAGGATTAGACCCACTGACGCGAGAAGGCTCTTTCTAGCTACTAAATTAGATGACTAACACCGAGGCAGAATTTTTTCATTTTAAGCAATTAGAGAAGTTTGCTGGTGGATATCCTTGATGTTTATAACCCTGTTAGTCATATTTAATTAAGACTGAACTGATACCATATCCTTGACCAGGGAGATATCCCTGATCCTCCCACTATTCCTACATAAAAACATAATTCACTTTAAGAGGAGGACTTACATGCTTTTTAGAACTGCAGTACTGTGAGGTTTGCACCGAGAGCCTCAAACACCTACTGGGGGCAAACTTTAAGTCTTTTTTTCTTTAATCTATGAAAAAACATACCAATCTACTGGTGACAGATCTTTAAACAAGAAGAACTTAGCTAAAGTCTTTTTGCAAGTCAGTAAAACACGGTCCTTCATGAGATAAATGTAGCCACTTACCTTTTACTTTCTTATCAAACTTTTTCTGTCTCATTTTTTCTCGGTTTTCTTGTCGAACTTCCTTTGCTTCTTCTAATGCTTCCTGACTGCCCCAAACTTCAAGAGACCGCTTCACAATCTACAACACAGAATCCATATTTAAATAAGCTGTCATTCAGAGTTGTTAAGTATTATAAAGTTTTAATGATTAAATCCGTGAGCACCAAAACATGATCTCACTCAAAGGCAATTTTGTAAGTATTTGAAATTTTTTTAAGAGATTAAATAGTGCTTAGACGGGTGCCTGGGTGGCTCAGTCGGTTAAGTGTCCCATTCTTGATTTCAGCTTAGGTCATGATGTCACTGTTCATGACATTGAGCCCCATGTTGGGCTCTGCACTGACAGTGTGGAGCCTATTTGGGATTCTCCCTCTCTCTCTGCCCCTCCCCTCCTCGAGTGCACTCTCTCAAAATAAATAAACTTTAAAAAAATAGCACTTAGATTGCTGGTGGGAATGCAAACTGGTGCAGTCACCCTGGAAAACAGTATGGAGGTTCCTCAAAAAATTAAAAATAGAACTACCCTACAACCCAGCAATTGTACTACTAGGTATTTACCCAAGGGATACAGGTATGATGTTTCAAAGGGGCACATGCACCCCAATGTTTATAGCAGTGCTATCAATAATAGCTAAAGTAGGGAAAGAGCCCAAATATCCATCGATGGATGAATGGATAAAGAAGATGTGGTATATATATATATATATATATATATATATATATATATATATATACACACAATGGAGTATTACTCGGCAATCAAAAAGAATGAAATCTTGCCATTTGCAACTACGTGGATGGAACTGGAAGGTATTATGCTAAGCGAAATTAGTCAATCAGAGACAGACAAATATTATATGACTTCACTCATATGAGGACTTTAAGAGACAAACCAGATGAACATAAGGGAAAAGAAGCAAAAATAATATAAAAACAGGGAGGGAGACAAAACATAAGAGACTCTTAAATATAGAGAACAAACAGAAGGTTGTTGGAGGGGTTGTGGGAGGGGGGATGGGCTAAATGGGTAAGGGTCATTAAGGAATCTACTCCTGCAATCATTGTTGCACCATATGCTAACTTGGATGTAAATTTAAAAATAAATAATTTTTTAAAAATTAGTGCTTAGAAACTCAATAATACTTCTATTTAAGCCTATAAAACCCTCAATAAATGTATGCTTAATTAGACTATAAATAGAAAAGCTGTCCTCTGACTATAATTATTTCTCGGATACATTGTTTTCACATAAATTCACAGAAGTACAAGTAGTTGGTGCATCTGATAAGTTTTGTCACACTCACCAAAAAACTTAGCCACAGCCATCTCAGTATGAGGTCACCTCCAAAAACCCTCCTACCACAGAGAACCCATAACTACTCCTTTCCTCCTCTTCAGTTCATTACGGTTTCCATCCACTTGACTAATTTCTGATCTTTAGAGTATCAACTTCTTTTTAAACTTTGGTACCTGAATGACCTAAAAGCCTTTATTCTTGTTTAAAAACTTTGCATTATAATATCTTTGCTCTTTATAATATTTATTTACATTTAGGAGACTCACATACATACTAAGAATTATGCTTAGGCTCTCTCTCACAATAATGTTAAGGGGACCAAAATATCAATCAAGGTAGCCAAGCTCAAATTTCCTCTTACCATAATAAAGGGATATACTGGCATTTCCTAAATTCTAAAGCATCACATTTTCCACAATTTAATACCCCTGAAGATGCTGCAGCAGCAATCTGCTTTCTGGTACTTTAACAACTGAGTCAAAAGGCAATTCAGAAGAACTGGACTCTGAATGCAAAGAAGTTTAGGAATATCTTATCCGTACTTGCATTCTCCTATTTATGTATGCACAAGCATGACGTATAGCAAAAAAATAAAATAAAATAAACTATACTAATTCTGATGGCACTATTTCAGTAAGTGTAAAATAAAAGCCTCAAGTAATGAGAAAGCATTGGGTTGGCATTTTTTAATTGTTAATGGTACATAAAATAATAGTGAATCTTCTAATCAACAGTGTCTTAGGTTTAATAAAATTCAATAAATGGTTGGTTTTACTATTTATTTATTTATTTATTTATTTTAATCTTTAAGTAGGCTCCACACCAACATGAAGCAACTCATGCCCTGAGATCAAGAGTTGCATGTACTACTGACTGAGTCAGCCAGGCACCCCTACAATGCAGCTTCTTAATTTTATTTGGAGATACTAGGATTTTCTAGTATTTTCCAATCAAACTGCTCTAAAGCAATGCCTCCCCGTATTTTTTTATATACTGGCACAAAAAATATAACCTCTGTACCATTGTGAGATAGATACAGGAGGCTGCTAGTGACTCCTTATGGGTGTGGGTAACTATCTCTGCACACCTATACCACCATCACCACCACATGAGGAATTGAGAAGATCCACTGTGAGACACAGTAGAGTTACTTGGACACTTGACAGGGTTCCAGATGGTTTCCCAAGTGGAGTTACATCTTAGGCATTTGTGAAATTCCTGAAACTTTTTAAGAATTTCATTGGAGGGTGGGTGTGTAGGGAAATGGAGCCTAACCCTTAACTCCCAAGTTTTTTAGTTCCCTAATTGCACTAGTAACATTACTCCATAGTAATATATTTGCCCAAAGTACCACTCCAAAAATTAAAATGTTATTAAATGTCATCACATATGACCGCAACTTGTAAGCAAAACAACAAAAGGAAAAGGGTCTTTTTAACTGTAAGCAAAAACTAAACTAATTATCACTAGTTTATTGTTAAAACTTCACCTGATCAAGGGTTTAGCATGAGTATAACTTATCAGAGACCTGCAATTTTAAGTAGAGTTTCATATCACCCCATTGTGAATGATGAGGATTCTTCTTCACAATGAATTTAAGAGCTGGTTCTCTTTTTTCTAAATCACAGTCTTTCAGAAGGTATTCTTGTTTGGCTTCTGTTTTAGTTATGAGCTTGTGTTTATCATCAGCATCTCTGAAAACAAATGAAGTCCAGTACTAAGTTAGCTACTTTAAATAAACTATGTTTTCAAATAGTCCAACAACCTAGGGGCATGCATGCCTAAACATAAAAGTTTTTCCTTGGACTCTCACAGTCAAGTTAGCAGCGTAAAAATTCTAACAGAAAAATACTTATTTGGAGAAGCTAGATTATATTAGCCATAGATCCAGGTCATTTAACACTCTAAGAATTTCTTTTCTACTTAAAGTCCCTCTTTTCCACAATGGATTTGAAATCTCTTAATATGAGTACAGTAAATATAATGGAGAACTAAGACTCAATGAGTAAGAAAATATAAATCAAAGCACAAAGTCAGGATGAGTGAGCTATAAGGAATATAAATATGCAAGGTCCAACTGTCCCAACACAGTTCAGTTTCCAGTTGGCTTTGAGCTTTTTCAAAACCAAGGTAAAAATGGAGACATAGTCAATTACATAGTTCTTCTCATTTATTTTTTCTCCACATACATGCCAGATACATGGAAGGTACTAGGTACAGGTACTAGGAATACAGCAAAGAAGAAAACAAAGCCTTTTTTTCATGAAGCTCCCATTCTGGTTAGGAGAAGACAATCAATAAGCAAACATCATGACAGATAAAAGTGCTATAAAGGAACATAAAGCATGGCAAGGGAAAAGAAATTTTCTGGTAGACTGGGTAATCAAAGAAGGCCACTGATGAGAGGGCATTTGAGGAGGGCCCTTAAAAAGTTAGAGAACATCAAGGGGTGCCTGGGTGGCTCAGTTAAAGTGTCTGACTTCGGCTCAGGTCATAATCTCATGGCTCCTGAGTTCAAGCCCCGTGTCGGGCTCTGTGCTGACAGCTCAGAGCTTGGAGCCTGCTTCAGATTCTGTGTGTGTGTCTCTCCCCCTCTCCCTCTCCCAAAAAAATAAACATTAAAAAAAATAAAAAGAGAACATCCTATTTGAAAAGCTGGAGAAAGAACATCCTAACCAGAGAGAACAGAAGCTCTAGGGCAGGAATGTGCTTTGCAATGAGCCGGTGTGACCAGAAGGCTTAAAGGGAGGGACGAAGGTGAGGAACGATGGGAGATCAAGTTAAAGACAGGCAGAGGCCCTGTAAGCAGCGGTGAGACCATTCTATTCCAGATGGATTAAGAACCGTTGACAAGTTCTAACTAAAACATCTACATAGAAGAGGCCAATGGTGCAAAGTGGGGGACACAGGCCAGTTAGAAGACCACCAGTGCGGTGCTCCAGGCAAGGGCTGATGGTGGCCTCAGCTGAGGTAGAAGTGGGTGAGGGGGTAAGGGGATAAACTGAGTGAGGATATGGAATGAACAACAGAGCCAAATGGATTTGGAATAAACAGTGGATAAGCAGAGATACGGTAAATAAAACTGGCCTTCAATGAAATGAGGTACAGATCAGGTAGGGGAGACTCAACATTAGAAATAACTTTATGAAAGCTAAATAATTTGGAAGTTTAAGCTAAAGGAGGTGACAGGTAAACAACACTGTACTAAAATTAAAATCTTCAAAAATTTTGAAAGGAAACAGAATGGAGGGCTGTGTTCCTAATTACTTTGAAGTTTAAAAATATCTTTTTTCCAGACTACTTTCCACAACTTTCTTTAAAGTGATACATCAATTTCTCATGGAAATAAGATTATGCGTGGTAATTTTGTTCCCAAAAGCTATCCGTACTTTAAAGAGTGACAATACCGTGGACCTTAACCACTGTGTGTCAATGGGAAGAGACTTTATATTGTTTGTAATTCCAACAGGAGCCAAACATTTCCAGTCACAGATCCAATCACAAGACCAGAAACATCTCTATCTTCTCAGGATTCTATCTTCTCAAGATCCTACACGGCAACAAGTCAATGGGGATGACTCCTGATGGCTGCAGCAGGGACTCAGAAAGGGCAAGTCCTCCAGGCAGGTGAGCAAAAGGTCTAGGGCAGCAGGTCCAAGAAGTGGGACCAGGGAACAGATAAGAGGGCTAAGTAAGACTCCAAGGTAGGGTCTTAAGGCATGACAGACACCAACACAGGATGCGGCTGGGGTAAACAGCAGGGACAAAACCATGTGGAATGAGAAGGATTATCCTGGGGTGACAGAAGAAGAGGACAGCAGCTAGGAAAAGAAGAAAAAGGTTGAGAGAAGAATGTGAGTTTTCCTCATCTCTTCTCCCCCTGCCCATTCAGGAGAGTAAAGCATGCATGGAAGGGGGTGCTCTGAGAGTGCCAGGGGAGTGGCTGGAGACGCTTCACTCCCTTCCTCTCACTGAAGGCCCCAGTCCTCTGACCAGTATGTCTACACACACTGGGGTAAGCACAGGGGACCCTTAGCAGCTGGGGGAAGAGAGAGGTTAGGAACCTACTACTGAGAGATGGTAAAGACCCACCAGGCCCACAGAAAGGAGAGGACATATCTATGGCTGAATCAGGGCCATCCTTCCTGTTTATGCGACACATCATAACTTTCACAAGAAAGGGCTTCCGTATTTCTTTAGCAAGATGGAAGTCACAGAAATTTTAGGAAACACCCAAAACAAAAATCATAATTACTAAGAAAATATTAAAGCCAAATGGCTCTAATTATTGATTTGCCCTAAAGCTGCATGCAAACATTAAATTTTAGCAACTGAGAACACTGTCTGAAGTAAGTACCTGCAGTTGTCACAAGTTGCCAAATCAAAGTGGTTCATAAGGTAAGAATCCATAAATTCTTTACCACATTCTTCACATATCGCATAATCAAATTCCATAACAGGTCCTAAAGAAAGGAAGGTTAATTCTTTAAGTGTCCTTTTTTATAACAGAACAATAGATTTTCCCCTATCTTAAATTTATCAGTATGTACTTTATAAGTGATGCAAATACATTTACCTAAAAGACAAAACATGATTAGGTAATCTTATACTTACCTTAAAATTTTAAGGAAAAAACTATCAATTCATCAAGTATTTTTGAACACAAAACCTATGTGTGAGGTACTTGTATCAGTTTCATATTGCTGCTTGTAACAAATTACCACAAATTTACTGACTGAAAACAACACAAGTTTATTATGTTACAGATCTGAAGTTTGTGGGTCTGACACAGGTCTCAGTGGGCTAAAGTCAAGGTGTATGCAGGGCTGCATTCCTTTCCGGAAGTTTTAGGGGACAATCTATTACCTGCCATTTCCAGCTTCTAGAAGCTGCCTGCCTTCCTTGACCCATGACTTCCTTCCTCCATCTTCAAAGCTGGAAGTAGCAGTTTCTCACACCACTCTGGCTTCTTCCATAATCACATCTCCCTGTGACTCTCTCCTGTCTTTTACTTTTAAGTATCTCTGTGAGTATACCGGGCCCACCTGGATAATAGAGAATAATCTCCCACATCTCAAGGTCTTTAACCTTAATAATATCTGCAAATTCCTTTTTGATACAGAAGGTAACATATCATGGGTTCCAGGGTGATTAGACGGTGGACATCTGTGGGGACCCTATCTGGCCTACCACCATACTTCTGAGAGAAAGGTTAGTCCCAGAGTCGAAGGGAGGGGAGGGAGCTGCTTAGACAGGAAGATGGGCACTAACACATAACATGGGGAAAGCAGCAAAGAGCAAGTTAACACTAGAAGAGACAACACAGGATTCACTTTCAAATGGGAAACTTTTTCTCTCCCTCCATTCCACCCGGCCCCCAACACCACCATGAACAGAGCAAATGCATTGATCTCAACCACAAGACTGTAAACTTGAGGGTAAAGATTATATTTGGCTATCTACCCTCAATTCCCAGCACAGAAACTACACTAGGTAAAGCTCAGTTTTTTTAAGGACTTCAAACACCTAGCTAGGGATCTTTATCCTATACAATTGGTTCTCTTCAGGATGACTGCTACTGCCAAGCCCCAGCTCTAAGAACCACCACCACTCCCAATAGGAAGAGTTATCATTTGTTGTCATTTGTTCACAATTTGTTCAATATATTCCTACCACTGCCTTCCCTTACCTACTCCCAACACCACAAGGTCAGTTAATATTCTACCATCCCTCAATTCCACTAATCTCCAAACTCCAACAAAAATATCACTCTTCCTTGTAAAACATTAGAGGGACATAGCTATAGACAAAAGGAAAAGCTAAAATATAGTCAAAATGATATCTTCAAAAAACTGATTACAGAACGTGTTAGAATGGAGATAAACTGCAGTCAGAAATACCAATTAGGAGGCTACTGCATAGCATTATTAATCAAAAGCCATAAAAGGTGTAGATATTTTCCTAATTTTAAAAACTCTTTATAATGAAAAGTTTTAAATTACATAATGATTTTTTAATTCCATCAATCCCTTTAAATCTGCCATGTGGAAACTGGCAGTCAACTGTATGCAAGATCCTTCTCCACTGGCCATTCATTTATTCATGTATTTATTATTGATATAGACTCATGGATTCCTGTATTTTCCAATGGTATATAATTTATTAGTGTCCTTAATTACTTTGGTGCTCAATTTATCTCAGATGTGACCAGCAGGAGCCCCTTCAAGCTGGCTCTTATGTCCCTGTAACATACCTCTATTACTTTTTGAATACTTATGTATTACTGGCATTACAAAATGCCCCAAACTCACCTGGTAGCCATCCTGCCCCAACCCTAGAATCAGCTATTTCTCTGAAGGGCCCTGGTTCCTGTTAGTGGGGGAACAGTATTGGAATCTAAGATCTGGACACCAGGTATGTTCATTGCTACTGGGCTATCTTCACTTCAAGTCCCTTTCTGTGGACAGAGCTAACACATGCACATGTGTGTATACAACCCCCCCCCCAACACACACATATCTTTTTGAGGTGTAAGTGCTATATTGTATGAGTTTCACATGTCCAACATAATGATTCAATATTTATACATATATTGTGAAATTATCACAATAAGTCTAGTTAACATCTGTTGCCATAGTTACAAAAATTTCTCTTATGAGAACCTTTAAGATCTAGTCTCCTAGCAACTTTTAAATGTGCAGTACAGTACTATTAACTAGTTGCCATGCTGTACATTACATCTTCATGACTTATTCTGTAACTAAAAGTCTGTACCTTTAGATCCCCTTCACCCCCACTTTCCCCTATCATCTTCTTGGTTATTCTGATGAATGTCTGTTCTAGATTATAAAAGCATTTGACAGGCTTTGCTTTATAGGCAAATGACTCAAATAATTTTGATTTTCTCAGCTATGCTGAAGGTCTTTAAAATTAACAAAGAAAACGTGATAGAAAATATTAATCATTCTCCCTGTTTTCTTCTACCCACCCAGGTCAGCCACATCAAGTTGTGCCAGCCCCCTTGTGCAAAGGCATCTGGCCAAGGGGGCAAACAGGGGCCAAAATGCAGCCCATGACCACTTTTTAAGCCATGAACCTTGGCCCAAACTAAGCCCAGAGAATGAGGGCCTTTTCTAATTGGCCTCCCAAAGGAGACACTATTGAAGGAAGTAACGGAGAAGACATGATGGCCAGCTGACCCATGAGCCAGACCTGGGCAATTAGAGACTCCTCACTCCCTACCCTGTTCTTGGAATGCACATTCTGCCCATCAATCCCACAGTGGGAGCTGTTCCAAGGACAAAGCCTTGGGAGAGTAAGTGTCATTGAGGCCACCTGACCTGAATATGTGACTGAACCCAGTTAAGGCCTCTATATAAACTGTTAAGATTTGGCAGGTGGGTGCAGAGATCTGCTTGTCTTGCAGCCACCCAAGACAAGCCTTATAAGTTCCCTTGCTAATTAACACTGCCACTTACCAATCTGGAGCGGTCTCTTTCTTTGGTCTCTCTTGCCGTCTGTGCACCAGACCAGTTTGCAAACCAACACACACTTTCCCTAACTTCCACAGATTCCTTACCAAAGTTCTTATTACAAGCAGCAGCATACCAAGCAATGCCACATGCATACCTTAGTTAAGCAGGAAGGCACTACAATAGGTTATCAATAAATATTTGTTGTGTGATCTGTTAAATAAAAGCATAGGCTTTACAGCTCACAGTTGATTCCAAAATCTACAGAAAAAAGTTACAATGAGTCTTCATATCCATAAAAGCATAGAGACTTTCAAGATCTTTCATTCAATGCCTTCCCTCCTCATACAGGGCTTTTCTAAAACATCCTGGTCAGGTGGTCTTTTAATCTCTGAACCCCTCCAACGCTTTGCTATTTAGAGGCAGCAATTTACATAGTTAGAAAGTTTTTCCATTTCACAGAGTCACCATAAGGCTCACATGCTCTATGTGCCAACATTCTGTAAGTGCAAAGTGCTAAGTATATGTAAGGCACTCCTTCATTATACTCTCTCACCATACTGTAATCGTCACCCACTGTTCCAAGTTCTGCCCTCCAAAGCAAATCACAGTGTGAGCTCTCTTCCACAACGGGGCACTTCTTGCATTTGCAGGCAGTTAGAAGTGTTCCTAAGTTAAACCTAACCAGTTTGACAACTGTTCCTCACGTGTCAATTTGAAGACTTCTGTTTTTTTTTTTTTTTTTCAACGTTTATTTATTTTTGGGACAGAGAGAGACAGAGCATGAACAGGGGAGGGGCAGAGAGAGGGAGACACAGAATCGGAAACAGGCTCCAGGCTCTGAGCCATCAGCCCAGAGCCTGACGCGGGGCTCGAACTCACGGACCGCGAGATCGTGACCTGGCTGAAGTCGGACGCTTAACCGACTGCGCCACCCAGGCGCCCCTGAAGACTTCTGTTTTGACCCCCCTGTTTTGGACACTATACACGTGTCAACATCCCTCTTAAATATGGCACCCAAACTGAACAAATATTTTAATCCTTCAAGTCTCAGCTTCTGAAACGAGTTTAGGCACACATAGAATAGGACAAGACTATTACCCATCTTGGTGAATACATAACATTTCTGTTGCCACAGCTAAAACTAGAATGCATTTTTTTTAAGTCTATTTATTTATTTTGGTAGAGAGAAAGAGAGAACCAGCGGGAGAGGGGCAGAGAGAGGGAGACGGAGGATCCAAAGCAGGTTCTGCCCTGACAGCAGAGAGCCTGATGCAAGGCTCAAACTCACGAATCATAAAATCATGACCTCAGCCAAAGTTGGACACTTAACCAACTGAGCCACACAGGTGCCCCTAGAATGGGTTTTTTAAGCCTCACCAAGATAATATATACAGATACATATCCCATTTTTTTTCCTTCAAACAAACAAAAGAAAGAATGTCCTAAATTGTATCTCTTGGGTTCTAGCCCCTTATTTCAGCCTATCTAGATAACTGAGTATTCGACCAGTGAATATATTGGCTATCCTGGCCTATCATAAAACAAACCTAAGTATACAAACCCCAAGTTAAATTAATCATTGCCAAATCTGTTTAATTTTTAATCTACCAGCAAAACTGCCAAACTTTGTCACTCTTATAAAGCTAACCTGCTCACTGATTATAAGAAGGTATTATTTAACATCAGTTTGCAAAGAATTATGCATGTAACTCAAAATGACCAATCTAGATACCAACTTTCTGGAAATACACTTTACCTGGTTGATGGACAACTTTTCCAATTGTACATTGTTCCTCTTCTTCCTCTTCTAGAATGAAGCCTCCTCCTGTGTCGGTGATCTTTGGGGCTGCTTTTACATTAGCCACGCCTATAAAAAGTAAGTAAAAGTGGTCAATGATTTAACTAGGTAAGCCCTTAAGTTCCCTTGTGCATAAACAGGAACTTTCTTTAAATTTAATAGATATCAAACAAGACAAGGATGTCCACTATTAACACTTCTACTCAACTTTATACTGAAGGGCCCAGCTAGCAGATGATAAGAAAATAAAACAGGCATAAAGGTTGGAAAGGAGTAAAACAGTCTGTATATTCTACATACATAATCACATCATCTGTGGATAAAGACTGATCTATGACATATGCCATGAAAAAGACGGAGAAGAACTTGCTTAGAATGTGGTGCTAAAGGTCTGAGGAAACAGCAAGGTGGGGCAGCGGAGAAATTGGGCTTTGTCTTGGCATGACTGAGCACCTGCTCAAGTGATGGTCCTGACTACTCCAGCTGGAGTAGTCTTTTTCATGGCCTATGTCACAGCTCAGTCGGAAAATGAAAATTGTACGGTACACTGAAATAAAAGTACTGCAAAGATAAAAAATCTCAGCACCAAACCTAACTCTTGAAGCACAACGGGTTGTATACCACGTTGCAGCACAGTTCAGTTCTTGGGTCAGTGCCTGGGAAACCTTACAGAATATTCATTCTACCTTGCTTTCCATGACCAAAAGTTTTATACCAGCTTATTGTTCTATTACACACCCGGGTTCCACAGCCATTTAGTACAGATCTACAAATCTTTACAAAATCACAAATATTAACGCAAATGCACAACTTTTTGTCCCGACTCCAGAACGTCTCAAGTTGAGAAACTAATAAAACAAAGTACTAGAAAACAGAAAGGATGAGACCAGAACCATTAAAAGTGGCTGGAATTTGCAGATTCAGGGTCAGTATAAATATAAAGACATGCTGCCAGCCCCAGACTCTTGGCGTTCTTCCTTACTTCTGGCTGATGAAAAGGGCTCTACATGTGCTCACCTACTCATACAGTATGGGACGTGGCTTTAGGAACATGTGTATTTCGTGTTACAGAGGTGGTCCTAAAGAAGTGCATGTCAACCAAACTATATTTTCAATCCCTAGGGATGATTATTACTTGGCTCCAGTGGAAAATTACACCACAGCAACGTACATACATAGATTACAGACACGCAGTTAAGGGCTGCCCTAAGAAAGGGGGGAAGATAACATTTAGACATAATAACAGCCTTTCTTCTTAAAATTGAGAGATGGCTGCATAGAAGAGGCAGTCGGTGGCAAGGAAAGGCCCTGAACCCGGTATCATATAACCTCAATTCTAGTCCCGATTAACCTGTTGGACTTGATCCTATGAACCCCAGCAGATCCCTTTCCTTTCCTGGTCCTCAGTTACCACCTCAGTAAAATACCAGTACCAAACCCTGCCCTAATTATTTTCCAAGTTAACAGAATCAAATTAGCTAACTTGAAAGGTGTGAAGCACAACAAGCGCTACTCTTGAGAGCCCCACGAAGGCAGGAGCTCACCACCTCTCTTGGTGCCCCAGCACGTAGCAAGCACGGTGCCGGGTCCAGAATATGCACTCAACCGCCCTTTGTTGAGTTGATGAATTCGGGAACGGTGCAGAATTATTCCTGCAATGGGTTACAAGTCTAAATACGAGGACTACCGCTGGGACTGCTAGAGGCACAGCAGGAAGAGAGCAGAAAGGGAAAGCTGAGGCGCCCACCGACACTGGCTGGTACCTCCCGACGGCGAGAGCGGCCGCATCCCCAAGCTAAAGACGGCAGCTGGGCCGCCCAGGTGCAGTGAGGAAAGCCCGGGGTCCAGCGCGGACCCGCCGGCGGTCTCTCACAGCCCGCTTTGACACGGCCCGCCGGGCGGACTCCCGGGACTGCGGGAGGACAGGAGCACAGACAAGGGGGCAGCCGACGCCACGCCCAGGACTTGGTACCCGGCCCGCCAGAGGGAAGGGGCAGCGCCGCCAGGGCCCAAACCTCCGGTAGCCGCAGCCGCCGTCGCCGGGTAGGGCCGGGCGGCCAGCCGGGCCTGGCGCAGCATCAGCGCCCGCTGCCGCTTCCGCTCTATGCTCGCCCGCACCGATGCAGGGAGCTCCGCCGGCTGTTCTGAAGCCGCCGGCTCCGGCGAACGTCCCCCAACCGCCGCCATCTCCACGCTCCCCAAAGGGCCGAGGATCTAGACCCGCGCAAGCGCATCAGCGCGCCGAAGCCTGCCCACAGCCCCGCCGCGACGCCCGCACCGCCTCCGCGTTGACTTCACCATACAACCTCCGAGGAGAGCGCCTGCGCACTTTGAGGAGGAGGGGACGAAAGGCAGGGGCGGTGGGCGGGGTCTGCGCCTGCGCTGGGGAAACCGCTTGCTGGTCACCTGGGAGGACTCAGGCCGAGGTCAATTTTCAGTACCCGGTAGTCTTTTTTTTTTTTTTTTTTTTTTTTTTTATTTTAACTTGTTTTATTTTTTATTTTTTTAAATTTACATCCAAATTAGTTAGCATATAGTGCAACAATGATTTCAGGAGTAGATTCCTTACTGCCCCTTACCCATTTAGCCCATCCCCCCTTCCACAACCCTTCCTGTAGCCCTCAGTTTGTTCTCCATATTTGTGAGTCTCTTCTGTTTTGTCCCCTCCCTGTTTTTATATTATTTTTGTTCCCTTCCCTTATGTTCATCTGGTTTGTCTCTTAAAGTCCTCATATGAGTGAAGTCATACAATTTTTGTCTTTCTCTGACTAATTTCACTTAGCATAATACCCTCCAGTTCCATCCATGTAATTGCTAATGGCAAGATTTCATTCTTTTTGATTGTCGAGTAATACTCCATTGTATAGATATACCACATCTTCTTTATCCATTCATCCATCGATGGACATTTGGGCTCTTTCCATACTTTGGCTATTGTTGATAGTGCTGCAATAAACATTGGGGTGCATGTGTCCCTTCAAAACAGCACACCTGTATCCCTTGGATAAATGCCTAGTAGTACAATTGCTGGGTGTAGGGTAGTTCTATTTTTAGTTGTTTGAGGAACCTCCATACTGTTTTCCAGAGTGGCTGCACCAGCTTGCATTCCCATCAGTACCTGGTCATCTTTAAAATAATAGTTTCGCTTGGTGGTTCTGAATAGGGGCTTTGGAGTCAGATCTGGGTTAAGTTCTAGCTCTGACACTTACCACTGTGTGACCTTGGTGAACAAGTTATTTAACCTCAGTTCAGCTTCTTCAGTAGTCAAACGAGGATAATTATGGAACACTCGCTGGGTTGTTGGGAAGATCAGATGTAAGGATTTTCAGCACAATGCCTGGCATATGGAAAGCTTCCAAAAATAAGGGCAGCTAGTAGTAATAGTAGTGCCAGTCAAGAAAGACCAATAGATGATTCATCTGACTGTACTTTGAAAGCATGGCCTAGGGGACAGAGTCTTAGATTTGATATGAGAAACCCCTGGGTTCAAACTCTCAACTGCTGTTTGACGTCAGGCAAATGCAGCACCTGGTGCCAAAGCTGGTATGCATAAACTTGGCTATCTTTTCCATGGAATATTACTTCAGTGAGGGTGAGGTTCCACCAGGTAAACAATGGGTTTGGATTTGGCCCAAATCCTGACTTTCCAAAAGTGAGTGGTAAATGGAGCATTTTGCAAGAAACATTGCATGCGTTTCCAAAAATGTATGCTTTTTTATTACAAATGAAATTTAATTGAAACCAGAAAACATTATGTTCTAATTACTGCATATACCATTTAGGACTAGTTTTCAGAACAACCTGGCATACTGAGGTTTCACACTAGAATTCAATGGTTAAAATTCAATAGTTAAAATTTGAGCAGCACAACCTAGTGGTTCTAATCTATTGAACATATATATATTCAATATATATTTTCTAATCTATTGAACATATATATATTCAATATAGATATTCTTATTTATTGAATATATATATATATATATATATATATATATATACACACACATATATATAAGCTGGAGAACATCATAAAAACCAGATAAATGCTCAGATCTTCTGGTTGAACTGGAGATCAAGACCTCAAGGAATCCCTGTTCCCTTTCCCCTCAGATCCCTTTCTCTCCCTATACATTAACCTTGTCCAGGTGACAAAATCTTAAATTCCATATAACATCAAAAGCATAAACAAAAAAAAAATTAGATAAATTGGCCTTCATCAAAATGTAAAACTTTTGTACATCAAAGAACACCATCAAGAAAATGAAAAGATAACTCACGAACAGTAGAAAATATTTGCAAACCATATATCTGAAAAGGTCTAGTATCCAGAATATATAAAGAACTTTTATAACTCTATAACAAAAAGGCAAAGAACCCAGTTTTTAAATAAGCAAAGGACATAAAGAGACATTTTCCTAAAGACAATATACAAATGGCCAACAAGCACATGAAAAGATACTCATCACTAATCATTAGGGAAATGCAAATCAAAAGCACAGTGAGAGGCACCTGAGTGGCTCAGTTAAGCGTCTGACTTCGGCTCAGGTCATGATCTCACGGTTCCTGGGTTCGAGCCCCTCATCGGGCTCAGTGCTGACAGCTCAGAGCCTGCAGCCTGCTTCAGATTCTGTCTCCCTCGCTCTCTGCCCCTCCCCCACTCACACTCTGTCTCTCTCTCTCTCTCAAAAATAAATAAACATTAAAAAAAAAAAGCACAATGAGATACCACTTCACCACCTCTGGGATGACTAGAATTAAGAAAAAAGACAGAAAGTAACAAGTATTGACAAGAATGTGGAGAAATTGGAGCACTTATACATTATTGGTGGGAATGTAAAATGCTGTTATGGAGAATAGATTGACTAGTCAAAAAGTTAAACATAGAATTACCATATGAGGGGCTCCTGGGTGGCTCAGTCGGTTAAACATCCAAGCTCTTGATTTCAGCTCAGGTCATGATCTCATAGCTCATGAGATCGAGCCCCATGTTGGGTTCTGCGCTGACAGCAGGGAGCCTACTTGGGATTTTCTCTTTCCTTCTCTCTCTGCCCCTCCTTCACTTGTGTTCATGTTCTCTCTCTCACTCTCCCTCAAAATAAATAAGTAAACTTAAAAAAAAATTTTTTTTAAAGAATTACCATATGAGTCAGCAATTCCACTTATCCTGCTTTATGTAATGTTCTCCAGCTTAAACATATATAATCAATTAGAACCACTAGCTTGTGCTGCTCAAATTTTAAACACTGAATACTAGTGTGAAACCTCCGTGTGCCAGATTGTTCTAACAAGACTCTATAACCCAGCAATTCCATGTTCCCAAAAGAATTGAAACACAGGTGTTCAAACAAAAACTTGCACCTAGTGTTCATAGCAGGACTATTCAGAGTAATCAAAAGGTTAAACGTACTCAAATATCCACCAAATGATGAAAGCATAAGCAAAATGTGATGTGCCAATACAAAGGAATATTATTCAGCCAGAGAAGAGAGTAATGATACATGCTACAACATGGATGTACCTTGAAAACATTATGCATTCCTTTTATATGAAACATTCAGAATGAGCAAACTCATAGTGACAGAAAGCAGATTAGTGGCTGCCAGGGGCTGAGCGGAGAGGGGACAGGAGAGTGACGGCTTAATAAGTATGAGGTTTCCTTTTGGGATAATGAAATGTTCCAGGAACTAGCTAGTGGTGACAGTTGCACAATGTTGTGAATGTACTACTCCATGTTACTAATGGACTGGAGTGTCAAGTCCCCTCTTAAAGAGGGCAGCTATGACTCCAGCTCCTGCGGGTAGTTGCCAAGACAGAATTTGGGCCCACAGTTGCCAGATTGTCCAATGCTTCAAGGAAAATAACTGCTTCTCAAATTTTTATGTACATATAAGTCACTTGGTGATCTTGCTAAGATGCAGATTCTGATTCAGTAGGTCTACGTGGGACCTGAGAATGTGTAGGGGCTGTAGCTCCACAAGCCACACTTCGAAGAGTGAGGATCCAGCTCAGAAGTCCTCAAATCTGGGTGCACACTGGAAGCACCTGGGGAGTTTAATTAACAGTGATGCTTAGGCTCCACCCCCAGAAATTCTGACGTCAAGGGTCAGGGCCCTATAACTCTGATAGGTGGCAAACTTCGAATGCCAACACTCTAGATGACCCTCTAGACTTTACACAGCTCCAAGAGCCTCTCGGGCTAGGCAGTATTTCTGGAGAACAAGGTAACTGTTCTCTCCCAAGGTAACGTTTTGAGACTAGCTAGCCCCTAAAACCTCCTCCCCAACAAAGCATTCCAAACTTGAAGGATGTGGACCATAGTTCAGATGCTGTACAGGTATTTTGTAACTCTTGACAACCTATTGGATTTCCTTTTACCAGCAACTCCCTCTTCTTTGGCGTCCTGACCTTTGTTAGCAAGTTTCATGTAATTGGGTCTGAATTGTTAGCTGATGCCTCAACCAGGCTAAAATGAGACTCCTCCTTTAGAGAAAGAAAGAGTGTGTGCCCCGATCTGTACATCACACACGGTCACAGGAGCTGTAGGGTTTGCCCAGAGCACAGCAGCATGAGTCATCTTGGTGGGGAGCACAAAAGGAAAACAGGCAAGTAGAATAGACCAGTGGATGTGTTCTTGCCTCTTCCCACACACAGTCTCTGGGAAAACGTGTGAGTACATCTATCTTCCTGCTTTGTACCTCTCTTCTCCCAGACCAACCGTGATCCTGGCTGAAAGAGGGGTAATTAACAAAGCACAGAAAGAATTGAAAGCCCTAACCAGAGCCTGAAAGAGAGCAGACAGGCAAGAACAGAAGCCAGGAAGGGGAATAAGAAACTTGGCAGTGTTTCCTGACAGGGACTCCTCTCTAAGAGCATTACTGGAGTTATTCATGCCTGAGATGACAGGATGTGAACATATTTGTCTTTATTATCGAGTAAATAGTACATGTGTGTGGCTTTCTTTTTCATTTTTCCCCTGATTCCCCGGGGCTTCACCCCTTAACGTGGTCACTTTGAACATCGTTGGCATAATTTCGCTATAGAAGAACATTTGTGGCAAAGGAGCACGCCAAGGCAGGGAACTGTCTGGGACCAGGATGCAGCAACACAAATTAACCCCATCCTGTTGGCTTAAGCTGTATTGATTCAGTCTTCCAGGAAATGCAGTCTCTTTTGGTTAAGATTGACCCTCCTGCTGGAGAAACTTCGATTTCAACTTCCCTCAACCAAAAGATAAAGGGATTGAGGCAAAACCATCATACTGGAACCTAGGTCAATAATATGTGTGTGCAAAGAGATTTAGAAAACATCTTAGAGACTCACAAGAATTTTCTTTCCAGAAGCAGTAAGGAATGGTAAGGTCCAAGGGATTCAGCTTAGTACAGGGCCTAGGAAAAATGACTATCGGCACCAGAAGCCCAAATCTTTTGTTAATCACAGACCAGCAAAGGACAGATCTTCTCTACTCTCCATTCCCTGAATTGCTTCTTACTTTTTACTGCCTCTTGCAGGAAGCCTGCCCTGACTTCCACCCCTGGCTGTCTATGAACCTTCTATGTACTGGCTGGTGTTGTAACACTTACTTGCCACATGAGAGGTGATTCCTACCTCCCATCCTTACTAGATTATCAGGTCCTGGAGAGCTGGGACTATCTGATTCATCCCAGTACATCCAGGGCCTACCACGGTGTCGAGCACAGAGCAGATGCTCAGTACCTATTTGTGGAATTAATAAATAGAATGAATAATGTTAAATAAGCCTAGTAGGATGTCTCACCAGCACTGAAACTCAAGGTGCAAAGCTGAACCCTACAACCACCTCAGCTCCGCTGAGTTGGGCTCCTCAAAACAGCCCAAACCATTGTTGTCCGGCTTTGGCCATTATTTATTGCAACAACAATAATAACAATAGTAAATACTTGTACGGTGTTTACTGTATAGTAGGTGTTTCCTTAAGCATTTTAAACTTATCAATTCCCTAATTTTCATAACTACTCAATGAGTATATTCACTAATGTCAGTTTATAGATAAGACAACTAAGGCACAGAGGTGTTAAGTAACTTGTTCAAGGTTCATAAGCTAATAAGTAACAGAGCTAGGTTCAGCCAGGCACAGACCAGCCCTGGCATAATATTTTCCACCACTCAAGTGTAAGTCTCTAGATTAGAACAAGTCTTCCTCTTACCTCCTCCACTCGTATTTGCTCTGCCTGAGTTAGTACAGAGCTGAAACCAGGTCCTTGTGATACCCTATGTGGCTAACCAAGCGGCTTGAAACAGACAGGACTGTCTCTACCTGAGGCTTGGTCCTGTCTTGTGTAGAGCCAGAGGAGGATGAATGTGGTCCAGAGTTCATCTATTATGTGGATGAACTCCAATCCACATAATGGGGTTATAGGCTTGTGGTTTCCTATTTTCTTATTACCCTCCCCCCCCCCCACCACACACACACAATTGGGGTTTTCCTTTCAATTACCTTTATAACAAGCGTGGTTGCAGCTTCAAACCACAAACCACTTATTGGCAAAGGCTTCTTCTAATACCTATAGTTCTGTTAAACAGATGAACTATTTATCACCACTTGTTTTCACGGTTTTTGTAATGTTTGGAAATGAGCTATTTTCCAGCCCCCATCCCTGCTCTGGTCCCACTGCTACTAGCCCAGTTTAGTTCCTATCATCTCGTACCTTAACAGCACCCAACTGGTCTCCCAACCTCTTGGCTGACCCCTTCTGATCCATCCACCACTTGGCCTTACAGTTTCACCCCCCTAAAGTACAGCTTTGACCATACCACTCTTCTGCTCAACAACCATTTGTGCCTACTTGAGCCTAGCTCTGCCCCTGATTAGCTTATGACCTTGAACAAGTTCATTGACATCTCTGTGCCTCAGTTGTCTCGCCTATAAACTGAGATTAGTGAATGTACTCATTGAGTAGTTTGATTTTTTATAAAATTAAGATCTGTTCTTGGGAGAACGAATCTATGAGTCAAATATAAAATCAAGTGTGGTAAGTGTGAACCTGCCCATTTCAGTTCAAACATTCTGTCAGGATGCTTGAGGAGGCAATCTCCTTCTGCTATGTGGGAGGTGGCATCAGATGACCTCCAGGACCTTGTTCAACCTTCAATGTCTGTGATTTTCAGTCTAAGTATATGTCTCTTAAGAAGCATTCATGAAAAACAATCTGAAGGTCTTGGTGTCCCCCAAACTCTGTGTGAGCCAACACACAACATGACTGATAAAAAGAGATAATGTGAACGGAAGTGACAAGAACAAAAGCAGAGCATGTGAATTAAGGGAGATGTCTCTCCTCCTCTTTTCAGCTGCTTAGAGCACATCTGGAGCTTGTGTCCACTTCTGGACAACACCCACAGAATCAGTGAGCCATCGTGTGGCCAGGATGGGGAGGACTAGGAAACCCTGTCATAGGAAGAAAGTGCTGGAAGGGGACCATTTGCAAAAATTCGTGATCAAGGCGCCACATCACAGGGCCTCCCTGGGCAGAGGGCATAGATGTGGTCTGCTGGGCCTTTAAGCTCTCGCTTAACTGGCAAGTCGCAGTGGCCTCGCTGGGCAGGATTTCTTCTTACCTCAGACCACCAAACTCAGGACTACCTTCACGGCCTGCTCCAGTGGCCCTGCATCCCTCAGACGCTCAACACAGAAGTGGCAACAGGGTGAGAGTCTGACCCAAGTCAGACTTCAGGGACAAGATAGTACCAAAGACTCTATAGTGTAACAAATTCAAGCTGTTGTGGGGTCCAAGCTGGTAATGAAAACAAATAAAGCAAGTTGAGCACTTGCCTTTTATTTTAGTTTTTAATTATTTATCTATTTAGTTTGTAAGTAATCTCTGCACCCAACATGGGGCTCAAACTCACAACCCTGAGATCCAGAGTTGCATGCTCTACCTACTGAGCCAGCGAGGTAATAAGTAACAGAGCTAGGTTCAGCCAGGCACTTGCCTTTTAAATGTATAAAAATTTCCTCACTTCCACATATAAATATACTGTGCCCAACTTTTCCTGAAACAAATGACTTGGTCTCTTATTTTTCCTTTTTCGGTGAGAACCTGATAAGAAAAATATGTTTGGGGCGCCTGGGTGGCGCAGTCGGTTAAGCGTCCGACTTCAGCCAGGTCACGATCTCGCGGTCCGTGAGTTCGAGCCCCGCGTCGGGCTCTGGGCTGATGGCTCGGAGCCTGGAGCCTGTTTCCGATTCTGTGTCTCCCTCTCTCTCTGCCCCTCCCCCGTTCATGCTCTGTCTCTCTCTGTCCCAAAAATAAATAAACGTTGAAAAAAAAATTAAAAAAAAAAAAAAAAAAAAAGAAAAATATGTTTGTTTTTGTTTTCATGATAAGAAGAACAACCACACACATGCAATGAGAAATGGCATCACGGATCATCCTCATTGCTGGGGTGACAGTGGGGAGCTAAGGGGACAGCCGACAGGACTGCAGCAGGTCCAGTGAGACCAAGCCTTCCACTTTGTTAAAAAGGCGTTAAGAATCCGGGGGGTTATGTGAAATCTTCCAATTTGTTTTGTTTATTTATTTTTGAGAGAGAGAGAGCAGCAGCAGAAGGGCAGAGAGAGAAGGAGACAGAGAATCTGAAGCGGGCTCTGTACTGAGACCACAGAGCCTGATGCGGGGCTTGAACTTATGAACCATGAGATCATGACCTGAGCCAAGTCAGATGCTTAACCAACTGGGCCACCCAGGCGCCCCCAAATCCTCCAACTTCTAAATGCTGATGCTGATGTTCAGAAAACATCACACGTGGTTAAAATCCCTCCACAACATGTCTCCTGTGGTCTTCCTAACTCTGCCTGTATCCCTGGGATTGGCACTCACACCCATGAAAGCAGCCATCTTTCCCTGTGAACTGCTCTGACTGCTAGCAATGAACACTTCAAACTCAATGGAAATCAATCTTTTTACAGTACAACGGCCCAACCACTCCTGCCCTGCATGGCCTCTAGGCCTCTGGTCCCTAGGCCACTCCATTCATTCATTCGTGCATTCGTGCATTCACTCATTTACACACACACACACACACACACACACACACACACACACCATGGGCTCAGTTGCACACCATCTGCCGAATCCAGTGGATCATGGTATGAGTTCCCCATGAGTGGAAAATGTATTTTATTTCAGAGTCCTTTGGAGTCTCCTTCCCACATGGGGCCTGCGTAGGAACATTTCAGCCTCCCTCTTCCTCTCCTGGATGAAGCTGCCTGAGGGAAGAAGCTTCCTCCTGGACCTTGTGTGCAGCATTCCTTCTAGGCAGCAACCTGGCTGGGCCCTGACAAGCAGGTGCATGGCGTTTACTGGATCTGTGGCCCTGGGAAAGTCACTGATGTCTCAGCCTGGGCCTCCCCATGTGTTAAACAGGGGTGTTAACCCCCCACTTCATGGCATATTTTCAGGTATTTATAAATCATTTCTTAAAAGAAAAGGGCTACACAGTCAGGATGGTGAAGGGTGGTATTGACATGGAGTGGAAGGAAGTTGGAGTTCCACAGGGCTGGGTTTGAATCTAGGCTCAGCCACTTTGGGCAGCTTATTTCATCTCCATGAGCCTCCGTTTCCTCATCTATTAAATAGGGATAAAACTGCCTACTCTACAGTCCTGTTCTTTAGATTGTAAATTAGAAGTAATGGTGCATGTTTAAGGCGCCTGGGTAGGGGTAGCTACTGTTGCCGCTACTGATAACCACTAGGGGGCACCAAACTACTCCATAGCCGAAACCGGCCTGGTGTCCAGGCCAGGAGCGCAGAAAACCCTTCGTACAAAGGCTGCGGGGGACCTACAAGTATGTAGATTTGTGCACATGTTCTGCTCTTTTATTGGAAAATTAGAACCTGCATTTTACACTGAACTATTTGGGGTATAACATAAGCAGCTTAGAGTCGGGGGAAGAGCACCCCACAGAGGAAACCTCTAGGGACTCGTTTACTTGTCCTTGCCCTGCTCCTTGTGCTGTGTGACCTGTGTGTGGACCCCCTTCTGAAGCGGGAGAAGGTCGGACCAGGTGATCTACAAGGGCCTTTCTAGCTGTCTATGACCAAGATTCTGAGGCACATACATTTCGTGAAACAGCAGGTGGGCGTGTGGGGGGGGGGGTCGGGATGGAGGGAATGGACCAAACGACCCCTGGATGCCCCCGCGGGGGCTGGGATTTGATGATTTACACACAGTCAAGGGAAGCCACGCAGGGCTAATCCTGGCCTTACAAAGGAGTGCGGTTAGAGCTGTCGGGTGGTGGCGATGTTTTTCTGCGGGCGCACACCGTGCTTATCTTTTGTGCAGGCTGATGCCGAAGCCAGGGAGACCACCCAGCCTGACAAAGAAAGGAATTCTTGTCTGCAGTTGATAGCCCTCAGGTTGACGGCTTTCCATTTGCCCCGGAGGCTGTCACTCGCAGAACAATGGCAAGGAGCTGGGTGGCTCTCACCTGAGACTGGCTTCGCCAGGGGGAAGGGGTGCGGAACAGGACTGGTGGAGGTGGGGGGTGTGGGGGCTGTTGTCTCTCTTCCCAGGATGTGTAGGCTCTCAGATCACTCTGGACTGCAGCAGACATGCTTGGAGAGGCTCTGGAGGGCTGTTTTCCCCGTGTAGGGTGTCTCTACAGATAAGAAAGTAGCAAGCCCTGAAGATGTTACTTTGTTAAAAAAAAATTGTAACGAAGTACTGATACATACAAAACATAAATCAATCCCAAACGCATTGTGTGGAGTGAAAGAAGCCAGACATGAGAGCATCTACAGTATAATCCCATTTCTAGGAACTTCTAGAGCAGACAAAACGATCTATGTGATAGAAATCAGATCAAGGCTACTTCCTTGGGAGAGGTAAAGGCTGACTACAAAGAAACATGAAGGGCCTTTCTAAGGGTGGAAACCATTCTAGTCTTAAGTGGTAAAGTCATGGGTGCACATGCCTTTGGAAAATGCACTGAACTGTACACTTAAAATCAGTGCACTGTACTATACAAAAAGGATACTTGAATAACACTGATTAAAACTGAATTGCAAGAGGGGCGCCTGGGTGGCTCAGTCAGTTAAGCATCCAACTTTGGCTCAGGTCATGATCTCGTGGTCTGTGAGTTCGAGCCCCGCATCAGGCTCTGTGCTGACAGCTCAGAGCCTGGAGCCTGTTTCGGATTCTGGGTCTCCCTCTCTCTCTGCCCCTACCCCACTCATGCTCTCTGGCTCTCGCTCTCTCTCTCTCTCTCTCTCCCCTTCAAAAATAAATAAAAACATTTTAAAAATTAAAAAAAAAACAATTGCAAGAAATTGCTATGACTTTTCCCATTCTCAAAAGAAATACATGTTCACACTAGAAGACTGAGAAAATACAGATAATTTTTCTAAAAAAGAAAGAAAAGTCATCCATAATCCCATTACCCAGAGGTAAACATGGTTATCAACTTGATATTGATAGTACAGATAGTACTTTATTTCCTCAGAAATGAGATGATACAGTTTGTAATCTGCTTGCTGCTTGCTGCATTGAATTGACAATACAGGCACGTAGTTAAAAACTTTTGTACCAAAAGGTACAAAAGAACATAAAGTAAAAAATAAATCTCTCTCCCAGTCTCCCTCTCCAGAAGCAATTACTCCCATCACATACTTGTATATTCTCCTAAAGATGTTATATATTTACAAACACATATGTGTGATGATCCTTAAGAAAAACAGTAGCATACTATATACCCAGTTTGCACCTATATTAACCTGTATTTTAAATATAATATGATAGGGGCGCCTGGGTGGCGCAGTCGGTTAAGCGTCCGACTTCAGCCAGGTCACGATCTCGCGGTCCGGGAGTTCGAGCCCCGCGTCAGGCTCTGGGCTGATGGCTCGGAGCCTGGAGCCTGTTTCCGATTCTGTGTCTCCCTCTCTCTCTGCCCCTCCCCCGTTCATGCTCTGTCTCTCTCTGTCCCAAAAATAAATAAAAAAAAAAAAAATTAAAAAAAAATATAATATGATAATATGAATATCTTCCCATGTCATTCAATTTTTTCTGCCATTTTGAAGCAGACATTTGATTCAAGTATAACAAAAACCAGAAATATGCAAAAGGTATAAATGTAAAGCCTAAAGTGTTTTCACAAATGGGGTCTACTTTTACATGCAGCACTAATATAAAATAACAGATCATTACCAGCACCCCCCAAAATCTTTTGGACCCTTTCCTAGGTACTGTCTCCTCAACCTCAAAAGAAACCACTCTCCTGCCTTCTAATGCCTAATGAGTTTTGCCTGGTTTTTGAACCTTATACGATAGAATTACATGATATTTCTTCTTGTGTGTATATTCTTTCACTCAACAGTACAGAGATGAGATTCATTCATGTTGTTACATATAGCAACAGTTCATTCACACTGTCACATGTCATTCCTTTGTACAAATGTATCACAATTTATTTATCCATTCTATTGTTGATAGACACATGGCTTGTTTCCAGGTTTTGCCTATTATAGCTGCTATAAATTCTTTAGATGTCTTTTGGTGAACATATGTATATATTTCTGTTGCATATAAGCTTAGACGCGCAAATGTTAGGTCATGGGGTATGCAAATGTTCAGCATTAGTAGAAAATGCCAAATGGTCTCCAAAATGGCTCTCCCAATTTACACTCTTGCCTGCAGTGTATGAGAGTTTCAGTTGCTCTACATCCTAACCTATAACACCAATTATAATGGCTACATAGCATTTCACCATATGGATGTGCCATGCTTTATTTTACCTGTTTCCTGTAATTCAGGGATTCTTAACTCTTTTTGTACCATACACACACTGGTTCTCTGCTAAACTTGAGGACCTCTTCTCAGAACCTGGCGTAGTAAAATATGTGCTTCCTTGTTAACACTCTCTGATGACCTCTAGCAGCAGGCCTCATAATCACGGGAACCTCAAAATTTCAAAATAAGCATAAACATAAAAACGTTTATTGACTTTTGGTGCTGCTTAGCCTATGAAATGGATATCTTGGCCTTTGCCAATTTTTAAAGATTGTTTTTTTTGTTTTGTTTTGGGGTGTTTTTTTTTTTTTTTTTGTAAGTAATCTCTCCACCCAACATGGGGCTCGAACTCACAACCCTGAGATCAAGAGTCACAGGCTCTACCGACTGAGCCAGCCAGGCACCCCAGCCTTTGCCAATTTTTAAAATGGCTTATTTATTTTCAAATTGTTGTGTAAGAACTTGGGTATTACAGATATGGACCACCTAGTGAAATATTACAATTTTTTTGTCATTAGCTTTACCATTTTATGTTTTTATAATAGCTGTTTATATATTTTAAGTAATCGCTTTAATGAAAAAATAATTCAGATGCCATAAAATTCACCCTTTTACAGTAAACAATTTAATGGTTTTTAGTCCATTCACAGTTAAGAAACCATCACCATCATCTAATTTCAGAAGATTTTCAGCACCCAGAAAGAAACCTTGAACCCATTGGTAGTCATTGTCCCGGAAGCATCCCCCCAGACCCTGTACCTCCTGGTACCTCTAATCCATTCCCCTTTCTATTCTGGATAGAACAAAAGGAGTTACCTATTCTAGACATTTCATATAAATACGTGAACATAAACTACACATACAATACGTGATCCTTTGTGAATGTCTTCTCTCACTCGGCATGTTTTCAGAATTAATCTCTGCTGTAACATGCGTCAAAACTTCATTGCTTTTTATGGATGAATAATATTCCATTGAATGCATACACCAGATTTTGTTTATGCCTTTATCACTTGATACACATTTGGGTTGTTTCTACTTTGGGGCTATTATGAATAATGCTGCTATGAACATTCAGATACAAGTTTTTGTGTAGATGTATATTTTCATTTCTCTCGGGTATATACCTGGCAGTGGTAACTATGACATTTTTGAGGAACTGCCAGACTGTTTTCCAAAGTGACTGCATTTATTTATTTATTTACTTACTTACTTATTTACTTATTTATTTAGCACAAACAGGGGAGGAACAGAGAGAAAGCATGAATAGGAGAGGGGCAGAGAGAGAATGAGAGAGAGAGAGAATCCCAAGTGCACTGCCAGCCCAGAGCCTGACACAGGGCTCAAACTCATGAACCCTGAGATCATGACCTGAGCTGAAACCAAGAGTCGGATGCTTAACTGACTGAGCCACGCAGACGCCCTTAAAGTGGCTGCATATTTTTAAAATCCCACCAGCAATGTATAAGGTGTTTATGGTTTTCTTCTTCTTTTTTTAATGTCTATTTTTGATAGAGAGTACAAATGGAGGAGGGGCAGAGAGAGGGGGACAGAAGATCCGAAGCGGGCTCTCTGCTGACAGCAGCAAGTGCCATGTGGGGCTCGAACTCACGAACCAAACTCGCAAGAATCATGCCCTGAACTGAAGTCAGACACTCAACTGAGCCACCCAGGAGCCCCTGTTTAAGCTGAAGTCTGACACTCAACTAACTGAGCCACCCAGGAGCCCCTGTTTATGGTTTTCTAATGCATAAAATTTTTAAATTATCCATAGAAAAATAAAGCAATGGTTTTCTTTATGGTCTGTCTCTGAGTCATTCTTAGAAAGGCTTTCACCACTTCCAGATTATAGAAATAGTCTATATAAGATATGTCTATTTTTTCTTTTAGTATTTGTTTGTTTGTAATTTAAAAAATAAACAACACTGGGGTCTACATTATGCAATCTCAGGTCTTCCTACCCTTTCTGCCTCTTTGGTAGACTTTTTAACCCCTCTGCCTTATAATTAATGGCAAATTTTCCCAGATCCTGGCTTCACTTGTCAGTTTTCAGAGGTGTGCTGAATTGTTACTGGAACCTTTTGTTTCTTCAGAAGTTTTTATGGTTCTTTCAGATACTTCTAGCCTTTTTTTTTTTTTTTACATATTATTTTTAAAGAAAGTTGCTCATTTGAATGCATTATTTCTCAGTGGTGTAAACGTTTTATCAGAATGGGAATAAAGAGGCTGTGGATGGTGTTCTCGACACGCTTTACCTCATGGGTCTTGTCTTGTCCCACTTTTGTTGTCTAAATTTAGAGTGCATGGAAGCCCTGTATTTGGTGAGCGGACAGACTGACCGGGTAAATGGGAACGGGGCTGGGGGAGGTTGGGAGGAGCCTAGGAGTCTTTGGGGAGCATTCATTGGGTTTTCCAGCCTTTCCAATTTTTCTCATTCTCCCCACCACCTCAGAAACAGAAAGTGGACTGTTTCCATTTATAATGATATAACCACGCCTCACATTTTCAACTTTTCATAGCACTTTTATACAGTTTTATCCTTACCACAATCTTGGAAGGTTAGACAGGACCCAGGGCTCCTTGGCTCCATTTGACAAATAAAGAAACAGAGCCTCCAAGAGGGTAAATGCAGAAACCATAAGACTAGGACAAGGTAGAGCTGCATCGTAACCATCCAGAACTCCTGACTCCAAGCTTCAAAAACCCCTGTTCAACAAGGAAAGAGGGTCAAAGGTCTGGGGTGTGTACACATACAGCCCTCAAAAGGAATGCAGAGTTTTGTGGTTTGGGTTTTTCTTCCCCTTTCTAAGCTCGTTTTGCATGCCAGCCAAGGGTGTGCGGCTGTGTGTCGGGGGTGGAAGGGGGAGAGTTGCAGAGTTGCATGTCATTCCTAAGCCACTTTATAAAGAAGGTCAAAGCACAGAACCTGGGATGAAGCTCACAAGTCCCTTCTGGTCTTGCGCTGTCTCATCAGAGCCCAGCTTCCGCAAGGGAATGACTCCAAACGAGATTCTACCTGCCGGTGGGAACTAGGTTCAGTGCCTCGCGCCATGGCTCCTTGGGTGTTTATTGTGATCTGCACGTGTGCTTCAGGTTCATAAAACACCCCTCTTGTGGCAATAGAGATAGACACACTGCTTCCTGGGCTCAAGATTAACTGAGAAAGATAAAGTCCTTGCATCCTATGACATGGCACCTCCCAGTGTGAAGTGTCCTTTGTGAGGGATTAAAAAAAAAAGTTCTGGTCAAATGCCTTGAGCAAATGCCACTTACTGCACACTGCTCTTGGAGAGTCACAGTGAAAATCAGTATAATCAAGGCTCCAAGAAGTGGTGCAAGGATGAGGCCTGTTGGACACATTAACCTACGGTATGTGCAGCATCTCTAGCCCCTGGACCCTTTCCTCGGGTAACATCCAAGACCTCTTGTGATCAGCAGTTCCATGCAACTTAACTTTGCATAGTGTTGCTACAGAACACACATTTCTATTACATGCATGTGCTAGTAACAATTGCAATATTTTAAAACACTGATGCATCTACCACTAATTCCAATTGACAACTTTGAAGGAGGCTGACAACGTTTTGGAGCCTATATAAATGCAGGTTAAATTCTACTACAACAAAGTAAAAAAAAAGAGGTTGTTGTAAAAAAACAAAACAAAACAAAACAAAAAAAAGAGGCTGCCCAAATTCTTTTACTTTTGTGCTGTGCTTTTTTTTTTTTAATTTTTTTTTTAACATTTATTTATTTTTGAGACAGAGCATGAACGAGGGAGGGTCAGAGAGAGAGGGAGACACAGAATCTGAAACAGGCTCCAGGCTCTGAGCAGTCAGCACAGAGCCCAACACGGGGCTCAAACTCACATACCGCGAGATCGTGACCTGAGCTGAAGTCGGACGCTTAACCGACTGAGCCACCCAGGCGCCCCTGTGCTGTGCTCTTAAATTTATCTAATATTCCTTGTTATTGAGTATACTACTTTCAAAAATTGAATAGTTTTTGGTCACACAATCATTTATATTGTGTAAGAAATTTATTGCAATATATTTTCATCTATATTGCACTTACTGATGGACTCAGACTTAGTATCTCTATTAGTATTCATAAACATCTTACTTTAAAATTCTTCAGTATTACACTCGACTGTCATTAATTTTTTTTAAGTTGATTTATTTTGAGAGAGAGAGAATGCATGAGCAGGGGAGAAGCAGAGAGAATGAAGTGGAACAGAGAATCCCACGCAGGCTCTATGCTGTCAGAGCAGAGCCCAATGCAGGGCCTGATCTCATGACCACGAGATCATGACCTGTGCCGATATCAAGAGTCAGACCCTCAACTGACTGAGCCACCCAGGTGCCCCCATCATTAATTTTTACTGAAGTTATGTATGTCATTTTCATGAAAATATAAAAATGAACTTTCCTTCTGGGGCACTAAAATATTTCTGAATAGAATATTTTTTTATAATAAGAGTAACTGATGAGCACTTTTAAGTTTTTAAGAAAATATACAAATGCTGACAAAAGTCCATTATCTATTCTCTCAAATACAACCACTACTAACATTTTCATCAAGTCTTTTCTTCTATGCATATATAATTTTTACATCATGGAGATCCCACTCTGTTGTCTCTTTATTAATTTAACATTATAGCAAGAATATTAGCATTTGTGTGTCTTTTGCTTTTATTTTTATTGTTACTATTTTAAGTTTATTTATTTATTTTGAGAGAGAGGGTGTGAGCAGGGGAGGGGCAGAAAGAGAGAGGGGGAGAGAGAGAAACCCAAGCAGGCTCCACACCGTCAGCGCAAAGCCCAAGTGGGGCTCTACCTCACAAACCATGAGATCATGACCTGAGCATAAACCAAGAGTTGGATGCTTAACCGACTAGCCACCCAGGTGCCCCCCTTTTTTTATCTTAGAGAGAGAAAACACGAGAGCGGGGGAGAGGGGCAGAAGGAGAGAGAGGCAGAATCTTAAGCAGGCTCCACACTCATCACAACTGTGAAATCGTGACCTGAGCCAAAATCAAGAGTTGGACACTCAACCGACGAGGCCACCCAGGCATTGTTTTCTTTTTAATACTCAATGAATGTATAAACAAAGAGAACAATTTAAGATAAGACTCTGCCTTCTAAGAGATGTTGGTGGTTTCAATTATTTGGGACCCAGAAGAGTAATTAAGTAGTCCACACAGAATGCAGAGAAATGGGGGGCTGTCTTAGATGATGACCCTGGGTGCAGTGATGTAGCATCTTGGCCCCTGCAGTGTCCCCTCTCCATAGTTAAGTCCACTTGGGTCCCCCTGCAAGCTCCTCCCACTCGAGGTGCTAAGACCATGCCTTCCCTAGGTCAGAGGTAAGTCAAAGGGCCAAGGTCAAGGAGGGACTGGTGAATTCTCCCTTTATGTAACAGAAAATTGAGATAAATGGCCTTCCTTCAAGCATCAAGTTTTGCTTTTCCTTTTCTCCCAATGTGGTGATAAAATGAACAATTGCACATTGCCTTATAGTCTGAATTTATGGTAAAATACATAATCTAAGGTAGTCGAGACTTGGAGGCTTAAGTGATTTGGCCAGGCTCCCCTTTGGCTGCTAAGTGATAGTTCCAGAACCACATCTCTCTGGTGTCCAAATCTTTGGACCCTCTGCCTTTCTGTGCAGACCGACACCCCTGCTTCCAGGCAGGCATAAAACCCCATGTAAAATGTGAGACAAAAGTACAGCTGTCCTTAGCTGTGTGGAATTAGAAGATAATTCAATCCGACAGAATTAATGGGCTTATTGCAAAATCCTCCTAATTCCTCAGTCAAGTCATCTGAGCCTGGCTTCTGGGTCCTCCATTGCTGGGTTTTTATCTGACAGACGCTGACAGATGCTGTACATTGAGAATAAAAAAGCGCGCAGGGCCGGGAGGTGGCTTTGGCTGTCATAATGGCCACAGGTGTTCCGGTCCGCCTTTCTGCTTCCCCCTTGTTACACTGCCAGACGACAAAGACAGATGATGAACACTGGTTTACCTGCTGAGCTTTCACACAACTAGGAGGATTTGCTGTGAGGAGCAGCTTTCGTTGGCCTCCTGTGTTTTTCCCGGGGAAAGTTGGGCTCTCAAAAACAGCTCCGGAACTTTGAATCTGGAGGGCAGTTCAGGCTTCACTCAGAATAAGGGAAGGTTAAAAAGAAAACAGAGTGAAGTTAAAAGAGCATTCTAAGCAGGCCATGTGTGAGACTAGGGTTGAAATGTGCTGGTGATGCCAGAGAATAGTGAGCAAGGAACCAAGCTGTCCACACTTGTTTCTTTTAAACAGGTAAACTTCACCACGAAAGGCATGCCACTTGACATCATTACAAGAAATATACTTTCGCAAGCCAGAGGCTATTAGGGCCCCAAAGGGAGCCTTTCAATCTTTTATTCTAATTGCTCAAGTTTTCTTGAAAAACCAGGCTGAAGACATGTGACTGGGTCTCAGTTTCCTTGTCCATAAACCAAAGGGTTTGAACACACAACCACCGAGGGGGCTTCTTGTATAGTTTCTGTTGTTTTTTACACTTTTCCTATGGCAGGTTCCCGGTTCCGACAGCGCCTAAGGTGCACATTTCCTGCCTGCAAGGAGCCACCGTTCATCAGGGGCGATGAGGCCAGTGGAGAATCTTGCAATACAAAGTCAAGCCCGGTACATCTATGGTGCAAGAGATGCGGTGGGCAGAGGGAGTCATAGGAGCAGAGGTGCTGCCCAGATGAAGACAATGCCATTGTGGAGGAGATGGCATTTGAGTAGGCCTTGAAGGATGAGGGAATACGAGGAGAAAAGGAATTCTAGGCAGGGGAGGATCATGAGCAGAGGCAGGAGAGCTGGAAAAAGCAAGGTGAGTCCATAGTATCCTGAGATACAAATGCCCGGACATAGGGCCTGACCAGGCCTTGAACACCAGGGCAAGGGGTGTGTAGTTTATTTGGTGGGTACTGGGGAGCTATTGAGGGCCTAAAGGAAGAGATGTAATGTCATTAGAACTGTGCTTTATTATTTTTTTAATTTTAAAGTTTATTTATTTTGAGAGAGAGAGCAAAAGGGGGAGGGGCAGAGAGAGAGAGAGAGAGAGAGAGAGAGAGAGAACCCCAAGGAGGCTCCATGCTGTCAGTGCAGAGCCTAAGTTGGAGCTCAAACTCACGAACCGCAAGATCATGACCTGAACCAAAACCAAAAGTCAGATGCTTAACTGACCGAGCCACCCAGGCACCCCTAGAATTGTACTTTAGGAACATTAATCTGGCAAAATGGGCTTATTGGTTTTCCTAAAGGTCTCCCCAGGTGACAAATGGAGGAGCTGAGATTAGTGCCCACCCAGGCTGGCTTCCAAGCTTGTGCACACAACTCTCCAAGAAGGCCACAGAAACACTCTGGATGAGCTTCAGATCTACAACTGCCATGTTCTGACATCAGTATCCTATCCAGAGGGACACGATGGGAGGCATCTGATGGGAAGGGGTGGAGATTCACTTGCTAATTCCTAGCTGGAATGGGGTGAATAGTGGTCCCCAAAAGGTATGTCCACATCCCAATCCCTGCTACCTGTGAATAGTACCTTATATAGCAAAAGACTGAATACGACTTTACGTGGCACGAGATTGAATAAGTTAAGGATCTCAAGAAAAGGAACTTATCCTGGATCACTGGGAAGCCCTACATGCAATCACGCATAATCTTAGAAGACAGACATACAGAGAAGAGAAAGAAGCAATGTGACCACAGGGATTGGAGTGATGTCCCACAAGTAGAGGAATGCCCGAAGCCACCAGAAGCTGGAAGAGGCAAGGAATAGATTCTCCCCAAGAGCCTTGGATAGGAGTGTGGCCCTGAAACACCTTGATTTCAGACTTCAGACCTCTAGAACTGTTGAGGAAATAAATTTCTGTTGTTTTAAGCCTGGGGCTGTGGTAGTTTGTTACAGCAGTCACAGGAAACCAATATACTAGATAACCTTTTGCTAAATTTGAATTCATTTTGAATTGATAATATATGCGTATGTTTCAAAAATTTTTAAGGGTAAAGGATTTATAGTGAAAAGGAATTCTCCCTCCTTTGCATGCCCACAAGCCACTAGTTTTCCTCCACAGAGGCATCCACTATAATTGGCTTTAAATAACCATTGAATCTCGTGTGTGTGTGTGTGTGTGTGTGTGTGTGTGTGTGTGTGTACGACTACAGAATTTTGCAGTTATCACCAAATAATTTGGAAGGTAGTGTGTGGTCATGAGGTTATAAAAAACAGACCTTATTCTTACAGACAGACAGATGTGGTTCAAATTCTTTTCCAGTTCTGACATATCTGTGGAGACTGTCTGGGCAAGTGCCCCAGCCTCAGAAGGCCTTGGTTTTCTCCTCCATAAAATGGGGATGAATGACATTTCCCACCTCTGTAACTGCTGTGAGGATTCAATGGGATGACAAGGGTAAAGCTCCCAGCAGAGACCGGTGTGAGGCTGCCTAGGGAGTCCCCGTCTTGTGAACTCCTGTCACTGCTGCTCACATGGCCTGTTGGGGGGTGCCTCTCAGCTCAGCCTTTCTCCACTTGGAATCAGCCAGCGTGTCCTTTGCTGACATGCTTAAGAGAGATGGCTGCATTCTTGTCATTCTGGGGTTATTTCTAACTGTCTCCCGTGGTATCTTCTTTCAGTGTTGAAGGAAAACCAAGGTTACAAAACATCAATAAGCCAATTTTTTAAACGCCTAAAGAGAAAGTAGTGAGCATTAAGGGGAAGCATATGTGCCTGGGCCACAAAGACAGGATTCTGGGCCTTTGCCCATACTGCTCCCTCACCTGCAATGCTCTTTGTCCCAAGTACAAAAATTCCAAGGCAACTATGCACCTACCTATGTAGGGTCATCAAGGTAACAGAAAGGAGTTAGGGAATTCAGAGCCACTTGTCTACACTGCAACTTTGGCCAGGACTCTTCCACTTGGTGAGCCTTAGTTTTTTCTATCTGTAAAATGGGGATAATGCTCTTTTTCATACCTTTCTCAGACTTGTGATGTGGGTTCTAAGAGAGGAATCAGGTACCAACTTGGGCATTACCTATTCCATTCCTAATTTTACAGATGAGAAAATTGAGACCCACAAAAGGCACGTCACTTACCCAGGATTACCCAACAAATCAGTAGCTGAGTTGGGCCTGGAACTTGGCCTTTAGGAGAGACCCCTTTTCTCTTGAGCAGGCTGAGGAGACATATGTGATAAACCATAATATACTATGTAAGTGTCATTTGAGGCCACTTGTCTTAACGATGCCTAGTCCTCAGTCTACCTGTTTCTTTTTCTAAAGTTCTGCCCCAAAAGGATGCAAGTCGCAGTCCTCTGCTTTTTGGCCTTTGAAGAAAGGGTATGGGGTATTTGAATTACCCCTGCAACCGTGGGCCTCTGGTCCTAATCCCCTCCTGACCACTGGCTTGTGACAGCAGTGATTTCACCCACCCCTCTGTGCCCTTTGATGAGGAATGCAGAGAACGAGCCTCATGCATAAGGCCACTTGACCTTCTGTAGGGTGACATGGCAATGGGGACAAGCCATGGGGAGCCTTTTAGTGACAAATGGTTCTTACCTGGATTGGGTAAACATTCCCTAAGCCCACACGTAACTCTCAAATATTTGCCTCCCTGACGTGGACTTCATTCTCTCCAAATTGTATGGGACTAGAAAACAGCCTGGGAGGCTTCTAATAAATGTTTGCCCCGACACAAGACGAGGTGTCTTCTTTCTTTTTACCTACCATTAAAGACAAAACAACAGGGCGACATGCCTGACATGGTGAGGGGGGAAGAGTGGCATCTGAATGAGCAGGAATGGCAGAAAGGAGATCCGGCCGCCTCTCTCTACAACAGCCGCACACACCCAGGGCTCTGGCCTCGCCTTCCCTTTTCTCCTACCTGGAGACAGGGAAGCAAATCAAACAAGTACACAGCAGAGCTGAAAGGAATCAATCAGCTTTCACTTAGAACAGATCAGAGGGTCTAATGATGAGTCCAGAGAGGCCTCCTGGGAACCACACACTCACCTTTACCAGCGTGGTTTCTGTTCTCATATGTCCTCGTATTGCTAATTAGCAGCCTGTCATTTCACCTTGAAGAGCTCTTTTCAGAATGACGATTCTGATTCAAGCCAAGCTTTACCACGATGCCTGCAAAATGATCTTCCAACCCTCAAACTCCCTTCGCATTGACTGGTTGGCATTTTACTGTAAGCAAGAGCCCTTTCCGCTTCCCTAGGTATTCATCCATTTATTACCAATCTATCCATTATCAGTAGAGATTTATAGATTCTTATTTCTAGTGGTTTATTTTCTCAATTATTTTCTTAATTATCTTGATGCTCGAATTATCCCAGATTCAGCTGATGGGAGCCTCTTCAAGCTGATTCCCATGCCTCTTTGACATGCCCCCATCATTTTTATTGAGCACTGCCTGACTTTCCAGCACAACAAGACGTACCAAGCTCATCTTGTAAAAGAAAAGCATGGGTCGGGGCACCTGGGTGGCTCAGTCCACTAAGCGTCTGACTTGGGTTCAGGTCATGATCTCACAGTTCGTGAGTTCGAGCCCCGTGTGTGGCTCTTGGCTGACAGCTCTGAGCCTGAAGCCTGATTCAGATTCTGTGTCTCCCTCTCTCTCTGCCCCTTCCCCGCTCATGCTCTGTCTCTCTCTCTCTCAAAAGTAAATAAACATTAAAAAACAATTTTTAAAAAAAGCATAGGGATTAGAAAAAAGAGAGAAAGTGGTACTTTACAGATTAACAAAGATGATTGTGCACTGGCAACTATAGGTGTTTACTAGGAATAAGTATCCTCAGTGTTTAACCCACAGAGAAATAACTAGGCACAGAAAAAAAGAAAGGACTAGAAGAAAATGCTAGAAAACTAGAAGAAACTCTGTGAAGATTATGAGAATTGTTTTCACATTGCTCTTCTTTTTCTGTATATCACACATTTTATGTGATGAGAATGTATTATTTTTATAATGAAAAAATCACATAAAAGGATATTTCTTTCTAAGAATAATGGAGTGGGCCAGCTCTGAGAACATTCTAAAAGGATAAATTCAGATGTTAACAAATAGTAATGGAAACACGCAGAAAGCACTTCATTGTCGTCACACTGTCAAAACAAACTCTGTGCCTCAGTAGGAAACCAAGTCTTAGAAAACGCGGCTTCCTAAAACTTGGTTCTGCCACGTGCACCTGGGTAACTTTAGGCAAATCACTTTGTCAATCTGAGCCTCAATTTCCTTATCTGAAAACGGAGATCATCAAGCTCTTCCCATATCAGCCGTGTAACAAGACTCTAACAAAACCACGTATATGAAAATTCCTTTAAAACACTACAAAGGTGGTTTTCTTCAAGAGCTTTTTTTTTTTTAATGTTTATTTATTTTTGAGACAGAGTGTAAGCTGGAAAAGGGGCAAGAGTGTGAGCTGGGGGAGGCACCAAGAGACAGGGAGACACAGAATCCGAAGCAGGCTCCAGGCTCCGAGCTGTCAGCACAGAGCCCGATGTGGGGCTCGAACTCACCAGCTGTGAGATCATGACCTGAGCTGAAGTCAGATGCTTAACCAGCTGAGCCACCCAGGTACCCCCAAGAGAGCTTTTAAAAAATGTTTGCTTAGTGCTTTACTGAAAGCTTAAATGTTTACCAGTTTCCTTTTAAATGGGTGTCTGAGAAGGAGCCTCTGGAAGCCCGCCTGGGTCTATCTTACAGCCAAAGCAGCAACATCTCCATGGCTGCATCTTAAATCAGGTTCCCCAGAAGCGACCTGGGGAGGAGGATTTGTGTGCAAGGGATTTATTAGAGAGTGTTCCTAGTGAAACAGGTAAGGAAGTGGAGAAGTAGGATCAGAAAGGGAAGGAGGCCCAGCAAGGTACCCTATCACACAAGTCACACCGAGGATAACTTTGGGTCACCCCACAAATGAACTCCAGTGAAAGTTGTACCCCCAGAGGTGTCCTGGTCAGGGGCAAGGGAGCTGAAGCTTTTATGCCTTTGTACCCATCAGTCACCAAAAAAGGGGATGGGAGTGGACAATCTCCCAGGCATTTCTAGCTTTCCTGTGTGCAGGCATAGCAGATTCCAGCAGTCTGCCCCTCTGACAAAGAAATGCAAATATGGGGGCGCCTGGGTGGCTCAGTAGGTTAAGTGGCCAACTTCGGCTCAGGTCATGATCTCACAGTCAGTGAGTTCAAGCCCCGCGTCGGGCTCTGTGCTGACAGCTCAGAGTCTGGAGCCTGTCTCAGATTCTGTGTCTCCCTCTCTCTGACCCTCCCCTGTTCATGCTCTGTCTCTCTCTGCCTCAAAAATAAATAAATGTTAAAAAAAAAAAATTTAAAAAAAAAAAAAGAAATGCAAATATGGCCAAGGTGGCCTCCAAAATGGTAAGGGGATCTGAGTGCATATAGGTAGAGCACTGACAACATCAGCCCCAAAGTGTCCATCAGCGCTGAACACTCAAAACAAAGGAAATAAAGTGAGAACCAGTGTTACACATAGGACAGGCTTTGGGAGGTACCAGTTAGATACATGAAGACTGGGCCCAGAGAGGTTGAGTGGCTTGCCCTGAGTCACACAGACGGCAGCCAAAATTCCAGCCCTGGTCCACCTGGGTGAAGTCCATGTGGTCTGCCAAAGCCTGTGCACCCTCTTCTTTCCGTGTTGCTCACTACACTGGGTCTTTTCTATGGAGGCTCACCCAGAGGAAATCTTTCATGTGTCACAGAATTTTATAGACCGCACCCCCGCCCCTGCCTTTAGAATGCTCAGACCCCTGTGAGTGTCCTCAGGATGGCCATTAGTGGCCCATTCCCCATAGTCACCCCTCTCTTCTTGAATTTGTCCAATACAAGGCACCAGGATGGTTGAACCATGACCTTATGAACCCCAAAGAGAGACGCCTATGTTTCAGATACAGGGTGGCCTGTCTCCTGGCTACAAAGACATTATTAGTGACTTGGGAAGAGTCAGTTAGATAAACAGGTACCATCCCAAACAAAAGATCTTGTGAGCTCACTCGTTTGTTTCTCCTTTATTGTACTTAAAGGCAATTACCCCACATCCTGCATTCTGAACATGAGCGAACATGTGAAGGAGCCAGACACACAGGAGCTCAAGTCACGCAGACCTCGCATCTAGCTAGGAAGCAATGGTCCAGAGCCCCAGTTCCGTGGCCAGCCCTGCCACACACTGGCTGAGAGATATTGGGTAAGATGTATAATCTTGTCAGATCTGAGCATCCTTGTTCATAAAGTGGTAAAGCCATACCTAGTCCATAATGGTACTGTGAGGATCCACAATATATCTAAGGGCTTCATAAAGTGTCAAGCTTAATGCACACATAAAGGTATCTTGTCCACATTTGTTCTAACAGCTTGATTTTTATAAAACCCAATGCAGTCACTCCTCTTTCTCAGTATCATTGATCCAGCATCCTCGGACACCCAGACGCCAGCCAAGCATTAGAATAGAAAGTCGAAAGGCCTCCGGCTGGAGGTACCAGATGACATGAACCCATGCATCTTCCTCACAATAAAGCAGCCAGGCTCTAACACCCAGCGTATTTTCTTCCAAGCAGTTCTAACCAGCTTCGTTATTGTGTCTGGTTTCTCAGAGTAGAAGCAAACAAAGACTCAAGAAGTTGGCCCACTGACCCTAGCAAAAAAGCAGTATTTAACAGCCAGACAGGAGAAATGTCCAGAAGAGTATAAATGACAGCTGTATTCATTCAAAATCATAGTCTGGGGTCAAAAGCCTACACATTCCAGAAGGCCCTGGTGTTGGTAATGACTCAAGACACTAAGAATCAAGTTGCATTGTGATCTGTGCTCTCTATTTAATAGTGCAGAGACAGCTAGTAGAAAAGTTGACAGGAAAAAAATGTACAATAGCACTAGGCATTAAAACATAAGCACATTAAACAATAATAAAAATCTATGGTGTTGAAATTAGCATGTTATTTTCTGAAATGAAAAACACTCACTGGTGATGGTAAGGTAAAACTGGTTCCAGAAAACCAAAAACTATATAAAGATCTAAAAATCAAGCAAAGAGAAAGTGAATTTTAATAAAATAAAAAGACATTTGGCATCCACCAAAAGTAGAAAATTGGAAAACTATACAGGAATACGGAAAATTGCTTATGATGTTAATGAGAAACCACAAGACGCTAAATTGCATGTACAGACTACATACAACTGCCCCAAACCATATTTCTCTAAGAAAAAGGGACTACAAGGAATATCACCGTGTTTTAATTCTTTCCATCCCCCTCCTTCCTTAGCACTTTATAGGCAGGGAAACTGAGGCCAACTGGCTGCCTCTGTTGTTGAGAACCTGTCCCTACAGTTTCCATGTGGGGAAGTACCTGAAAGGGCACAATTTGGAGAAGCTGGTGACTATGCACTGGGAGGGTCACAGAAGACGTCTGGGGCTGGGGATGGGGAGGGCTGGTTCAGCACGTGGCTTTGGCATGTGTTCACTGAGCAAGGAAGCCTGTTCAGTGACAGGCCCTAAGGAACAGAGGCAGGGCAGATCTGGTGTCTGCCCTTACAGAGCACATGAGAGGGAAAGATGGCCTCTCCCTGAAGTGGACAGGGAAGGCATCAAAGAGGAAGTCCGTAAACTTGTAAGTTATTTTACTTTACCTTACTATTATCTATGGCTTTGAGGCTGTTTATACCTACTGTGCCTGTGCAATGGGAACCTACCTAAATGTGCACATCCCTTCCCAACTCCACGTTCAGTGGCACCAGCTTGAATCCAGGTAGCTCTGGGAGCATCTGCATCCCGGAGAGGGGCAAATGCTACAAATCAGAACTTGGCTTAATGTTTCGTTGATGGGCTAGAGCTTACACCCTGGACTTTTAAAAAGGGATGGAGAAAATGTGAATAATTCAGAGTAAATTTAAAAGCCTACCATGCTTATAGTTTTCTTTTTTATGTTATGAATAGCATCAAAATATGAGGAAATTCTTCCAGTATTTGAGTGAAAATGACTGCTTAGCAGACAAGTTCTCTTTGTCACTGATGAATGAGTGAAGCTCCACTGTATGTCTTCATTATTTCATTTTGTCTTACTCACAGTGTAAATGAAAATACCAGCCAACCTTCATGAAAGAACTTCACTCCATAACACGAGTGACTTCTCGGCTGCGTCCTGAAGTAACCAAGCATTTGTTCATAGTTGGGTTTTGCAATGCTATTGTTGGCGACAGAATTAGAAAAACTGACAGTGGACTTTACAAGGAATAGCAGCACTGCAGCTAAGGTATATGGAATTTACAACAGACTATGGCATATTATTTGTAAGTCATATGCTACATATTCTTTACATCAGGAAAAGGTATAGTAAACATATATAGATATATATGGATGCATCCTTTCTTAGGAGAGCTTTTGTTAAACATTTACTAACACACCACAGGTAAGGACTCAGGCAGGAAGAGACAGGCAGGAGTAGGTGAAGAAGGGATTGCAAATAGGTTCTATAGCAGAGCGACACTGTAGGGGGCGAGGTGGGTGCTATCTCCCAGTGATCAGCATCCTCCCTACCCTGGATTCCTCTGGTCCTGGTCCCTGACCAAACAGCTTTCTGGAAGAAAATGGAGGCCCTGGGTGGGGTGGCTTCCGACCTCCCATTGAGTGAGCCTGCCTGGAGGTTGTGCTGAGCCCAACCATCCCATAAAGAAATACCTTAGGGCCACCGGAGAGAGAGGACCCTGGACATTCAAAGCATCTCAGAGGTGAGAAGAGAAAAAGCCAGATATCTCCTCACACAGTGCCAACCCACTTGAGATCAAAGAGGAGACAAGTTCAAGAAGGGGAACTTGGGCAGGGGTGGGAGATCCGGGCAGGCTATTTCCAGGGGGCCCTGCACACCCAATCCTGGACCAGCATTTCTGCCCTTCAGGGGCACACTGCAGTGCCTGACTGCGTTGTTTTTCTACCTGATTCTGCTATTACTTTGAATCCAAGTGAGACAGGAAAGTCCAAGCAGCTGTCTGACCCTCACCGTGCATTCCTGTACCTACTTTACTTTTACCATGGTTTCCACACTACCTAATTTCTTTTAAAGTAGGTTTCACACCCAGTGTGGAGCTCAACGTGGAACTTGAATTCACGGCCCCAAGATCAAGACCTGAGCTGAGATCAAGAGTCTGATGTGGGGCGCCTGGGTGGCTCAGTTGATTAAGCGTCCGACTTCAGCTCAGGTCATGATCTCATGGTTTGTGAGTTCAAGTCCTGTATCAGGCTCTCTGCTGTCAGCACAGAGCCTGCTTCAGATCCTCTGTCCCCCTCTCCCTGCCCCTCCCCCTCTCACAGCCAGTACCCCTCTCTCTGCCACTCCCTCTCTCTCTGCCCCTCCCGAGCTCGGTCTCTCTCAAAATAAATAAGCTTTAAAAAAAAAAATCAGATGCTTTACTGACTGAGCCACCCAGACACCCCCGTTCTATACAGTTTTACATCTGTGTCTGTAGTCAGATTTCTCCTGCAACTCCTACCCTTAGGTGTGTTCTTGATAGTGTTTGTATCTTATAATTTCCCTTAATTATTCCTAAGGTTAGTTTATATCATCAGTTTTTCAAAGAACTGGCTTTCTGTTTTGTTGATCATCTGTACTGGGTTTTGTTTGATGTGGTTGTTTCTATTCCTAACATTTCTAATTCCAACCTCATTAGCTTCATCCTTCTATTCCCTCTGGGTTTATTTTATTCTTACTCTAGCCTCTTGAATTGAAAGTTTACTGATCCCAGTGCTTATTTTTAAAATTTTCTCTTTTAAGAGCGAATATAGCTAAAGCTATAAATTTCCCTCCAAGCACCGCTTTGGCGACATCTAAGAGAGCTGATATTTACAAGTGTGCTTTTGTTTCCAGATGTATGGATTTACGAGATGGAGCTATCTTTCAATAACTGAATTCTAACTGCTTTGCATTCTGGCCAGTGGATATGGTTTGCGTGGCAGCAACGTTTTGTAGTTCACTGAGATTTCCACTACTTACTATCTTTTTCTTAACATGAAAAAAAAAATTGAAGTATGATATATACTCAGGAAAGTGCATACAGATTATGTGCATAGCTTAATGAATTTTTACAAATATATATATGCCTATGACTCTGCCTGTGGATCAACATATAGAACATTACGAGACCACAGGAGACTTCTTCTTGCCCTCTCCCCATCAACACCCCTCAGAGGTATCATCATGATTCATTTTTCCATTCATACTTTTTTTTAATTATTATAAATGAAATCATGCAATAAGTATTCTTCTGTGTCTAGCTTCCTTCTCTCTACATTATGTCTGTATGATTCATTCATGTTTTTCAGTGTAGCAATGGTTTATTTCATTTCCACTGAAACATAGCTGTCCATTGTTCAAATACATTGCAATTTATTTATCCATTCTACTGTTGCAAGACACTTCGGTTGTTAGCAATGTATAGCTATGCTGCTCTGAACATTCTCATAAATATCTTTTAATATAGACATGCATTTTTAATAGGTATATATATGAAAGTACTAATTAACTTTCTTTTCTTTTCTTTTTTTTCTTTTTCTTTTTTTTTTTTTTTTTTTTAGAGAGAGAGAGAGAGAGAGAGGATGGAAGTGAGAGAGGGGCAGAGAGAGAGAGAGAGAGAGAGAGGGAGAGAGAAGCGAGGTTCACCAGGGCTCGTGTTTTTACTCGAAGTGGGGCTCATGCTCACCCGATACGGGGCTTGAGCTCACTTGATGTGGGGCTCGAACTCACCAACCTTGAGATCATGACCTGAGCCAAAGTCAGATACTTAACAACTGAGTCACCCAGGCGCCCAGTACTAATTAACTTTCAACTTTGGGATTCTGAGTGTATTTTTCCTATATCATTTTAAACATTATTTGGATCAAGGCAGGATATAAAAATATCTTATTATGTGTGACTATGTCAAATGAATCAGGAGCTATAACTCACAGTAGTATTGCCCCCATATTAGATTTGCTGGCCCCTACTGTTCAAACTTAGAAGAATCCTAGAACCAAGATCTCTCAGGCAGTGGCTCCTAAACTTTGGTCTCAGAATCATCAGGAGTGTTTGTTAAAAATCCCCAATCCTGTCTCTGCCTCAAACCTTGGTTTCTCCAGGAACAGGACCCAGGAGTCTGCATGTTAGCAAGTATCCCCAGGTGATTCTACTGCTCATCGAGGTGTCAAACCTTCCTGGATTCCATGTTTCCACGACTGTGGATTGGTGAGGTGAATTATCACCATCCCAGGCAGCCTGAGTCCCTCCCTGTCCCCTACTGAGAACCCCAGTTATAACTGGGTTCTCTCCCAGCCCACTTCGTCCTTGTCTTCACTCCTAAACGCCCAAATAAAGAATGTGGATGGTTTATCAGAATTGTCAGTAAGTTTAAGTGGATCTGGCCCTGTTCCTCACTGCACCCATGGGAAAACTGAGGTCAAGGAGATGAAGGAAAGTCCACAGGGAGAGAGGGTCCTATCCTCTCTGTGTCTACAATAAGGAAATCCCTTAGCTGCGAGTTTCCTGAGAGTATCAGTGTTCCGGAAGAGGCCTGTGTTATCAGAGTGAGCGTGGCCTTTAAAATCAGACAGACCTGAGGTCAAATCCTAGCTCCTCTCTTTGAAGCAAATGAATGGAGGTTTCTGAACCTCAGGTCCCAATCTTGAAAATGGGTTTAGAGCTGATGTTAGGATGAGAGCTAACAAATATATGAAGTGTTTCACACATGGTATGCGCTGAATGAATGGATGTAATTACTATGAAGAGAATCTCAGTCACCCAGGAAGTGCTGCCACTTAGTCTGGAATAGTCCACGGGCTCGGTGGCAGAAGCAGTGGGAGGAAGGAACGCTTACCCTCCCAATGCCTTACCTACTGTCTTTAGGTTCTTCCTTCCTCTTGCAGCTGCATGACTGGACTCACCTGGGAGCCCCTCCAGAGGACACACATTTCCTGAGCAGTAACAGAAGGCTGGGTCCTGAGGAGCACTGGGATTTCAGTTCCTGCCTCCAGGAGTACCCAACCTGACAGATAGGCAGGCATGTGAACGGAGAGCTGTGGTACAGAGGGCAAAGTGAGCATCAAGGTGAGGAAGTAGAGTTGGGGTGGGCCCCAGGTGCCGATGCAGGCATGGGCAGGGAAAACACACCAGATGAATGCAAGCCTAGCAGCTAACAGATGGGCTAGTGGTGGGTCAAGAACTTGGGCAAACACTCCCAGTGGCCCTGAGACCTGGCTCCCCTGCCTTTCTACCTATTTTGGAATTTATTGTTTGGAGAAAGTTGGATTGATAGAGTGTCACTAAAGAGCCCAGCAGATATGTAAGCGCTTGGTATGAACTTGTAGGCATAAAGCAAACCAAAGATGTTAAGCAAACTGAGATTCATAATGTCTTTTGTTTGACTCTCTGAGCTAATATTTCACCCAAAAAAAAGGCATCCCTCCAGCAGAGTACATGTGAAGTTGTGTTAATAAGTAGTATTTACAAAGTATTTTGGTCTCAAATCACACCTACATGGATGTTTAGACACAAGAGCAAGGACTCACCTCAGACAGCACTTTGCTCTTTTCATGGCCAAGCCTTGCACTTGGCATGTGGGTCCCAGGAGTCAAGTGGCCTGTGTTCTAGCCAATCTATGCCTGACTTGCTCTGTGATCTGGGCAATTCCCTCTCCCTCTCTGGGCCTTAGTATCTCTATGAATTAGCAATTGGGCTAATTGCCTCCCAGGGCACCTTCAGACCCAGAGTTCTCAGATCCTAACATCTTTTTCTGGATACTTGTAACAGCTCTGGGAGGTAGACAACATCATGCCCATTTTTTAGATGGAAAACCAAAACTTAGAGGAGGAAAGGGTCAGAAGTCACCAAAGAGGCAAAGGCTTAGCCAGACCAGAACCCAGAGCCCCACACCTTTCCTGAGCATACCTCATAGAAAGCCATGTGTGTCCACATCTGCATGTACATGCATGCATGTGTATCAGGGCACATGTCTTGCCCTGCAGTTGTTCTTGGATGCTGCATGTGCAGACTCGTTGGTGGGGCCGGGCCTGTTCCAAGCAGTTCCACCCTGTGGGAGGCAGGAGAAGAGGAGAAGGGGGGTAGCAGGGAGGGAGCTACACCTACATTTTTGTGCTGCCCTCTGATTTCAGCTGCTGCAATGCCGGCTCCTGGCTGCTGTGTACTTAGCTAAGTCTGAGTGACTCCATACACAGGCAGTGGGCTGGAACACTCCCCTCCAAGCATTGAAACTGACAACCTCCTCTCACAGCTGGGATCCAGGCTTGCAGGAGCATTCATGGCCCTTTTGCACCTGCACACTGAAACTTTCACACACAAGTGTGTGTGTGTGTGCGCACAAACATGCAAGCTCATGCACACACTTAGCAAGTGTTTGCCCCCTCTGGCCCCAGGTTCCTCATCAGTAAAATGGGAGACAATGCTCGTTGCCTCACCAGAGGATCCTGAGTTCAGAGACACAGAAGTTGGTTGCGCAAACTGTAAAGAACTGGGAGGACCCTGCTGAGATAATGCTCATCCAATCTGCCCACACAAATGGCAAAGAACAGGGCTTTTCTTCCTTTTTAAAAAAATAATAAGGGGCACTTGGGTGGCTCAGTCAGTTAAGTATCCAACTCTTGATTTAGGCTCAGGTCATGATCTTGAGGTTCGTGGGATCGAGCCCCATCGTGGAGCCTGCTTGGGATTCTCTCTCTCCCTCTCTCCCTCTGCCTCTCTCTGGGAATAAATAAATAAACTTTCAAAAAAATAATAAAATGAGCCATGTGGGCTGCCTTTAAATGAGATAAGTTTACTCTAGTTTTAATACAAAATTGGTGATTTCAACCTCAGAATCATGCTGTCTGGCGTGCCCTGTCCTCCTCCCCACCAAATCGGGAATGATTCAATGGCAGAAAATACCCTGGTTGATGATTCAAAAGAAAGATGATAATGATTTTGGACTTCTAGCCTCCAGAACTCTGCAATAATACATTTGGTGTTTTAAGAAAAGAAATATAAATAAAAAGAAAGATGATATAAACGAATGGACTCTGGAACCAGACTGCCTGGGCCCAAATCCCAGTTCTGCCACTTGCTGGTGTGTCATGTTTCCTTGGACGTGTGATTTCATTGCTTTGTGCCTCAGGCTCCCCATCTGCCAGGTGAGGTGACTATACTGTAGGATCTACCTCACTGGGGTGATTATGAGTGCACATACAAAACTGCTCAATAAGAGGGGTTGCATTATTTTTTTCTTGGAAGCAGAGTAGGTGGTGATGATCATGTCCAAGGTTGCTCAGTGATTCACTGCCACTGCTAAGCCAGCCCTGAGCTCACCTGTGCCCCCTCTAGTCTACACTGGCTTTGGGGGACCTCTCAGTCGTTGGAGGGTAAGGCAGCTACTCTAGCCCAAGTCCCTGCCCACAGCCTTGTCTACAGCTCCCATGGGAGGTTCTAATGAGGGAAACTCAAGCTCTTTCTGGGTAAAAGCAGAAAGGTAAGGCTCTCTATACCACTCTCTACCAGTGTTAGTTCCAACATCACTGTCATCTGGAACTGGATACGGGGGTTTGGTGGCAGAGGGCTTGAAACCCTGAGGGCTATAAGGATCCAGAAATCTATCAGAAAAGGAATAAATTAAACAAAGAATTGGGCTCCAAATTCTGCTCTGCCTGACGAGCTGGGTGACCTAGGTAAATTATTTCACCTCTCTGAGCCTTTGGAGGTAACAATATTGGTTGCAGTTCTTAAGGCTAGGATTTGATAAGATCAGAAATGGCTCACATTCCAAAGGATGTCAGTAAAGGATTTGCTCAGTTCAGTGAAGGTATGAAAAGAGGTCAAAGCGGAGACTGACTCTAACCTGCTAAGCTGCTAAGAGCCATCATAAGCCCTCATTATTCAAAAACTACTATGGCAGTAATTTTATTTGCAATGCAAATGCAGCCCAAGAAACCAAGACACAAAAGGTCAAATTAAGTAATAAAAGCTGTGTCTGTCCTGAAGGCAGCCACTCAGAGGATGGGAACTATAGGGGTTTCAGGATACACACTCTGCAGGAGCACTCTGGCCAAAGAGGTAAGCATGTGGTTTTCGATGTTAGCCAGAACTGGGTTTGAATCCCTGCTTGGTCACTTGTTGATAGCTGAGGGACCTTAGGTAAATCAACCCTCTGCCTCACAGCTTCCTCATCCGTAAAATGGGTGCAATAATTGTGGCCCATGTGGCTGTGTGCAGGATCATGTAAGGTGATACAGTGAAAAGCTCCTGGCACACAGTAAGCTCTATACATGGAAGGTATTGTTCTCATCTAGGATTCTCTTGTTTTGGGGTGTTAGAAATAAAACTCAGGTAAAGAAGTTGTATTTCTTAATAAAGAAAGCGTAAGAAGTCATTTTATTGTTTTCAGTAACCAAGAAGGGAAAGGATGGGGCTGGCCTTAGGGTGGTCTGGGACCAGGAACTCAAACACCAAAACACTCTTCTCAGCTTTTCATCGCTAACTGTTGGTTTAATTCCTTCCTTCCGCAGGCTTCTCTATGATGAGGACATGGTTTCAACAGCTCTAGGTTCACTTCTCCATCACCCATCAGGAGAGGATTCTTTCTCATGGGCAAAAAAAGAAGAAGGAGAAGAAGAAGAACGAGGAGGAGGAGGAGGAGGAGGAGGAGGAGGAGGAGGAGGAGGAGAAGCATCCCAAGAAAGGACCTGGGTCACGTGGTCACCCTTGGACGAATCACAGCAGCCATGAGGATGGTGTCCTCTGATTGGCTCAGCCTGGGTCAGGTGCCTTGCGCGCCAGGGATGTGTTCCCAGAAGTAAGAAAGGAGCGGGATGCTGTGCAGTTTTCTCCCCAGAGAGTCCTGCGTGTGGGTGGAGTAGGGGGAACAGTTCTCTGTGCTAGGTGCTGCGGATGGCAGGAAGCCACTGCTTACAAGTGCTACATCCTCAATGTGCCTTTGGTGCCAGGTTTATCCTAAAACGTTGTCTTTGTAGAAACAGCTCCACTTAATACAGCTTAATGCTGCCCAAATCCACCATCTTCAGACGCTGTTTGCAGAGCTTACGGCAGCTCTCACAGCAGGCAAAGCCCAGGCACAGTGACAGTCTCATTGGAGATCATGGATCTTTCCCTGCTCCTGCCTACTGTCTCCAGATTCAGCTGGGGCCTGGTCCCCCTGTACGCCTCTTGGATGCCAGGCCGCAGATCTCAAGGAGATTGGGGGATGCTGTATGTAAAGCAAAAAATGCCAGTGCTGGAAGGGACCTCAGGAATCACCTGGCCCATTTCATAGCTGGGGAGACTGAAGCCAAGAGAGAGCAAGGAACCTGCTTACCCAAGGACACAGAGCTCCTTGGGGAATGGTGTCTTCTTCAAGAAGCACCCTCAACCTGTGGGTACGGTAGGTCCTCAATAAATATTAAGTGAATGAATGAATGAACTGACATTTTAATCCGGACCTCTTGTTTCCCAGGCCCATATAACTCTCCTCCCTCTTGAACCTAAAAATCTTAATTTCTAGATCTAAAGTCCTTGTCCATTCTAAGGGGGATGGGTCCATGGCCAGGATGAGCGGGAGAGCTAGCTATATAGGTGCTGGGAGGACCAAAATGCTGACAATCCTAGCTGAAGTGAATGACAATTGGTATGTGGTATTGGGGCAGGCAGGTGGGGAGGACAGACTGGAGAGGGAGGAGTGTATACTCATCTTTTTATAATTTGGGATTTGATTTTGTGTGTGATAGACACAGCAGGGATCCCATTCTATCTGTTGGATGAGAAAACTGAAGCCCCAAGAAGTCAAATGATTTACTCAATCTTCCTCCCCATTTCCACCCCAGCCCCCAGCAGTTTGCAGTGGAGCTCAGACCCCTCCTCAGGGGTAGGTGATTTAGCTTCTGGCTCACAACCCTCTGTGGCAGATACTTGGGGCCTCATCCACATGCTCTCAGCACCTGCCACTCTGCCTGGGAGCTCTCCCTGTTGGTCATTCCCGGAACAGGCCAGACATGCTGGGAATTCACAGCCCCCTCCCTGGAGCAATCCTTAATCAGTGGCTGATGCCCTGACACCCAAGTTGGGGATACATACTCCACTTGTCTCATCCCCCAGCTGGCTTAACGCCAAGGCTGAACATACGTACCACACTGGTTCCCCAGCATGATCAAGACCCAGTTGCCCAACAGGGGTCACTTGCATGATAACATGCCATTCACTGTGTCCTCTCGTGCCCCGCTTTATTTCCATGCTCCCTGGCAGCATTTCCTGGGATGCTCTCCCAAATAAACTACTTGCACTTGAATTTTTGTCTTAGAGTCTGCTCATAGCTTAACCCAAACTAAGACAACCACCTTCTTTTAAAAAGAGAGTGGACCTGTTGACTAAATAATGACAAATACAGCCTATAAAAAACAAATCCAAGTCAGGCCTAGAATGCCACAATGCCTTCTTACTACCTGCCTGCCCCTTTCCTGCCACTCACCCTCACCAGTCCTACAAGTTTCTCCACCACCCACTAAAGAGGTCATTGCCTATGAGGGTGTCACAGGTCATGCTACTGAGAACCAGCACCATGCAAAGCTGACTCCATCCCTGAGCCCTGGGTGATAGTTTCCCATGGCTCTGAAAAGATGCCAGCAGTGAAGCGGCACCTGCTCTGCCTCCTCAGGCAGGTACTGAAATTTCCCTGTGCCACCTATGAGCCCAGCCTCATGTCACCCCATTTCTGGACCCTGTAGGATGATCTGTGCCTTGGTCTGAGGAACAGAATCATAGAGTCATGGAATACTGAGCAGAAGAGACCCACAGGGACTGAGTGCCTTGTCTCACACTCCCATTGTAAAGGGGAGGAGATGAGACCTGGGGAGATAAGGTCATGTCCAAAGTCACACCGTGTGTTGGGAATGGGGGTCTTGCCCAGGGTCACACAATGCATCAGGATTAGAATGGGGCAAAAACCCAGGCTTTTTTCTTTTGTTTCTAGTTTGATGTTTTTGGCTTTTTATAAAAAATTATGAAAAGAGGAGAGGGGAACATGGAAGAAGACCAAGAACATGGGATTTAAGGCGAGGCAGACGTTGACTTGAAACCCAATTTTGCTGACTGTTGACTGAATGACTTTAAACAACTTGCTCAGTACCATGTGCCTCAGTTTCCATGATTGTATAGTTGAGGTTCTATTAGTCATCCAACAGGGCTGTCAGAGATAACTGAGGCAGAAGGCCCCTGTTAGTAAGAGATACTCAATAAACACTGGTTGACTCTGAATCTAAAAAGAGATGCTGCCTATCTTTAGGCGCCTATGTGGGATAAACTCCAGGGAGGTTAAACAGAAATGTCCTCACCATCTCTGGAATCACTTCTGGAGAGTTCACACCAGGGTCTAGTGCAGAATTTTCAGATTGTATGCTTCAGAGTGTGAGAAAAGATGCATGTAAACAAGTAAGTTTGGAAAGAGTTCTTAAGTTTATGTACTGCAAGACTTCTCATGGCCTTTGCTTCTTAATGTGCTTTGTGCATATATAGCAGTTCCTGGTGTATCTCACCATGCAATTAATTTGTCAGGAGCCCTAAATGTCCCCCAGCAGTTGGGGCTGCTCCAGGCAACAGTTCGGGAAACAGTTGTTGGACTACTGGAAAGGCCACCTGACTGAAATGAGGAGCCTTTGGTTCTCATTTTATGTCTACCACTTACTCGTTGTATGACCTTAGACACATCCCTGACCCATATGGGCCTCGGTTTCCCCATCTGTAAAATGAGAGGCAGGCAATGGAATTCCTAAGGGTGCTTCCAGTTCTGATGTGCTGGTATCTCAAAGCTCCTCTCCTCCACCATTAGTTCCCTATTTTTAACCCTAGCAGACCCAATTCTGGCCAAAGACAGTGCTGGGAGAAGGCCGGAGGGTTCCCAGAGGGGATCCCAAGCAGGGATCATTGCTGGCCCCGATGTCTTGCCCCAGAAACATAGGCGGAACTGGTCGGAGCAGGGCCCTGCTAGCCTCCAGCCTGGAGACATGAGAGCTGCTCTCCACCCCTCCCTCCTCTTCTGCCCCCCTGCTGGGACAGTCAGCCGCTGGGGGATTAAGAGCAGGCACAGCGCCCATTCAAGCCATTCAGCAAGACAGGAAGCCAAGCGCGCTCCTGCCCGCCCCGCCTGTGCTGGGCAGGTCTGCAGGATTATGCACATTGTGTTGCGGACTTGCACAAAGGGAGCCCAGCCCACAGGGAAAGGCTGTGTCCAGGCCGGAATCCACCACCTGGTAGCTAGGGCAGGCTGCTGGGCTGCAGAGCTCGTCTGACCATCTGCTAAGCCAGAGGCTGCACCCTCACAGGTGCCTGGTGTTGCCCTTTACCTGCACAGTGGGTGGCTTGGGGCTCCCAGGGGCATGATGGGTGCAATCCCTCACAGTGTCTCCCAAGACAAGGTCCCCGCATCCGCACACAGTTTTAGCCTGAGTTCAGGAGTCTTTTCTCAGGACAATGCAGACATCGGCACAAAAGGCAGGTAGGTTGCAGGCGGCAGGCAGGTGAGGACAAGTTCATCTCCCTGAGCCAGAGGCTCCTGAAGGCCTCTAAGGAACTGGCATGTTCATTTTCTCTACCTCTTTACAGCCACCATCTAATCCTTAACCTGGACAAGCTGTACTTGGCTTCGAAGGCGACTCGAAGACAGAGATGTTCTCATCAGTTCCCAAGGGCCGAGGCCAGATCTGACTGGACAGCCCGGCTCTGCCGCAGGTCAGCAGGTCAGTCCCACCTGGCCACTTGAAGAGATGGGCATTCGCTACCTGGGATCCTATGGAAAAGATATGTGCTCCAGGTGGTGCAGAGTGCCCTGAACTTCATTCATTCCTAAATTCAGCCCTATCTGTGTACACCTGTACCATTACTGATGATGTTTGTCTTTTTATCAACTTACTTTTTAAATTGAAACAACTTCCTTGGCCCTTTGCTAAGCAATGATATCTGTGAAATCATGGGTCTTATGTGCTAGTAGTTCCTATCACAATAAAAATAATCCCCCAATCATAGAAAAAATGGCTTGGCCCTAGACTACCTACAGTCAGCTTTGGGCATCATCAGTGGTAAGTGAAGTAGAAAGAATGGATTGGGAGACTGTCATCAAGCCTCCTTCAGCTCTTTGGAACTGGGTTTATATGATACCAAGAATCCTCAATGCCACTCATTCCAAAATTCTCCACAGGCACCTAAGCCAGACCCTCAACAGTCATCACAGACCCCTCCTCCTTCCTCATTCCTCTGATGCAGGTGTTAGGTAGTCCTGCCTCCTGAACACCTTGCCCATCTGCCCCGTCCTTTCTCATCCATCCCAGTGGCCATTGCCTTGGTTCAGGCTTTCATCCACTCTCCCCAAATCCCCGAGGGAGCTGCTGGCTGGTCTGCTTGTTGCCTCCTAACCACCTCCAACCCACTCTCCACCCTGCAACCTGAGCCTTCTTTTCACCATGCATGTCAAAAGCGCCTGGAACACAGTAAACACTCGATTAATAATAGCTATAAACAGTTTTAAGGATGCAAATCTAGTTATGCCTCTTTACTGCTTAAAAGCTTTCCATGGTTTTCCTATAGACCTCAGGACACCAGAAATCCCTTAACCGGGTATAGAAGGCTCTTTCTGATCTAGCCCCTTCCTACTCTTTAGCCGTATCCTTCATCATTTCCAAACTCTATCCCTGTGCTCCAGTGAGACCAAAGTATGAGGCGTCCACATGTGCCATACTGTTTCATGCCTCTGTGTCTTCGCTGATTCTGCCTCTCCTTCCAGGGATGTCCCCCTCCCAGACCATCACTTCTTCTTCAGCCGGATCTTAGTAAATGGCATCATCCTCTCTGTATCTGTCAGGTTGTTCTGCATAACACACCACCCCAAAACATAGTAGCTTAAAACAAAACAAAAAAACACTGATCATTTCTCACAGGTCTGTAGCTTGGGTAGATGGTTCTTCTGGGCTGGGCTGGCCTCCCTCACGTGTGGGGCCTCAGCTGGGATGTGTGGGACAGCTGGGATGGCTAGACTCTCTCTTGACATGATCTTATCCTCCAGGAGGCTAGCTTGGACTTGTTTACATGGTGGACTCAGGTTCCCAGCAGTAAGAGAGAGGGCAAGCCCCATTGTGCAAGTGCTCCTGAAATCTCTGCTTGCATCACATTTGCAAAGGTCCACTGGCCAAAGCAAGTCATATGACAAAGCCTGACTTTGACAGTAGACAAAGAAGGCAACACCCAGATGGATACAGAAAGCAAGGGGCTGGGATCTTGAAGACAGAACAGAAGACACAGACTTCTTTAGGAATAAATTAACAAAGGTCTGCACTTGTCATGAACTTTGAGTAGTGTCCTAAGACACGCCTAAAGATGTTCTTAAAACATCGATAAACGCCCTGAGACAAGAAGTATCACCCTCCTGCAAGTGGCACAGGAGTCCAGAGGCAGATGTGTGGACATGGGACAAGACAGGCCCAGAACAGACCTGAATGGGGGCCTTTCCTTAGTTGGGTCATTCTTGATCCTTGGAGATTGGGACACACTGTCAAATACTAGGGTTTCTAGAGGCATGCCTGAAGGGATTATACCGTACTCCCAGGTTTTCAGGGTTCACTTGCTTGCCCCTCAACGTGGTGACACCATGTAAGGGAACTGATGGCTGCTCAGGCTGTATTGCCTTACGTACCCACAAAGCAGAGCTCCTGTGTGTAATCCTATGTCAGGATGACCCCTTGCTACTTGTGCTTATTTCTCACTCACAGTGAGTTGTACCCCAGCTACCCTCCATCCCAGAATCCCTCCAGCTCAGTTTTCCAACCACATCAGGACTCATGATAGCTGAAAGTGAGTTTACATTTTTGCAGTACTCCAGTATACCCTGGCTAGAGACTGCTGCTTTAGTCACATAGCTAAGCCAGTGGGGCCCTCCAACAAGAAGCTGGATGTCTGGCACAGCCCATCAGTTTATAGTGCATTGTATATATACTTAGATATAAATATGTTAAAAATATATGTGATTCTTATTTAATAATAGGCTTCATTCTTTTTTTAGTGGTCCCATTTATCTTAATAATTTTTTAACTGAGCTTCTGTGAATATAGTCTACTAGTAATGCCCTATATCTTGATCTTGGTATATACATATCTATCCCTTTGTGTCTGACTTCTTTTGTTCAGCATGTCTTTAAGGTTCATTCGTGTGGCTGCATATATCAGTAGTTTGTTCTTTTTTATTGCTGAGAAGTATTCTAGTCTGTGAGTATATTACAATTTGTTTTTGGACACTGGGCCATTTCTAGGTTAGGGATATTACACATAATGCTGCTATGAATATATACTCTTGTACTTTTCTTCTGGTGGACTACATTTGTCTGAGGTATATACCCAGGAGTGGGATGGCTGAATCATAGGATAGGTGTCTATTTAGCTGCAGTGTGTCATTTTAAAGAGCTTTTCCTTCATCAAGTCCCGCCAGGCACTGTTATATGGATTGGATTCTGCCTGAATGTCAGCCTGTATTCTAGTGCTCCAGATGGGCCCAACCAGAGCAGCAGCCCCCTTTACAGAATTCTGTCTTAATAAAGAGTTTTTCTACCTCGTCTATGCTATACAGTACATTGGCACTGTCTCACACTTTATGCAAACACCGTTTTACATTTCACCAGACCAAATGCTCCTTGAGGGCAGGTATTTCATCATCTCTGTAATCCCCCTTGCTTGGCAGGCAATAGATAATTAATGTTTAAAAATAAATAATAATTATTAGTTATCTGTTGTTGTGTGAGAAATGATGTTCAGGCTTGGTGGCTAACATTGGTTAGCGCCCAGCTTCTGTGGGTCTGAGATCTAAGAGCAGCTTAGCCAGGTGGTCTGGCTCAGAGTCTGTCATGAGATTGCAATCAAGGTATTGGCCAGAGCTTCAGGTCTCTGAAGGCTTGACTGGGGCTGGAGGATCCTCTTCCTAATTCACTCACTGCTAGTTGTTGGCTAGAGACCTGCAACCCTAAAGCGAGTGATTAGAGAGAGAGCAAGTAGCAAGCTGTAGCATCTTTTATGACCTGCTCTTTGAAGTCACACACGGTCACTTCTGCTTTACTGTATTCATTAGAAATGAGGCGCTACATCCAGTCAGTGCCCAAGAGGAGGAGAACTAAGCTCCACTCACTGAAGGGAGGAATATTAAAGAATTTGTAGACATATCCTAAAACCACCATCTCTAATAATAGCTAACATTTATTGAGTGCTTACTATGTGCCAGGTGCTATACTATTATTTTTCACAGAGTGTTTTGTTTAATTCTTATTATAACACCACAAGGGAGATATTATTTCCAATTTTTCAGGCAAGAAACTCAGGAGCTGAGACATTAAGGAATTTTCCCAATGTCCCACAGTAAATGACTGAGCTAGGATAGGAGCCCAGGGGTCAGACTCTCAGAGATTTTGCACCCAACCACTAAATAACACCATGAACAAGAGACCATGGATAATTCTATGCATTTAGGTTTCTCAGATGGAGTGGTGGGCTGAATGGCAGACCCAAAGATATGTCCATGTCCTAATTTCTGGAACCTGTGAACATTACCTTATTTGACAAAAGATGTGATTAGGATCCTGAGAGGAGGTGCTTAACCTGGATTATCCATGTAAGCCTTACATGCAGTCACATGCACCCTCATGAAAGAGAGCCAGAGGGAGTTTTACACAGACAGAGCAGGAGAAAACGGAGAGGAAAAGGTGATGTGAAGACAAAGTCAGAGATTGGAGTGATGCAGCCACAAGCCAAGGAATGCTGGCAGCAACCAGAAATTGGAAGAGTCCAGGCACACATCCTGTCCTATGCGTCCAGAGGAACTGCAGCCAAGCAGACACCTTGATTTGGGGCTTCTAGCCTCCAGAACTATTTATAAGGGAATAAACTGCTATAGTTTTAAGCCACCAAGTTGGTGGTTCTTTGTGACAGCAGCCAGAGGAAACTAATACAGATATAAAGTGTGTCCTATCTCCCTGTTTAGTGTTGCTCTTGATGGCTGAATGGAGTATTTCAGGTTTGTTAGCATGGTTCTTGTCTTTGGATCAGCTTGACATCTACTCACCCTGAAAGCAGTAGAAAAAATAAAATCAGGTTAAAAGGAGAGAAAGAACATTGTATAAGAACCACCTATATTATTATTGAACTTAAGTTGTACTCTGAGCTTCCTGGTAGCTGAAGCTAAAAGAGAATCAAGATGGATTATATAATTTTCATTTTCTGATAAAAAGGAACCACATCTGTTCTTCAAGAAACAAACATCTTTCCCTCATATTTTATTCTAAGAACAATTGAGCAAGTGTTTCTTCACACTGAACAAATCAAGAGATAAAAAAAATATCAAGTGACTTTGAGAAGATTGAGGGACTGTCCTCATTTGGAAGTTCTCATGTAATCCCTGGATAAGAACTTAGCCTGACAGAGAAACAAAGTTCAACATCACACAGCCTAGCGCCCAGGAATGACAGCTATATGGATGCAGGGTTCCAAAGTTCACAAAGTGCTTTTACAGCCATTATCCTACATGTGCTCCAACAGCTCCTGAAAGCCAGGCAGGGCAGACAGCGTAATCTGCATTTCACAGATATAGACACCAAGGCCAAGAGAGTGAAGAGATTAGATTGCCCCAAGCTGATGAGAGAAAGGGCTAGGTTTCAGTGAGGCTGCAAGAACTGGCTTCCAGGTTCTGCTTAGTCCAGATGCCTCCTATTGCTCTACAAGGATTTCATGCCCATCTGTCTTAACTCTCCAAGCACACTGAGCCTTTGTGGGAAGGGTCTTACTCACACTTCTTGGGAAGCCCCCAGTACCTATCCAGGGTAGTTGGTAAAAGTCCACACCTCACCCCCATACCATGCCTGGTCCTTTAGATCAGGTCCCAAGCCCACTGAGAAGAGTCTCTTAAAGGAGTGGAGTTGGAGAGAGGGCTAATTGTGGGGCTCAGACCAAGCATGAGAGAGATCTAGGAGTGAGGGTGATACCAGCCCAGCTGGGGTGTGGCCAGGGCGCTGTCCGCCCTGCAGTGCTGACCAGCAGCAGATTTCTGGGGAAAATGGGACCCCGGGGGGAGACAGGTTTGGTCTTCCCATCTCCCATCCTTCATGACCAGAGGCTGATGGTGTTGGAGTCATTTCATCACCTGAGGGACCAGGAGGAGAAGAAAAGGGACTGGCCACTTCTGCTCCCTTCCCTCACTTTCTCTCCACTCCATACCTTCTGGTGCCTGTCTCCCCATTCATCCTCTTCTTTTGTTCCATTCTCATCTCCTTGACATTCCTCTGGAGTCACTTTCTTTCTACTCTCCTCTATGCCTGTCTGCTGTTTCTTCTGTCCTTCCTCTTTCCTCTTAACTCACCAGCTGTGCAACTCTTACAAGTTTTTTATCGCTGAGTGAAAGCCCTGATCTCATAGGGTGGTTGCAAAGCTCTGTGGCCAGTATAGAAAAAATGCCCAATCCAAGTGCATTACCCTCACCCATTTATTTCCCTTTCTCCCAGGGTGGGTGGAGATACCAAATTAGCTCCCTTTGCCTCCCACAACAGAGCCCAGCATCCTGACTGCTCAGCAACCACTGGAGAAAGCCTTGGGGCATGATCATCCTCCTCCACCTGAGGGGACAGACCCTGGTCCAGAGAGCCTGGCTGCATACAGCTAAGGGGAGACAGATGACAGATGATGTTTGATGAAGATCTATAAAGAGGAAGGGAAAGGAATCATGTATTTACCACACACCCATTGTGTGCTAGGCATGGGGGTAAGCATTTTATGTGCATTATCACATGTGGTCTTTGTGAGAACCCTATGGAAGCAGGTACTATTATTAGCATACTTATTAACAGATGAGTAGAGAGATTCAGAGAGGTGAAGTGACTGTCCCTGGGCCACACAGCTATTAAGTGAAGATAACCTGGTAACTTGTTAACAGATGAGTAAAGAGATTCAGAGAGGTGAAGTGACTGTCCCACAGCTTTTAACTGAAGGGTCACTGTGGTTGACTTTTAACTGTGGGTCACACAGCTTTTAACTGAAGATAGGTCATTCTGACTCTAAATGCCATGATCTTTAACTTTTTTCCTCTGGGAAAATATAAATATAGAAAAGTAGACAGAATAGCATAATGAACCCCCATGCACCTATCACCTAGCTTTAGCAATCAACCCTTGGCCAATCTTGTTTCACCCCTACCCACACCCACATCACCCTTTCCTTATTTTGAGGCATATTTCAGATATCAAATAGTTTTATCCATAAATATGTCAGTAATTGCCTTTAAGAGATAAAGTTAATTTTTAAAACATAGCCAAAATACCCTTACAATGCCATAAAATGTTGCAATAACTTAAGATTATCCAATAATAAGGCAGCCTTCACATTTCCATTCATTGTCCTGCTTCTCTGCTCTCCCTTTCTGCCTCTTTTAATAACGATAATGATACCTCTTCCATTGCAAAGCCCTTCCACACAAATTTTCCTATTTAATGTTCATATCGGCCTTTGGAGGACTTTCTCCCTCTTCATTCAAAGAGGTGAATGGACTTGCCCACAGTCACACAGTAGGTTAGGGCCAGAGCTTGATCCATGTCTCTCAGCCCTTGCTTCTCTCTACCCCACAGCCCCCAACATGGGAGATTTCAACTGTCATGCTTAGAGGCTCAGGGGGGGCCTGTGGAGTAGACTGAGAGACACGCCCCCCAATGGCAGCAGGCTGGACAAAATGTGTTCCCAGCTGGGGAGGGACAGCCAAGTTCCTTTCTCTGGGTAACAACAGGACTAATTCCATGGCTCAGGCTTTTTTGCATGCAATAGCTCCCCAAAGCCTGGGCAGTGGCTAGGGCTTACCACTTAGCCTCCTGAGCGGCATGCCTTAAGTCCCCTGCACTATGGGAGATTGGATGCTGAAGCCCAAAGGGCAGGCACAATAGCCAGATCACTCAGCCAACCTTACCCTAATTCTACTTTTTGCCTAAGTGCAGGTGGAGGGCAAAGGTCTCTCTGTTTTTCTCCTGGGAACCTCCTTGCCTAGCCAGCCCTGCACATGCAAAGAATGCCAAGGATTCCATTCTAAATCCCCTGGCTTTCATGGCTAATTCTCCCATTAGACTTCAGGCTACAGAGCAAACCCCTGGCCTGGCATTCAAGGCCCTCACTCTGCCCAACACCACTGATGTAACCTATCAGAGATCCAGGGGACCATGGTACAATTTCAAGGGGGACACACAAAGCTTTATGCTAGCCAATTCCCCAAATTCTCCAGTTAGAGCTTTGCTTCTTTAGCTTTAGACTATGTTCTTTGTTTAAATGCAAGCATTGTTCCTGCCAGCAGTGTGCCATAAGTCTCTTTCCATAGCTCAAATTTAATGTCCTAGTAATAACACTTGCTGTTTGCTTCCCCATATAGACCATGGCATTTCATTTCTCCACACCTTTGCTCATACTGCTTCCTCTACCTGGAACCTTACTGCTTCTTTCTTCATCCACTAACTGCCAACGGTGCCTGAACTCAGCTGAGGCATCACCCCCTCTGGGAACCTTCCTGAATGCCTCCCTCCTCTTCTGGCCTTCCCACCCACTACATTGGATGGAGGGCCCTTTCATGGGTTTAACTTGACTATACCACCTATCTCTCTGTATCCTAGCCAGCGCATTGTGAGCCCCTCAAGAGCAGAGACCAATGTTGTTCATCTTGGTCTTCTCCGAGGCCTGAACACAGAGCCTAGCATATAGTAGGATCTCAATGTAAGGTGCTTGTTGAAATACATTATGTCACTGAACCCTCACCACAGCTCTGTGAGCTAGGCTGCTCAGGAATGGTGATTCCTCCCATTTCACAGAAGTGGAGGTTGAGACTTGGGAGAGGCAAGGTGCAGTGTCCTGGGAACCCAGTGCTGAGAGGGGGCCACCACTCCTACCTCTGTCTCCTGCCTCCCAGTCCAGCTGCTCAGGCTGCTGCCTTCCCAGATGTGGCCTGAATGCCCAGGACAGAGGAGGTGAGACCACACAGAGCAGGAGGCAGTGCCTCTGGGCACTGTGGAGTAAGCACCTGTGCCCAAACGCCTCCAGCACAACCCCATCACCACAGGGCAAAGCCTCAATTTTCATCCTGGCCTCAGGGCCTCCCACGACCTTCCCCAAGCCCACCTCTCCAGCTTCATCCTTTACAGTTACCTCTCAGATGCCCCTGCTGCCACCACATCTGCCTACTCACCCTTCTTTGGGCTCATCTGAAGTTTCAGGACCCTATGCTCAGTGCCCAAACTCTGTCCTCATCATGTCCTGAGACCCTGTGATCAGCACAACTGGATGAAGAGGTGGGGCAGATGTTCACAGGAGTCTTCCAATGTCAGGGTGACAAGGCAGCCTAGTGCTCAACACAAACAAAGCAACCAGCATTTCCCACACAGGGCTCATGGAATACCAGCATCCTTAAGAAACGCTTCTAACTACTTCTCCACAAAAGAGCCACATGGACAATATAATAGTGACTTTCCATGTGTTGAGTGCTTATATTTCAGGCACAGTGCAGAGCATTTTACATGCAATGCTGCATTTCATCCCTACAATAATGAATGCTAACAGGCAGGCTCCAGCTTTTCTCTGAACTACAAATGAGAAACCCAGTCAGAGAGGCTAGTGAATTTCCCCATGGCCACACAGCTAGAAAGTAGCAGAACCAGGATTCAAACCCTAGCTGGTGTTGTCAGCCACTTTGTGAACCCACCTTTGTCTGTCTACTACTCTGGCCCTTGAGGAAATACAAGGTGTAATTCACATGTTACACATCCTGAGGATTTTTATTTAAATTTAAGTAAATATTTGAGGCTGGAACACCCCCCTTCTCATCATCACCTTTTGTTTTACTGAATCCTAGTCACATCTCACAGAATGTAATGTTTCCCTGAATAGTTTGTGAATGTTGCGCTAGAAAATATCACCTGGTACTGTCCTAACAACCTGAGAGCTTGGGCTGGAGCTGTTGAAGAAACCCTGGAGACCTCTGAGCAGACCCTCTATACTGTACACATGGGGTTCTGAGCGTCAGACGATGGCAAGTGCTCTTTGCACAGCAAGTGAGGAGAGGGAGCAGGTTTCTGACTCCCTCCTTAGGGCCAAGAAAGGTCTTGACTCAAGGCTGGCTGGTGGGGCTGGCAGTGTGGAAACCTCTCAGCAAGTGGAATTCACACACCATCCTGTAGAGGCCGCACAGGCTTCAAAAGATGGAAAATGCTGGAAGCAGCACCATATTACTGAAAAAAACGTCCCTAAGATCCGAGGACCACAAAGCAAGATGGTTCCAGAGATCATATCAAATTTAATACCTCCAACACAAAGGCACAAAGGCCCAGAGAGGGAACTGGACTTGTCCAAGGCCACACAGCAAGTTCAAAGCACAGCTGGAAATAGAATTGAAGTCTCCTGCCTCCTGCTCCAAGACTCTGTCTGGCCTTTCCTGTAACTGCTGTTACATGCATCTGTCTCCTCAGCCTGCCCACAGGCCCCTCAAGAGCAAAGACAGTGTCCAATTCACGCCTGATTTCCTGCCAACTGACATTTAGGGCTAAAGAAATATTGACTAAGAGAACAAATAAATAAAACAGTTTATTTTTATCAAAAACTCTATTTCTCAGCTTGATCATCTACAAGGCTGAGATTAACTTTTGGCTGCTTCTGAAAATGACTGTATCCTCAAAGGATAAACATTTGCTAGCAAAGAATAATAGCAACACTTGTGCTTAACATATGTGTGTACACACACACACACACACACACACACACACACACACACCCCAAACACTCTAAAATGCTCTAAGCATTTTACCTATATTAACTTATTTAAATCTCAGTGACCATAAAAGGTAAGTGTCATTATTCTCACCTCCATTTTGTAGATGAGGAAAAGAAGTGTCACAAAGAGGCTAGGTAACTTGTGCAGTCACACAGCTAATAAATAATAGAATCAGGATTTGAACCCAGGTAACACCAAAAGCTATATTCTTAACCACTATATTGCACTACCTTTCAAAGGTGCTGTCTTTGCCAAACATGTCCTATGTGCCAGGCACCATATTAAAGAATCATTTATATTACCTGTAATGCTCATAGCAAGACTCTGAGAAAAATAAGGTATTTCATGTTACAGTTGGAAAAATAGAGGCCCAGAGATATAAAAGGATTTAGTTGTCTAAAGCCACATAGCTAAGAAGTAACAGACTTGGGAATTGAAGCCATCAATTCTAGTGATATGCGTGTTGTCATCTTCCATGGTTTATGACTACACTGTCATAAGTAATTCAGTCAAAACTTAAGTAAAAGCCAATACACTGTGTCATCTTCCATAATATCATGTGAAATATTTTCCTTTCAACATAGACATATCTTCCTTCTTTTGACTGGTTTTGTTTCAAAGTTTAGTCATTCATTAATTCATTTGTTCATGCAAATACTTATTGGAACATACACACACACACCAGCACCTGCGATGAAGGATATGACAATAAACAGGACACTGTCCCTACTAACCCTACCTTCATAAAGCCTACATTCCAGTAAGACAAATCACCATAGAACAATTCATTTCACAATTAGTTAGCCACTTATAATGGTAGTAAATCCTACAAAGAAGAGGTAGAGAGAGCTATACTATGATTAACTTGCTCAGAGTAGAAAGTTCTGGTTAATCTGCTGAATGTTTTGAAAGCTATCATTAAAATTAAATTCCATAGCTCCATATGGCAATTATAAAAAAAAAAAGAACAGGCAGATATAAGTTCTTGTTTATCTGAGGGAAATAAAAAGGAATTATTGATCAACACACATTCCTGGAAAACAAGTGAAGATAAGAGATATTCAATGAGAATGTTTTCTGAGTGGCTACTATGTGATGGAACTCTCAGAGGTGGGGGGGATTCCCACCAATGCCCTTAAGGAGGAGTTATTACCCCAATTTAAAGAGGAAGAACCAAAGATACAGAGAAGTTAACCAATGTTTTGAAGATCAATCACACAGTTACCAAGTAGAACCAGGATTCAAGCCCAGATTGACGTGACAGCAACACTCAGAATCTTTCCCTGAACTAAACTGTACTTTTTTTTTTTTTATCTTAAAAGCCGATCAGCTAAGAGTTGAAACTCTGGACTCTGACATCATAGGTATGCAAAGTCTTCTTGCAAATACCATCTCTCCTCCATGGGGCCCTGCAGAAGAAACACTGCATTTTCTGGGAACCATGAGAATCAAAATGAGAAGATCCCGCATGATGCAAACCACACTTGTGGGGGGGACTGTTAATTACTGGAATGATTGCATTCCTTTCCCCTGAGATACAGGCTTCTTGAACAAAAAGCTTTAATATTTTGGTTATGCAAATGGAGAAAGCATTCTCCATCTCTCAAATAAGATGCCTGAGTGGGGTCTCTTCTCAGCCTTTTTTACAACTTAAGCATTTTCCTTCTCTAAGGCAATTCCACCTCTTGGTGTGGCCAAAACCTTGCCCAAAGTTTCTGGCCCCAATTTGAGAAGCAAAACTATTTCCTATTAATCCAGGTTTCTCATAATTTGAAAGGGACAATGGAGCTTCACTTTTTGTTTGAAGAAAAAAAGGGCTCATCCTCCGGCCTGGGGACAATCTTCATCCGATGGCCCACATGGGCCTGACTCCACAAATGTCATTTCCCATCAATGACAAACACTTCAGAGCATTTCCCAACACCGAGGATGAATCCAACTCTGGAATAGGTAAGTGTAGAATAGGTCAAGGCAGTCGTGCCCTGACCAACATGCCTTCCTGGAAGCCTGCTGCTCCCACCAGCCCCAGCTGACTGCGCCACGGGGGTCTGGGAACCTGAGTGTCCAGTGAGCTGCTGCTCCTGAAGCAGACATTCTGCCTTCTTGAGAGTGAACAGGAAAGAGGGCACCTGGACAGGCGTGTACGAACAGCCCTCCTTCCTAAGGAGCTTGCCTTTCAGGTTTCCTAAGAGTTGATGTACCTGTGGATTCTATAATGAGAAGGGATTTGTTTGTTGAAGGATCTTTTCAGCTTTATTGCTTAACTCAAAGGTGAGAAGGGGGTGGAGGCAAGATGAGAATTACTCTCCTTTGCTTTCCTTTGCCTTCCCAAATAGTCCAAATTTAAGCTTTGTCTGCAGCTGCCCTGAAATAGCAGCCAAGACAGTTTTATGGATAGAGAGCCAGAAGCTCTAGTCCTGGGTTGGCCCCCTAACCCATGTGACCAGGGGCAAACCCTTCCCTTCCTGTGGGCTAGAGTTCCCATGTGTTCAATGAGAAGGTGGGTACTATTAGCTGTGTCTCATCTGTACAATGGGCATTGCATCAAACAACTGACTTCACCTTCCTGGTTGTTAGAAGGATCAACATGCAATAATATCAAGTAAACTGGATCTGAGCACTGAAGGCTTAATTTTGACAGTGTGTATGTTAGAACTATACAGCAGGGGCAAGTTCTCATTGGCTTTGAAATTTCCTTCGTGGTAACTATCAACTTCCTTGTGCAACAAATATAATTTATTTTGTTTTATAACTTTTTTATTTTGGAAAACTTTTCAATTTACAGAAAAGTTGCAAAAGATAAAACAGAGAGTTCCCATTTACCTTTTGTCCAACTTCCCCTGATACTAACATCTTACATAGCCACTGTACAATTACCAAAACTAAGAAATTAACAGTGGCACAAAACTCTTAACTAAATTACAGACTTCACTGAGATTTCACAAATTTTTCTACTTATGTCCTTTTTTTTAGTTCCAAAATCCAATGCAGGGTCACACATTACATTTGGTCACCATGCCTTCTTACTCACCTCCAATCAGTTTCTCGGTCTTTCCTTTATTTATTTTTTCATTATCTTGACATTTTTGGAGAGCACTGCTCAGCTATTTTGTAGAATATCCTCAACTTGGTTTTGTCTGATGTTTTCTCCTTACATGACAGAGCTAATGCATTTTTCGGAAGAATGTCACACAGACAAAGGTCCCTCCTCATTGCATCAGGTCCGTCTGCTCAGAGAAGATAGTGACTGACTTCAGCCTACACTTCACTTGAAGTTCAAGTGGTGAGGAATTAAACTCCACCTCCTGAGGAAGGAATATCAAAGAGTTTGTGGCCATATGCAAAAACTACCACATTTGGGGAGAGGCCCCTTGAGGCTATAAAAATATCCTGTTTCTCCTTAGGGCTTCCACCTTCCAATTTTATCATCATCAGTGGATCTTGCGATTATTACTGTGGTATTCTCATGGTGTTTTTCTATTTCCCTCATTCCTTCCATATTTATTATTTGGAATTCTTCTGTAAGGAAGATTTGGCTCTTCTTCCTTATTTTATATCAGTATGGACTCATGGATATTTTTGTTGTTGTTCTTGAAGTTATAATCCAATATTACATGTATTTACTTTAGCCACTGGAAGATCTTTTGGGTAGACTCATGTCCTTTTGACATGTGCCATCTTACTACTTCCTTAGTTTCTAGCACTACTTTAGCCTTTAGGACCATCTTGTATTTTCCTTACCTAGTCCTGTAACTGGCAGTTTCACCAGGGGAACCTGGCTCATTTTGTTGAAGAATGGCATCTAGGAACCAAGGTCTGGAGTCCGAATGTGCTCATGGCTACTGGGGTGTCACTGCTTCGAGGCCCCCTCAGCAGACTGAGCAAGGAAATATAGATATATGATAACCCCTGTGTACACACGTATCTATATTTGCTCCTGTATCTATCTTGTATATATATTTAAATTAGGGCAGCTGGGTGCCAAGTTGGTTAAGTGTCCAACTCTTAACTTTGGTTCAGGTCATGATCTCACGTTTCATGAGACTGAGTTCCGCACAGGGCTCCACGCTGTCAGTGTGGGATTCTCTCTCCTCCTCTCTCTTTATTCCCCTCCCCTGCTTGTGTGCTCTCTCTCAAAACAAATAAATAAACAAAAAAATAATAAAACGGACATGAATTCATACTGATACCTCCAACTCTAATCTATTCCCACAGGGCTCAATCTAGTCTTCCCCATGCTCATGTGTGACTTCTTTCTCTGAGGTGAGAAACCTGGCTCCCATTATGTATGATTTATTAATTTGTTACACCTTCATTAATTTGTGCCACCATTGGTTGTGTCAATGTGAGGCACTCACTTAACCTCTCTTTCATCTCAATTTATTCATCTATAAAACCAGAATAATAACCTCTGTCCTACCTGCTTTGTAGCCCTGATAAGAATTAAAGGAGACAGAGTATATAAGGGGTTGAAAAATGGCCTAGCGCTCAACTGTCTGATGTTATCATAACATCATGGTCCCTGAGCTGCAGATGGCAGCTGTTGTCTTCTGAGTCTTGTCCTGCTCTAAGGCACATACAAGGGTCACAAGTGTCCACTCTTTTCCGCATCCAATTCAGTGAGTCTGATCCAGGCCAAGCTGGGAGGGAGCCTAGTCTCCAGTTAAACAAACATGGACACTAAGAGCATCTGGGCTCCTGGAGGCTCTCACAACCTGCTGGGGCATTTCAGCCCAGCTAGTCTGGCCAGAGCCAAAGCTCCACACTGGCCTTTGCCCTCAGCTCTCTCTTCTTCCACAAGGAGCAGACCTCTGGTGGGGGGACGGGGCTCTCCCTTCGTTGGGAAGATCCCCAGCAGCCTGAGATGGTAGGCCTTGCTCTTGCTTTGTTTGTAGATGGGCAGGGCCCATTCCTTTCTCTGGTCTTCAGTTTTCCTACCTGTAAAATGAGCATGTTGGATTAGGTCAGAAGTCACAAACTGATAGCTAGATGCAGCAGACATGTGTTGTATTTGGTCCATGGGGCACTTTCAGTATTTTTTTTTTTAATTAATAGCCCTTACTTTGAAAAAAAATGTTTATTGGGGCGCCTGGGTGGCGCAGTTGGTTAAGCGTCCAACTCTTGATCTTGGCTCAGGTCATGACACACAGTCCATGGGTTCAAGCCCCACATCAGGCTCTGTGCTGATGGTGTGGAGCCTGCTTGGGATTCTGTCTTTCCTTCTCTCTGCCCCTCCCCTGCTTGTGCTTATTCTCTCTCTCAAAATAAATAAATAAACTTAATAAAAACATTTTTTAATCACTTAATTAAAATTTTTTTTAATATTTTTTTTAATTTTTTTTCAACGTTTTTTATTTATTTTTTGGGGGACAGAGAGAAACAGAGCATGAACGGGGGAGGGGCAGAGAGAGAGGGAGACACAGCATCGGAAACAGGCTCCAGGCTCAGAGCCATCAGCCCAGAGCCCGACGCGGGGCTCGAACTCACAGACCGCGAGATCGTGACCTGGCTGAAGTCGGACGCTTAACCAACTGCGCCACCCAGGTGCCCCTAAATATTTATTTCGAGAGAGAGAGAGAGGGAGAATCCCAAGCAGGCTCCACATTGTCAGCGCAGAACCTGATGCAGGGCTCGAACTCACAAACTGTGGGATCATGACCTGAGCTGAAATCAAGAGTCAGACACTTAACTGACTGAGCCACCCAGGCATCCCAATGGCCCTTATTTTTAAAGCAGTTTTAGGGGCACCTGGGTGGCTGAGTCGGTTAAGCATTCAACTTTGGCTTAGGTCATGATCTCATGGTTCATGAGTTTGAACCCCACATGGGGCTTTCGGCTGTCAGGGCAGAGCCTGCTTCAGATCCTCTGCCCCCCCCCCACCTCCAAAAAATAAATAAACATTTAAAAAAATAAATAAAGCAGTTTTAGATTTACAGAAAATTTAGTGGGAAGCAAAGTTCCCATGTGCCTCCTCTCTCTCCCTCCAGTTTAACAGTTTCTTCTATTATTAACATCTTGCATATTAATATGGTACATTTGTTGCAACTGATTGACCAACATATTACATTATTATGAATTTAAGCCCATAACCTACATTAGGGTTCAATCTTTGTGTTGTACAGTTCTATGGGTTGTGACAGATGTATAATGTCATGTATTCACCATTACAGCCACATAGGAATAGTTTTACTGCCCTCAGAGTTCCCTGTATTTCATCTGTTTGTACTCTCCCATTCCCCCAAGCCTCTGGCAACCACTGATCTTTTCATCGTCTATAAAGTTTTGTCTTTTCTATCATACCCTATGTTTGGAATCATACAATATGTAGCGTTTTCAGACTGGCTTCTTTCCCTCAGTGATATGCACTAAAGGGTCCCCCATGTCTTTTCATGGCATGCTAGTGCATGTCTTTTTACTGTTGAGTAATATTCCACTGCAAGGATGTACCACAGTTCCCTTACACATTTACTACTATGAATTTAAGCTAGAATAATTTGCCAATAGTTAAGAATGAAAGGCATCATATTGATGTCCATATTTTCAGCTTCTCTTAAAAACGAAGCTTTGGGGGGTGCCTGGGTGTCTCAGTTGGTTGAGCATCTGACTCTTGAATTTAGCTCAGGTCATGATCCCAGGGTAGTGGGACTGAGCCCTGCACCAGGCTCCACAATGAGTGTGGAGCCAGCTTGGGATTCTTGCTCTCCCTCTGCCCCTTTGCCCCTCTCCCACACTTGTGCTCTCTCTCTCTCTCTCTCTCTCTCTCTCTCTCTCTAAAAAAGAGAAGCTTTGGTAATGCTGGGTCTATCTTTGCAGATGGCAACAAATAGCTGGAGTTGAACAGTAGCAGTCCTCTTTGGATGGGCCATGGTGACCTGCTCGCTACAATCCCCTCCTGTCCTCCTTATGTGACCCACCAGGTCCTGTTAAGCATTTAGACCAAGTTTTGCATCTTATTAGCAGAATGACTTCAGGCAAATGTGCTGTTTTCCATTTGCACCACTCCTATACCTCAATCCTGTCTCAGCCCTTTTCTGTCCTGCTCTGTGTTCTGAGACACTGACTCTGCAGACTGCATTCCCCAGGCTCCCTTGCTGGGCACTGGGCACTGCCCTCTCTGGGGCCCTCTCTGGGCAACCCTCTCTTTGCCCCTTGCCACTGTGGCTAGCCTCTGGGTTTCCCAACCTCTCGTTTATCCCCTTAACCGTGTTACTCTCCTTTCATTGAAGTCTCTCTATTTGAACCATCCTACCTGATTCTGTTTCTTGTTGAGATGGATACACGTTGCTTATTTTCTCTGTGCCTCGGCTTCCTCACCTGAACATGGAAATCATGTTAATGCCCACTTCATAGGGATGATGCAACAATTAAATGAGAAAATGTATATGTGATGCCCAGCACACTGCCTGACATGTATAAGTGCTCAATGAATTCTCATTAGTATTGTTATCATCTGAATTTATGACCCTAGGGCTACATAATCTGAATAGGCCCTTACAGCATGGAGAGTATATGAATGGGGGATTAGCTACACAAAACATAAATCTGCTAATAAATTGCCAGAGACTATTTTACTCTTTTGAGCCCAAAGTTGAGTGGAAGCGCGGACAGTATAAGTTGTAATTATCTCTTGCAAGGTGCTGTGCCCTTCATAGAGAACTCTGATACCCAACCTTGCCTCACGTGATGGCAGCCACATGGAACTCTCATCCTGCGTATAGATAACAGCTAACATTTATGGAGCCCTTTTCTATACCTATTTCTATACCTATTTTCTATTTCTATATAATCCAAGCCTTTATATGTGAAATTACCCAATCACTGCACACCAGTGCCTCTACAGATGAGACAAGACAAAGTGACTTGTCCAAGGTCACAGAGTAACTTGTCAAACTGGGACTGAATTCACGTCTCCTGCACTACACACCCTACCTCTTCGTGGACAAGGACTCTGCCACCACACTGACCAGCATTTTCCTTACCACAAGAATCTTCTCACTTCTAAACTGAAGCTTCATTCAGTGTTACAAATCCCTCAATCACGTTAGCAAGGATCAGGAGAAATGTAAAGTGATGTTACTAAGGGTGGGGTCAAAGCCTACCCTCGACCTCCCCTTTTCCTTGCCAGGCTCCAGCAAACAGCTCCTGCACCTTTACTTTCTGATGCTGACCAGGCTCACGGAGCCTGCACCCAGGCTGACCTCTGATGTGTGTCCTTGCGGAACAGGAAAGACCCAGTCAGGTTGAGGAGCCCAGTGAGGAGGAGGCAAAAAGTGAGGCTCATACAAAAAAATCAAATCCTTCTGTTCAGATGTCAGCACAACAAATACTTATGGAATAAAGGAAAGCAGGGATGAAAAAGTCAATCAACCCACTGGAGCAACAGAGCTGGGTAATCTGCAGGGTCTGGACCCACATCCTGCTTCCTACCACTTCAGGCTCCTCCCCTGTGGACTGTGCTACTGCCCACCTGCCTTCTGGAAGTCATCTTGAAGACTGAAGGACATCACACATACATAGTACCCAGCCCCCAGTGGGCCCTCAGTGAGGGCTGACTTTGCCCCTCTGCCTTGTTTCACATCATCCCCACATGTTCCCTGACTTTTCTCAGCTCTCTAGAAACTTATTCTGGGTGATTATAGCAATGATATCTATGGATTATTATATTTGGGATTTTTAGAAAGCAAAAGGCTTTCTAAATCCTTTCCAAGTTCTAAATCCTTGGAAATATATATCTGTGTGTCTCAGCATTCAATGCATTGCTAACATGGTAGGTGCTTAAGGAATATTAGTTGATTTAACTATTTTAAGTGTAGATACTTAAAGATGGGATCACTGTCAACTCCCTCATACTCTTAGTAGGCACTTTGACATTTATGTCATCTCCAGAGCCCCCAGCCACCTAGGAGGTGGGCTGGAAAGTATACATTTATCCCTATTTTATGGATGGGAAAACCAAGTCTCTGTGGGGTTAGGCAACCTGTCAAAGGTCACAGAAGTCTCCTGATTCAAAATTCAGTGGTCTTTATATGCTCATGGGCTGTCTGCTCATCTGTGGTTGGGAAGGAAGGGGTATCTTTGAGCTTGCCTCCCAGTGATGCATGTCTCAACCACAGAAGCTAAGTTCCAGTGAGGTGAAGCACTTTACCCAGGATGCACCACAGTAGGAGCCAAGTTGAGACAAAACCCAGGTTCTCCAATTATTTCCTTTGGGTTCTTCTCATTTTTCTATGTGCCTTAGATCCAAATGGAAATAGACATAAGGCAGGGAGTACTAAGGGATAACAAAATGAGACAAATACTTTAGGTCCTCAGACTCCTGATAAATCAAATTCCCCCAGAGAGCGACCAAGACAAGAGTCTCCAGACCCAGGGTTCTACCTTCCCAAAGGACCCAAAGCTGAGATGTCTCCCTGGAGGCTGACCTACCTGCCTGAGAGCTCAGAGATGGCATCCAAGTCCCAGGGCCCCTCAGTGAAGCCAAGCATGGGGACTCCAGGGCAACCGGCTGCACACAACACCCTCTCTAGCACTGCTCCTGACCTAGATGTCACGGGTGAGTGGATACCCAAGTAGGTACTGAGAAAGAGAGGTGGGCCAGGGCTCCAGAGGACACTTGACTTATCTCTCAGTGGAGCCAGGGACATGCTCCAGTGATGCCCATGGCTACTTCCTCTGAGGGCACACTGCCTCTCTGGAGCCTACCTTTGGGAGCCCTACCAGTGGGAGGTAGTCCAGGGGTCCTGCCCTGACCTGAGCAGCCAGAGGGAGCTGGGTGAGCAGAGAGTCATGGAAAAAGTGTATACTTACTCAACAGTCGCCAACTACCTGCTGTCAGACTGCACTGTGAACTAGGGATTCCTTGGTAAATTGGGCACAATGTTCACCCTTGACAATCTGTAAGATTTGTATCCAAGTAACCAAAATACAAAGCAGAGACTGGTAGGGCCCTAGAAGAAGGGCCTGAGTCATGCTGCCTGGCCTGATCTTAGCCCAGTCCTGTGATGCTGGGTGACCCTGAGCAAGTGGCTTAACCTCTCCAATCTCAGTGTCCCTCATCCACAAGCTACTCTAAAAATGAAAAAAGAGGGGTGCCTGGTGGCTCAGTCAGTTAAGTGTCTGATTAATGATTTTGGTTCAGGTCATGATCTCATGGTTCGTAAGTTTGAGCCCCACATCAGGCTCTGTGCTGACAGTGTGGGGCCTGCTTGGGATTCTGTCTCTCCCTCTCTCTCTCTCCACCCCCCCCCCACCCCATGTGTGTTCTCTCTCTCTTTCTCTATCTCAAAATAAATAAATAAGCCTTAAAAATTTTTTTAAATATGGTTTTTGGTACTATTGTAAATGGGATAAATTCCTTGATTTCTCTTTCTGTTGCTTCATTATTGGTGTATAGAAGTAGAAATGATTTCTGTGCATTGATTTTATATCCTGTGACTTTCCTGAATTCATGGATCAGTTCTAGCAATTTTTTGGTGGAATCTTTTGGGTTTTCCATATAAAGTATCATGTCTGTGAAGAGTAAAAGTTTGATGTCCTCCTTGCTGATTTGGATGCCTTTTATTTTTGTGTTGTCTGATTGTTGAGGCTAGGACTTCCAATACCATGTTGAATAACAATGGCAAGAGGGACATCCCTGCCGTGTTCCTGACCTTAGAGGGAAAGCTCTCAGTTTTTCCCCATTGAGGATGATATTAGCAGTGGGTCTTTCATATATGGCTTTTATGATCTTGAGGTATGATCCTTCTATTCTTACTTTCTTGACGGTTTTTATCAAGAAAGGATGCTGTATTGTGTCAAATGCTTTCTCTGCATCTATTGAAAGGCTCATGTGGTTCTTGTCCTTTTTTTAATTGATGTGATGTATTACATTGATTGTTTTGTGTATATTGAACCAGCCCTGCATCCCAGGTATAAATCCCACTTGGTCGTGGCGAACAATTCTTTTAATGTATTCTTGGATCCAGTTGGCTAGTATCTTGAGGATTTTTGCATCCATGTTCATCAGGGAAATTGGTCTGTAGTTCTCCTTTTTAGTGGGGTCTTTGTCTGGTTTTAGAATCCAGGTAATCCTGGCTTCATAGAACTAACTTGTAAGTTTTCCTTCCATTTCTATGTTTTGGAACAGCTTCAAAAGAATAGGTGTTAATTCTTCTTTAAATGTTTGGTAGAGAAAAAAAAAATTTTTTTTTAAATGTTTGGTAGAATTCCCCTGGAAAAGCCATCCAGTCCTGGACTCGTTTTTTGGGAGATTTTTGATTATTAATTCAATTTCTTTACTGGTTATGGGTCTGTTGAAATTTTCTATTTCTTCTTGTTTCAGTTGTGGTAGTTTATATGTTTCTAGGATGTGTCCATTTCTTCCAGATTGCCCAGTAAAATACCTAGGAATAAACCTAACCAAAGAGGTGAAAAATCTATACACTGACAACTATAGAAAGCTTATGAAAGAAATTGAAGACAAAAAAATGGAAAAATACCCCATGCTCATGGATTGGAAGAACAAATATTGTTAAAATGTCAATACTACCCAAAGCAATCTACATATTCAATGCTAACCCTATCAAAATAACACCAGCATTCTTCACAGAGCTAAAACAAACAATCCTAAAATTTGTATGGGACCAGAAAAGACCCCGAATAGCCAAAGCAATCCTGAAAAAGAAAACCAAAGCTGGAGGCATCACAATCCTTGACTTCAAGATGTATTACAAAGCTGTAATAATCAAGACAGTATGGTACTGGCACAAAAACAGACACCTATACCAATGGAACAGAATAGCCAACCCAGAAATGGGCCCACAAACGTATGGCCAACTAATGTTTGACAAAGCAGGAAAGAATATACAATGAAATAATGACAGTCTCTTTAGCACTGGGATGAACACTGGGTGTTATACATAGGGGATAAATCACTGGAATCTACTCCTGAAATCATTATTGCACTATATGCTAACTAACTTGGATGCAAATTTTAAAATTAATTAATTAATTTATTTATTTAAAAAATAAAATAATAATGGGGCACCTGGGTGGCTCAGTCGGTTAAGTATCCGACTTTGGCTCGGGTCATGATCTCGCAGTTTGAGTTCGAGCCCTGCATCAGGCTCTGTGCTGACAGCTTGGAGCCTGGAGCCTGCTTTGAATTCTGTGTCTCCCTCTCTCTCTTCCCCTCCCCCCGCTCACACTTTGTCTCTCCCTCTCTCTCAAAAATAAACATAAGAAAAAATTTTTAATATAAAAAAATAATAAAGTAATAAAATAATTAAAATGTGCCTACCAAGTTTCAGAAAATATGACTATATCCATGGAAGAAATGTTACAAATATGTGTTTTCTTAAACACATAAATAAAATATTTTTAAAAAACAACTGTAATCTAGGCATAATGTCTATTTGAATATAAGAAATAAACTCGTAAATATATTTTTTAAATTTTTTAAAGAAAAATAAAAATGAAAAAAGACAGTTGGCCTGGAAGATCTTTCCACATAAGCTGAACAGGGAGAGATGTTATGAGTGTTTCAATTTCATCACTAATGTAGATCCCATGTAGTCAGCACCAAGTACCAAGTATCTGCTCAGCATCACATGTAATTACTCCAACAACTGTGGTGTTGCTGTATTATCTATATTTTAGAGAGGAGAATAGAGGCTCAGAGAGGGGTAGTGACTTACCCATAGTCACACAGATTGCAAGTGACAGAGCTGGGATTGGGACCCATGTTATTTGGGTCCAAGCCTACGTTCTTTCTGGACTGCCTCCTTCTTCCTCTTCAGTCTTTCATTCAGCAGTGATTTATGGAACCCTTTCTATGCGCCATGCTCCAAACGTACAGAGGGGAGCAAAACAGACCTGGAGACTTCCCTCACAGCCTCACAGTCTAGTGGGGAGCAAAGCAATGAAGAATAATTACAAGCATAACAACTGTCGCCAAAGGGGAGGTCAAAGCCCCATGGAGTGTGAAGCTTGTCCAGGAATCAAGCAAGGCCTTCTAGAGAAAGTAACCTTTGAGATAAAATCTGAAGGCTGACTGAGAGTTGGCCAGACAAGGAATCAGAGGGAGGGGACAGCATGAAATCTGGGGCTACTGGTGAACAAGAAACAGAACAGAAGGTACTGTTTAAAGAACAGATAGATTCTGGGAGCAAGGCTGGAGGAGGAAGCAGTACAGGGGTAGGGTGAGGATGCAGGCAGGAGCCGTGTAACACATGCCAAGGAGCTTGGACCTGACCCTGAGGGCGCTTGAGAGTTGAGTTCATAGGCCCTCATACCCCCTATTTTATGCCTTGTGGCTTCCTCATCTGCCCTCTGACTAGCTGACTCAGCAGCTGAGGAGTGGGGTCAGAGGCCAGCAGAGCTGTGAATGTAGAGACAAGCTGAGGTCAGTGCAGAGCTGCAGAAAGGACAGAGAGAGGCTGGGCCAGGGCAGCACCAGGGACAGCTCTCAGGTGGCTCTTGGACTGTGGCAGAGCTCATTCACTCTCCCATTCATTCATTCATTCAACAAATATTTGTTGAGTGCCCTACTATGAGGGCACTGTTCTGGGTACTGGAGGATACAGCAGAAAACTAAACAGACAAAATCCCCTGTCCTCTTTGAGATCACTTTCTTTCTAGTAGAGGTAAAAAACCTGACAAATAAGACAGTTGTTAAAAGGTGATCTGTGTATGGAAAGAACAAAGCAAGGAAGAGGATCAGAGGTACAAGCAAGAAGGGGAACGGTTATAACTTTAAATAGGATGATCAGAGAAGGCTTTACCACGGAAGTGACATCTGGGCAAATACATGAAGGAGGGGAAGGAAGAGTCACAAGCATCCATAGAGAAGAATATTTCAGGCAGAAGGAATAACAAGTGCAAAGTCCCTGGGGCAGGAGAATGTCAAGCATGTTGGAGGCTCTGTGAGGAGGCTGGGGGTGGGAAAGTAGGGGTGAATGATTTCAGGAAGATGGCAGGGAGGGAGTCAGGGCAGAAAGGGCCATTATAAGGACTTGGCTTTTACTCTGGGTGAGTGACGAGCCACTACGGAATTCTGGGCACAGAAGTGACGTTATTTTTTTAAGTCTGTTTTCATTTATTTTTTTGATATAATTTATTATCAAGTTAGCTAACATACAGAGTATACAGTGTGCTCTTGGTTTCGGGAGGAGATTCCCATGATTCATTACTTACATACAACACTCAGTGCTCATCCCAAGAAATGCCTTCAGAAGCGACATTATTTGACTTATATTTCACAGGATACTGCTGACTGCTGGGTGGATATGAGATTTCAGGAGTGAGAAGGGAAGCAGAGAGAACTGTTAGGAGGCTAGTACTACATCAGATAATATTGGAGTAGAAAAGCTGTGTTCAGTATAGAAAAGGTTAACAATACCAGCAAAGGAACAACGAAGGCTGTCACTAGGGCTGAGGTGAGGCCAGAACAAAGAGGAACAGGGAGAGTCCCACCCGTGGTTCCCAGATGAGAGGCTCAGCTCCTATCGGAGTCTGGGAAACTGGGAAACCCAAAAGGGAGGCAGGCATAGAGGAGTCCATGCCCTTAGGGGGATACCCTCATTCCATCCTGCCTTTCAAAGTCTGCTTTCTCTAAGCCCTTCGTCTTCCCTGGCTTCTGTTACATGCATCTCGTGCAATGAGTCTCACTTCCTCCAACCTATCCTCCATGCTGCCCCCAGAGTGTTCTTCTAAAAGGCATCCTGGACACTGCTATTACACTGTACAAATACCTTCAGTGGCTCCCTTTGTCCAGGGTAAAGTCACACCTCAAATCCCCCTATGATCTGGCACCACCCTAACTCCTAGCCTCATTTCTTACCATTTTCCATCACACATCCAATATTCCAGCCATATTTAACTCACTGCCTTTTCCCAAACAGGCCTCAAGCTTCCTTTGCCTTTGCTTACAACGCTTATATCTCTATCATGGAGGGCTCCAGGAAGCGTTCCCAAGCTGGATGAGATCATTCCCTCCTAAGAATTTACACAGCCCATGGGCCAGGCCACTCATTTCTACCAAAATCCCAGAGAAAGGCAGTGGTGAAGGAAAGCTGAGTCAATCTACAGCCAGCATTCAAGAGCAGGATGGCCAGTGTGTGAGTCCTATGGGTTCCACACAGAAAAGAGCAGGGCCAAGTATCCCAATATACTCTAAGGTATATTTGGCCATGATGCTTCAAGGCAGATATGGAAGGAGCCCGTACATATTATGAACCAAGAATGCCCTTGAACAAACCACTCTCCCAGCAAGGCAGAGAGAGAAGCCCCTGTCAGTAAGCACCTACTGTGTGCCAGGCACTTCACCTACATTGTGTCTGGTCCTCTCAGCAACATTGTGAGGTAGGAGTTATTATCTCCACTTTTCAGACAACGATAATAAAGTTCAGGGAGATAATGCTACTTGTCTGAGGTCAGCTGTTTAATGGTGGTGAAGTTGAGATTTGAACATAGGTCTCTCTGACGACTTCATCAGAGCTTTGTGGGACAGGTGGCATTTGCCCTGGGCTTTAAAAGCTAGGTAGACTTTGGACATGTAAAGGGAAGACAGAAATGATGAAGGAAACAAGGGTATTTCAGGTGAAGAGAATAGAATGGTAAAGGGGATATTTGGGTCTCTGGATTTAAAAAGAGAGACAACTTTGCTGCTTTCAAAAAAACAGAGTATGTGCTGGAGAGTAGCCGGAGCTAAGTCTGAGAAGGACAGTTAGGACCAATTGATGAAAGATCTCTAAATGTCAGGCTAAGGCAGGGGGATCAAGGAGCAGTCCCTTCCCTTTGCATCCAGAAAGCTTCTAAGATGGTGGCCTCGGTGAAGAGGGTTAGAGTAGAACCCAACAATACACACACAAAAATGGCTTCTTGTATCATATCTAACCAAGCAACTTTAGCAGTCTTTTGGGAGAAAAAATAAATAAGTAACACCTGCAAGGCTTTGCTTGATAGTGTCTACAAGGGAGTTTTGGAAACAGACAGGCTGGTGGATCAAAATGTAATGCTCACCACTTAAATAGCTTTATTCTTCAACAGCTACACTAAGTCCCTAAGCCTCCCAGAACAAGGGAGGAGGTAACAGTCATCATTGCTCCTTGTAGAGGACAAACACTCCAGTCTTCAGGCACCTGGGGCCCCAGCTCAGACTCTGAAGGGAATAGGGGACCCTATCCCCAGGGGGTGGCTCTGAAAGGACTCAAGGGAGCAGGGTGCTGCTGGGTGGGGAAGTGTGTCTTCTTAGATCTTGGGTCCACCCTCAAGTCCACCCTAATCCTGATACTGGGGTCTGAAAGGGAAATATTTAGAGACCTACTGGAGACTGGGGAATGGAATTTAAAGGGTCTCAATTGCCCACCACTCTCAGCTCCTTGTTGGCCTGCCAATTGCTTTGCGCTGGTCACATGCCATATGATACAGCTACAAAAGCAGGGCTCCACCATGTGGGAACTGTTTGAAAAGGTCACCCTCCCATCCCCAGCCCATCCTAAACACCCCACAATTCATCTACAAGGTTCTATATGCCTACCAGCCTTTTCTGAAGGCCAGAGAGAACAGGGGAATTGTAGTCATGAAACTGGACTCCAAATAGAACTCTTCTAAGAGTCCAAAACAAAAACCCCCTGCACAGGGGGTCTCCTCATGTTTCTTGTTTTGAAGACCATTTCCCTTTCCCTTCTCTGAGACAGGAACGCCTCTGTCAGTCCTTCACCAGAGGAGCCTCCACTCTTCCAGTCAGGAAAAGCTCAATCCCTATCATAGGGATGGGACTAACTCAAAGTCAAGGTGATCAATAGCACATAGTAACTCTCCATCAGTATCTCTCTCAAAGTCAGTATGGGGGGCAAGAGGGGAGGTGGGGGGCTTGGGTACTCAAAAGGACAATACTCATCAATGTGTCTCCTTCAGTATGAGATAAGCCTACTCCTTCTTCCCATAGTTTTCCAAACTGTAATGTTTGGAAACACACGAGTGCATTCATGCACATGCACGCGCGCACACACACACGCAATTCCAAAGCTAAACAATGTCTCAAAGCCAATACAGACTCTAGACTACTAGAAGAAAAACATTTCCTAAATCCACAAAATCTGCACAGACTCCTCTGCCCATGTGAAGATCCATCTTATATTATTATGCAAACAGTAACACATCCCCTTTTTTGCTCAGGCCAGTTGGTATTGAGTTTCTATCACTTGAAAGGACAAGAGTCCTGACCAACACACCTCATCACTCTACCAGTTAAGAAGATTTCAGCTGCAAATAACAGAAATGTATTCTCTCACAAAACACAAAAGTCTAGAGGTGGGATGGCCTCTAGGGTGGGTTGACTCATGGGTTTAATGGTATCTTCAAGGTTCTTTCAAGCTCCCCACTCTGCCTAGAAAGGAAATGACCACAGTGATTTCAGATATCACATTCATATGAAATATCCACATGACATAAACCTGAGGAAGTAGAGGCTTTTGCTCCAGCTTTTAATACATCTCTTTCTCAGGGATAAGGCAAGGAAACTTTCCCCTAAAGTCTCGAGCAGGTATCCTCTGTGTTCCATTGGCCAACTTGAATCTCATGCCTTTACTCAACCAATAGATGAGGAGCGAAACAATGGCAAGCAAAATGGAATTTTCCTTAGAGCAATCATGCTAATTTCTGAAGCTGGGTGTGGGTCAGAGTGCCCCAGAGACAGATGCCTGTGGTTGTGTGTGTAGGAGAGGTGAGAGGGCACTGAACAGGCAGCCTACCATGTGCATTACACTACATCTTATGGCTATTATGGCCAAAGCTTTCTTTAAACTTGGGCCACACCAAATCCTTAAGCAGGGTATCTTCTCCCAGTAGTCTCTGCAAGAGGGTGGTGGTCAGTAAAGACATGTACACACCTTGTCTAGAATCAACTTTTAGGCAATTCTTTCAGTCACTGTCTGCTCTTCTAGTCACTCTGAGGAAGGCTCTCCCAGCTGATGTGGGGGTTGGACTGGAGTGAAGTGGGGCTGGAGGCAGGACTACCAATCAGGAAGTTAGTAAGGCTGTCAGCCCAGGATCTGTGAAATGAGGAGACAGCCCAGCCCAGTAATGCTGAAGCCTGAGTAATGAGCACGTTTTGGAGGGAAGGCTGAGGATAAGACGGTATGCTCACAGAAGGAGGACTCTCAGGGATCAACCAAAGGAGGACATAAGGGCTCTGAGCCCTTCCATGAAGGTAAGGCAGGGAGACAAGACTCCATGAGTAAGAGGCAAAGGGAGAAGACCCCCACAGCCATCTCCTTTCTTGTCCTGAATGGTGCCTGGCATGCTGGAAAGCCAGGTCCTTTGTCAGGCCTGCCCCTGGTGGCCTCTCCCCATCAGTTCAGTGGGCATTCCTTGGGTGACTAGAACAGGGAACCTGAGATTTGATTCCTGCCACTGGTCCTCCTGCATTCTTGGATTAACCTTCACTCTCCAAACACTCTGTGCTCTTTCTTGCCCTCAAGTCTTTGCCTATGCTGCTCCCTCATCAGAAAGGCTTTTTCCTGCCTAGAATGCCCCACTTCATCACATGCAGCCTCTGGAGCCCCAGCTGAGCGAGTGGTGACTCCTTCCTTTTATTCCCAGACAGCTGTAGAGCTGTATGCCTCACCTTAGGTTGTAATTCCTATCCAAATGACAATCTACCCATCTCCCAGAGCTGTGAGCACTCCAAGGGCAGGGACCATGTCTTGTCCATCTTGGTGAGCTCTGCAGTGCCCAGCCACTGTGGGGCCACAGCACCTGCTTAGGAAGCAAGGGTAGAGATGGTGGACAGGAGGGAGGTTCCTGTTGCTTTGTCTAGAGCTAAGCCGTCCAATATGGTAGCCTTAGCCACATGTGGCTATCTAAATGTAAAAATTTTTAATTTAGTTCCTTAGTTATACCAGTTGCTTTTCAAGGGTTCAATAGCCACTTGCAGCTAGTGGCTACTGATTAGAGAGTGCAAAAATATAGGACATTTCCATCATTGCATAAAATTCTAGCGCACAGTGCTGTTTTAGAGACTCATTATCACTGCAGCTCTAAGAAGGGCAAACTGTCTACTACAAATTCCTTTCTTCTCCAGTCAGGCACCCAACACAAAGCCAGATACATCCTCCTTCCTCCTCTCTCCTTCCTCTCCACCTCCCTCCCTATCCCCCCCCCCCCCCCCCCCCAGGGTCAGAAGAATACTTCTCAGTGCCTTCAGAGTTCACAAAGCCTTTTTATAGTCTGTGTCTCTGACCCTTCACTAAATCCGGGGAGGTAAACAGGATAGAGATTATAATTCTCATTTTATAGGTGAGGGAACCAAAGCTCAGAGAGGGAAAGGCTCTTGCCCAAGGTCACCCAGCCAGCAAATGTTGGAGCCTAGATGGGACCTCAGGTTAGAGTCCCTTCTTTTTCTCCAATGCCATGTCACTTCTACTGAGGGGCCACCTAATCCAACCTACCTGATGCACTAATTCTTTCAACAACATTTCTGTCGAGTGTTTATCCAGCTTCTGCTTCAGTGCTCCCTATAATTCAAACCTCACTGCCTTTCCCTGAAGCAGCACAATCCACCTGTAGACAGCCCTGCCAGAAAACTCTTGCTGATTCTGAGCCAGAATCAACCTTCTTGTAACTTCCCTGTCCTGAGACCTTAGAAATCATGGGATACAGCCATTCAAATGCTCTCTGCAACACCAGCACCAGTTAGCTCTCAGCCTCTGCTCTTATACCTCCAGTTTGGGGGTACTCAGCACCACTCAAGGAAGCCCTTTCCTTCTTCAGGCATTTAAACACCAGCCTCTCTCCAGCAGCCCCCCCACCCCTGGCTTGCCCTCAGGGGCCTCCACAGTCTATACCTGCTCTCTCTACACCAGGGCACACCTTAGGGACAATGACCCATTCTCCTTAGTGTGCTTTGGTCCTGGCTGCAGCTTCAACAGGTCACCAGAGACAGGATGCTCTATCCTCCTCTGTCCCCCCTTTCGCATTAACATATAAGCCCCCTTATTCCATAGACCCCTCCCACAAGAGGCCAAGGTCATGTCAATAATAATAACTACTGCCACTGATTATGTGTTCACCATAATCGCCAGGAATTTTGATAAATGCTCTGCTTACACTTTACCTTCAAAACCCTGCAGGGCAATCATTATTATTATTCCCATCTCACAGATGAACAGACTGCTTATATACATGCCTGTCTCCCTAGGTGAGAGGACAACTGCAAGAATCAGGAAGATGGGTGTGACCAGGGACAATTCAGGTTTGAGCCTGGGTCAGTCCCAGGCCCCAGGGAGGGCGAAGGAATTCAGAGGAATATAGAATCTGGTAATGTGCACAGGCCTTAGGGGCAAAAGACATGGGTTTAGGTCACAGTCACTTACCTGCTGTGTGACCTTAAGCAAGTCACTTTGTCTCTTTGAACCTCCATTTCTTCATGTGTAAAATGGAGCTTCCAACCCCAGGGGGTTGCAATGAAGAAACAGTGAATGCTTAGCACTGCGCATGGCCCTTCATGAGTTCTCGGCAATGGGAGCTAATGCCAATATTATCATCAATATTATTACAGAGAGGCCTTATGCAGTGCTGAGGCAGGTATATTTGATAGTCTTGCCTTCCCACGCTGAACCTGGTCAGACCCAGTAGCTTCTGGCACCCCCTCATGGCTCCCAGCAAGTATCTGACTTCTGAGATGAGCCTTGTTATTTTTTTTTTTAATTTTTTTTTTCAACGTTTATTTATTTTTGGGACAGAGAGAGACAGAGCATGAACGGGGGAGGGGCAGAGAGAGAGGAAGACACAGAATTGGAAACAGGCTCCAGGCTCTGAGCCATCAGCCCAGAGCCTGACGCGGGGCTCGAACTCACGGACCGCGAGATCGTGACCTGGCTGAAGTTGGACGCTCAACCGACTGCGCCACCCAGGTGCCCCTTGTTATTTTTTTTAATTAAGTAAGCTCTATGCCCAAGGAGGGGCTTGAACTCAGGACCTCAAGACCGAGAGTCACATGCACGACTGACTGAGCCCGCCAGCTCCCACCTCATAGATCAATTTAGATGTGCTAATGGAGATGGGGGGGAGGGCAAAGAGGGGCACAGACTGCTACTGTGGTGAGCCAGGCATTACCCATCCTTCTTTACAGAAAAGGAAGAGGGAAATGGGCAGGAATTAAAGGGTCGGGGTAAATGAGAGACGGCAAGGAAAGAGAAGAAGCTAAAAATTAGGTCATCTCACTTCTAAAGCAAAAATGGCTTTGGGCAAGTCCATTTCTTCTCTGAGTCTCCACCAGCAACTCTATCAAATGGGGTAATAATATCTCCTTTGCTGAGTTGGGGTGCTGTACATGGGAGCCCCCAGCCAGGGTTAGCACACGGGGACACTCAGTGAGTTATCTACTCAGGGCTGGCAGCCCTGCTCTTGAGTCTTGGCCATCATGGCAGTCAATAAAAACAACATAATAACATAATACCTACTGTTTCCTGAATGCCTGCTCTGGGCTAATCCTCACAGCAACCTTCGAGGGAGGTGTCATCACCCACATTTGCAGAGGAAGAAACCGATAGTTCAGCACTGAACAAGGGTGACATGCCCAGGATCACTTAGTAAGCCAAGATGCCAGGACTGGCACCCAGGTCTGGCTGAAGCCAAATTTTGTTCCCTGACACCAAGCTGTGGAGCCCCTGTGAACCAAGCCCAAGTGTGGGAGCCTCTGAATGCATCTTCCATTCCAGCCCAGGGCCCACTGCCACAGACAAGACCACTATGTGTGGTGGAGGAGCATGAGACAGAGTTCTGGTCCCCTCTCTGCTGCAAAACGAACGCATGGTCCTAGCCTACTCCTTCTCTTGCTTGGCCTCAGTTTCTCCATCTATACGGTAGGGTGCTAGAAGTTAGGAGTCTCAGGGTTTTCCAACTACCGCCTGGGATCGTGCAGACAATAGGTAGAACTCAGAAGAGGAAAAGTGTTCTAGATGGGAACAGTGCACTGTGTTCCTCCACCCCTTAATAACCACCAATTTGTTAATCCCCGTAGCAGCAGGGTGAGTTATTGGGTACTATCATTATCCCCAATTTACAAGCAGGAGGTTGAATGAGAGAGGGACTGGCCCCAGGCTCAGGGCAGGGATGGGATCAGTGAAAGCCTGGAAAATGCTACAAATTGCTTCAGAATTGGGGGAGGGAACAGTAGGGGGACAAGGCAGGCCTCGGGTGGTAGGGGAGGGGGGAAATGACACAGGAATGTATTTCTGATCCTCGTGGAGCTGAAGTCCCTTCAGGCCATCTGAGCCAGCTCTCTGCATGCACAGATGGGCAGGTGGGGGCCCAGAGAGGGGCAGAGACTGGCCCAAGTTCACACAGCCAGAATAGCAGACTCGGAACACACAATGCCATGGGTTCTCATCTGAGGCTGTTCTGATGGGAGCTGGGGGCAGGGAGGGGGGTGCAGAAGGAGATGGCTCCTAAGAGCTGGGCTCCCTCTGTGACCCTCCCTGAATTCCTAGAGAAAGCAGCCAGCAGTAAGCCCCTGGGGATTATGTGTGTACTAATGGCCTGTGACAAAGGCAGCAGGATAAGCTCTCTGCTCTGCAGACTAAACAAGGTGCAAGAAGCCAAGTCAAACAAAAGCCGAGGTTTTGTGTTGGCCTGGCTGGTGGGCTAGAAACAACTCAGCCTCTTGGGAGGCCAGGCCTACGCCACCACCCAGAATCTCCTCTGGTGGCCTTTCTCCCCTTTGCCACTGAGGGTCGGAAAGGAATATGTCTGTAACACATGACCATCCCTGTTTGTAGCACAGAATGTACTTTCACCCAAGATGAAGAAACATCAGAGAGGGAATGGAAGATACATGTTCCGAGATGCACAGCAAGTCAGGCAGGCAGCTGGGACCTAAGGCCTCCTGCTCCACCTTAGCCTCCCAGATTCTTCCATAAATTAGTGTTGAGTGACATATGAACACTGAAACAGAGGGAAATGCAATACTCCAATTTCTATCCAAAGTATTGTCCTACGTGACTTCTCACCAGAATCCGTGGGCACAAGCCCAGGTTCAAGTCCTGCTCCTGCCCCTTTCTAGCCCCATGGCTTTGGCAAATTACTTCACCACTCTGAGCCTTGAAGACAGGAGAATAATAGTGCCCACCTCAGAGAGTTGTTGGGTGATTAAATGAGTAATGGATGCAGAACATCTGCTCCATGGCTGGCATACAGTGGGCACCTGACTACTGTTATTGCTGTTAGTAACTCCGGCACCAATCTGCTAGATGGCCCAGGGCAAGGCCCTCCACCTCCCAAGCCTCTCATTCTGCTTATTAATTAATTTATTTTGAGAGAGAGGAGAGAGAACAGGAGACAGAAAGAGAGAGAGAGAGAGAGAGAGAGAGAGAGAGAGAGAGAGAGAGAATCTCAAGCAGGTTCCATGCTGTCAGTGCAGAACTTGATGTGGGGCTCGAACTCACAAAGTATGAGATCATGACCTGAGCTGAAACCAAAGGTCAGACATTTAACAAACTGAGCCACCCAGGCACCCAACCAAAGCCTGTCATTCTTCTCTCTCTCAACCGGCATGCCGCAAAGATTTCTTCTAACTCCAAGGCTCTGTGGTCTCTAACACCAGCTTTTCCCAACCCACATGAATCTATGGACTCCAGAGTCAGGGAGGTGGGCTGGGAGCCTCTGTCACTTCCCTATTTCCCTTTCTAGGCCAGGCTGCCTGCCCCGGACCCTGAGCTCCACACACCCACACCTGGGTGTTCTGGGTGTGAGTCCCCACAGCAGACAGTCTGTCCATTCCCAGAGTGGCTGCTGAGTCACTCCTGGTGCTGCTCTGAAGGTTTGTGTATAATTGCAAATTAGGAGACCTTAAGCCTTGAAGAGCTGGGAGACTGGGGCTGAAGAAGAGGGTCAGGAGTATTTGGGGACTGCACAGGGGGCATCACATCCCTCTTCCCTGGCAGTACAGCCCTAAAGGGTAGAAAGACAAATCTTCCCTGCCTTGTTTCTGGTAAAAACTGGAGACACAGGCATCCTCCCAACCTCCGGGGGCGGGGGGGGACTTACGAGCCAGTCTCAAGCAACCCTCTCAGCCATGTGTCAAAGGGGGCCCTCCCCACAGTCCTAACTGTGCAGGGACTATTCTGGTTGTTTCTGAAAGCAGCTTCCTTTCTACATTGTAGAGCTCATTTCTGCAAAATGAGAATGATTTGACTTCAGGCCTGGGGCCATTTCTCATCCTTCCCTTTTGGTTTCCAACAGGAGCAAGAAGAGATCTGCCTCACGGGGATTAAGGCAATACTGTTCTCTACCAGCTAGGGAGGTGGCAGCAGGACGTGTGAGGAGATTACATACCTGCCCCTGCTTACCTGTCTGTGTGTCAAGTTTAAGCCCCTGGAGGGTTTGTGTAACACTGTTTAGGAATCTTGAAAAATAGAGACCCTATTTGTGGGATTATAGGGTGTGGAGACGTTCTCAATTTTCACACTGAGGCTTCGGATGGCTGCCAGCCCCACTCAGTCCTGCCAGTTGCTGAGTCCTGCTTTGCACAGAAATGACTTCTTCCAGCGTATTAAAAATGAGTCACATCCCGGGAGTCACATCCCATGCCTCTTATCTTTAGATTAAGCACATTCTGCCACTGACCAGTTTGGACTCAATGTTTCCAGACACAGGGAAGATGGGGGACTGTAGAGGCTCTGCTCTTCTGGGTGCTTGCTGTGTAACCTTAGGCAGGTCATTTCCCCTCTCTGGGCTTCCATTTATTAATCTGTTACCAAAACATAACAACCTATCACCACAGCTATTGTTCAGGAAGAGGTGAAGGTGCTTTCTGAAATGTATACTAAACTGTGGCACAAATTCAAGGGCTTATCACTGTCAAATCTTATGAATTATTTGACTCTTTAAACTGTATATATGTATAACCTTGATAAAAATAAAAACTTTTTAAAAATGATGTGTTGGGTGCCTGGGTGGCTCAGTTGGTTAAGCGCCTGACTTCGATTCAGGTCATGATCTCATAGTTCGTGAGTTTGAGCCCCCGGCTCTGTACTGATGGCTCAGAGCCTGGAGCCTGCTTTGGATTCTGTGTCTCCCTCTCTCTTCCCCTCCCCAGTTCAGGCTCTGTCTCTCTCCCTCTCAAAAATAAATAAACATTTTAAAAACTGATGTGTTGACAAGTGTTTTACAGTTTAGTTAAAACATTTGAGAATAATCAGAGAAAAGTACCTAGAAAACTAATCAAAGCAATTATTAACTCCAGGAAAAACAAAAAATACAAGAAGAAAAACACAGTATTTTACTTGACTTAGCACTAAATAGTATTACGTAATCATACTAACGAAAACACTGAATGCTGACTGAACCAAACATTGTGGTAGTACAGTGAGAGGATGGAGGGAGGGAAAATTGGGAGAGGTTAGTTAAGAGGGATAAATCCTCTTCAATAAAACTAAGGAATCAATAAGGTAATGTCTAAGGTTTATAAATAAAGAAATAACAGTATAAGCATATCAATTAGAAATTCAGATATAACTAGCAGAACAAACACCCAAAGGAGTGAAAATCAGTTGTCTGGAGGGAACAGCCCCAGGGAATGGGAAAGGAAGAGGAAGACAGTTATTTTTCATTATAAATAAGACTTTTAGTATTACTTGACTCTTCAAGTTATATGCATATATTCTTGGATCAAAATGAAAATTAACTGAAAAAATAAAACCAGAAGCAAATGACAGCTACAAGGAGGCTCATTTAGGTTCCAGATAAAAAAGGACTTTCTAATATCTAGATCTATCTAAAAGTGGAATTAGGGGCGCCTAGGTGGCGCAGTCGGTTAAGCGTCCGACTTCAGCCAGGTCACGATCTCGCGGTCCGTGAGTTCGAGCCCCGTGTCAGGCTCTGGGCTGATGGCTCAGAGCCTGGAGCCTGTTTCCGATTCTGTGTCTCCCTCTCTCTCTGCCCCTCCCCCGTTCATGCTCTGTCTCTCTCTGTCCCAAAAATAAATAAACATTGAAAAAATAAAAATAAAAATAAAAATAAAATAAAAGTGGAATTAGTTTCCCCTACGGATAGTGACTTCCCTGTCATCAAAAGTATTAAGCAGAAAGCATATGTCCATCTGCCAGAAATAAGGTAAAGGGTTCCAGCTTTGGCTGGGAAGTTTGACTAAATAAGCTTAGGGATCCCTTTCAACTCTAAGATCCTTTCCAATTCTATGCATCTGTGGAAGTAGAGATGTTTTTGTCATTTATCTCCTAAGTAATTCAGGTATGTATGTATTTAATAAGCATTTTCTTACTGCCTATTTTGTTTCTGGTGCTGCACCAGGTCTTGGGTTTGGGATAGAGGTGCCAAGATAAATATGACACAGGGTCTGCCTACAAGAATCTTTGAAGGTCAGTTCTGGAAAGTTCCTCAGTGTTTGTCTGATCCAACCCCTCATTATACAGAGAAGGAAACTGAGGCCCAGAGAGAGGCAGACACATGCACAATGTCACACAGCATTAGTGGTAGAGTAAAGCTCACATCTAGACCTCTTGATTCCTGGGCTAGTCCCCTTTTCCTCACAATGCCTCCTCTGAAGAGCAATACCTTAAAAACGGTTCTAACAAAAATGAAGCTATTCGTCATGGTATTTCACTGACCTTACACAGACATCATTGTGCAATGAATCCTGTTTTAACTGTAACAAGGTTTGGCTTCCTGGTTATCTCCTTCAGAAGGGTATGTGGTGAGCTTTCTGGAGACACCCAAAGTTCACTGAACCCAAACCTCCAAGTCATTAACCAGAAAGGTCTGAAACAACAGAAATAAAACTGGCATTGCCTTGTCTCACCATCTCGTGAGATGCGTGAGAATTCGTAAGTAAAGAGTTACCGCCTGTGTCATGGGTAAAATCCCAAATCATTTTGTGGAGTTTGTTATGATTCCAACAGCTATGAGAGCCAACAACTGCATGTTCCAACATCTTTGTAGTATCACTTCCTGGATCCTTTCTGCTTGATTTGGTAGCCCTGTCTTTGCCACCTTGAATAAAGTCCCACGTCTCACTGAATTTGTTTTCCCTATCTAGTTTGTTTGTTTGTTTGTTTAAGTAAGACTAGACCAGTGGTTCTCAGCCAGGGGCAATTTTGTTCCGTCCCCCAGGGGACATCTGGCAACGTCTGGATACATTTTTGATTGTCACAGTTGGGGTGAGGTGCTACTGGCATCTAGTAGGGTAAAAGGCCAGGGCTGCTACTAAACATCTTACAGTACACAGAGCAGCCCCTCCCAACACAGAGTGATCTGTTCCAAAATGTCAATACTACTGCTGTTAGGAAATCCTGGGCTGGATTCTTTGGCTGAAAGGAACAGGAACTCAAGCCCAACTTGTTTAAGCAAAAGAAGAAAAAAAAATCAGTATGGTTATTGTTAAGATATTATCATTGGTGTTTGATGGATGGACACACCTTGGCAACTAGAATAAGTAATTCAACTCCCATCTGGACTGCCTCTCTTTTCTCTCTGTTTTCCTTCTGTTCTCATTCTTTCCATGTGACACAGGATTAGCCACCCAGCTCTGAGTTCATATCTTCACAGCTTCACATCTAGAGAGAAAAAGGTCCTTTTCTTTCCACAAATTCCAGGGAAGGATTCTGATTGGTAAAGTTTGGGTCATATGCTCATCCCTTGAACCAATGACTAATGCCAGAAAAAGTGAAGCATATAAAATGATTGGCCTAGTACATGCCTACCCCTATAGCCAGAGAGATGAAGTCAGTTTCCTGAACTTGAAGAAGGGGTTCTAGATAGACAAAAACAGTAGCCACTACACCATGGAATAATAAAGAGGGTGAGGGACTAAGAGTCAAATATCTTAATGCCATTCTTGACTCTCCCTCTGATTTACTGTGTTTTCTTGACAAGTCCCTTTCCCTCTCTGGGCCCCAGTTTCTCACCTATACAATGAAAAGATGGACCAGAAGTCAAAGGGATCCCCCATCTCTAACATCTGATAACTTTTTGTTAGTTGTTAAGTATTATTCATCACCCCAACAAAGATGACATTTGAAAATACTTGCTAAACCCACCAAGTTTGCTGGTTCCAGGATAGAACATAGTCTAGAAATATCTAAAAATTTTCAAGTTATTTTAGTTATCTAATCTTTCCCAACTTTTTAATGATAATGAAAAAAGCATCAAGTAAAATGCTTTAGCATCTATTCATATTTTCAAAATGGTCCAATGCCCTTCTCAATTCTTACATAATATGCAACCCTTATGGGGAAATTTTACAGACCCACAAAAACTACTTATACATTGCTTTTTATTTAAAAAAAAATTATTTGTGGGGCGCCTGGGTAGCTCAGTCGGGTGAGTGATCGACTTCAGCTCAGGTCATGATCTCACGATTTGTGAGTTCGAGTCCCGTGTCGGGCTCTGTGCTGACTGTTCAGAGCCTGTAGCCTGCTTCAGATTCTGTGTCTCCTTCTCTCTCTGCCCCTCCCCCACTCATGCTCTGTCTCTCTCTGTCTCTGAAATAAACATTAAAAAAAATAATAAAATAAAAAAATAAATAAAAAAGAAAAAAGAAAAAAATTGTGATTTGTGATTTTTTATTTAAAAAATTATTTATGAATTATTTGTTCATAATCACATATGAACAAAATCTGCTTTTAACTTGGTATAAAATTTTTATGGGGTGCCTAGGTGGCTCAATTGGTTGAGTGGCCAGCTCTTGGTTTTGACTTAGGTCATGATCTCATGGTTCATGTGTTTGAGCTCCATGTCAGGCTCCACACTGACAGTGTGGAGTGCTTGGGATTCTCTCTCTCTCCCTCTCTCTCTCTGCCCCTTTCCTGCTTGCACTCACATGAGTGCTCTCTCTCTCTCTCTCTCAAAATAAATAAAATTTAAACGGTCTTTAAAATATTTGGGGGCGCCTGGGTAGCTCAGTTGGTTAAGTGTCCGACTCTTGGTCTTAGCTCAGGTCATGATCATGTGGTACATGAGTTCAAGTCCTGCATCAGTCTCTGTGCTGACAGTGCGGAGCCTGCTTGGGAGTCTCCCTCTCTCTCTCTCTCTTTCTCTCTTTCCCTCTCTCTCTGCTCCTGCCCGCTCATGCTCTCTCTCTCTCTCAAAAAATAAATAAACTTAAAATTTTTTTATGTTAAGCCTTATTATGAAATGTATATAATAAAAAAAATAGATAATGTTGGGAAGTTTCCCCAACAATATGGAAAATAAGGCAAAGATTTCTTTATCAACAACTGCTCATTCATTCAGGAGATATTCCCTGAGTGTCTGCTATGTGTCAGACACTATGCACTGACTGCTCCTGGGTAACTTACATCCTAGTGGATGTAGCTATATTCTAGTGATTGAATTCGGATTTCTTGAACTCTAGACCATCATCAAGATGAAGTCCATATCTCTCGGCCCCGTAGCCTCTCCAGCTCCAAGAGAACTCACATTCATACTCTTCACCTTGCCAAACAGAACTCCCAGCTCCTTCACACCTGTTACTGGAAACCCTCTTGCACTCTCCACATTTGTATTGCTTCCTCTGCAAAACCCCCTCGATGGTTCTCTTCCTACCACACAGATTTTGTCCTGCCCTCCTCTCTGCCCTTAGAACTTCATACACATGTCTACCACATAGCACATCTCACTTTATATCAGAATTATTTGTTAGGGTCACATTGGACTATGGCTTTCTCTAGGGAAAAGAAAGTTTCTTGTTTACCTGAGGATTTTCAGAGCTTGACAATCACCACACATCACACGCATGCACACCCACATGCCTCTGACTTGCTCTTCCTCCCCTACTCCTCTGACTCCTCTTCTCCCACCCTTCCAAGTTACTCAGGCAGAAACCTGGGCTTCACCCGCAGTGAATCCCTCACCCTCGCCTTCCACATCCAACAAAGGCTTGTCATGTCTACCTCCATACACACCCTCACTTCTGGATCAATTACTTCCCTTGGACGAGATCAATCCTGCCCCATCCCTCATAGCATAGGTAGCTCATTAATCTTGACTTCCTCTAACAAGCCTACCTTAATTCCTGCCCCCCAACCCCAGGCTGGGCTGAGTGTCTGCTCTCTGAGTAGTTTAGGTCTCCTGTGCTTCCTAGTTTATATGGTGATTGTTCTCTCCTATTAGACTATAAGCTCCAGGAGGACAGGTTCTTATTTATAACTGCATCCCCATCTCCTAGCCTATTGCCTGAGATGTGATGAGTCGCCACTAATGACTTTTTAAATAAATGTGGAACAAATTTGTTTGGAGTTAGAAAGCCTGAATGCTACTCAGATCTGCCATAGTTAACTAGCTGGGTCACTGTGCACTTACCTTCTCTGAGCCTCAATGTTCTCATCTGTTAAAAGGTCATAATAATTCCTCCAGTTTACCACCAGGATGAATATAAAACTCAAATGAGATAATAAATGTGAAAGCTACTTATAACCTCTAAGTTGTCTTACACACATAAGGGGTTATTTCCAAACGTTTGGGGTTTTTGTTTTGTTTGTGTTGCGTTTTCTCTGTTATTTCAGATATAACTAGGTACTGCTCCTGTTTATGAATTTCCTGTAGGTGCAGAATCCAAGAAGAAAAATATTGCTGCTGCTTATCTCTGAGATTTAGAACGTAAATGTTTTGAGCTTTTTAATGGTTAGAAGAACAGCTTTAATACAAATTGTACTAGAGCCACTGCTTTGAATGACCTAAGTTTCGCCTAAGCAACCAGTACCAAATTGATACAAATTCAACAAACTAACCCTTTATAATATTGGTTTAAGAGGGAAGAACTGACAACTTAGGACAGAGTAAACAGGGAAAAAAGAAATTCAAAGCAACCTTAAGTTCGGTTTTACACCTATTAAATTAGAAAACAACATTTTAAAATGGTAACTCTCAACGCTGTTGAGGTTACAGAAAAGCCAATATACACATACAGTGCTATTTGCATATGAATTGTTTGCTTCTTTGGAAAGCAAACTGATAAAATACATCAAGAGCCAAAACATAATACTACTCTTGGAAATCTATCTTAAGGGAAGAATTTAACACAAAAGGCTCTGTGCACAAAAACATATAGTATTACTCATAAATAATAAGAAAGTGCAAACATTTAAAAGAGTGGAGAAGTGGTTTGGTAAAACATGTTGCACCCACTGGATGAAATATTTTATAGCCATTTAAAACAATCATTTTGGATGCATGGGCATGGCATCCTAGTCCTGCCATGAAACCCCTGTGAGTACTGTTGGATGGCTTCTCATATCAGGAGAAGGCCAAGCTTTTAGATACTTACTCAAGTCTTCATGTAAGTCAAAGCCAAGTTCTCCAAGATGTTTCCAGTGAAGGTGTTCAGCTTAAGCCAAAGCCCCCAAGATACCAAGTGGCAGTGGGCTGGCAGGAGGTGGCAACGGGCACTCTAACATTACAGGAGTTTGGTAACTTACTGTGTACTCTGATCACAATGGGGCTGTCCACATTCTGCTGGCCTCGAAGGAGACTGTGGACACATGCAGGAAGGCTGTGCTCCTGCAGCCAGCTTGCAGCCAAAATTAAAAAGATGGCCAGACCTCCTCCCCACCCCCGGAAAGAGAGAGACAAGTGTATTCAAAGAGCCTAGGGGAGCCTTTGATTCTGTGCTCCATGCAACTGTAAGAGGGTCCCAATAAACTGTACCTCTCAGTATTCATGTACTTAGGTAGCACCCTCTCCTTGAATCCAGACTGGTCCTGGGACTCACTTGCAAATGATGATGCATGCCTTCTGCAGCTACATCAGAAAAACCTTTCCAGCTTCCACCTGGGTCTTTGGGAACACTCTCTGAGAGTCCTGGAACCCTGTGACTGCCATCCTGGAAAAGCCACATACAGGCACTCTGGTTGACACTCACAGAAAAGCTCAGCCTTCAAGCCGTTCCCTCTAAGCATCACACATATTAGCAAAGCTGTCTCGGATCCTCCCAACCAGCCCATCCACAACCTGATTACTCCCAAGTGACCTCAGTCAGTGCCACATGGAGCACAAAAATGAAACAGAAAAAAAAGAATTGATCAGCTAATCTTAGCCCAAATTCCTGAAAAAATCATGGGACAGAATAAAATCGTTGTTATTTTAAGCCACTAAGTTTGGGAGTAGTTAATATGTAGCAGTATAGGGGCGCCTGGGTGGCGCAGTCAGTTAAGCGTCCGACTTCAGCCAGGTCACGATCTCGTGGTCTGTGAGTTCGAGCCCCGCGTCAGGCTCTGGGCTGATGGCTCAGAGCCTGGAGCCTGTTTCCGATTCTGTGTCTCCCTCTCTCTCTGCCCCTCCCCCGTTCATGCTCTGTCTCTCTCTGTCCCAAAAGTAAATAAACGTTGAAAAAAAAATTTAAAAAAAAATATGCAGCAGTATAAAACCAGCACATAAGCTTTGGAGGATGCTTGAGAATAAACTCATAATTCCAGAAACATAATTCCAGGCAGATGATGGTAAAGCATCAAGCATTTATCCTGCCTTACCTTTATGAACTGTACTTCAGAGGAACCAAAGAGTTGATGAGATTGACTTCTTTCTCATAGAAGAAATACAGCTAATAAATGTGAGTGAATACCAGAATTAGAATGTTATTATTATATTAAAATAAACAGAATGTTTGACATTCCTGATGAAATAATAGCATGAGGCACTGATCATCAATGACTGCTCAAATCATTAGGCAAACAGCGAGTGGGGAACGCTATAATGAACAGATCAGGCTGAAAGCACTTCAACCCACTAATTGATATCTTCTTACTAAGCCACGACAAGAGAAAATGAGCCATTATGGGTCTCCTGGTATGAGGCAACAAGAAGTACACAGCACCAACTCTGAAACTCCCTTGCCCCCAAATCAAACCCAAGCCTGACAGCACTTCTGGATTTCATTCCACAGACCAGAGGAACACGTTAAACGATCTCCAGGGGGTATAATTAGCAAAATGCAAAACATGGTAAATTCTACAAGCCAAACAACCAAGCTTCTTCAAAATATAACTTTTTTGTTGAGGAAGAAGGGGAATGAATCTACTGATTAAAAGACACTTAGAAGATATATCCACTAAATTCAATGTGTAGACTATCTCTAGATACAGATATATATATTCGAATATGTATATATTTGGAACATTGTATATTTGATGATATTAAGAAATCATTTTTAGGGGAGCCTGAGTGGTTCAGTCAGTTAAGCGTCCGACTTCAGCTCAGGTCATGATCTCACGGTTTGTGGGTTAGAGTTCCGCATCGGGCTCTGTGCTAACAGCTCAGAGCTTACAGCCTGCTTTGGATTCTGTGTCTCCCTCTCTCTGCCTCTCACCCACTTGTACTCTGTCTCTCTCTGTCTCTCAAAAATGAATAAATGTAAAAAAAAATTTTTTTAAAGAAATCATTTTTATTTTTTAGGATTGTGATAGGATTTTGTAGATAATTTTTTATAGCATCTTTATCTTTAGAGATAAAAGATACATGTATCCCAGATGCATCTGGGATTTCCTTTAAAATAATCCAGTGGTGAGGGGATAGGAGTGGATTTCGTATAAATGAAGCAAGACCAGCCATATATGTAGATATTATTAAAGCTAGGAGGTGGGGATGTGGAGGTTTAACACACTAATTATCCCCACTTTTTGTATAAAATTTAAATTTGCATTAAAAAAACTTAAAAAAAATAGCTTTAGCCAAAACAATGGAGGGAGGTATTTCCAGTGATGCATCACTGAGTGATCTGAGTGCAAGAGAGACAGTCTTTACCTCTTTCCCTCTCGCCAAATCCCCCTGCACTTATAGGACTAGAGACCTAAAGAGGAGTCTGAAGTCACATTTTAAGGGTGCATAATGGAGGGGAGTTTGGAGAGGGAACAAAATTATTAAGGAGGATTATACTGTCACCACTTGACACAATGGGGATTGCTGCTTTTAACTGCTTTAAACAAGTCTTACTTCATACCAGAGCTTCTACTCAAGAAGGCGTCGCCATGGGAAGTGGATCCTGCTCAGGAGATCAAATCTTTCTTCCTGGCTGGGTCTTTGAGTACATGCTCCTTCCCTACACAGCAAGAGAATGAAGGTGGTTTTTAGAATGCACTTGAAATTCTTTTTTCCTCTTCATGGTGTCCTTGCAGCCAGGTGTCTTGGAAGGCCCAGGAATGAAGGAGCCTCTGGATAAAGCGGCTGTCCTGCCTGAGAGGCTGGGGACCAGGTCAAGTTTCTGCCTTTCCGTGCATCTCTATTTCCTCCAGGTGCAGTGAGAAGCAATACAGCACAGGGTCAGCCAGTGGGCTCTAGACACAGCTGTTTCCACAAGTCATCAGCTGGGCAACCTTTCACCTCCTGCACCCCTAAAAACAAGATGCGTCACCAGCAGCTCTATTGGAGTTGTCTACAAAACTACACCCAGAGCTCTCACTCTTGCTGTATCTGCTCAAACTGCTACCATATGATCCAGAAATATGGTCTCAGTATGTGCCATCAGTTTCCGTCAGTAGTCAAAGGAGACAGGCTTCATCAGATCAGACTAAGTGATCATCCTTGAGTGGATTATAATCCACAAGACAACTACCAGATGAAGGAAATAATGCTATCTCTTTATTCATATATTTTTAATCTTAAAAAAAAAAGTAGAGATGGTAACTTCCAGCTCACATATCTTTTAGCTAATGTCTGTAAAGTGCTCAGCATGGATTCTAGAGCCGAGACAGCTTTCAAAAAAATGTTTATTACTATAGTTTATTTCTCCAAAAAATGTAGATTGGTCTAACAATTGTTAAGGGTCCTCCTTCTCCTTATTCTAATGTTGGAGGAATCATTCATTTATACAATAGTATTTCTCTCCAAGCCCTACACCAGGTGCTGGTGCTGAGGTAGAGACAAACTTGGCATGGGAGCTGGGGGCTAAACTAAGCATATAAGGTAAAAACTCAGCATACTCAAAATTACTCTTAAATTTCCTTCACCATCAGCTGACCTCCCAATAATTTGCTCAAAGGTGCTGAAAGAGGTGCTATTGGGGGGAGTTACATGGTCTGGGCCATGGAGTGATGGTGGCTGAGGGATCTTTCGGGACGTGGCATCTTGTCTCCTTTTAGGACCTGGAAGGTTAGGAGCCTTACACTCTCCTCCATTCAGAGAAAAGCTGTGTCCCCTCCTTTGCCTTTGAGTCTTCAACCCCAGTGTTGACAAGAAAATGGAGACCAACTTCAATGGTCACCTTTCATCAAGTTGAAGGTCGCCACGAGATGGTCATTTCCCAGTGATCAGGAGCATGCTGCTTCAGTAGGCTCCTCACGCCTCCCTGTGGCAGGTAGGCCCCCACAACCTGTTCTCATCATTCTATACAAATGCAATGAGTACCTTCCATGAGCAAGATGTTGTGCTGAGCACTGACAAGAAAGGAATAACCCAAAGGTGGCTTCCCAACCAGGACTGTATAGACACAGACCCTAGACATGCTGACAAGGTCACAAGAAGGAACAGAGATGGGCTATAGGGAACTGGGAGACAGGAAGAGTCCCCAACCTTCCTGGGAGGTGACCTGGACTTGACTCTTGAAGGACAGGAGAGATATGAGATGCAAAACACTGGCAAAAGGCTACCATGGGATAAGGAGACAACATGAGGTCAAGTCTGGAGACAGGAAAGATGGACTATGTCCAAGTAACAGCAGGTGGATCATATGGTTGATTGAAGGGGGAGAACAACAGGGCCAGGTGGCAAAAGGCCATAAGATCAGGACTAGAAGACTGGACTTTACTGTGTAGGCAGCATATAGTCAAAGGTCTGGGGCTCGCCTTGAAAAGAGGACCACAGCTGGGTGTGAAGCTCTCCTCCCCAGACCTGCCCACACCCTCATGGGATGTTGTACAGCCCCAAGGTCAATCCTTTCCATAACTTCAACAGAACTGTGGTGTCAAGAGAGACAACCTTTTAGGTTTTTGACACAATTGCCCTTCACTTGTAGAGAAACATATCAAGATGGAGTGAGGGTGGTGAAGGTGATGTGAATGGCTCCCAGCAAAGTAGCAGACGAAATACCCTGGAAGCTCCCTGCAACAAAACACCCAGAAATGCTGAGTAATACTTGTTTTAGTCATTTTAAATATATAGGAAATGTTGCAGGAAAGTAAGGGCATTTCCAAGATCAAAACAAAGGGAGAGCTGAAACCCAGAAAAGATAGAGAGTTGCAGCAGTCTTACAGAGGAGCTGTCAAGGTAATAAGGGAACCCGGAGCTTCCCTTCCAAGTAGGAGATAAGCTTATTAAGGATTGTGCTAGAAGGCTCCCTGGGAGTCCCTGACTGCTCTCTGCTTACAGTGCTTGGAAAAGCCAGGACTATTTTGTCTAGGGAGACAACTGGTGTGGTGGAGAGAGCCCCTGACCTGGCCTCTAACCTCCCACATCACTCCTTCCCTTCTCCAAGCCTCAATTTTATTTTTTTACAACTGACCTCCACAACTGACCTCACAGAGTTGCTGGGAAAATGTATTCATATTCATTCAACAAATCCATACTGACCATGGAGTGTGACAAGTGCTGGGATATGGAGCTGAACACGATAAAATCCCTGCCTTCAAGGGATTCATGTTCTAGTGAGTGAAAAGAGAAAACAGAGAACAATATGGGAAAGAGATAGTAAAGAAATGCACTAGGTGGAGATGAGGGAACTCTCCCCAGCCTTGGCCAACAGGCTTTGGGAGGTAGTGTCTGAGCTGAGTCACAAAGGATGGGTAGGAGTTGCTCACAAGAAGGTGGGGAGGGGATTCCAGGTATGAGCAGAGCCCAGAGTCTGGAGCAGCGTGGCATGTATAGGGAACTACATAATGGCGCAGTGCTACTGGGTGATAAAATGCAGCTGGAGTATGGTGGGAGAAAAAGGCCAACAGAGATGCAGCTCACATGGCTGGAAGATGAGGCCTTGCACATGCACCACTGAAAGTTATATGAATTTCAGAAAAACGCCTTCCTCCTTGCAATAATTTACAATCCTCTTCCCACAATCATAACACCTATGGCTGACATCAGAGTAAGTCAGGCTACCCCTTTGAGTTTGCCTGGGTTCCCCAGAAAGCAGAGCATGATTCAGGGGGCTTATGAACTACTCTTTTATTAGGGAGTAGCAGCGAGGGATAAGGGGAGTGAAGCAGAAAGGAGAGAAGGCCAATACAAGGATGCATTATGGAGATGGCCGCTGCTAAATGAGCCTCATTTTCCAGCTCATGGAAATGCCCCCAGGCCATCTGCGTCTCAGGTAGAGTGACCAATTGTCCTGGCTTTCATAGGACTGAATTGCCTAGGATTTCCCAGGACATGAGACTTACAGTGCTAAAACCAGGAAAGTCCCTGGCAAATCAGAATTAGTTTGTCTACCCTGGTCACAGGACTGTTTTGGGGGAAGAAGGGGAAGAATGGATCCACCAGCTCCCTTTCCGAAGTTTCCCCCACGGATGCTAATTTCCCCCATATTTCTGGGTTGTGCATCAATGGGCATCATATGGGTTCTACAGCAGAGTCACCAGGAAAGTCCCAGGATGGAGGAGAAAGTTATGCAACATGGGCCTATATAAGGCACTATCAGGGTGAGACCACAGGAAGCTGGCATCCACACAAAAGTGGTAACTAGCAGCAGCTTAAATAAGAGATGGTCAGGCTGAAAAGATCTAAAGTAGTGCATCCTTCAGCCCTAATTTAAAGACATTAGTCCAGGCAATCTTATACCCTCACTTTGTGAGCTCTCATGGGTGTGCAACAATCAGCTCAGTGTCTTGGTGCCCTCTCCATGCCCATCACGAATACAGCAGATAAATACTCTTAAATTATAAAAGTCCTAGGGGTGCTTGGCTAGCTCAGTTGGAAGAGCAGGTAACTCTTGATCTCGGGTTTGTGAGCTCAAGCCCCATGTGGAGTGTAGTGATTATTTAAATAAATCTTTTAAAAAATTATAAAAATCCAAAATATCTACTAGGGAATAGAAAGAAAGGCACTCCGAGATTGTAAGGGATTATAGGTCATTAGTAGGTGGTCATCTTTTTTTTTTTTAACATTTATTATGTTTTTTTACTAATTTTTTTTAACATTTATTTATTTTTGAGAGACAGAGAGAGACAGAGCATGAACAGAGGAGGGGCAGAGGGAGAGGAGACACAGAAACTGAAGTAGGCTCCAGGCTCTGAGCTGTCAGCACAGAGCCTGATGTGGGGCTCAAACCCACAAATCGTGAGATCATGACCTGAGCTGAAGTCAGACGCTTAACCGACTGAGCCACCCAGGCTCCCCTAATGTTTATTTATTTTTGAGAGAAAGAGAATGCAAGCTGGGGAGGACAGAGAGAGAGGGAGACAGAGAATCTGAAGCATGCTCCATACTGTCAACACAAAGCCCAACTCAGGGCTCGAACCCACAAACCATGAGACCACGACCTGAGCCAAAGTCGGACACTCAACAGACTGAGCCACCCAGGGGCCCCTAGGTGGACATCTTTAATAGACAAGCAAACACAAGATGACAGAAAGATACAATTGGGTCTAATCCAGAAAGCAATGGGAATGAAATATTAACCAGAGTTGCTCTGAATCCAGATCCCTCACCTCTTAATCATGGAGTTCAGAACTGCTCTCCTAATTCAACTGGAAGCCACTGGATGTCCTTGTCATGGTACCCCCATGCTGCCTCAGCACATAAGCAAATACACTAAAACCACAGGAGTGGATGAGACAGCCCAAAGAATGGCCTGCAGAATGACAAGGGATGTAAAACAAGGATGGATCCTGAAGAACATTAATATTTTTAAAAAAATTTTTTAATGTGTATTTATTTTTGAGAGAGAGAGAGCGAGCCAGGCAGGGGCACAGAGAGAGGGAGACACAGAATCCAAAGCAAGTTTCAGGCTCTGAGCTGTCAGCACAGAGCCTGATGTAGGGCTCAAACTCACAGACCATGAGATCACGACCTGAGCTGAAGTCAGACACTGAATGAGCCACCTAGATGGCCCAAGAACATTAATATTTTTTAAAAGGTCAGGAGAGAAGGAGCTCACAAAGGAGACAAGTAAGAGTAGAATCAGGAAAATTCAGTGTTGTAGTACCAAAGGAAAGGCTTCTCAGCTGTAAAATGCAGGGGGAAAAAAAAGTTAAGTCTGATAAGGATTGAAACACTTCCAATGGGTTTGGCTATTAGAGGTTCCTGGTGTCCTTAGGGAAACCTAGGTGGGGGCAGGAGGCAGAGTATGGTGAGCTCTGGAGTGAACAGGCAGTAAAGAAGTAGGAATGGTGAGTACTAACTACTCTTTAAAGAAATTTGGATAAGATTAGTAAACCAGTTGAAAGGCAAGAAGAAGATAATTGTTAGAACAAGATCCTAGAAAAAGCTGGAGGGGATGAATGAGGTCCAGAGTATAGGGGGACAGATTGGCCTTGAAGAGAATGAGGGACATTCTGAGAATGAGACAAAGGGGGTGATGTTGGATTGGAGGATAAGAAAGTGGGAAGACAGGGAAGGTCGCACTTGATGGTCTCAATTGCCCCATGAAGTATGACATACAGAGAGGGGTATGGGAAACTATGGGGTGTGAATAGTTGTTCAGAGAAATGGAAGGATGAATAAAAGGATTGCTAAGTGGCACTAAGAGCCTGGCTGAGACTGAAGACCCTGAACACATTGCTGTATGGTAGTGATTTGTTCATTTATTCATTTGTTAATCCACCCATTTTGGATCACATCAATGATTGTTGGTTCTGACTGGAAATTAATCAGTGAGTTAGTTTTGGTCATATAGATAGACACAGGTCAGAGTTTCATAAAGATCAGAGCTCCAAGTCGTCATCATGACTCCATCACAGCCACACCTACCAAGTGATCTCATCCTTCACCACAGCTTCCGCTACCAGGTGGATGCTGATGACCTCCAAATCTTTAACCCCAGTCCAAATCTTCCCATGGGATTTAAGACCAGCATATACCCAACAGACACCTCAGTCTCAACATAACCAAATCCATACTCACCAACTTCATCCCTGAATCTGCTCCAGCAGGGGAGTGGACCTCCTTGGACTGCCTATGTACACAAGGGTATCAGGTTTCCTTTTCAATATCTAATTCTTTGCCTGGTTCTAAAATTGCCACCTCCAAAGGCTTCCCCTTCAGATCAGGATTCATGACATTCAAGGGCTACATATGGCTCTACTCACTTGAAATCCCAAAAGAAATGTTTAAATATCTCTTCTAGATTCCCCCAACAGACTGCATACCCACACCATGACTCACTATAAGCCACTACAATTAACCAACGCCACCCAGCATTGAAGGTTTCCTCCTGCCATAGCCCAAGCACCAGCTCAGAGGTTCTGCCAAAGAATTAATGTCAGCACTTAAGATCACGGAAAAGAAAAAATAGATCTAAATTCATACCATCACCTTACCTTGGCCAACTGTGTCCAATCTCTCAAAGCCAAGTGAGGACACAACTCTACTGTAAAGTGGATTAGACCACAGCCCTGTTGGAATAACAAATGGACTTCTTCCTCTCTTCAAAGGATTATGGCACCTTGACCAGGCTCATCAGGAAAAAGCATGTTGATTGATTGATCACATCTGCCACAAGGACAGGCATAAGGTAGGGAGGTAACACCAGTATGGGAGAGCTTCACATGTAAAAAGGCTTCATTAGACTACAAACCTCCACTAGGCCTTAATTAAAGACTTGCAAGTCTTACTACTGGTTATGGGGTACACAATTGTTTTATGTTAGCATGTTTATTCACTCATTCTTTTGTTCATTTAGATTTATTGAATGTTTACTATGTACCAGATACTGGCCTGGGCACTAGGAACACAGCTGTAAATAAGACAAACAAGATCCCTGCTCTCATAGGGCTTTCATCCCAGCAGGCCTAACAAATAAGAAAATGGTAGGTAGAGATAAGTGCTGCACAGAAAATGAAACAAGATGATGTGATTCAGATTATCGGAATGACTCCTTTCGATGGACTGTATCAGGGAAAGCCGTGAAATATGATCTGGAGACAGTTCCAGGCAGAGGGAACACCTAGTACAAAAACCTTAAGGCAGGAAATAATTTATGTGTTCAAGGGAAGGAAAAATGGCCAGCATACTGATGAGGAAGAGACTGGTTCAAAAAGACACTGGAGAGATAACTACAGGCTAGATCACACAGAGCTTTGTAGGCCAGGATAAAGAGTTTAGACCCTATTCTTGGTGCTTTGAAAACCCATTTAAGGGCTCTCAGCAGAAGAGTTGGCATGATCTGATTTATACTTTTAAATAACCACTCTGGCTGCTGAGTGGAAAATACAGAGTAGGGGAGCAGGAGAGAGACAGGGAGACCAGTTAAGAGACCACTACAATAATGCATTAGAGTTAATGTTGGCTTGAACAAAGACAGAAATGGTGATGATTAAGAAAAGTTTCAAATTCTTGATTAGTTCTAGAGAGACATTCAATAGGACTTGGTTATAAGGGGTGAGAAAGATCAATAAATCAAAGATATATCCAAGGTTTTAGGCCTGATAACCTATGTGAATGGGTATTATTTATTGGAATAGGGAGGGTGGAAGGAAGAACAGGTTTAAAGGTGGGAAGAACCAAAAGTTTGATTTGGAACAAGTTAAATCTAAGACATTTTATCAGACATCCAAGTGAAGGTACTCAATATATTTTTGGATATTTATGAGTCAAGGTCTAAGATACAGGCAGAGCTAGAGATAAGAGTGTTGGAGGGCTCTGTTGCATAGAGTGTACCCAAAGCTTTGGACCAGAGAAGATCACTAGCAGAAGAGGATGCAGAGAAGGAGATCTACAGTCAAGACTTGGAGCACTCTGACATTTGGAAGGCAAGCAGCAATAAGGTTGCCAGCACAAAGGGGTAGCCCAAAGCATGTGATACTCTAGAAGCGAAGTGAAGAAAGTAATTCAAGAAGGGCGTGGTCAAGAAGGGAGTATCAAATACTGCAGAAAGATCACGTAAGAACAGAAAAGTGACCATTGGAGGTCAGATGACCTCGTCAGAGTCCCAGTGGACCAGGCGGGGGGGTGAGGGGGAGGAAGAGAACCCCAATCGCAGAGGGCCAACCAGAGAACAGGAGGTGAGGAAGTAGAAACAGGAGACAAATGCATGGAAAGGGCTGCCGTGAAAGGCAGCAGAGAAATAGGACATCAGCTGCAGGAAGACACTGTAAGCAGTGATAATGGAATAGGTATACATTTTGCTAGAAAAGATCTGGGTGAGAGGCGCCTGCGTGGCTCAGTCAGTTAAGCATCCAACTCTTGGTTTTGGTTCAGGTCATAATCTCACGGTTTGTGAGTTTGAGCCCTCCATCAGGCTTCACAATGACAGTGCAGAGCCTCCTTGGGACTCTCTTTCTCCCTCTCTCTCTGTCCCTTCCCCATTCACTCTCTCTCTCTCAAAATACATAAATAACTTTTAAAATATATATATATACACATATATATACATATATATTATATATATGTGTATATACATAATATATATGTATACATAATATATACATATATATGTTATATATATGTATGTGTGTATATATATATACATACATATATATATATATATGTATATATATATATATATAAAAGATCTGGGTGGACAGAAAACAACCAGGGATGCAGCAGAAATGGGAGAATTGAAAAAAGAGGTCAGAGGATTAAGCTCACAAGTAGATCTTTTATTTTTAATGTTTGTTTATTTTTGAAAGAGCACACGTCGGGGAGGGGCAGAGAGAGGGAGACAGAGGATCCGAAGTAGGCTCTGCACTGACAGCAGTGAGCCTGATGTGGTGCCCAAACTCAGGAACCACGAGATCATGACCTGAACTAAAGTTGGACACTTAGCCGACTGAACCACCCAGGTGTCCTGAAAAGTGTATCTTTTGATAAAAACAGGGACACTTCATACATAGCAATATGTAATCAGGCAGGAAATAGGGAAACAAATTTGGATGAATTGGGAGGTATGGTGGGAAGATAAGGGTGTTCCTATCTAACTGTTACATTTATCAGTGATCTGGAAGGTAAGGTCATCAGATGAGGGGGAGGGGCATGGAATGGACGGCCCCTCCTGAGAGGCCCTCCTAATGAGTGGGGAAGAAAGGAGGTAAGGATGTAAAATAATTGTGTTGGGGAGTGGGAAGTAAAGACCCAGAGAAGGGTGGGAGGATTGCTGAACAGGACTGAGTGCTTACTTGAGATCTGTGGCCAGGAGTTTAAAGTGAGACCAACAGGTCTGGGTATGTGTTTTCTCCTATGATGTCTATTTGCTTGAGTTCAGGTATGTAGTAAGCAGACATGCAGGCTTACTGAGAGCAAATATGAAGGAAGAAGAGAAAAAAAAAAAGGAATTAAGAGTGCCTGAAGAGGGCAGTTATGATGATGAACCACAAAAATAAGCTGGTTAAGAGAAGAAGTGAGAACATGAGGGAAATGACAGAGTGAAAAAGTGGGAGGGCCAATGTTTTGGAAGTCTTGATGAAGTGGAAATATTACCCCCAGGAAGCTGAAATCAGAATTAAGTGGGGGTCAGAGAGTAGGATGCCTAGATTTTTGGTGATGATATGGTCATGGATATGACAAAGGACTGGGTGGCTGGGGTGGGGGTGGGAGTGGGGGGTTCAGATCAAAGGAGGAGATCACAAAGGAGATGAAATAAAGACATGGGGCTGACAGGTCAGCATGTTGGATAGCTCATCCACACGGATGCTGAAGTCACCAGGAATGATGTCAGGAAAAAGAACAAACAGAAAGACAGTACGTGATTGCTAAAGATACTAATGAACGAAGGTAAAGAGTGCATTAAGGTGTACTTCAGAGGAATTGAGTTTTGAAGGAAGAGGAGGAAGAAACAGATTCGGAATTGACAACAGAAAGCAAGGAGGCCCTACCTAGCTCACCCCACCTGCCCACCTATCCCACCTGCCCCACCTTCAGGCCCTCATGTACCCAATGTTTAAGAGGAGAGACTCCTCCACCTGAAAGGGTTGTGGAAGAAACGGTGTCACAAGCAGACATCCAGCTTTCACTTAGAGAAGAGGTTGAGGATATTGGGGAGAGTGTTGTTGACAGCCATGAGTTCACAAACCCACAAAGGAAGAGTCTGGGAGTGTCAGAAGAGGTGGGAAATGAAGTCAGATTAGAGTAGCATGGAGATTAAGGTCCCACTGACTTGCAGAGCTTGGGTTTCTGGAGATGACTGAAGTAAACAGAAGTGTGAAGAATCTGAGGATTTCCTAGAGAAAGATGGCCTTGAGACAGAAGGCTCATGGCTGGTGGACAACAATTCTCTTCTGTGCTGGTAAGTGGGGCAGAAATCACAGAGTGAGGCCCTTAAGGGATTGTTCTCCTAGGTGGCCAGCCCTGGAGTTCACTGTGAAGGCTTCTGAGGAGGGGATGTACCTGATACTGGATCCTTAGAACCATTTTTCTCTCCGGTGACACAGTGTTATGGCAATCTGGACTACAAGGCACACAGAACCTGCCACTCTGCTCCTGGGTGGTGCAGTGGTGTGGGGGCAGCCTCCCAAATCACTCCCCATTAGTGTCATTCATGTAAACACCATGGTGGTTTCTCAGTTGGAGCCTGCAGATCCATCTTCAAGTTTTCAGGAGGAATTTTAATTTTTCTATCTTAATAATAATCTTAAAAAAAAATAAAATCATATCCTGTATCATCTAGAGGTAGGATTGCCAGAGAAAACACAGGACTCACAGTGAAATTTGAATTTCAGATAAACAACAAATACTTTTTTAGTATAATTACAGTCCAGATATTGCATAGGACATACTTAAATACTACAAAATTATACTTTACCCCTAACTATTGCCACATGACGTCAGTGTCTGTATTAATCAGTTTCTCCAGAGATATACAGGATGAGTTAGCAAGGTGGTGACCCAGGAAAGCCAATGGTGTAGTTCCAGTCCAAGTCCACAGGCCTGAGAACCAAGAGATTTGATGATATAGTTCTGGTCTGAAGGCTGACAGGTTTGGGATTTAAAAAAAAAAAAAAAAAAAGCCAATGTCCCAGTTCAAAAGCAATCAGGTAAGAATTCTCTCTTACTCAGGAAAGTGTTGGCCTTTTTAGTCTGTGCAAGCCTTCAACTGATTGGATGAGGCCCATCCACATTAAGGGAGGAAAATCTGCTTTATTCAATCTAATGATTTAATGTTTACTTATTTATTTTTGAGAGAGAAAAAACGCACATGTGTGCGAGCAGGGGAGGGGTGGAGAGAGAGGGAGACAGAGAATCCGAAATAGTATTTAGTCTAAAGATCTAAATTTTAATCTTATACCAAAACACCCTCATAAAAACATCAAAATAATGTTTGACCAAATATCATTTTGGCCTAACCAAAATGACACATAAAATTAACCATCACATTGCCCATGTTTGTATTTTTATGATGGAATAGGGACCAACCAATAGTGCTTTTATTATAACAGTTAATGAGAAAAGAGAGACAGACCTAATCTCAAGGTGTTAACTAAAGACGAAACAATACCACAGGCCTGTAAGAAGCAAGCTTTCAGAAGTTTGAATGGAAAAAGACTGTGGGAGAACTGAGTCATCCCATGCACAGAGTAGTAAAGACATGACAAATTCAAAAGAATCTTCCCCTTAACAGGTCAGCCTCACGGTAATGTTGCAAATAGCCTGCGAGTGTCAGCAAGAAAAGAAATCCATCACACTGAATGCATTAGTTTGGATTTTGATGGGTTTGTAGCATTGTATTTACTTTGTAAATTTGTTTTGATTTTACTATATATAAGAGGGTTATATCTACTTTTATATATGTATATATATATTTAAATTACATTAAATTAAAATACACTTAAGTCAATACTAGGGGAGTCTATAATATTTTTGTCCTTTTAAATGGGTCCATTAGATGATTACCCTTCGTTTGAGAAACACATATATAATGTAAAAGATTTTTGGCCCTTTTTGAGGAGATTTGTATATTGGAGCATTTCATTTGTAGACTTCATTGAATTAGATGCTATTAAAGCTTTTTTAAAATAACAAATTGAAAAAAAAAGTGTATACTATGGGCTATGTTGCTTGGAAAGTGTTGCCCATCATATTTTCTCTCAGAGATACACAAAGCATTTTAGCAAATAAAAGGCTCTGAGAAATCTGACAGAAAAGGATGTCAAATGTTGTTTCAGTCAGTGTTTCCCAAGCTTATGTGAGCAAAGAATATCTCCACTGCAGCAACTATTAATATTCTGAGGAACAGCTTTCTTTGAAAAATCAGTTTGAAAAACACTCATCCATAACTCTATCCAAAATGGGGATACTCTATCCGACATGTTTGTGCCAAGGACCCCTCTAGCAGTCTAGTGAGGCATATGGGCATCTTAGAAGAATGTACTGAATAAAATAAAACATATTTTACTGCATAAAATAAAACATAAAGGATTACAAAGGAAGCCAATTATACTGAAATACGGCTTTCAAAATAATTTTTTTTAAATGGGAGTACCTAAAAGAGAGAGGGAGGAGGGAACAGAAAAAATATTAAAGGAATAATGGCTGAGGACCATATCGATATGATTCTATTTATATGAAATATCTAAAATAGGGAAATCTATAGAGACCACGAGTAGACAAAGGGGGCACACTGGAAGACAGCAGGAAAAAGAGGAGGGTTTCCCTTTGGGATAATGAAATGCTCTAAAATTGATTTTGGTGATGGATGTCCATCATCCATATATATAATTATGTACATTTAATTGTACAGTTTACATGGGTTAATTATATGGTATGTAAATTATATCTCAATAAATGTTTTTTAAATTATGATCAAAAATTTTCCAATTATGTTGAAAACTGTAAATGCACACAGATCCAAGAAGCCCAATAAATCCCAAACAGAAGAAATATAAAAACTACACCAAAGCACATTGTATTCAAATTGCTCAAAACAAACGATAAAGAGAAAAATCTTGAAAGCAACCTGAGACACATTACGCACAGTGGGAAAAAGAGATGACAAAGGATTTATTGTTAAATGCAATGAAAGGTAGAAGACAGTAGAGCAAAATCTTTTATACACAAAAGAAGAAAAACTGTCAACCTAGAATTCTACACACAGTGAAATTATCTTTTAAAAACAAAGGCAACACAATGAGATTCCACCTCAACCCATTAGGACGGCTACTATCCAAACAATGGAAAACAATTAAGTGTTGACAAGGATCTGGAGAAACTGAAACGCTCCTGCCTTGCTGGTGGGAATATAAAATGATGCAGCCACTGTGGGAAACAGTTTGGTGGTCCCTCAAAAAAATTAAACATAAAGTCACCAATATGATGCAGTAACTCCACTCGTAGGTATATACCCAATATAACTGAAGGTAGGTGTTCAAACAACAATCTATACAAGGTACATATAGTCAAAAATGATGTATACTGTACACTTAAAATTTTGGTTAAAAAGGTAGATCTCATGTTCTTACAACATATATTTTTTAAATATACACAAAAGGGGCGCCTGGGTGGCTCAGTCGGTTGAACATCCGACTTCAGCTCAGGTCATGATCTCGCAGTTGATGAGTTCCAGCCCTGCATCAGGCTCTGTGCTGACAGCTCAGAGCCTGGAGCCTACTTCTGATTCTGTGTCTCCCTCTTTCTCTGCCCCTCCCCCACTCATGCTCTGTCTCTCTCTGTCTCAAAAATAAAGATAAACATTAAAATACACACACACACACACACACGTTCATAGTAGCACTATTCACAATCCCCAAAAAGGCAAAAACAAAAACAAATGTCCACCATCTGATGAATGGATAAACAAAACTGGTATATCTATACAATGGAATATTATTTGGACACAAAAAGGAATGAAGTAGTGATACATGCTACAACATGATGAACTCCAAAAACATACTAAGTAAAAGAAACCAGTCATAAAGAGCTACATGTTGTAGGATTCCATTTATTCCATATCCCATTACGAAATATCCAGAATAGGCAAATCTATAGAGAGAGAATGCACATTAGTGACTGCCAGAGTCTGGGGAAGGGGAGAATGGGGAGTGTCTTCCTAAAGAGTATGGGGCTTCCCTGCCTCTAATACTGTGTCTCCCTCTCTCTCTCTGCCCCTCCCTTGCTCACACTCTGTCATTCTCTCCCTCTCTCTCTCTCTCAAAAATAAATAAACATTCAAAAAAAAATTTTTTTAAGAGTATGGGCTTCCTTTCGGATTACAAAAATATCCTGCAACTACAGTGGTAATGATTCACAGTACTGTGAATGTACTAAATGCCACTGAATTGCACACTTTAAAATAGTTAAATGGTAAATGTTATGCTTGTGTATTTTATCACAATTTTTAAAACCACAATGACATACACTACACACTTATTAAAATGATTAAAATTTTAAAAACTAAAGGACTAGTCATACTAATTATCAGCAAAGATATGGAAGAAATAGAAGCCTCCACCGTAGATTACTGGTGGGAATGTATGTTACTATCACTTTGGAAAACAGTTTGGTGGTTTCTTTTTTTTTTTTTTTTTTTTGGGGGGGGGGGACAGAGAGAGACAGAGCATGAACGGGGGAGGGGCAGAGAGAGAGGGAGACACAGAATCGGAAACAGGCTCCAGGCTCCGAGCCATCAGCCCAGAGCCTGACGCGGGGCTCGAACTCACGGACCGCGAGATCGTGACCTGGCTGAAGTCGGACGCTTAACCGACTGCGCCACCCAGGCGCCCCTAGTTTGGTGGTTTCTTAAAAAGTCCCACATATACCAACTACTACATGATTCAGCCATTCATTTACCAGGTGTCCCAAGAAAATGAACACACATGTCCACACACAGACTCATGCACAAATGTTTATAGCAATTTTACTGTAATAGCCAAAAACTATTGGAAACCACCACAGTCTATCAACAGAGGAATGGATAAATCATGGTATATCCATACAACAGAATACTACTCAGCAATACAAAAAAGTAAGTTATTGGCAAATGCAACAACCTGGGAGAATCTCAAAAGAATTGAGTGATGAGAAGCCAGACAGAAATGAGTATATGCTGTATGATTCCATTTATATAAAATTTTAGGAAATGCAAATAAGCTATTATGACAAAAGCAGGTCAGTGGTTTCCTGGTGATCAGGTGATAGGGTGGGGTTGTTGGTAAGCAACAGGGAAAGGAGTTTCAAAAAGACACAAGGAAAGTTTTTTGGGTAAAGTATATATTCACCATCATAACTGTAGACATTTTTTCATAGGTATATACACATGCCAAAACTTATCAAATCACACACTTTAAATATGTGGAATTTATTGCATTTCAATTATATCTCACTGAAACTCCTAACAACATTTTAAAAGTATATATGATAATATAGGTTTAGGGAAGAAAATATAAATCAAGCTTATATTTTCTACTAGATTATGCAATTTTAATGTTTTTGCTTTAAAATACTTAAATCTTGGGGCACCTGTGTGGCTCAGTCGGTTGAGCGCCCGACTTTGGCTCAGGTCATGATCTCACAGCTCATGAGTTCGAGCCCCGCGTCGGGCTCTGTGCTGACAGCTCAGAGCCTGGAGCCTGCTTCTGCTTCTGTGTCTCCCTCTCTCTCTGCCCCTAACCCACTCACATTCTGTCTCTGTCTCTCTCGAAAATAAATAAACATTAAAAAAAAAAATTTAAATATTTAAATCTTGTTCCAAAAGGTGAAAGTAATGTTTAAAACACTTACTAGGCACTGCACTCAGTGTATTATACTGATTGCTCTAATGATAAATGTATTGGTCAGAACAAGCTAGATTAAGCCACAGTAACAAACAGCTAAATCTGAGTGGCTTAATACCAACAGGGGTTATTTCTTACTCACTCTACACATCCATAATAGTTGATAGGAGGTTACATTCATGGTAATCTCTCTGAGACCCAGGCCAAAAAGCTCCAACATTCTGAAATGCGGCCTCCATGCAGCTGGCGAAGAATGAACTAAACGGTCAGTCCAGCCCACGGGGTACAGCTTCATTTCAAGGGGCCAGGGGAGTGAATGCCTCCATGTGCCCAGAAGTAGAGGAGAAATGGATGTTGGTAAACATTGATAATGTACCACAATTTCCCATGGCACTAAAAATTATTTCCACACCAAAATATGACAAAAGAATTGAAACAATGTATTCCATGAGCCAGAGATTTTACCCAGAAAAGGTGGGAGAACTGCCAATTCCATCCACACTCACATCTCCTATATTCTCTTTTACACCTAACAGAGAGCCAAAATTCAGGGTAACCCAGGGGCATCTAAGTGGCAACTCAATTTGACTTTTAAAAGTCTCCTAACTGCCTAGAAATCACCTCTTTTACACTTGCTATGCATGCCATCAAATACCTACTCACTCATTCAGTAGCTGTCCCCTATGCCCAGATGTTGAAGAAAGCCATGGGGGGGGGGGGGGGTCTGCTCTCAAGAGGTCTAAACAAGGTGCTATGGGAACAGGAGTTTTTCCTAAAAAGGTCTTAAACTTTAACCTAACCACTTTTTTTCTACTTTTGTGATATACATCTGGGTCCCACCTTGCCAACTCTACAGCTTACCAGCTCCATGGCCATAAGCAATACCTTCACCTTTCTGAGGCTCAGTTTCCTCACCTGTAAAACGGGAATAATAAGGCTTACCTCCCAAGATTGTTGTGAGAACAAGAATGAGATCATGTCTATGGAAATGCTTTGTAAACTGTAAAGTTTTGTGTCAGTCCAAGTTATCACCACCATCACCATCATCATGGCTGTCTTGCACTGTCTAGAAGGGGAGCCCCAGGGTTGGGGAAGGCCCAGAGGAGAGAGGGGCTCCCAGCCTGACCCTAGACTCCACTGGAGGCAGGGCCTCTCTCTAATTAACTCGTCCTGGCAAAAGTTCCTTGCTGGACATGTTTGCCTACCGGGGAAGAGCCAGGTGAGGCTTCCAGGGACCGCCCACTGGCCCTGACACACGGGGGAGGAAGGATGACTCACCAGCCCTGTAACAGCCTCGCTGACAGGTCTCTTGGCCCAACCCCTGGCACAGACGGTAGAGGGCTGGCAAGGGTGCAGCAGGGCCATCAGGTTTTCAAGAAGAGGGAGAACCAGAGGAAGATGAAAAGAGGGAGGGGAAGAAAAAGGAGAGATAAAGGAAAAGGCACAAAAAGGCAAAAGGAAGAAATGAAGAAAAGGAAAGCAGAACGTGGTTACCAGGGGCTGGGGGGAGGAGGAAATAAGAAGTTGTTATTCGATGGATATTTTGCAAGGTGAAAAAAAAAAAAAGTTCTGGAGATAGTTGCAAAACAGTGTGAATGTGCTTAACATCACCATACACTTAAGATGGTAAATTTTATATTGTTTTTACCACAATTAAAAACAGACCTTAGAAAATTATTTTTTTAAGTGAAGAAATGATAAGGGGGAGGAAGGAGGGAGACAGGGGAGGGAGGAGGAGCGAGGAAGCGATGGAGGAAGGGAGAGAAGGATGTAGAGAGGGAGGCAAGAGGGAAAAGGAAGAAGGATAGAGAGGTGAAGGAAGAAAGGAGGGAGGGATGAAAGGGAACGCCTCACAGTGGACTAGCTAGCAGCACACCCCGCCGGCTTTCCTCCAGTCAGCCCTGGGCGCAGGGGACGGAGGCTCGGGCGCCGGGCTGAGCGTGACGTCATCGCGCCGCGCCGCCTCCTCCCGCGTCCCGGCGTTGTGCAACCGCGTGGCGTGGTACCTAGCCCCACCGGCGGGTCCCGCTCTCCTTGGGTGGCTGCGAGTCCCTTGGCCTTTGGCTTTCTGCCCGGCCAGCCCCGATGGCGGCAGGAAGGCGATAATTGCCCAGAGACGCAGCGCTTATCTGGCCCGGTTGTGCAAGGCGCGCAGGAGGGAGGGCCCCGGGCAGCGGCTCTCACGCCTCAGCGGCTAGGCATGCGCGCGGGGGCGACGAGCGAAAGGTGGTCTCGGGGCGGTTGGGGGGGGGGGGGCGCCTCCAGGAGTTCCCGCTGGAGCGGCCGCCTCCCTACTCGGGGAAGAAAGGCGAGCGTGATCGCATGCTCGTCGTTGGAGAAGGGGAGGACCTGGGTACCCAACCTGGCCCTGCACCTGCCAAGAGGCATGAAGTCGGACAAGTCACTTGCTTCTGGGCCCCAGGCTCCTCTGTGCACTAGAAGTAAAATTACTACCTCTCCTGGTGGTTGTGAGGATTAGAAATAATGCAAGTGAAGCCTAGAGCAGTGCCAGCACACATTAGGCACACACTGAATGGTGGCCATTAATTATTTCTCCTGTCACCCACTCCAGGAGCTCACGCTAAAATTCTATGTGCTAGGTTCTCCCTCCTGGCCCACAGCCTGCCAATCAAGACCTGGGTTCAAATTTTATCTGTCACTGACTTGCTGGACCTTAGGAAATTTGTCTTCCCTCTCTGGTCTTCAGTTTCCTCTTCCAAAAGTGTATGATGAAGGTTCCCACCCCAGTAATCTGTTGGGAGGTTTAAATGAGGTAATCTTTGAGAAAATGTGAGGTACAGATCTGTATCAGATTCTGCCAACCGTTGTCTTTGAAAAATTCCTTTCCCTTGGTTTCCATGACAACAGGCACTCAAGGTTTTCTTCCTACCTCTTGCTATTTCTTCCTAGTGTCTCTGTCCTCCCTTACACACCCCTTACAAGTTGATGTGCCTTGAGGTTCTGTCTTAGACATTCCTTGGTGAGGGGTGACTTCACTGCATCTTCCCCAAGACTTCAGGTCCCAGCAGCCACTTCAGCCCAGATCTCTCTTCTAGAGATTCACATGTTTACAGGAACCTTTTAGCATGTTCCAAAAGTGAACATAATCATCTTCCTATCACAAAGCCATAGGGCAATGTCTAGGTTCTCCGTCTTCCCCCAGGTAAAAAAAGAACCTGAGAGCCGTCTTTAAGGCTTCTCTTTCTCCCATCCTCGTCCTATTCAATCACTAAGACCTATCCTTTTACCTCTCTAATGTCCCTTTAGCCTGTCTTTACCACTCCTGCTGTCATTATCTCAGTCTTGGCCACTGCCATATTGCTCACCTGGGAGACTGCAACAGCCTCCTGACTTGTCACTCTGTCTTCATTCTTGTCCCCTCCAATGTACTCTACACTGAAGACACAGTAACCATCCTAAAATACAAATCTTCCATCACTCTGCATCGGTTTTTTTCCTTAGTTCTCCCATTAGTTTCCTGTTACTTGCCTGCCTTCCAAACTCTAACCAGATGAAATTTATTTCTGTCCTGAGAGTGCTATGACTTTGGGCCTTCTCACATGCTGTCTCTCTTTGTTTGGCTCACTCCTGTTTATCCTACAGATCTCCACCTAGCTGCTTCCTTTGCATAGCTTTCCATGATCTTCCCAAACCTTGACTAACATAGGCAACCCTCCTATTTGCTCTTAAAGTAGTAATATATAAACTTGTATCGTTTTATACAAACTTTCTAGAAAGCAAAAAGAAGTGTGTATTAAAATCTTTTAATATGTTCAAATCTGTCAACCCAGCAATTCCTCTTCTGAGAAATTTAAGAAAGCCTGAAACATGTACACAAATATTTAAGGACACTGACATTCATCAGAGTGAAAAATAGAAATAACCAAGAGGTCCAACAAGGGATTGGTTAAATATCACACCCATACAATGGAATACTTTGAAGCCATTAAAGATGTAGAGTATGTAACAGATGGAAAATTGCTTACAGTATAATGTTAGCTGGGGAAAGCAGGTTCAAAATGCTAGGTATATACTGCAGGGATCTAATTTTTTCATTTAAATCCACATAGAAAAACGCATCTGGAAGAATGCATGCCAAAATAGTAAGAGTGATCATCTCTAGGTGATGGGATTATGAGAGATTTTAATTTTGCTCATTTTGCTTATCTATGTTTTCTCCCAAAATCCTTTATTTGCTAATTATATGATTTTTGAAAAAATAAAATGTTTGTTGACTGATTGGGTATTCTTGTCCAGAGGCCTGAGCCGACCTGGCTGGGATAGATAGGCCTCACAGAGCTCTTTGCCAGCTTGAGAAGGGAGGGGCCTAAACACCAGAACAAAATGCTTCTCACTTGTGCCTGATTCAAATCCATAGCAATGCCAGCAGGAAGGAAAAACTGTTGCTCTTTTGACAGAGATGGATACTAGAAGAATTTTCACTCATTGAAGAATTTGGCTTAGGAATTTCCAGGCTGGTAGTATTCAGAGAGACCTTGGAGATTTTCAAATTCTGCACCCTCATCTTGGAAGTGGGGGACCAGAAACCCAAAGATGTCGGTGACTTGCCAACCCTGCCAGATCGCACAGGAAGGTAATGGCAGAGCCGGAATTTGAACATATTTCCTCACTCCCTGGTTCCTCTTCATTCTACTATAAGTTTCCACCCCCCATCCCCAGCAACTGATGCCAAGACTATTCCCCCCCTCCACACACACAGAAGCAAGCTGCTAGATTTCCATCCAAACTCCATACATCCAGAAAACAAACCACCCTTGGATTCATTTAACTTTTTACCATGGGGCTCTCTTACACTAATCCTTGAGAAATTGACCCACCTAAATGGTCTACCAAGTTCTGTTCTCAAGAATATCCAACTCAGTAACAATTACATTCCAAACTCCACTGTTTTCTATATGCCTGTATGCCAAGCACATTTCCATAAGATATTCCGTTTTATTTTTATATTTTTATTTTATTCTCCTAGTAGCTCTACAATGCAGGTATAACTGTCCTATTGCCCTATGAGGAAAGTGAGACTCAAGAAGGTTAAATAACTTTGTCAGGGTCATATCCATAAGCGCCACAGCTGGGATTCAAATTTCCACTCACAGTAGACCCTGCCTGTACCAGTGTTTCCCTGGTCCACACTGCCATCCCAGAGCAGATGTCCTTTCTATAACCTGCTGAGAGGCATTTTTGAGACTGACAGGATATCAGAGCTAAAGAGACCTTGGAGATCCTCATTTCACATTTCCACATTTTATTTCATTCTTCGAGCAAACCATATTGCACAGAGTAGTTTATACCATGAACTATGGGTACAGGACCTGAACTTAAACCCTGGCCCTGCCACTCACTAATTGTGTGACTTTGGGCAAGTTACTTAACCTCTCTGTGCCTCAGATTCCTCATCTGCAGAGTGTGGATAATAATACTATTTAATTCACAGAATTGTTACAAGGCTTAAATGAGTTACAATGTGAAAGTACACAAAACAGTGCTTGGCACATGGTAAGCTCTCCATAAACAGCTTTTGCCCTCATCATTACTATACTGTTTTTACTACTTCTAAGAGCTTATGATGTACCAGGTGTTAAGATAGTGAGGGTAGGAGCACCTGAGTGGCTCAGTCGGTTAAGTGTCCGACTTCAGCTCAGGTCATGATCTCATGGTTCGTGAGTTTGAGTCCGACGTTGGGCTCTGTGCTGACAGCTCAGATCTTGGAGCCTGCTTTGGAGTCTGTGTCTCCCTCTTTCACTGCTCCTCCCCGCCCGTGCTCTATGCCTCTCTCTCTCTCTCTTAAAAATAAATAAACATTAAAACATTTTTTAAAAAGATAGTGAAGGGGAAAACAAAGGTAACATAGACACTGTCGTCTCCTCAGGAAACTCATAGTATAGAAGGAGAATGCAGAAACCATATATAATTATATTTTAACAATGTGACAAATGCAATAACAGATTTCTGTGGACACTCCAGGAGTGGTGTGACTTGTCCAAGGCAGCAGCAAAGTTAGGACTTGAGCCAGGGTGTCCTGAGCCTCCTTCCATCCCACTTCATTGATTGGGAATTTGCACATAGCACATAACAGGTAAGACCCAAAACCTCTCCACAAAGCATCAAAAGGAGACTCCTAAGGCCATGGCTGCCTCAGCTGAAGATGTTACTAATGTATAGATAAAGGCAATAAACATTTACTGAATGAGTCAATGAGTCAAAGGCATTGGTGAGAAGATGGCCAACTTTTCCCTCACTCTCACCTCCTCAAGGTACAGGCATGAGGCAGTGGCACAGGATGAAGCAGCAGTGAGCCCTGGGGGACAGCTGGTTACCACCACTTTCTCCTCAAAAAGATGGTATATTGGGACACCACCATTCACTGGCTCCTCCTTCACCATAGCTGTTTCTGATGCCCTCAAGGGAAATGTTTAGCTCATTCAATTCAACCACTTCCACAATTATATCATTTATATGTGTCTGACTCTGCAGAGAAAAAGGTGAATCAGCTTCAATCCCTGCCCTCAGGGAGCTTGAATTCCAAAAGAAGAAATAAACCATGACAAATTGTTATCTTGCAATGTAGAAAGTGCTTGGGGGGCCCAAGAAAGAGATGGACCAAAGACAACCAGAATCCAGGTAATAAGAGCTCACGTGGATAGTTGAATAATGGCCCCCAAAGAGGTCCATATGCTGAATCCTGGGACCTGTGAATATTATTTTATGTGTCAAAGGGTCTTTGCAGGTGTGATGAAATTAAGAAACGAGATGGGGATATTATCCTGGATTATCTGGGTGGGCCCTAAATGTAATCACAAGTATCCTTGTAAAAGGGAGGCAGAGGGAGACTTGACTACAGAGAAGTGAGGATGAAAGCAAGAGACTAGAATGATTCCAGGAAAGCAAGAAGAGAAAAGGAAATGGATTCTCCCTAGAGCCCTCCTGAAGGAAACAGCCCTGCCTACACCTTGAAATTAGTCCAGTGAAACTATTTCCCCCTTCTGGCCTCTGGAACTTAAGACAATGTTGTTTTAAGTCACCAAGTCTATGGTGATTTGTTTGGGCAACCATAGGACTCTAATATGGATAGATTGCTGCCTAGATGTTAAGCATTCTAACTGGGTTTTGCACATGAACTCTAGAGTCACATTGCCTGGGTTCAAGTCCTGGCTTGTGTAGCTTTGGTCAACTTACCTTCTGGGCTTCAGTTCTTTATTTATAGATGAGAAATAATATTTAGTACCCCTCCCAGAGGAATGGTATAAGGAATAATGTGTAGGAGATATTACTAATGCTCACTGTTATTTGGTTCTTTCCTTCCATAAGAGTCTGAACTTTCTGCCCCTTGCAGAAAGGTGGCACTAGTTCTGGCAAATGAAATGTACGCAGTGAAAAGCCTCTGTGGGACCTGGGCCATCTGACCACTAATTCACATGTTGCCATGGGCAAGTCACAAGTTCTCTCAGCCTCAGTGACATCACAAACCTCTCTAGTGCCCCTTCCAATCTCACTCTCTAAGACTCTGGGCATCACGTGTCAAAATGGACAGTAAATAAGAGAAAAGAGAAGAGATTTAAAAGGGATCATGGGAACAGTATGAAACCCAGTGGGGTATGTGTGACATGGATTTCCCAGAGTATATGTGCAAACCACCCAGAAAGGCACTGGGATGATCCATCTATATGTTGCCTACAGGAGACTCACTTTAGACATAAAGATACATGCAGATTGAAAGAGAAGGGATGGTAAAACATTTACCATACAAATGAAAGCAAAAAGGAAGCTGGGGTAACAAGAGACAAAGACAGATAGTACATCATGATGAAGGGAACAATCCAACAAAAGGATGTAATAATTATAAATATGTATGCACCCAACATCAGAGCACCTAAATACGTAAAGCAACTACTAACAGACAAAAAGGAAGATTGACCATAATACAATAATAGTAAGGGACTTTAACATCCCACTTACATCCATGGACAGATCATCCAGACAGAACATCAACAAGGAAACAGTGGTGTTGAATGACACACTGGACCAGATGGACATAACAGATATATTAGGAACATTACATCAAAAAACAGCACAATATACATTCTTTTCAAGTGCACATGGAGCATTCTCCAGAATAGACCACATATTAGGCCACAAGACAAGCCTCAACAAATTTAAAAAGATCGAAGTCATACCATGCATCTTTTTCTGACCACAATGGTATGAAACTACAAGTCTGGTAAGAAACAACCTGGAAGGAACATAATTACATGGAGGCTAAATAACACGCTACTAAACAATGAATGGGTCGACCAAGAAATCAAAGAGGAGATTTTTTTAAAAGACACTGGGATGAACTTAGTTATTATAATAGCTAATTAATTAATTATGGCAAATGATACTGGGTTTCCATCTGAAGTTTCTTTTCAGAATAAATTTATGTTTAAAAAAAGTAAGTTGATTTATTTTTTTTTTATTTTTTTTTTCAACGTTTATTTATTTTTGGGACAGCGAGAGACAGAGCATGAACGGGGGAGGGGCAGAGAGAGAGGGAGACACAGAATCGGAAACAGGCTCCAGGCTCTGAGCCATCAGCCCAGAGCCTGACGTGGGGCTCGAACTCACGGACCGCGAGATCGTGACCTGGCTGAAGTCGGACGCTTAACCGACTGCACCACCCAGGCGCCCCAAAAAAAGTAAGTTGATTTAAATAGAAAATATTGATTAAACAATCTCACAGGTGGTTTGTGGATGTGGCAAAAATTGTAAAGAAGGAATCAAAAGACTAAAATCTGGGCAACTTCCCTGGAACAGTGAAAAGAAAATGGCTTTTGAATCATATGGACCAGGGGTAGAATCCAGTTCCTCCACATGCTTGTAGTTGCCTCAATCAAATTACTCAAGTTTCAGAGATAGTTTCCTTATTGTTTTTAAAGGGGGATCATTATCCCTTCTTTATAGGGATTGGGTCGGTGTGAGGATTATGACTTACTCTCACCATTGCTGACCTTGTATTTTTCCTTCTTATTGTTACTTGTGGGTCTTGACCCAATTTGTAAATTGGGTGCTGATCCAAACCACATTCCCAGAAGGGCTGGCTAGGCTCTAGGGAGATAGGGCCCAGCAGGGCCTGCTTCCTGCCCTCCAGGAGCTCCTAGCCTAGTGGGGCAACTGACCTAGACTCAAAGATCCACAGTCCACAACCAAAGTGCTGTAGGGAGACAGATAGATACAGTGGCATGCAGGTATTAAGATGGCTCAAGGAGAGTCATGGTGCCAGAGATGAGTCTCAAGTCATGTGTAAGATTTTAACAGGCAGATGTGGGAAGGGAATGTATGCTAGCTTACCTCACCTCTCTGAGCCTCAGTTTCCTCTTTTGTAAAATACAAATAATACCACCTACCTTTTGCCATTTTACTGTGAGGATTAAGTAGGATAAAACATGGGAAGCACCTACCACAGTGCCAGGTTCATATGAGGCACTGGGTAATGGAGGCAATTACTTTACTATTATGTTGGATAATAAAAGCCCCAGTGGGTGGCCCCCTTCCATAATGGAATTATCTCCTCCTTCCCTATGACTCACCTCCAGGGGCTGGCCCAGCAGAGGGGATGTCCCAGGCTCCTGGGCAGGTTGGAACTATCAAGTTCCTTAGAATAAGGCCTTTATTTCACAAGAGATCTATGCTCATGGCTCCTCGTCCAATGGCCCCCATTTTGCAAACAGATGCCAGGTCCCCCAGAGAAGGAACATTTTCCCCCCAGTGTCAGAGCTGGGCCTTATGTCCAGATTTCTACCATCTAAGAAGAAAAAGACCATGCCTCTGAGTCAAACCCAGGTCCTCAAGAGCCTGCTATGCAGAAGCCCAGAGAGAATTGCTGAGAAGAAGCAGGAATGTGGGGTCCTGGAGATCTGGGTTCAAATCCACTCAGTTGTTGTCTGAACCAGGATCATACCCCTTTCCCCCTCTAGGCCTCAGTGTTCTAAGAAGACTGGGTTAGTGGGCTTATATTCCCACCCATGGCTGACTATCAAAACACATACCAGGATAGCACAAACCAATTAGAGCAGACATTGGCAGGGCCCTGTAGTCCCCTCCTGGGCTAGGCATGAACACTTTGCTTGTTGGGGAAGTATAAAACATGTAGCGTGTGCAGTATGTTTCCCAAAGTGAAAATGGGTCAACTTCACATCTCCCTCCCCTTCTCCTTACCTCCCCTCAAGTGCCTAGCCCTGTGCCTGATATATGCTGGCTCCAACTCAAGATCAAATGTGTGTCCTGCAAGTCTCTCTTCCTGAAGAAGGTCCACATTCCCAAAGAAGAGGCAAGGACTCCATGATTGTTTTTAAAAGCCTTATTGAAGTATAATTTATGTACCATAAAATTCACCTATTTTAAGTGTATAATTCAATGACTTATAACAAAAATTTACAGAGCTATTCCTTCATCACCATAGTCCAGTTTTGGAACATTTCCATCATCCCACTAGGACCCCTCACACCCATCACTTCCCATTCCTGTCCAGCCCCAGGCAACTACTAATCTGCCTTCCCTTTCCATAAATGTGTTTTTTCTGGAAATTTCCTGTAAATGAAATCATATAATATGTGGTGTTTTGTGTCTGGCTTCTTTCATTTAGGATAATTTTGGGGAGGTTCATCCCTGTTGTAGCATGTGCCAATACTTTATTCCTCACCTTAGTCATTTCATATGCCTGGCACCCTATTCATGCCTGGCACATTGTAGGTGCTCAGTAAGAGGCTGAGGAATTTCACATGAAGACCAGAGATGCTTCCAAAATGAGGGCAGCTACCAGCCAAAGAAATTCCAGTCAGCCTCAAAGGTGCTGTGGATGATGTGCTGATCCCCATGCCCACTGCCAATAATGGGAATATAGCAATTTGTTTTTAAACCCATAATTGTACACCAGTTGAATTGTCATGCCCTCAACTTCAGAGGTGTGCTGCAGCATCCCATCCACTTATTTTGAATTTGCCCTTATTCCCCCCTTACCTTGGCTCTGGAGGTCATGGTGACTCATTGCTCTGCAATTAACTCTTCTTCTTCAACCCTGAATTGCCTGAACTAGTTGGAGAAGAACGACACTCCAAATCCAACCTTTCTCCAACTATTACTGTAGAACTGACAATGTCTCCTTTCAAGTCTGTGAATTTTTGCTTCATGATTTTGGGACTCTATTTTCAGGTGTGTATATGTCTATAATTGCTATATAATTTAATACCCTTTGATAGGTTGAATTTATCAAGATATACTGTCCTTCTCTGTCTCTTGTAATCTTTTTCACTTAAAATGTACTTGTTTCCAAAAGTACAAGCAACAAAAATTAAAATAAACAAGTAGAACTACATTAAACTACTAAGTTTCTGCACAGCAAACAGTCGACAAATTGAAAAAGCAACATACAGAATGGGAGAAAATATTTGCAAACCAATTATCTTATAAGAGTTACTATCTAAAATATATAAGGAACTCTTACAACTCAACAGAAAAAAAAAAAAAAGCTGATTTTTTTTAAATGGCCGAATTACCTGAATAGACATTTTTCCAAAGATCTATAAATGGCCAACAGGCATATGAAAAAATGCTCAGCATCACTAATCATCAGGGAAATGCAAATCAAAACCACAATGAGATATCACCTCAAACGTGTTAGGATGGCCATTATCAAAAAGTCAAAAGATAACAAGTGTTGGTAAGGCTATAGAGAAAAGGGAACACTTGTGAACTGTTGGTGGGAATGTAAATTGGTACAGCCATTATGAAAAACAGTATGGTTGTTCCCTCAAAAAATTAAGAACAGAACAACCATATGATCCAGGAATTTCACTTCAGGGTATTCATCCAAACAAAATAAAATCACTATCTTGAAGAGATATCTGCAATCTCCTGTTCATTGAAGCATTATTCACAATAGCCAGGATATGGAAACAACCTAGATGTCCACTGACAGATGAATGGATAAAGAAAATGTGGCATATAAACACAATGGAATATTACTCAACCTTAAAAAAAAAAAAAAAAGGAAATCCTGCCATTTGCAACAGCATAGATAAATCTGAAGGGCACTATGCTAAGTGAAATAATCCAGACACTGAAAGACAAACATCACATTATTTCACTTATATGTGGAATCCAAAAAACAAACAAACGAAAGAAAAGTAGAACTTAGGGTAATAGAGAGTAGAAAGGTGGTTACCAGAGGCTAGGGAGTGGAAGGAAAGGAGAGATACTGATCAAAGGGTACACACTTTCAGTTACAAGATAAGATAAAAAGTTCTGTAGACCTAATGTACAGCATGGTGACTATAGTTAATAATAACACATTATATATCATACTTGAAATTTGTAAGAGAATAAATCCCAAGTATTCTGTCTCTCTCTCTCTCTTCTCTCTCTCTCTTTCTCTCTCTCTCTCTCTCTCTCTCTCTCTCACACACACACACACAAAGGGTAATCAATTAATTAATTAAATAATTAATTTGCAGTAAAAACATCACATTGTATGACTTAAAATATACAATTTTGTCAAAAATTTTTAAAAATTTAAATTTTTTGTCTGATAATAATACACCCACCTCAGTTGTCTTTTGTTCACTATTTGTATACAATATCTTGGTTAATGTTTCAGGTACCTGCTTCTAGAGGACAACTCCTAAACCTGTTGTACCCAAAATGCTGCTCTAGGTTTCCCTGAATCTTGATTTTGTGACCATTCAGAAGTTTTCTATTTCTCTTTCTTATGAATCCTTACAATAATCCATTAGCAAAGCAATCACTGAAATTCATTTCTTACCACTTGAAGTGGTTACATTAACAGAGCCTGGGAACGAAGGTAAAAACAACAACAAAAAAATCTGTAAGATAGGAGTGACTCTATTCCATAAAGACATACATGGTGCATCTAAGATGCTGTAAAGGACCCTCAATTCAATTATTTATTCATTCCTTCATTTTACAGCCCCTAGGTACCCATTATATGCCAAGTCCTAAGCTGCACATAGCATTGAGTCATTAATAGTCCCTGCTGTCTAAGATTCAGAGGATGATGCAGACAAGCAGGGCCATTTAGACATTCATAGGCTATACCTCCGTCTCCTCATCTCTGATTTGGGGATAATAGCACACCATGGGGCTGCCATAAGGGTTAAATTAATTAAAACTCTGTAAAACACTTAGAATAGTGAATAATACATGAAAGCACTTAATAAATGTCACCTATCATCAATCATCATCATCATCACCATCAGCCTTAATCACTCTTTCTTTGGGAGCTACATCTCCCTAGTTAAAATTGAATTTTTACTATAAAAACTGATTTTAATGTAAGCATTTCTACTGCAAAGTAGGACATTTTGGTAATTTTTCTTTAGAACTTATGATTCTTTTCAGATATGCTCTTTTTATATTTGAGGTCCCATATATCTTTGGAAAGCCCTCAGAAAATTCAAAAGACCATACCCCTGGACTCCAGGGGATAAAGTGGCCCTGCCCACAATGACCATGTAGGGCTGCACAGGCTGTTTTAACTGCACAACTCTGAGGGAAATCAATTTCCTAGACTATGGAACGACTGCCCCCGACCCTGATCCCCAGAGATGTGTACGGCAGCAGCCCTGGTCCTGGTGAGGAAATCAAGGATTGCCACACAATTGGGAGAAAAGAGAAGGCTTTATGGAGAGATGACATCTGAGCCAAGTCTGGAAGAGTAGGAAGATTTCAGTGCACAAGATGCTGTGAAAAGGGTATTCCAAGCAGAAGAAACAGTAAGAGCAAAGGCAAGGGGTACATCTGGGGAAGAGTGAGTCATTCTGTTTGGTCAAAGTAAAGGATGGTGTGGGCTGAAGAAGGAAATGATTTTGGAGAGAGATGAAGGATCCAGATCAAGGAGGATTTGAATACTAGGCTTACAGTTGAAACTGTTACGTAGGCAATGAGAAGTCATTGCAGGTTCTGGGAAAGGAAGAATCATAATCAGGGCTGCTGTGCCTTAAGAAAGGCCCTCCTTCAGCTGTGTGGGCGGGGGCTGGAGCGGTCAGAGACTAGAAGCAGGAGACCAGTAAGAAGATGGTTACAGTGGTCTGGTGACTGGTGGGAGGGATGGAGAAGAGGGCCAGGATTAGAGTGATGTTGGGAAGGTAGTAGAGTAAACACTGCACATGTAAGATGGCCGCCAGGGCAAGTATAATGGACCTAACTCAAACCCCCAAACCCATGTGGCTTCTCTCCCTAAGGCCGGGTCAGGTCCACAGGCTGCACTCTCTTACCAGAACTTCTGATGGCCAGGACTGATTGATCAATTTGCAGAGGTGTTTCAGGACAACAGCTAGCAATCTTGGCTTCATGGGATCAAACCCGTGATGTCATGTTGGCACCTCAGCTTGCTGGCTGGAGATTTGGAGCCAAGATCCAGAGCTAACACTTTCTCATGGGTGGAGGCAAAAGTTGGGAAAATATGGGACAAAGATTCTGGGGCCATGGGCACTGAGGACATATATATGACACCATTTTGTATTCCACATCTCTTAGACCACTTCTGGAGTCCTGTGTCTTTGTCTAGCCCCATACTCAGAGAGGGACTGAAAGATTGGAGTGTATTGCCTCACACCTATGAGGATGGCTACAATATGGTTATAATCAAAAAACCACGTAATATCAGAGCGCCTGGGTGGCTCAGTCAGTTAAACATCTGACTTTGGCTCAGGTCATGATCTCATAGCTTGTGAGTTCAAGCCCCGTGTTGGGCTCTGTGCTGACAGCTCAGAGTCTAGAGCCTGCTTCCGATTCTGTGTCTCCCTCTCTCTCTGCCCCTCCCCAATTTGTGCTCTGTCTCTCTCAAAAATAAATAAACATTTAAAAAAATGTTTTTAAGAAAGACACATAATATCAAGTATCAATTTCCTGTGGCCGCTATAACAAAAGACCACAAACTGAATGAGCTAAAACAACAGAATTTTATTATCTCACAGTTCGGGAAGCTAGAAGTCCCAAACTAAGGTTTGGTAGCATCACCTTCCCTCCAGAGGCTTTAGGGGAATCTGAATCCATCCCATGTCTCTTTTGGTGGCTGTCAGCATTCTTTGGCTTGTGGCTGCTCACTGCAATCTTCGTTCCATCTCCACATGGACTTCTCCTCTTTGTGTCTCTCCTCCATGTGTTTTTTAAAAGGACATGCATCGTTGGATTTAGGGCCCTCCTGGATAATCCAGGATGATGTCATCATGAGATCCTTACTTACATCTGCAGAGACTCTTTTTCCAAATAAGGGCACATTCACAGGTTCCAAGGATTAAGAGATTAAGACATGGACATATTTTTGGAGTTGGGGAGGCCCTTTCAAACCACTATACACGTATCACAGTTGGAAAGAATGTAGACAAATTGGAACCCTTATTCACTGCTGGTGGGAATATACAATGGGGCAGCCACCTTGGCAAACAGTCAGGCATTTTCTCAAATGGTAACACAGTTACCACATGATCTAGCTATTCCACTCCTAGGTATATAACCAAGAGAAATGCAGACATATGTACACACAGAAACTTACACATGGATGTTCATGGCAGCATTATTCGTATTGGCCAAAAAGTGGAAACAACCCAAATGCCCATCAACTGATGAATGGGTCAAAAAAATGTGGTACTTTACACACACAATAGGATGCCATTCAGCAATAAAAGGAATGAAATACTGACTCATGTTACAACATAAATAAACCTTGGACACATTACATTATGCTAAGTGAAAGTAGCCATTCACAAAAGGTCACTTATTGTATGATTCCATTTATGATGAAATATCCAAGATAGGCAACTCTATGAGACAGAAGTAGATTAATGGTTGTCTAAGGAGAAGGCAGGAGTGGCGGGGGGGGGGGGGGGGGGGTCAGGATTCTGACACATGTTACAAACATGGATGAACCTTGAGGATATTATGTTAAGAGAAATAAGCCGGTCACAAAAAGACAAATACCATATGATTCCACTTATATAGGATACCTTAAGAAGTCAAATTCTTAGGAACAAAAAATATAATGGTATTTGTTAGGGGCTGGGAGGAGGGAGAAATGATGAGCTATTATTTAGCAGATCCGGAGTTTCAGTGTTACAAGATAAAAGAGCTCTGGAGACGGATTGCACAACAATGTGAGTATACTTAATACTACTGAACTGTAGGCTTACAAATGGTTACAGTGAGGGGCGCCTGGCTGACTCACTTGGTAGACTATGTAACTCTTGATCTCGGGGTTGTATGAGCCCCACAATGGGTGTAGAGATTATTTAAATGGTTTCAATGATAAATAAGATCCAATGTGATGTGTTTTTATTTTTTACCAAAATGAGTTAATTTTTAAAAAATGTATTTCTGGCTCCCAGGGAGTGCTGCAGTCATTTACTGTCCAGTTTTGTCATGGTTTGGTGAGTGAAAGTGACACAGAAATCAGCAAACATTCATCTTTAGATGTTTTTAGGTTCCTTGGAAGCAAAATGTACTTCTAAAGAAATTCCTCCTCCAGGACTTGAACTCAGAACAATTGCAACTAGCATGAAACAACATGTCATTACTCCTTGCATTCCCCCTCCCAGAGGGCTCCTCCTCCTGTCTGTAAATTCCCCCTAAGACTCCAACTCTCTCATCCTGCAGAGTGTAGGCCAAAGCCCTGCCTCAGAAACCTTCCTCTACCTCCCAGTGGGCTGCTGACACAAGTTCTCCTGCTTCTGAGAATAGCTGTCAACCTCTCTGTGGCCCCTCCACCTAGGCTTAGAGTCCTGGTTTCACACCCCCAACAGAGTGTGAGCTCTTGAGGGCAGGATGCAGCCCCACAGTCGAGGTGCTTAGCATGTTGGATGCAGGTCTGAATGGATGAGTGGAACTTTCATGGAGCTTCCAGGTTCACAAATAACTTCTTCCTCACTAATCACTCCCTTTCACCTCAGCCATTTGCAATCTATTCTTCTCTAGCACTGGGTACTCTCTGCCTCACATAATGGACAGGTATGTCCAAGGCTTCTGTTGACTACAGACCGTGATATCCCTGAAGGAAGGCAGCCAGTCTCAGCCATCTTTGTAGCCAGAGTATTTATTGTAGAGCAAGACAAAAGGGCCCACAATGACCACTGAGCTGAATGCAAGCATGCTCATTAAGCGACCCACCTCGAAATAACCATAGGCCCTAACTGACCAGTTTCAACCGGGCACAGTTCCTAAGATTACAGAAAAAGGGAAAATCCCATACATCCACACAACTCCCTCACCCTGCCCTATAACTGTGTCTCATCGCAGACAGTCTCTCCTCTGCTGTCCTGTCCACTGCTCCCTTGCAGTGTATTCAGCAAACTTCTATCTCCCCTGTTCTGTCTTGGGTGAAGTCCTTCACTGCCCACACCACCGGGTCCCACCCAACTAGGACGCCCTACATTTGGTGGCCCCCCATCTGATCAGAGCACCCCACATTTATCACAGATTTTACACAGAGTTGAGATATAAAAATTTGTTGGATTCAATTTGTTTTGCTATTAAAAAATACTTTAAGTTGCAAAATATTAATCACAGCATTATTTATACTAGAGAAAACCCAGAAATAACCTAAATATCTAACAGTTAGGAAATGACCTCATTTTAGTGAAGCTTGAGGAAACATTCAGTAGCCATTCAAAACAATAAATATGAACAATGCGTAACAAGATAGAAAATTTTTCTGAAATGAGAAGAGAAAAGTAGGTCATGGCAAGGTATACAATCTGACTACAGATATAATTATCAACATGCATTGAATGCTAAGCACATTATAAACATTATCCCACCTAATTATTTTAACTCTCTGAGTTGGGTGTTATAATACCCCACTTTTATAGATAAAAAAATGGAGGTTTGTAGAGGGTAAGTACCATGCTCAATGTCTCACGGTTGTTAAGACATACAAGCATGACTCAAACCCAGGAGGTCTATGCCAACCCCAAAGTCCAAGCTCTTAACCACTTTGTTATACCACCTTCCAGTAAAATCAACTCTATAAGCATAGTAGTATTCTTGCCGATATGAAAGCTGAAAGTTCAGGCAATAGGTGATGGGTATAATATTAATAATATTATTCTTATCCAACATTATTTGAATAGTAATTTTAAAATATTTTTAAGAATAAGAAATGGGTTGCGAATGAAGAATTCCCTAAGTGCAGTAAAGGAAAGGAAAAATTCTTCCCTACCCTCAAGGTCTTCCAGCTGGACTAGGAATTAAATTTACATGAGACAGATTAACAAAAGAAAAGAAACAAAGTTTTACTGCGTGCAAGCGTGGAAGCTCAATAATGAAATTGAAACACAAAGAAATGTCTAAAACCAGTGGTTTTTATACTTTTTAGTTGAAGAGAAGAATTGACAGGACAAAGAAAACTTAACTTTGGGAGCTTCAATTAGTAAGGAATTCTAAACAGAATTTGGGCTGTGGTAAGTAAATTAGTAAAAAGTAACAAGGGTTGTTTATACAGCCTTCTGGGCTCCAAATTTCCCATCTCCCGTGACTAGGATGTTTCTTTACCTCCTGGTATATGGAGCCTTCCTTTCCCCAGGGGAGATTTATTTTCTGCTTTCAAGGGAAAAGAGAAGGGTCTGAGTGTCCTTCTTGCATAGAGTCTCTTAAGTAACTTTTTTATTTAAAATAACCAAAGTGGGGGTGCCTGGGTGTCTCGGTTGGTTAAGCATCTGACTTCAGCTCAGGTCATGATCTCACGGTTCCTGAGTTTGAGCCCTACATCAGACTCTCTGCTATCGGCACAGAATCTGCTTCAGATCTTCTATCTTCCTCTCTTTCTGCCCCCCCCCCCACTTGCACCCTCTCTCTCTCAAATAAATAAAAACATAATAAAATAAAATAAAATAAAATAAAGTAAAATAAAATAAAGTAAAATAAAATAAAGTAAAATAAAATAATAACCAATGTGCCAAAGTGGCCCATCTTGGGGCAGCCTGCCCTTGGGCCCTACAGCAGCAAGGTGGAACTGTATCTGGAGACAGGGTATGCAGCTTAAAAAGCATCGCTGAGATTGACAGAGAAGCTCCCTTATTGGTTAGGGAGGCATGATTTGTTTAGTTCAGTGAGGCCAATGCACGACACCCAAAGCTCAAGAAATGCTTGGTGAATGAATGAATGAGTGAATGAATGAGTGAATGAATGAATGACTCTGAGAGCTGGTCAGGAGGCTGATGCTACTAACTGTTGGGAGAAGTGATGGGCTGGTTTTGGGGAAAGAGTGCATGAGTCCCAGGAGCGTGCATATGTTTCTGTAATGTGTGTGTGTGCATGTGTGTCTGCATGTGTGCACACACACGCTCACACGCATGTGTGTAGATGGGACTTGAAAGGCAATAGGAAGCAACAAAAACCTTTGATAGGCTGGTGAGGGATGCATGAAGGGAAAGGGCTAAAGAAAGGTTAGCGAAGAAGGGCTTGTCAAGGACTTCTCCCTCACTGAAGTCATCTAAGCAGCTTGGGCTTGGTCATTCCCTCAGCTCTGACCTCTCTCAGCTACTGTGGTGTAGGTACAGTTTCCCAGTAAGTCGGTGGAGAGTCCAGCCATCCACCCTTGGCTGCTGTTCTCCAACCCCTCCCAGGCTCCACCTTATTGCCATCCACTCCAACCTCAGTGCTCTGTCTTCATTCCTTTGCCTGAAAGGTTTGGGCTTCCCGTAAACAAAGCATGTCTGCTAGCTGCTTTACCTCCATTGTCTCATTAAATGTCCCCAGCAACCCTACAGGTAGGTCCCATGATTATCCCCTGAGGCATAGTAATAAATATATGTATTTGGTCTTCATCTCAGGTCTCTGACACAGAGCTCCTAAAACCTTTGAAATTTCCTGAGCGAAAGGAGTGATAGGAGTATCTATCATTATTCATAATAAGCTCCTTTCAACCTTACCTGAGTGTATGCTAATGAGGTCACTCCTGTGGGCCCCAAATAGCTGGAGGGCAGGATTGGTCACAGAAAGACCAAGGCATGATTAGGGAGATGAAGCTTTCAGCCCTACCTTTCACCTCTGCCCTGGGAGGGGCGTGGCAGGAAGTCAGGCTGGAGATTGAGTTCAATCACTAATAGCCAATGATTTAATCAATTATATGTCATGAAACCTCCATAAAAAAAACCAAAAACCTGAGAAATGGTTCAGAGAACTTCTGAGTTGGCGAATAGATCAAAGTGCTGGGAAGGTGCACTCCATACCCATGGAGACAGAAGTCTCTTTACTCCGGACTCTTGGATCTCACCCTATGTACCTCCTCATCTGGCTGTTGACTTATATCCTTTATAATAAACTGTAGTAGTAAGTATAGCATTCTCTGGAAAGAGAGAGCTGTTCTAGCTAATTGCTGAACCTGGGAATCCCTGACTTTCTAGCCAAGTCTGGCAGAAGTATAGGTAACCCGAGGACCCAATGCTTGGAACAGCATCTGAAGTGAGGGCAGTACTATGGGACTGTGTCCTTAACCTGTGGAGTCTGACACCAGCTCTGACTAGTCAGTGTTAGAACTGAATGAATTAGGGCACCTGCGTGGCTCAGTCAGTTAAGCACCGGACTCTTGGTTTCGGCTCAGGTCATGATCTTCTAGTTTGTGAGCTGGAGCCCCATGTCAGACTGCACTTGTGGAGCCTGCTTGGGATTCTCTCTCTCTCTCTCTCTCTCTCTCTCTCTCTCTCTCTCTCTCCCTCTGCCCCTCCCCTGCTCGTGCTCCCTCTCTCTCTCAAAATAAATTTTAAAAAATTAAAAAAAAATAGAGTTGAATGAATCATAGTTGGTGTCAGAAAGTTGGAGAAGTGGTGTTGGAAAAGAAAGCATACATCTCTGGTGTCGGGAGGAAAAAAGCCCTATTCCCATTTTGCAGATGCGGACTCTGAGACTTGGAGAGGGGATGTAAGTCATCCACAGTCACATCCCTGGCAAGGGCCAAATGAGGGGCCTGCAGGACTGAGTTGAAGTCCTCAATTTGCCCTTAACTCCCTCAATTTCTACACATGTAAGGTGGGATTAGGGACCTGTGCTCTCTTCCCTCATTGAGTAGCTTCAAGGAGCCATTGAGACGACTGATATGGAGCTCTCTGTAAATTGGGGAGACAAGAACTGCAGCACCAAAGGATACGATTTAACCCCCCCCAGGTGGCTGTGTATGAGTGAACCTCTCTGGACCTGTTTCCTTACCTGCAAAATGAGGGAGATACCACTGACCAGTGAGGATTTTATTAGATATCAGATGTCAGGCACTCAGTACACTCCCTGACATAGGAGGCTCGAGTACCTTTTAACAATAGCTGGACATTAAATCCAGAAGCTCACTAACCATAGCAATTTTTTTTTTTTAACCAAAAGACAGGAAGACAGAGAGTCAAAACCAGATTGATATCAGGGAATGTGATTTACATGGAAATATGAGAATTCTGAATAAACAAAACTGGCCAAGCCAGGTGTGAAAAATAAGACCCTGAGGCTCTGGTATTTTTAGAAGCCATTTTGCCTGTCATTTTTGTGTCATTTCCCTAGCTCTCTGTGAGGATGGGCTTTAGAATAATTTGACTGCTGAGGGCTCCACGCCCTGCGTTTTTTATTTTAAAAATAAAAAATAAAAAAAAAATAATTTGACTGCTGATCTTCAAACAAATCCTCATTCAAGGCAATCAGGAAATGTCTTCCATTCATTTTCATTCATTCATTCATCTGTCCATTTAGCAGACATTTACTCAGCACCACTTTGGGCTGAGCACTGCTTTGAGTTCTTGTGTAAGTGCTGTCAGTGCTGGTGATATACTGGCCACCCAGACCCACTCCTGGCATCAAGGAGCTTCTAATCTAGTCCAGAGAACAGATGAATCAATCACCAGTTACGGGAAGGGGGCAGTTTTCCTGAAGAGATGCCTCATGAGGAGTCACCCAGTGAAAGCTGGGTGGTGGGGGAGGATTGGTTAGGACCAGGTAAGAGAGGAGCCAGAGAGATATATGAGGAAAAGAGCAAGTAAGGAGGAGTAGTGGAGGAGGAGCCCAGAGACATGGGAAGAGCCCTGATCTTGAAGGAAGGTGCTGGAACTTTGTAGCAGATTAAATATCTGCTTGAGCTAGAAACGGTGGGATGAAGTGGGGAGATTCATCATGGCCACTCACAAGGGTTTTGTTTTGTTTTAAGTCCCACCATCTTAAAGGGACTAGATTCGAAACCCAACTCTGCATTAACCTCTTGTTTGATGTTGGCAAATCACTGCCTCTCGCTAAGACTCGTTTTCATCATCTTTAACGGAGGCTAAGAGAGGACAGGAGATGAATCCAAAATGATGAACCCTGAACCCTGAGTCTGGGCTCAACATGCTTTCCATCAAACAGATCTGTTCATATCTGATTCTGGGAAAAACAGTACTTATCAAATTAAGGATCATTGGAAGGACCTTGGATAAATTGCATAAATAAAACAGTATGAGCATGAGGAGAGCTGTGGCTAAGGTCAGTGTCTATGACAGGATGGTATAGTGTGAGTCTAATGGTTTAAAAAGGCAAATAAGGGGCACTTGGGCGACTCAGTTGGTTAAGCATCTGACTTCAGCTCAGGTCATGATCTCACAGTTACGGGTTTGAGCCCTGCATCGGGCTCTGTGCCGGCAGCCTGGAGCCTGGAGCCTGCTTCGAATTCTGTGTCTCCCTCTCTCTCTGCCCCTCCCCTGCTCGCACTGTGTCTCTCTCTCAAAAATAAATAAACATTAAAAAAAATTGAAGGCAAAATAATGAAAATAAGGATAGACGCGTTTGAAGAAGATTAGTATGTTGAGGCTGACCTGATAAAAATCAAACACAGCCGGGGCGCCTGGGTGGCGCAGTCGGTTAAGCGTCCGACTTCAGCCAGGTCACGATCTCGCGGTCCGGGAGTTCGAGCCCCGCGTCGGGCTCTGGGCTGATGGCTCAGAGCCTGGAGCATGCTTCCAATTCTGTGTCTCCGTCTCTCTCTGCCCCTCCCCCGTTCATGCTCTGTCTCTCTCTCTCTGTCTCAAAAATAAACTTAAAAAAAAAAAAATGCTTTAAAAAAAATCAAACACAGCCAGCATTTACTCCTCACTCCAAAAAGGCTACATTGCTCATTTCCTTTAAGATTATAAGAATATGGGCGGGACGCCTATGTGGGCTCAGTCCGTTGGTTAAGCATCCTTGATTTCAGATCCGGTCATGATCTCATGGTTTGTGAGTTTGAACCCCGCATTGGGATTCTCTGTCTGTGCCCCTCCTGTGCATTCTCTCTCTCTCAAAATAAATTAAAAATTAAAAAAAAAAAAGATTTTAAGGATATGGGCAAGCAGAAAAACTGATCTCAGAGAGTTCAGCTGATCTCAGAGAGTTCAGCTATGAACTGTTTGCTATCCATTTTTTTGTCTAAGACTTACCTGAAATTTGGAATATCTATTTCACAGATTTAAAATATTTATGCCCTGGGGCACCTGGGTGGGTCAGTCAGTTAAGTGTCCAACTCTTGACCTCAGTTCAGGTCTTGACCTCAGGGTTGTGAGTTCAAGCCCCGCATAGGGCTCTGTGCTGGGCATGGAGCCTACTTTCAAAAAAAAAAAAGTGGGGCGCCTAGGTGACTCAGTCGGTTAAGCCTCTAACTTTTGACTTCAGCCCGGGTCAAGATCTCACAGTTCGTGAGATTGAGCCCCACGCTGGCCCCCAAGCTGACAGCATGGAGCCTGCTTGGGATTCCCTCTCTCCCTCTTCTCTGCCCCTCTCCTGTTCGCCAGCTCTCTCTAAACAAACAAACAAACATTTAAAAAAACAATACTGTATTATATTCTTGAAAGTTGCTAAGAGAGTAGATCTTAATGTTCTCACCACCACAGCAAAAAATGGTAATTATGTACGGTGAAGAATATGTTAACTAATTCACTAACTAAAACCACTAATGTGGTAAACATTTGGCAATACATACTACATATTTGTATCAAATCATTATACTGCACACCCTAGACTTACACAATGCTATATATCAATTACATCTCCATGAATCTGGGAAGAAAAGAAAAAAACAGCTAACATTTCCAATTTTATCAAAAAAACCCCACCAAAACTAATATTAGAAATAATTTTAATAAGACATGCAAAACTCTGGGGCACCTGGGTGGCTCAGTCGGTTAAGTGTCGGATTCTTGATTTCTGCTCAGGTCATGATCTCATTGTTCATGAGACTGAGCCCCATCTTGGGCTCCATAAACAGCACGGAGCCTGCTTGGGATTCTCTTTCCTTTCTCTTGCCTTCCCCTTGCTCGCTCACGCTCTCTCTCTCTCTCAAAATAAATAAAATTAAAACAACAACAACAACAAATAAATAAATAAATAAATAAATAAATAGGAGTGCCTTGGTGGCTCAGTGGGTTGGGTGTCCAACTTTGACTCAGGTCATGATCTCACAGTTCATGGGTTTGAGCCCTGTATCAGCTCTACCCTGACAGCCTAGAGCCTGGAGCCTGCTTTGGATTCTGTGTCTCCCTCTGTCTCTCTGTCCCTCCCCAAATTGTGCTCTTTCTCTCTCTGTCTTTCTTAAAAATAAATAAATATTTAGTAAATAAATAAACAAATAAATAAATTTATTTTTAAAAAGCCATGCAAGATTGGGGTGCCTAGGTGGCTTAGTCGGTTAAGTGTCCGACTCTTGGTTTCGGCTCAGGTCAGGATCTCGTGGTTCATGGGATCAAGTCCTGCATCAGGCTCTGCACTGATAGCACAGAACCTGCTCAGGATTCTGTCTCCCTTTCTTTCTGCCCCTCCCTCCCTCACTCTCCCTATTTCTCTCTCACACAAAATAAATAAACTTTAATAATAATAATAATAATATTAACTTTCTAAAAGACACGTAAGACTTTCATGGAGAAATATAGGAAAGGTTATTAATAGACATTAAGGAAAAGCTAAATTAAAATGATAAATATTACATGTTCATGAATTGGAAGGCTAAATATCACATAGCCCAAGTCACCAAGGTATGGGAAATACAGAAAACAGAGAAACAAGGTAAACTACATCATAAAAATATAGTCTATAATGTGGGAAACTCTGCAAGACCAATATAGTCTATAATGTGGGAAACTCTGCAAGACCAATAATCCAGTTCCTTCAACAAATAAATTCCAAGGAAAAAATGAAGGATGGAGTGGGGATTTATATATTAAATGAGGCTTAATACCAATCAAAACACCTCTAAGGTTTCTCACCACAATAAAAAAAAAAAAAGGTTTAATCCCAAAGAAAACGTAAAAATAAAACAAATACGTTTACGAGACATTTGGATATCGGAACCATCACAAGCCATCAAGTTTCCTTTGTGATATTCAGGGATTATTGTTAATTGGGGGGAGGGGTATAACAATGGTATTGGGGTTTTGTTGTCTTTTAGAGATATATACTGAAATACTTGCAGATGAACTTATAATGATGTCTGGGGTTTGTTTCAAAATACTAGGATAGTAGAATAAGATGGGGATATGCATGGGACAGAACTGAATACAACTGATAGTTGTTGGAGCTGGGCAACGGGTACCCAGGGGGACATCGTATTTGTTTTTGTATATGTTCGAAATTTCAGAATTTTAAATTAAATTAGGTATATATAGGAAATGTACACAAAGTTTCCCTAATTCATTTATAGATTTGATACAATACTAATCAAAATCCCAACAGGAGGCTGAATAAATAAATGTAACATATGTTAATAGCATACTAGGCAGCCTTTTTAATGTTTTTTATTTTTTTAAGTACACTTCATGCCCAGCATGGGGCTTGAACTCAAAACCCTGAGATCAAGCCCTGAGCTGACATCAAGAGTTAGATGTTCAACTGACCCAGCCATCCAGGCACCCACAGGCAGCTTTAAAATATTGCTCCTAAAAACGATTTCAGTCATAGTAAGTTGTTTATACATATTGTTAAAAGATTATACAGCATTATTGTGGTAAACATTTATGTAAAAAACAAAACAAAAAAACAAAAGTAAACAAACAAAAAAATCCAAAAGAGGACCAAAACTGAAATAAGAAGTTTCTGCAGAAGGATAAGTATCAGGGAGGCTAATTTAGATGAATAGTTCTTAACCTTTACTATGCATCAGAATCACCTGGGAGAACTCTTAAAAAATATGCCGATGCCTAGGTCCTACAACAAGAGTTTCCATTTCAACTGGCTTGAGATGGGACCCAAGCATCAGTAGATTTTAAAACCCTACCAGGTGATTCCAATGTGGAGGGCTGAGAGCCAATGATCTAGGTTTACAAAGAGAGGTACAGATAGATGGATGGAGAGTAGGAAGTTAGATGGATGAGATTATAGACAGATGATTGATTGATAGATTGATAGATAGATAGATAGATAGATGACAGATAATAGTTTTTTGAGAGAGAGAGAGAGAGAAGATAGGTAGGTTAGATAGTAGATCTGAAGTTCTGAAGGAAGGGAAGAAGGAGGAGGGGAAAGGCAGGGAGAAGAAAGGAGGGAATTTAGAATGACACAGCCAAATCAGAAATAAGCCATAATTGAGTCCCTAACTGAACAAAGAAGAGAATGAAACAAAAGTGAATGTGGAAAAATAAAATAAAAAGTTAATGTGTCCAGCTGATGCAATGAAATTTATGCTTTGTCTCTTCTTATTCTTTTCGTTTACAGACCATACACCCTACCCTACTCTACCCTTCACAAGGATACTTGTGCTGTCTCAAAAGTTAATGAATGGAAAATGACTGCTTAATGAGTAAACAGTTTCCTTCTGGGGTGATAAAAAAAAGTTCTGTAGCTAGAGAAGGGCAATGGTTGCACAGCATGTGAATGTACCAAATGTCACTAATGGTAACCTTAATGTTATGTGTATTTTACCATAATAAAAAATACATAAAAGAAAGATTGATTAAAAATGTTATGGGGGGGGGGGTCACCTGGGTGGCTCAGTTGGGTAAGTGTCCGACTCTTGATTTCAGCTCAGGTCGTGATCTCATGGTTCTTGAGATGGAGCTCTGTGATGACAGGGTAGAACCTCCTTGAGATTCTCTCTCTCTCTCTCTCTCTGTGTCTCTCTCTCTCTCCGCCCCTCCCCCACTCAAGGCGCACTCTCTCTCTCTCTCAAATAGTAAGTAAGTAAGTAAATAAATAAATAAATAAATAAATAAATAAGATGTTATCGGGCGATTGGGATGAGGTAATTATTGCCTCCAGGACTAAATTTGTTCCAGAGCCCCTGGCAGTTAAGGCAAAGGAAGAAATCTGGCAGGTTATCAGGCTCTCCGTATGTTTTCTTTGTATATCAGGGTCCCCCTCTCGTTTCATTTTGCCCACTCCCTGTATTGCATGCCCAGCGAGCAAAGAGGGAACGTGGGAGTCCTTTGGAAGGTTTGACTCAGCTAGGAAAGGAGGATTTGCAGTGGCTGGGAGAGGCAAGTCGGAGCTCAGCTCCCTCCCCACTGGGGCACTCCGCATCTGCTCAGAGCCTGTCATCAAACTGCATCAGAAGAATAGCTCCTGCCACGCATGGCCTCTGCTGGTGGGTCTGAATGGCTGTTTGTTCAGCCTGAGCAGGACAAAATCAGCCCTGACAGTGATGGCCCGGTCGGTATTATGTAAGGGGACCCGGCTTACCTGCCCGTAGACAGACAAAGCAGATGATTTGACAGGCAAAACAGAGGCAGCCTCTTCACTCCCAGGCAGCCAAGGGGCTATTCAAAGCCAGGACCTGGAAGATTTTCATGAGGTGCTGACATACGAAGCCGGAATGCAGCAGGAACAAGGCAAAACTGACAGCCCGTGCAGTCAGGCATGGCAGCAACTCCGGGCATCCAAACTGGGCCTAAGGGAGCTTTGAGCAGGCCCTACCCATGAGAGAGAGACAGACAGGCAGAGACAGGGAGAGACAGAGAGCCCAAAAGAGCACTTTGGGGGAGAGGGCCCAGCTTTCAAGCCTGAGCCTTCAGCGAACCCCACCTTTGCCACCACCCTTATTATTCAACTGAGGAACATCTTCCAGACCTTTCTCCATGAAAGCACAGGACTCAGGCGCAGATGGCCAGGAGTGCTTGGGTCCTCAGCTATTGACAAGCCACCCACATCAAGGGCTGGTAGGACAGCAAAGAAAAACACAAATCAGGTACTCACCGCACGCCGGACACTAGCTAGGAGCTCTGCTCCCAGGCACTGATTTCACCTTCACGGGAGCCCTGTAAGGTAAGTACCCCGTGATCTCTATTTTGCACATGAGAAAACAGTCCTCAAAATAGTAACTTGCCCAAACTCACACAGCTGGGAGATGGCAGAGCTGGGATTGGAACCCAGGTATCTTCAGCACCCAAACTCGTGCTCTTCCTACCTAAATTGGACCATTTCACAAGATCCACAAGTCCTTGGCATCACACTCTGTTTTCAAAGTGGCACTGGCACCTTCCAGTTCTGTGCCCCTGGTCATATCCCTTTCCTTCCTGGGGACTCAGCACCTGCATCTGCAATGTGAACAGCTGGGGCAAACTGAACAAGACAGGCAGGTGAGGATGGTTGGTTGTTCACTGGTGTTAGGGTGGCATCGCCGAGCTTCATCACCACACTTTCTGACTGTTCTCAAAAACCACCCCCAACCCCAGAAGAAGTTGCCTGACCTACAGGGATAACACTTTATCTGGTCCCCTCTGAGGACTCTAAAAGAGCATTCTCTGCCCTGTGTCCTGAGCAACTAGAGAGCAGAATTGCACCTGGCTTGTCTACCCCCAAAACAGCACATGACCCAGCACTGAGTAGGGATGCAATAATGCTGTTGAATGAATGAAAATGTGAATGAGTGGTTTGCCACAAGACACATCACATGTTGTGATGAAGGGCATCAGACCTGGTTCTGGCTCCACCACTCACTCACTGTGTGGCCTTGGGCCACTCACTGGCCCTCTCTGGACCTCAGCAACCCCATTTAGAAAATGAAGGGGATGAGGGGTGCCTGGGTGACTCATTCGGTTAAGCATCTGACTTTGGCTCAGGTCATGATCTCACAGTCCTTGAGTTCAAGCCCCGCATCGGGCTCTGTGCTGACAGCTCAGAGCCTGGAGCCTGCTTCAGATTCTGTGTCTCCTTCTCTCTCTGCCCCTCCCCTGGTCACTCTCTCTCTCTCTCTCTCTCTCAAAAATAATGAATAAACATTAAAAAAATTAAATGAAGGAGATGAATTAGGTACTCTCTAGCAGCCAATGTCAGCTCTGATATTGCAGAGTTAAGGGAAAAGAAAGATTCACTTTCTGCAGCCCACCCTCCCTCTCCTCATAAAAAGCTGGAGCTGTATTATGGTCACATTTGAGAATAGTCAGGGAACATTCAGATCCGTAATCCCCAATTCAATCAGAAGCAGACAAACAACATTCTCAACAGTCAGATCTAGTCTATGGAACAGAGACTTGTTCATGTGTGCACAGAGCTTTAATTTTTGTTAATGTTTATTTATTTTTCAGAGACAGAGAGAGACAGAGCATGAATGGGGGAAGGGGAGAGAGAGAGACAGAATCCGAAGCAGGCTCCAGGCTCCGAGCTGTCAGCACAGAGCCTGACGAGGGACTCGGACTCACAAGCCTTGAAATCATGACTTGAGCCCAAGTTGGAAGCTTAACCGACTGAGCCACCCAGGCGCCCTATGTGCAGTGCTTTATAGTTCGCAAAGCACTTCCCCTCCCTCCTGTCATTTAAACCTCAACACAACCCTATGAGAGGGACAGGACAGATGTCACCATCTCATTAACTGACTACAAAGCTGAGGTCACAGGAATGAAATCCTGGAGGACTTCATCCCCAGAAGGTATATGGAGAAAAGCAGCAGTATTGAGATGCGAACCCAGAACCAACTCCTGACCCCAAATCCTGCCTCCTTTCCTTTACACAGCTCACTTGTACACAAGTAGTGAAGAGGAGATTAACTCAGTCCACCGAAACCAGATTTGGAGGGTCACAAGTTTACTACCTGGGTGGAAAACTGCCCAGCATTTTATTTTTTTATTTTTTTTAACGTTTATTTATTTTTGAGACAGAGAGAGACAGAGCGTGAACAGGGGAGGGTCAGAGAGAGAGGGAGACACAGAATCCGAAACAGGCTCCAGGCTCTGAGCTGACGCGGGGCTCAAACTCACGGACCGCGAGATCATGACCTAGCCGAAGTCAGATGCTGAACTGACTGAGCCACCCAGGTGCCCCTGCCCAGCATTTTCAAGTCAAATTTGGGGTAGGCTGGTCCAGTTCGCTCTGGCCATGGAAAGTCAGCTGTACAGGGACGTAAGAGCCCAAGAGTCCAAGGCCAGGCATCATATGCCATCTTGATGCAGCAGTTGGAAGGATGACCCACATGCAATCGCTGAACACTGAGACACCGAAATACTGAGATGCGCCATAGATAAGCAGTGACTGCCCAAACTCCCACCCCCACCCCTACCCATGCTCCCAGCTCTCTTGGTTGTCTCAGGACCTCCCTTGGGATTCTCCGGAAACACAAAGATTCTACAACTAAAGGGTTAAAGCTTGAAACACTGGGGAGGGATGCTGTAGTGCAGTCCTTCATTCTGATTGCCAGGTGTTACAGTGCATACATTCTGATTGGTCAATACCCCTATCTTGTTGGTTGTTTGTTTGTTTTTTAACAGCTTTACTGAGGTATAATAGGTACACAAAAAAAAGCACACAGTTAGTGCACACATTTTGATGAGTTTGGATATATGGGTACACTAGTGAATACTATCACCTCAAATAACATACACATCTATCTTCTCCAAAAGAATCATTGTACCTGTGTGGGCGGTAAGAACATTTAACATGTAATGTACCCTCTTAACAAATTTTTAAGTGCACAACACTGTATTGTTAACTGTAGGCCCTATGTCCCACAGCACATCTCTATAATAACTTACTCATCTTGTATCACTGTAATTTTACACTCATTGAATAACATCCTAGTTGTTAAATATGTTTAATATTACTCCATCGGGCTAGAGAGATGATAGAGAATCTCTTAGTGCTTCTCAATCATTTTGACAAATGATTTTCTTAACAAGTATAAATTCCACAGTTCTCAAAACATGCACACATACATGTAAGGTAGATACACTTTTTTTATAAACATTGAGAAATGTTTCATGTCCAAAAAATGACCAAAACTTCAGTATCATCTGTAAATGAATTTGCATTTTATTTGTGACACAGCTTTAATGAAGACCTGTGAATGATGTAATCAATAGACAATGTCTAGTGCTCTTGGAGACTGGAGCAGACTTTGTAGTCTTTTCTTCCATGGGGTACTAATCTTGCCAACCAGATCTTCCTCCTTGATTTGACAGCTGAAGAAACTAAGGCTGGAGAGGAAATTGGACCTTCTCAAACCCACTCACCACTTGGAGCTAAAACTTGAAGTGGTTTCACATCCAAGATGCATTGTGTCTATGGGTGTTATAACCGTATAACAGGGGGTGCTGACAGGGCAGAGGACATATTGGGCCAGGCCACAGTGACTTTCATTAAGGGGCAAAAATCATTCATGGAGGTAGCCAGAGCTAAGACCTACAGACCTCTTACTGAGTGAGGCCAACCTTACAGAAGCCACTGAAGCCTGTCAGACATGGGGGAAGGTGGGAGGTTTTGCAACACAGCTCAAGCTCCAAAGAGAACCCAGGCTACCACAACTAGAGTCTTGAGTGATGGAGGAGTTGGACTTCCTTACTGACCACTAGAACTTGCTCAGAGAAATCTCACTGGCCCTGGAGGCAAAGGATACAGAGAGGCAGAGGCAGAAGTGTAATAATACACGAATATACTAGGGTACTGTGATAAAAGACCTCAGTGTCTGGCAAGAAACAGACAGAGCTTAAATCCACCTCAGGTATACAGACTTGGCCAAGTTTTATTTGACCTCTCAGATCTTGATTTCTAAATCTGTAAAATAGGACTGTTCCGAGGACCGATTAAATGAACTAACATATAGATCCTGATACAGGTACCCTGCTCAACAAATGTTCTGTTTCCCAGAATCATCAGGAACAAACTCCTCCAACCTGTAGGAGAGCTACAGCCTGACATTTGGCTCAGAACCACTACCTTGTTCTGAAGGATAATTCTTTCCAGTCTGTTAATTCGGTTTTCTTCTGCCCTCGTTTCCAGCCCTTTGTCCATTCAGTTCCCCTCTCCACTCTTCCTGCAACCAGCATCACTCCAAAGCAATTTCAAACTCAGATGGGTCAGTTCTGCTAGGCACACCCAGCTAAGCCACACCCAGATTCCCGGCCCAGAGAAACTGTGAGATAATGTTTGCTGTTTAAGCCGATGATTTGGGGGTAATTTGTTACACAGCAATAAATAATAAATATATTATTAGTCATGAGGGAAACGCAAATTAAAGCTACACTGAGATACCAGCACATACTCACTAAAAAGGGTAAAATTTTAAAAGACTGAATATATCAAATGTTGGTAAGGAGATAGAGCAACTGGAATTCTCTCATATACTGCTAGTAGAAATGAACGAAATACAGCCACTTTGTGACAAAAGTTTGGCAATTTCTTAAAAACCTAAACATACATCTCCCATCTCTGACCTAGCCATTCCTCTCTTAGGTATTTACCCAAGAGAAATAAAAACATGTGGCCACACAAAGACTTCTACACAACTATTCATAGCAGCTTTGTTTGTAAAAGCCAAAAATGGAAACAATTCAAATGTCCACCAACAAGTGAAAAGATAAACAAATTGTGATGTATCCCTATAATAGAATACTATTTAGCAAAAAAAAAAAAAAAAAAAAAAAAAAAAAATTAAGGGAATTGAGTATTGATATCACAACATGGATGAGAATCAAAATAAATTTGGTGAGTGAAAGCAGCCAGACAAAAAGAATACAGTGTGTTATTCCATTTATATAAATTCTATAAAATGTAAAATAGTCTATAGTGACAGAAGGAGATCAGTGATTGCCTTTGGATGGTGGCAGGGTGGGGCAGATAAATCAATCACAAGTGGTACAAGGAAATTTTAGGGGTGATGGATATGTTAATTATCTTGATTATTTTTTTATTTAAAAAATTTGTTAATGTTTATTTTTGAGAGAGAGAGAGAGACACACACAGACAGAGCACAAGTAGGGGAGGGGCAGAGAGAGACACACACACAGAATCCGAAGCAGGCTCCAGGCTCTGAGCTGTCAGCACAGAACCCAACACAGGTCTAGAACTCACAGGGCACAAGATCATGACCTGAGCCAAAGTCGGACACTTAACTAATTGAGCCACCCAGGCGCCCCTTGATTATCTTGATTATGGTAAGTTGCAAGACCTGGAGGCAATTTGGTAGCACTATATTTAGAGCTGGTACCACAAATCTTACTCTTAGGAATTTATCTTAAAGGATATTTCTTTCTTTTTTTTTTCAACGTTTATTTATTTTTGGGACAGAGAGAGACAGAGCATGAACGGGGGAGGGGCAGAGAGAGAGGGAGACACAGAATCGGAAACAGGCTCCAGGCTCTGAGCCATCAGCCCAGAGCCTGACGCGGGGCTTGAACTCATGGACCGCGAGATCGTGACCTGGCTGAAGTCGGACGCTTAACCGACTGCGCCACCCAGGCGCCCCTTAAAGGATATTTCAAAAGAAATAAGTTCTTTATACAAACACCTTCATAGTAGGACCACCTATATCAAAGGTATTGGGAATTATGTAATTGCCCAGCCAGTATTACAGGGTTAAATCAACACTAGACCATTTTATTCACAATTATAGATGAAAAATGGAAAGTAAGGGGCAACATGTAGTTACGTTTACAAAATAATGCAAATGCGTTGTGTACAAAGACTACAGAATTGTACATATACAATGATAACACCTATGCAAACATACATACATGTGTAAGAATACAAAGGAGAAAAAAAAACAGAACATAGGAAAACCTAGTAGGTGAATGATAGGTAATTGGCATGTGAGTGACTTTTTTCTTCCTGTTTTGTCTCCTGTAATGTTACAATGTTTTCGTAACAGTTTTTAAAATATTTCCTTTGTTGGTTTTGGCTCAGTCTCCCAACCTGGTGATTATTCTGAGTCTTGCATCTATCAGCTACCAGCATCAGCACCTCAGCGTGGTCAGCCACAAGCTCGATCAGCTTGCCTTCTATGTTTTCTAAATTGTGGACAAAATGCTGAACAGAACTAGGGTGTGGTGTTGAAGGACACACTCTTTTCTTCTTGGTGAAAATCTTCCATTGCTGCTAGTCTGTTTTTTTTTTTTTTTTCAATACCATAAACGACAGAAACCCAGTTCCCAAGGAAGGAGGAATACTAGGAGATGGTGAGCAAAGAGAACCTAAACGAGATGGAGCTGCTTATCTGAGTCTGCACCATCTCATTCATTGGGTAAAGCCAATCCCAATCATCCCTGGCCAGAAAACTGCGCTCACAATCAGAGGCAGCTCCGCAAACCACAAATAGGAAATAGTAGGCGTCTATGAGAAAGTTAGAACGTTGAAAAAGCCCTAGGCCAGAGCTCAGGAAATATAGAAAGCCACATACACCACCCACAGAAGGTAAGAGCCCCTAAAGGGACCCCAGCAGCAGTCTCTCACCTCCTCCCTACTTTTGGAGCATGTCCAAACACAATCAGGAGGGCAAGCCCAGATCCCCTAACTGGCCCCGCAGCCCCTGGAGTCCTACCCTATGGGTGGAGCACATGGACAGTTTCAGAACTAAAGAATATGCCTATGAATATACCCAGCCCAATGCTGAAGCCTTCCCCCACCCTCCTGCCAAAAGGTTGGGCCAGATCTGCCTGGGCAGAAACCCAGACTGCATGCAAACCCAAGGCCCTTCCCTCATTTCCTGCTTATCACCTGTGACACCCCTCTTTCTGTAGACATACACCAGGCTAGATGGCATATCCAATCATGCCTTTCAGATCCAGTGCTCTGCCCGCTCTCCTGGATGTACCCCCAAGGCCCAGTTAGTGACAAGCCTGAGATCTGCAGGTGTCCTGATACATTCATGTATTTAAAGTATGTAAAGACTTTTAAAACAGTGTGTGCACATAGAAGAGTACTGCGATATCAGTAACCTTCACAACTCTTTTATGACATTAGTATCATCCCCATTTTATAGATCGAAAAGTTGAGGCTGAGAGTGGCTAAGTAGCCAAAGGTCACAGAACTAGGAAGAGGTAGAAACAGGAAGTGACCCAGGAGCGGGTGACTCTAAGTAACTGGCTCTCACAGCAAGGCCACATTGTACCTTGTGCCAGGCCCTATGTTTGTGACCCGGGTGCCCAGCTCCATGAGATCCCAGTTCCTGCCACGAAGGAGCTCCCAGAGAAGAACAGTCACATTAACCAAATCATTACACCACCAAACATGTGACAAGTGCCCAAATCCAAACATGCTGGGGCAGGTTCAAAAAGGGAGTGTTCGACTTACTCAGGCATAAAAAGGAGGACTTCCCAGAAGAGGAGACGTTTAAGCTGAGGTGGGGATGGGGGCAGCTTTTCCAGTCTGAGGGCGTGAACTTACCCAAGGGAACTGGAGAACACTTGCTGGAAGTACTCCGAAGTTGGGGGCAGTGGAGACCAAGTAAAAGAGGACAGGTGGGAAGGGGCTGCATTGTGTAGCCAGGCCAAGGAAGGGGCATGTGACCTGGCCTTGGATCAAGGGGAGCCACTGAGGATCTTTAAGCAGCCAAGTGGCTTGGTTTCTGCAGAGACAGACAGTGGGAGTGCCCTACTGAGGACAGTTTGGGGCCTTAGACTTGTCTGGAAGGCTGGCACCAGATTACTCTGTGTCCCTTCACCTCAGCAGAGGTGGGGGGTAGTGAGGGACTCTGAGAGGCCTTTGGGCAGAAAGGCCAAGGATCAGGACGCCCACCAGCTGTAGCATCCTCCTGGCTGGACGTCCCTCCATCCCTCCTTGCCACTGTCCACACCATCCCCTGGGAGGGAAGAGACTGGCGTGGGCAGCCTGGCCCTGGCTGGAGTGTGCAGCCCCCCTTACTTCCCACCAGCGGGCTGGAAGGGGAAGATGGGCGCGGTCTTACTCATACACAGAGGCAGAAAGACAGATGGTGAGACCAGAGAGAGACACACACACTCCCAGGCCTGGAGATATACAGAAGCCCAAAAATGCCCTAAGGAAAGAGGCCAGAGGAGAGTTGGACCACCTGCACATGCTTCCGGGATACACTGTCTTCCAGTTCCCCAGACCATGGCCCTGAGCAACCAGCCAGCCAGCAGTATTGGGTTCTCAGAGGGGCCTGCCTGAGGCACCGTGCCAAGCTCTAACCACCCCAGCCCCACCCCACTCCCCACCGGGGGGACCTGGACCCAGCTATCAGCAAACCATCCTGATGAGCTCAAGTGCCAGGCGGCAGGGGACATCAAGGATCCCAATCGGAGGCCTCGGTTCTAGGACAAGCCTGGCTTGAAGAGGGGGAACAGGTCCCGGTCTCTTCCTATGTGCCTCAGGTGGCTGAATTAGAATGCTGTCTAGTGCATTTCCCCTTTGAGGGAGAAAGGGGAGTAATCAACAGCCCTTTTGAGATTGTCTTGCAAACCAGGAACTCTATCTCCCAACATAAACATCCATAATTTTACATGCCAATTGCGGGCTTCTCCGAGTCCCAAAGCCGTACATAGAGCACGGAAAAACCTAACAAACCCGGACGCCCGACGATCCCAGAGCGCTGCTCCTGCGCCCACGGTGCCAGAATCTAAGGACGTGCGCTCGCCGGCCAGGCTGAGAAGACCCAGGCTGTTGCTCTCATTGCCATCTCAGACCGGGTCCTCCGCTTTCCCAGGAGAGTCCACCGCCAACGCCGAGCTCTCTCCCGCCCGGCGGCCGGCTCCTTCTGAGCCTACGAGGATCGCGCCTAGAGTTCCTCGGTCCTGGCGGGGAACGCGCGCTGAGCGCCGGAGAGAGTGGGGCGCGGGCAAGGTGGAGGAAGAGCTCAGGCTGGACTTTGCCCCAGACTCGCCGTGCGCGGTGGGCCAAGTCCGCGCGCTCTCGGAGCCAGCTTGCCCTATTCGCCGCCACGGCTGAGCTCCTGGATGTCCGAGTTGGCTCCTGAGCTCCCTGCCACGGGGACTGGCGGGCAGGGTTGGGAAAAGGTTGTGGAGCAGGGATTGGGAGCAAAGAACGACGCGAGGCGCTTCGTGGGGGTGAGTCGGAAGGCTGCTGGCAATGCTAGCTAGGCAGGGTGGCGGGAAGCAGAGGGCACCCCTCTCTGGGCCCCAGTTCCTCCAATCTGTCTCCGGCAGTGACTATAATTCTGCGTTCACGGAGTTTAAGTGAGCCAATGGCTCAGAGTCCGGTTGCCCCGACCCAGCTCCAGGGGTCCCTGAGCCGCGCTATGCGTGGAAAGAAACCACACCCAAGGGGCCTGGAAGTCTAAACACCCTGGGCTAAACTGCCGAAAACGTTGAACTTTAATCAACCGCTGCTTCTTCAAGGAGTGCGTCTTATCTCCGTCCATAAGTGAAAACGACTTGACTTTCCCCCAGCAGCTTTTTTCCCCCCAGATCGAAGTTTTGCCCTGAAAACAATTTAAAAGGTGGAAAAAACAATCACGGGTCAGTGACGCGTCCTACTCCATCCTCTCTTTTCTCCGGAAGAAGGGCAACAGGTAGGAGATGTCCCACTTCACAGATGGGGAAACTGAGGTCTGAAAGAGTAGCAGATGGCTCAAGTCCTCTGGGCCAGTAATGAGTGTGACATGGGCCCCCTTTGTGGCAGTGTCTTGTTCTGATGTTCTCTGAAGTCATACAGCCTGCTGACCCTGACTGATTGTCCCTGAGTAAACCAAACAGAGGTCACTGTATTCCTAAGGTCCCAAGATTCTTGGATCTGATTTGCAAGCATCAGGACCTGAAGTTTCCATTGTCATTTGCTTAGGAGAGTGACCCAGTCCAGGCCAGTAAGCACAACTGAGGCTCTGAGAGCTCAGGGAAAGACACAGAGGCTGTGGGCCCAGGAGATAAGGAGCCCAAGATGCAAGTTTCCCTTGCAGCTCACTACCACCTCTGCAAGACCTTAAGCAATCCCTTTGGCAATCTGGGCCTAGTTTCCTTCCGGCTTGTATTTCCAAGATTTCCTTAGGGAGAAGAGCTACCTTTGCATCTGCATCATTTGGGTCAAGAGATATGGAGGAATTTTCCATAACTCTGTGGATCCCCTCCTTTTTATTTACAAACCCTCCAAGGACACTTTAAAACTGGGGAAAGTAGTTGTTGGGAGAAGAGCTGCAAGGTCTGCTACAAACCACCAGCATCCCCCCTCCTGCCGTCCCCCTAAAAACTGAATGTAAAATGGCCTTTGGGGTTTTCCCAAAAGAGGAATACACACAGGGCTGGAAGCAGGTGCAAAGGAGATGGAAATCACCCAGCAGCCGCCCACATCGGCACCAACCCACCCCTGCTAAACTAGGAGGATGATCTCCAAGCTTCCAAATGGTTGTCAGTGATGTCTGCTGCCCCCACAAATGTTAAGGAACACTGCACCAGAGAAGAGGGAGGACTTGACCAGAGAAAAGGGGAAAAAATGCCCAGGCATCAAGGGGGATCAATTTGTATAGTTTTCATCCAAACCGTAAACTCATCTAATTCAAATTTTGCATCATGGGTTTTTGGAATCTTCAAAGCACAAAATTTTGAAATGTATTATTAAAATAAAACGTCTATGGAATAGAATCTTAAGGCTCCTTTGATCATGAAAATCTTGACCTTAGGAATTCTAATCTTAGGATGCTAACACTTGGTCTGATGCACAGGTGTGGCTCTGTAGCAGCAAAATCCGAGAAAGAGGAATCAGGATTCTAGAAGAATGGGCTCACAGACACAAAACTTGGAGGATCAAGATATCCTGAGACACGAGGCTTCTAACTATAGCCATTGGGCTTAAAAGTAAAGACTCATAAAGTCATAGGACCAATCATTAAAGCATACGGTCACAAATATTATAAGAATTATCAGAATTAGAGTTTTTGAGTTACAGAATAGTGGATGCAGTACTGACATTTGGTAATTCTTTGGATCCAGTACTACCAACATTTTGGAATTAAGAAAGAATAGAGGTGTGGATTTATAGGACCCAAATCTTCTAATCAGACATTCTTAGGCAGGAATTCAAATTAAGTAATATATACTTCAGAGCTATGAAAATATCTAAAAACTAAGGAAGTCGCAGCTCCCAGTAGTAGCATCATATTTTCAGGCACAAAATCTTAGTCCCAGCATCTCATTATGAGGACTACACTTTTACATTTGACCAGAAGCTTAAAATCATAGGAATATAATCACAGTTAAAGAGCTTAGGCTTCTGGTCATGGACTCTTAGAATTACAGAATCACATTATTTGATTTATGGAAACACGTTAGGATAGTGGTCCAAAATTAAAAATAGAACCACAAAATTCAGTACTGAAATATTGTTATGATGTGATCTGGTTAAAATAAAATTGTTTTAAACTTTTTCCCCCATTTTACAACAAAAAAAAAATGTAACATCGAAATCTGGATTTTCGCATTTTCGTTCCTTTGTTAGAAGGAAACTGAGAGTTTTGCTGAACGAGTGAAAAAGCACTCTCCAGTCGTTCGAGCGCCCATCCGCTGAGGAAGGTCTACATGCAAACCGCGCTTCTGTTCACAAACCCGGATCCGCCAAGCGAGGATCGGGGCTCTCTGCCTCTTTCTTCCGAAGGTACTTGCCCGATGCTCAGCGGGGCTCAACCCACAGAGAGCTCACCGCCACGAAGGACGCGACTAAACCCCTGGAGGACGTGTCGCCCGCGCTCTGGAGACTCGCTCCGCCACGCCCTACACCCACAGCCCCGCGGAAAGCTGCACCCCGGATGGAATCTCTGGAGTCGGGCGCCAAGGCCCGGATTCCTAAGGGCAGAAGGAGTCTCCTCCGAGGTCTGCATATGCCCTCCCGCCCCCAATTCACAGAGGAGAAATTGAGGCCCGCTTGGGACAAGGACGGGCCCGAGGTGTCCCTGTGCAAGACCACAAAGAGAACCCAGGCTAATGGGGGCAGGCCGCAGCTGGGAGTCTCTCTCGCTTGAGGCGGGAGATCCCGCCCTGGGGGATGGCCGGGAAACGAACTCAGAAACCGGACACCCGCGAAGCAAACGGGTCCCCCCTGCCCGTCCTTTCCCCCGGGAGACTGCCCACCTGGAGGGCCCTCACCTCGGCCCCAGCCTCTCGCAGCCCTCGCGCCCCTCTGCGGGAAGGCCCCCGGGGGTCCTGGGAGCCACGCGAACCCTCCCTGGCCTGGGTGAACTGGAGGAGGAGGTTACTACGAGAGGACAGAAGCCTAGCCTTCATCCTCTTTAAGCTGTGTGCCACTTTCCGTCATATAGAGGGGTCCTGAGTCACCAAAGACAGCTGGTGGGGTGGGGTGGCCTTTCCCTAAATGTCGATAACGGAAGGTCTCTTGAGGTGCAAACCCTCCGTGCAGTCGAGGAACCTGGGGCTCAAAAAGAGAAAGTGGCTGCCTCAGGCACAGAGGGGGCAAAGAGCAGTCCTAACAGAGACGCAAGTGTGAGACTCCGCTAGCCGGCAAAGTCGCGGTGAGGCCAGGGCAAGTCACCTCCTCTATGGGGCCTAGGAATCCCCGTCCTGAAAGATGAGGGACTGGACGGGCAATGGCAAGGCAGGCCCTGACTGGGGTTGAAAATCATCCTTGAAATATCTTAAGAGCCAGCCGCCTGGAAGGTCTCCCTTCCCCATCCCCTGCCCCACAAGAACCAAGCGCCCCCTCCGCCAATTCTCACCCTCTCTGACAATAAAAATGAAGCGAGCCTGTCCTTTCACTGCGGGCCCCAGCCCTCTGCAGAGGCTGTAAAGTCCAGAAGCTTGAGTTTCCGGCGCCGAGATCTCCCGAGACGGTTCCCGGCCTCTCCCGGCCTCAGTCTCCCCGTCGGCGCGTAGGGAGTCCGGCCCCGGGCGGTCTCCGAGAGCCCTCCCAGCTCTGACGTTGTGGGGCTCCCGCCGCGCCTCCACCGATGCTCCCATCTGCAGAGGTGCGCGCGGGCTCAGGGGGCGGGCGGTCGGGGGGGCGGGCGGGGACGGGGCGCCGCCCCAAGCTTCCTGGCGCCTTTAAGGAGAGAAGCCGGTGGAGGGAGGAGCGTCCGGGTGTGTGCAAGGGAGCGCCTCGCCCTGCGGTCTCGGCGGCCGGAGGCCAAAGCTGCGGAGAGGAACAGTCGCCGCGCTGCGCCTGCAGCTCGCCTCTTTACCCTCCACCGGCTGGGCCGCACAGGCGCGGTCTAGGCAGCCCCCACCGGAGTGCCCCAAGTCTGCACTAACTGCCCTCGCTTCAGGCCTTCCGGCCCGCAGCTTCCTCTGGGCGCAGGACTCGACGACGGTTAGCCCCAGGTCAGCGGGAGGCACAGACCAGCTGCAGGCGCCCCAGCCTGGACCGTTTCCGGGCCCCTTGACCGCCTGGCACCAGCGCGCAAAGGGCCCTTCAGACCGCGACTAGGGCCTAGTCCCGCTCCCGACACCGCTGCCGGCTCCTGGCCTCGAGCTGCAGAACACGAGCAGAGCCGTCGGTGGGCGGGACACTCCTGAGCCTCCGTCTGCCCCGAGCCAGCCCGGAAACCGAGAGCACCAAGACTCCAGCGCACCCCTGGAGAAGCTGTGCTCCGAGTGCCAGCCCGCGAGGACCTCACAGAGCTCTCCGCAGAGGGTCCAGGCCCACTCCTTTGGCCAGCAGCCGGCCCCGCAGCCTCCGAGACCGCCCCGCCCCTCGACAGTAGCGGGCGGAGGGGACGCCCAGGACGCGGGACGGCTGCGCCATGACGGCTGAGAGCCGGCCGCCGCCGCCGCCGCCTCAGACGGAGGTGCTGGCGGCCGTGAAGGAGGAGCGCAGTGAGGCGGCGACCGGGGTCCCAACGGAGGCCACGGGTCGCGGCACCGGTGGGCGTCGGCGGAAGCGCCCCCTGCAGCGCGGAAAGCCACCCTACAGCTACATTGCGCTCATTGCCATGGCCATTGCGCACGCGCCTGAGCGCCGCCTCACGCTAGGCGGCATCTACAAGTTCATTACGGAGCGTTTCCCCTTTTACCGCGACAACCCCAAAAAGTGGCAGAACAGCATCCGCCACAACCTGACGCTCAACGACTGCTTCCTCAAGATCCCGCGCGAGGCTGGCCGTCCAGGCAAGGGCAACTACTGGGCGCTCGACCCCAACGCCGAGGACATGTTCGAGAGCGGCAGCTTCCTGCGCCGCCGCAAGCGCTTCAAGCGCTCGGACCTCTCCACTTACCCAGCCTACATGCACGACGCGGCGGCCGCCGCCGCCGCTGCCGCCGCCGCCGCCGCTGCCGCCATCTTCCCGGGAGCAGTGCCCGCTGCGCGCCCGTCTTACCCCGGCGCCGTCTACGCAGGCTATGCCCCGCCGACGCTTACCGCGCCGCCCCCTGTCTACTACCCCGCTGCGTCGCCAGGACCGTGCCGCGTCTTCGGCCTGGTGCCTGAACGGCCACTCAGTCCAGAACTGGGCCCCGCGACGTCGGGGCCCGCGGGTTCCTGCGCCTTTGCCTCGGCCAGCGCCTCTGCAGCCACCACCGGCTACCAGCCTGCAGGCTGCGCGGGGGCCCGACCTACCAACCCCTCTGCCTACGCGGCCGCCTACGCAGGCCCCGATGGCGCGTACCCGCAGGGCGCAGGCAGTGCCCTCTTCGCAGCGGCTGGCCGGCTGGCGGGGCCCGCCTCGCCCCCCGCGGGTGGCAGCAGTGGTGGCGTTGAGACCGCAGTGGACTTCTATGGGCGCACATCGCCCGGCCAGTTTGGAGCGCTGGGGCCTTGCTACAATCCTGGGGGGCAGCTCGGAGCCGGCAGTGGAGGCGCCTATCATGCTCGCCATGCGACTGCCTATCCTGGCGGGGTGGATCGATATGTGTCCGCCATGTGAGCCGAGCTTTCGGTCGAAAATTCATAGATACCTCGGCTCTCCACATGAACTAAGTTTCCCTGAGACCTGAGAACAGGACTGAATAGAGGATTTGAGAGCCACGTGGAAGGGACAGAGAGGGCAGGAGAGGCATACATAGCCTCCCAGGGCACCGCGTACACACCGGTCCGCTTTGGAAATGGGAGGATGTGGGGAGAGGCAGCGAGGGCCCACGGACTGGGACAAAGGACCCTCAGTAAGGCGAAGCTCCAAAGGACATGCCTTTCACATTCTACTGGGGAGGGTACTTGGCGATAATGGGGGCGCAGCGTAGTGCGTACACCAGAGTCTAGGTCTGAACTGTGGGGAATCACCACCATGTCTTCACTCATCCCTGTATTGCAGAAACTCGGCCGGCCTTTTACACGGTTCTGCTTCTTGCGCCTTTGATTCCTACAGCAAAGGCTCCAATAGCGCCTTCCTTAAGGTGAGGAAGATGAGTTTGCAAAAGAAGTAGCCCTCTCCTTTAAAAAAAAGGGGTGGGGGTGGGGGGGGAGGGTTCTGCTTCTCTTGACCTGGGGCTGGTTTTCCCTGCCTTTGAGAACTGCAGACCTGACTCTTAGTCTGGAGACTGTGCCTCAGCTCCAGAGTGTGACCTAATCCCATCGCCCACATCCCCAGTCTCTTCATCTGCCATACAAGAGGGCTGCAGAATTCGACGCCATATGGCCTTTAAGGGCCGCGTCATCGTGGATGCTGCCCTGCGAATCTGGCAGCATCGGTGGGCCACCCAGGGCCTGACCCTATTCCCAAGAACTGGAACAGAGCTTAGGACAAGCTCCTGCCCTGAAGTCTCTGGATTGGTTCCAGGCAGCAATTATATTATAATTTCTTGAACGTTTTGAGCATGATGTGCTGATCATTCGGCAGCTGTTATGCTAGGTCATAATTGGGTTTTCCAATGAGACAGGTAAAATACATTTGTCCATTGTCCATGCTTTCATTTCAGTAAGTGACCCTGCACCAAATTGGAAAACTAAAATTCAAAGAGACGACAGGACTCAGGGCAGCCCTTTGGTTTCGGCTTGTTGACGTGGCTCTTCCATCCCTGGCAGTCTCTGCAGTACAAAAAGGAAAGAGAAAAGTGAACTGGGTCCGTCAGTGAAGTAAGCTTTAGAAAGAAACTGGATTTTTAACTTTGTTTTGTATCTGTTCGTTTTAAACATCAGCTGACCCAAAGCAGAGAAAACTCAACTGCTTTCCCACCTTTCTCTTAAGATACCTTGTTAAGTTTTTATTCTGGAACCAAAATTTCCAGGGTTAAATACTCAGAGGCTCGGTATGCAGCTCTCAGATAAACCTGAGTGTTCAGATGAACTGTTTTAATAAAAAATCTTTGATCAAGTGACTTCTGGCAAGAGAAACTCTGCACCTTTCTGAGTAGTTAACTTGCTAGCGAAGGGGTGGGGGTTGCGTGAGAAAGAAGACTGAAAACCAGTGGTAATTTTTATTTTTAATCTTGGGAATGTGCTCTCTTGTTCACAAGGCATGCGAATGTGATTCAGTCCAGACGGGTATTTGTCTAAATGATACTGTCCAGAATGGAGACTACACATGTAATTTAAAATTTTCTAGTAGCCACATTAATAAACAGTTGAGATTAACTAATATATTGTATTTAAGCCAATATAGCCAACTATCATTTCAACATATAATCAATATAAAAATTTGTTGAGATATTTTACCTTTTTCATACTAAATCTTCAAAATCTGGAGGCATTACACTCACAACTCATCTACATTTGGACTAGCCACATGCCAAGTGCTCAATAGCAGTATGTGGCTGATGGCTACCGTACTGGACCCCTACAGGTCATAGATGCGTTCTTTCCTGACTTCATGGTGGGTAATGACCATCTGGAGGCAGGAGGTCTCTGAGAACTGACCTTGCTGTCGGGTCCAGAGTCCACATCCAGCCCTGCGTCCTTGCAAAAGTGTAGGTATTGGGCCCCTCTCATCTCCATATAGACCCTTGCAGGTGTTAAATTCAAAGGTTCTCCATGGGCATGCTAGACAGTCTGGCTCTCCCAGCCCAGAAGTCAAGATGCCCTTGCCCTAATTGGTAGTAGCAGAAATTGAGAGGCCCTCTCTCAGGGGTTTATTCCTGGACTAGCAAGGGCCCAGGAGCCGTATTTGGGCTGGGAAAGGGCGGTCTATATGCCCAGTTTAGTGCGGTAGTTGACCTTTTGTCTCTTTTTTAACTACCAAGTCGACTGGAGGAGTCCCTTTTCCTCCAGTGTCCACGTTTGTGAAGGGGAATTTGTGACTCCTGCCACGGAGTGTCCTCCTTAAGCTAAAGGGGACAAGAGAGGTGAAAAGCGCTTGTGAACTATAAAGTGCTGGGCACAGGAGGGCTTTAAAATTTTAAAGCGTAGTCTATTCCGAAGCATGGGGAGCGTGGGGGTAAAGCTCCGGGAGCGGGAAGGTTGGGGTGGGAAAGTGCATGCGACTCGGCACCCTCCCCCCCAATTTGTTCGACTAGGACCTCAGGTGCGATTTTGTCCAAAGAGAGGGTCTGTGCCTGGAGAAAGAGGACGCCTCGAGGAGGGAACTGGGTGTGTGCAGCGGCAGCCGGGAGAAGACAGGGGAAACGCTCGAGAGTCAGCCCTTCTCGGCCTCTTTCGGGCCGCATCCGAAGCTCGCGGGCCACCCGGCCTGCCTAGAGTGGGCGCTGCGCAGGCGAGTGAGCGCGGCTCCGGCTTCAACCACAGCCTGCATAGCAAGCGGGCCCGACCCTGCAGTCCTCAGGACTCTAATCTTGAGAACATTTCACTGCAGCGTCTTGGAACATGCCAACTCTAAGAATCCCCAAACAGTGGAACACAACCTCTCGGTTCCCCATCTGGAGCTCAGAATCGGAGGCGCGTTTTCTTTATTTTTTTCTTCTTCCTATGCATGAAACTAGAAAATCGTTTGCCCCTCTCTGGGCCCTGCACCCCAGCGTCGTGTGCAGGCGCCCCCGGGCTGTGGGTAATTAGATGCGTTCTTCCCTAATTGCCCAAGGCTCGTTAGAATTCGCCCCAGAGCTGTAAAATTATTTTCTTTCAAATTAACTTTGCTTGCAATTAAGCTTAGGAAACCAGCAACAAAAAGCAGACTTGGCCTGAGGTCGTTACTACGAAAACGGATTAGGGAACCTTTCCCTCAATTTAGGGGAAAGATTCCTGTGGCCAGCGTTTGGGGGAAGTGTCCAGACAGCAGAGGTAAAGGGGGGCAGGAAGCTGCTGGCGGCGCTTGTAGATGGTAACCGTCTTTGGCCTTCCTTCACATCTCCGTGATTCGTGTGCCCAGAGGAGTAAGGGTGATGTCGTTGAAATAAATTCGGGACGGTTTCAGCTGAATTACAAACCATGACATGAAGCTAATGTATATAGTTACAGTTTACCCCCCTGGCTCATAACATAATCTCATTTACTAAGAACTTTGTGAGGATTTTCTTTTATTAAAATTAAGTTTTTTCTTATTCCAAAATTGGTACATCTTCATTGTAAAAATAACACAAGTTAGAAAGAAAGAAATCAAAGGAATCCATAGATTGCCCAGAGAAAGCACAGCAAACACCTCGGTGAGTATGTTTTCTAGTTTTTTGTTTTTGTTTTTCCTACGCAGGAGACCTGAGTCTCAACTTTTTCACTGAAATCCTGTAAGATCTTGAACAAGTCCCTTCCTGCACTGAGTAGGCCTCATTTTCACCATCTACAAAACTAGATGGCAGGTCTCTTTTACTCTCACATTCTTGAAGTTCTCTGTTTTGTTCATATGAATCCCGGAGGCAGGGCCAGGACACCCTTCCTGCTATTTTACATAAGAGGCTGAGGCCCTGAGGCCTTGCCACTCCAAGTGTGGGCCCTAGACCAGCTGCATGGGCATCCCGTGGAAGCTCACTAGAATGCAGAATCTCAGGCCATACCCCAGATCTACTGGACCAGAACCTGCATTTCAGCAAGACCCTCAGGTGATTCATATGCCTAGGTAAAGAGGCAGATATTTAGAGAAATGAAAAAAACATGTGTTAAGTTGTTGAGATCAACGATCTCAGACTACCTTCCAGGAGCCTGCTGTTTTCTGACCAAAGTCCCCAACCAGTGATCCAGTGCTACTGTGAGGCTCTGGCGCACAGAGGAGAGTGCTGGGCTGCAAGGGGAGAAGTTGGTCGGGGTGAAGCATTTCGTCTCCTCCCTTGGGTGTATTTTCTGCATCTGGAATCTAGCCTAGAATACATCTCACCTCATGTTCCCAGCTATATGGGTGACTGTGACATGGCATTCAACAAAGGTATACCTGAAAGCATCTTGAAAGCTGAGGTGCCAGTTGGAGCCAGAGCAAGAACCCAGGCTTCTGAGGCACTTTGGAGACCTTGGGTTCTGGTCTCGTACCCTCCCTAAGCAGCAGTCATTGCCCAAGTATGGAATAAACTTGGCCTCTGTTACCTCAGTTCCAAGCCCCAAATTTCGGGTAGTTGGGGGTTCGGAGGAAAAGGGCTCTCTTCTTGGGACACAGTGGCCAGCAGGAAGGGGGTCCCTATCTCTGAGTTCATTCTGGCCAAGGGATCCTCTACTAGAACATTCTAAGTGCCCCTTGGTCAGCCCAAGATCCTGGGACACTCTAATGAATCATGTCCTGCCTCAAACACACAACTTTCAGGAGAATCTGGTTCCATGCTCATCTGTTCCTGAGAAGAGCTGATTCCTGGTAACTGAGCAAAAAATGCCCCTGATGGAAAGCAGTTCGACAGGGCATGTCTCACAAAGAATGGGGCAGGAGTCCAGATTGAGGAATGGGGCAGGAGCCCAGACTGAGGAATGAGGCCAGAACCCAGGATCACATACCAACTCATTGGGAGAACCAGGACTCTCATCTCAGTGATCATATGAGTTCTCAATAATAGGAATACCATGGGTGTGTATAGAGCTTCCAAGGAGCTAAGAAATGGCATGTGACTACTCAAGATCTCACAGCTGTAAGTGTCCAAGCTGGACTAGAACCTATGCCTCCCCCAAGGGAGATTGCCTTTGATTATCATCTTAATAAAAGGCAATGTGAAGATGGGGGTGTGTTAAAAGTGGGAGTTGGAGTTGGGGAGGAGTGCACCTTGGAAGATTTCCCTGTTGGGCCTCCATTGGATGAACGGGTAACTGGGCTGGGACTGGTTTAAATAATAGCTTAGAACTACCTAGAGGGAAAGCAGTATGACTGGTGCTTCTCAGCCTAAACTGAGCAATGACCTAAGTTAAAAACTGAACCAAAGAAAAAATGAGGCAGACAGGTGGGGTCAGGAAGGATAGGAGTCCCTTAATGAGTTTGGTGCCTGGTCTCTCCCCATCCCTGCCCTCTCTCCAGCATCTTCTTAGCTGAGGCCAAAGCCAGACTTTGCAGAGCTCCTAGAATAGCCTTCACTAATCCACCTCAGGAGAGGAAATCTGCTCCCTACAGAATTCCCTGTGCCCCTCTGCCAGCCCCACAACTCCTCTTCTGTGAGCCAAGGCTCAGATTTCCAGCTTATCCCAGGGTTAACCAGGTGCAGAAGCACATAGTCTGGGAGGCCCAGGGATCAACTATAAGCCCCTCCCAGGGTGAGGAAGAGACGGGAAGCCAGAATCAGGCGGATCTCAGCCCTGGTGTAGAGCCCAGGCTTATCTTGGATCTGAGAACGTGAAGCGGCTTCTCCCTGGAGTGTGGGCAGAGCCAAGCCCCATGGTTTTTTCAAGCATGGAGACACTCAGCAATCATAGATAAAGTGTGAGAACCAAAGCCCTCATAGGGCCTAAACTCGTCAGCTCTACCCTTCCTCAGCAGCCATGCCAGGAGCCTCCCCACTCTGCACCCCACCACCACCAGCTTCACTTTCCTGATGCCAGACTTTAGTTCTTCAGGGAAAGTACTTCATTTGATGTCTACAGCCGAAAGACCAACTCCCTCACCCTGGCACTCAGGGACACCCTCTATGATTCCTATGCCAACCCCCTTCACAGCCACTCCTCACATAGCTGCCCTTCCTGCACCTCTAGGTTCCAGCCAATGCACCCTTGCTGTTCCCTAGACACCTCTATGTGTTCCTGTCACCCTGAATTTGTTCTGACCATTACCTCTTAGCCCCATACCACCTAGGGACTTCTAAGGCTACCAATCCAATAGGAGCCTCCATTATCTCTCTCATCAATCAAGGTACCAGCCTCCTGACAGGGCTCCCTTCTCCCTCTTCTGCTTCCCTCAGACATTTTCCTGCCAGTAGCCAATGTGTGATGCAGCAAACATCAACAGATCATGTCACTCTCTCACAGAGGTCTGAACCTCAGGACCAGGGACTGAGAGTAGGAGCATGGCATGTCCATGAGCAGCCCTGGGAAAGGTTTCTTACACTATGGCAAAATTATGTTTAATATGAGCATTTTCAAAATTTCTCCCTCCCATGTAACACTTTGCTTTTACTCTAAATTTTCATCAAGTTTCATACAACTATTCAACCTTACGCGAAGTGTGGTCTGCCCACATTTTCTCTGCAATGGTGCTCAAACAAAGAATATATCCTATCGTGGGGATTGCAGGGGTCTTGAGGGTGGAGCTGAGAGCAATCAAATGGAGCATGTTGAGGACAACCATACAGTGGAAATTCTGGACAGAAATAAAACAAACAATACACCCTCTTTCTGCCATATTCAAGAATAAGGTGTACCAGACACAGTCATTTACCCAGCTATCTTCCCCCTTCTTTGCTCATAGACCCTGATTTTGTCTTGGGTCCAGTTGGTTATATGTTTTAGGGGAAGACTTACCCCTTGGAGTACCCATGGATGCAATGTCGGACTTGTCTAAGGTAACCATGGTGATAATTCCATCACTCTTGCCCGAAATTACTCAGAAATGGCTACAGGATACTTTCCAAGCTAATGAGATATCCAGAAAAGTGCTGATGGCTTCTGAGAAACATGTCTTTGTTCTTAAAAAAGAGACAGGGAAAGATAAACAGTCATTTTCTTTCTCTGAATGTTGTTTGAGTGTGACTCCTGGAAGTGTGGCAGCCACATTGCACCCGGAGGGTGTCAGCCTAAGAGAACAAACCACCTGCCAAGGATCGCAGAGCAGAAAGATGGGAAGAATCTTGTCTGATGATGTCACTGCGTTGCTGAACTAATGCCGGAATGATTCGTTATAGCTTTAGGCACCTATTGCTGGAAATAAGAAATATCATCCAAGTTTAAGCTGCTTTTCCTTGGGCTTTTCTGTTACTTGCAGCCAAATGCATCCTGACACAGAAGGTGACCTTTATGGGACTGGGGAGGGGGGGAGGAACTGGGTCCTTGTTTATTCCCTCTGAGATTTCCTTTGCTATTCTTATAAACTTGCAGCTGAAAGGTTGTCTAGTCCCACCCTCATTTTATAGAAGGAGAAACCACAGGCCAGGGAAGGTAACTTTCTATGGTTGTGCCATGAGCTAATGTCTTAGATCCTGTCCAAGGCTCTCTCATGCCATTGTTGTTTCCCAGCTTCAAGGGGCTCTGTGGGGGCAGGGCTGACTATTGGTAATCCTGACATTATCAAAGAGTGACTGTGTTCAGAGTGTACCAAGCACTTCCACATATGTCATCCTTCGGGTCCTCACAACAGTCTTAGGAAGCAGCAGATTTCTGCTGCATTTTTTCAGACGAGGCCACAGAGGTCCCAAGAGGAGAACTAAGCTCAAGGTCACATGATCTTGGCATGGGAGGGACTCAATCCACGTAAGAAGTCTACAGCAAAATGAATCATATCTGAGGATTTTTCCTTCCTGGATATGGGAATCGGAGGACTGGCCTGTTGATCTTGACCAGAGCTCCAGGAAATCCACTCTCTTTGGGTCTCTGAGTGGGGTAGATCAGATGCCCCTGACTTATCTCTTCAAGCTGTGAAGCTTAAAGGTAATGTCTGTGAAGTGTGTTGGATCTGGTTGCTTCTGATTCTACAGAGTAGGATGGTAAGTGTTAAAGCTGAAGGGGACTGACTGTTGCTTAAATGAGCCCTACCATGGCAGCCGTGCCTTCTGTCACCCAAACCTTACCCCCCCAGCTCCACCACCATTGGTCCCACCAAGGCCCAGGCTGCAGGAACAGACCCGTAGTTTACAGAACACCTGGGAGAGGCTGTGGGCAGCTGGGTAATTTCCAAATTAATTGTAGGAGAAACCTAACAAAACAATCTACAGCCTAAGCGTCCTGGGAGTGCTGCCGTGAGACTGACAGCTTGGAATCCAGCAAGTACAATGCTGCCCGACCACAGACAGGAGGGCCCTTCCTCCTTGGGGAGGAGGGCTGACTTCCTTCCAACAGGGGCCCGTCTGGGCCTGCAGCTGGCCTATAGGAGAGTAAAACCCCAGAACTGAAACAGTCTTTCCACCCAAATCCTAAACTACAATTAACATAAACAGCTTTCCCAAAACATCATTGCAAGGTTGACTGGCCCCATAAGTTATATTCCTGGCAGAAACCTTGCTTCTTAGCAAGGGGTTTTTAGGTCTCATTTTGAAAATTTCCTCCTGAATTCATCCTCAAGAAACCTGGGCTGCCCTCCGCTGCCCCCCTGTACATTATATACACATGCAGGAAATGAACTCAGAGTCTATGGTATATTATTAATAACATCAAATCTTACCAAAGTTTGGTACTTTCCTGTTTTCTGAGAGACTGCCTGCTTTTGTCAGAAAAGTACTGGTTCAAGTCCTGGCTCCAGCACCTAGGCAAGTCTCAGCCTCACCTTCCCTAACAAAAAATGGACACAACACTGCCTTCCCTCTCTAATGCCAATCACAATGGCTAATAATCAGTGAGCTATGTGGCAGGCCTGGTTTGGTGCTTTTGGTCTCCACAAACTCCCCTGGGAGATAGAGACCATGAACTAAGAAATGGTGGGAGCAGAGTTTGAAGCTAGGCAATCAGACACCAGAGCTTCTGAGTGATAACACTTTGCATCGTAAGGCTCCTGGTTCTTACAGAGGCACTAGGCTAGAAGTCAAAAGACTCATGGCCTCACCCATCCACAGCCACCAACTTTGTGTGTGATCTTGGGCAGTCTCTTGTCTCCAATAGTCTCATCTATACACTGGGTAGATGTGTATGGCGATAACAATCAGGTGGCCTCCTGTGTCCCTTTAGCATAGCATTTGGTGAGCCTGAGTCCCCCTCCCCTGAATATGAAATGAGGATGGAAATGCATAATGTGAAAATTTTTGATAATTGTAGGGTGATAGTTTATTTCCAAGTCCTTTCATGTCATTATTTCATAAAGCCCTCAAAAGAACCCCAGAGTGTGTGATATGGGGGTGGGGGGAGGGCGGTTACTGCACTTATTTTTACAGCATGGAGAACTGAAGCCCAAAGAGAAGTCATCGGCAAGTAGGGTGGATCCAACACTAGAATTGTGATGTCAGGCTCTGATCTGGGGCTCCTGCTGTTATACTATGAATTTCTGCAAATGAATGGATACCCCAGCACATTACTGGCCCAGGTATAATGCTGTGCCTGGCACTGTGCCTTGCCTGCAGTGGTTGCTCACAGCATACAGACCTAAGAAAGTGGCTTGGTAGCAAGAAGAAGGAAAGTCAACTCCCACAGTGGTACTCAGCCGGGGTCTAGGGAGGTTTAGGGCTAGCACCTACCCAGATCTGGGCCCAATATTATAGGTTGCTCAGACCCAGAGTGCCTGACCCAGGGTCAGACCCATGTATAGCCTGAATACGCAAGCCCCTGCCCTCTGTCTACAACCTATTATAGTCACCTTCCAGATGGAGTGCTGATGGTTACCTCATGTTTGATGTGCCTCATACCCCATTTGTCCCTCCTACCTGCTCCATATAGTCGCACAATGTGGTGGCAGCTTCTGACAAGGCTCCCCTCTCTCAGTATTCACAGCCTGTGTAATCTCTTTCCACTTCAATAAATGTGGATTAGCCCTAGTGTCTTGCTTCTAATGAACAGGATATGGCAAAAATGAGAGCAGGTCCCTTCCATGATTAGGTTACAAAATGCTATGACTTCTGTCTTGCCAGCATTCTCTCTTTTTTGCTCTAATGAAGCAAATGGCCATGTTGTAAAATGCAGGATGGAGAGGCCCAGATGGTAAGGAACTGAGGAACTTATGAGGAACTGAGACTTTAGTCCAATAGTAAAGAACTAATCCTGCCAGCAAACAGGATCACAGTGAGTAAGCTAGGAAGTGGGTCCTTCCCAGTCAAAACTTGAGACACCTGCAGGCTTGTGAGCGATCCTGAAAAAGAAGGCCAGAGAAAGTGAGATGATAAATGCAATTGTTTTAAGCCACGAAGTTTTGGGATAATTTGTTAGTGCAGCAGTAGATAACTGATATATGGGAAGTGATGTGGCCATGAACCAAGGAACACTATCAGGCTCTAGAAGTTAGAAGAGACAAATAACAGATTCTCCCCTGGAGCCTCCAGAAGGAATCAGCCTTGCCGACACCTTGATTTTATCCCAGTGAAACTGAGTTTGGACTTCTGACTTCCAGAACTGTGAGAGAATAAATATATGGTCACCAAGTTTGTGGTGATTTGGTTTAGCAGCTATAGGAAATTAATATAGCTGTCTATAAGAAACTTGCTTCTAATACAGCAATATAGGCAAGTTGAAAATAAAGGATCAAAAATATTTATCATGCAAACATTAATCAGAAATCCAAACCAAAACAGAAGGGCTATATTAATATCACGTAAAGTAGACTTCAGAGCAAAGAAGATTACTAGGGACACAGACGGATATTACATAATGACAATAAGGTAAATCCAGCAAGAACACTTAGAAATTCTAAATGGGTATGCACCAAACAACAGAGTTACAAAATATGTAAAGCAAATTGTTAGAACTGAAAGGAGGAAGAGACAAATTTGCAATTAGAATTGGAGACTTCAACATCCCTCTCTCAGTAATTGGTAGAACAACTAGACAGAAAAACAGAAATATGCAGAGCAATCCAACAATAGCACAACAGGATCTAATTAACATTTGTAGCACACTCCACCCAGCATCAGTAGAATGCTCATGCTTTTCAAATGTCTATGGAACATATACCAAAATAGACCATATACTGGGCCATAAAAAAAAAAAAAAACCTCAATAAGAGAAGTGAAATCATATAGAATGAGCTCTCTAAAGTTCTCTGAGAAAGATATTAGGAAGATTTCTAAACACTTGGAAACTACACAGCATCTAAAAAGTCAGTGGCTGAGTCTGGCTGGCTCACTTGGTAGAGCATGCAACTCTTGATCTTGGGGTCATGAATTCAAGTTCCACATTGGGTATAAGAGATTAAAACAAAACAAAATAAACAAACATCCAATAAACTCCAAAAACCTCAATGGGTAAAGAGAAAGTCTCAGGGAATTTCTTTTTTAAACATGAAAGTGAATGAAAATGAAAATACAACATATAATAAGCTATGGGACACAGCAAAAGCAGTGCTGACAGGGAAATTTATAGTACTAAATGCATACATTGGAAAGAAGAAACATCTCAAATCAATAACCCTAAGCTCCCACCTCAAGAAAGTAGACAGAGAAGAACAAAATAAAGCCAAAGTGAATAGAAGGAAGGCAATAATAAATATAAGAGAAGAAATCACTGAAATTGAAAACAAAACAGTAGACAAAAGTCAAGGAAGCAAAGAGCTGGTTCTTTGAAAAAATGAAAAAAAAATGACAAATCTCTAGCAAAACTGATCAGGGAAAAAAGAGAGAAGAGACAAATCACCAATATCAGGAATGAAACAAATGATATTATTACAGACCCCACAGATATCAAAAATTAATAAACGAATTCTACAAATAATGCAAAACACATAAATTTGACAACTTAGATAAAGTGGACCAATTCTTCAAAAGATAAAACTACTACAACTCACCCAATGTGAAGTAGATCATTTGAATAGCCTTACAAAGGAAACTAAATTGTTAATTTTTTAAAACTTCTAAAAAAGAAATTTCCAGGCCCAGATGATTTCACTGGAAGGAATTCCACCAAATTTTTAAAGAATTAATACCAATTACAGAATCTCTTCCAAGAAATAGGAGAGAAACAAATATGTCCTAATTCATTTTATGAAGCTAGTATTACTCAGATACCAAAATCAGATAAAGGGGTGTGTGTGTGTGTGTGTGTGTGTGTAAACTATAGATCATGATTCCTTATAAATAGACAGAAAAGTCTTTAATAAAATATTAGCAAATAGAATTCAGTGATATGTGAAAAAGAATTACACACCATGACAATTCAGTTTATTTCAGAGATGGAAAGCTAGTTCAACAGTCAAAAATTAATCACTGTAGTCCACTATATTGACAGGCTAAAGAAGAAAAAATAATCACACAATCATATCAATCAATGCAGAAAAGACATTTGATAAAATTAACAGCCATTTATGATAAAAACTCTCAGAAAAATAGGAAGAGAGGGGAACTTCCTCAACTTAATAAGGAATGTCTACCAAAAACCTACAGCTAACATTATACTTAATGATGAAAGACTGAATATTTCTACCAGAGATCAAGATCACAGCAAAGATGTCCAGTCTCATCGCCCTTGTTCAACATAGTACTGGAAGTTCTATGGTAAGAAAATGAAATAAGAGGCATACAGATTGGAAAAGAAAAAATAAAACGGTTCCTATTTTCAGATGACATGATTATTTACTTTGAAAAACCCAAAGACTCTACAAAAGAAGAAGAAGGAGGAGGAGGAGGGAGGAGGAGGAGGAGGATGAAGAGGAAGAGGAGGAAGGAGGGGGAGGAGGAGGACGAAGGGAGAAAAGCTCCTAGAACTGAGTCCAGCAAGGGCACAGGATACAATATAAACATACCAAAAATATATTTCTATGTACTAACAATGAAAATGTGGACATCAAGGGGCGCCTGGGTGGCTCAGTCGGTTAAGTGGCCGACTTCGGCTCGGGTCATGATCTCGCGGTCCGTGGGTTCGAGCCCCACGTCAGGCTCTGTGCTGACAGCTCAGAGCCTGAAGCCTGTTTCAGATTCTGTGTCTCCCTCTCTCTGACCCTCCCCCATTCATGCTCTGTCTCTCTCGTCTCAAAAATAAATAAACGTTAAAAAAAATTTTAAATAAAAAAAGAAAATGTGGACATCAAAATTGAAAATGCAATCACTCAAAAAAACTTTAGACGTAAAGCTGACAAAACATTTACAGAACTTGTATGCTGAAAACTCCAAAATTCTGATGAAAGAAATAAAAGAAAATCTAAATAAAGACATACCATGTTCATGGTTTGAAAACTCAACGTATGAAACTGTCAATTCTCCCCAAATTGATTTACAGATTTAATGTAATTCCTATCAAAATCCCAGCAAGAACTTTTGTTGATATAGACGAGATTCTTCTAAAATTTATGTAGAGGCAATGGAACTAGAATAGTTTAAATGATTTTGAAAAAAGAATAAAGTAGATCTTAGTTTGGGCTACTATAACAAAATGCTGTAGAGTGGGCAGCTTATGAGCAATAAAATTTATTGCTGACAGTTTTGGAAGCTGGAAGTCTGAGATCAGGCTGCCAGCATGGTCGGGTTCTGGTGAGAGCCCTCTTCCAGTTTGCAGATTTCCAACTATTCATTGTATCCTCCTTATGTGGGATAAAGAGGATGAGAATGCTCTTTGGGGTCTTTTCATAAGAGCACTAATCATATTCATGAGGGCTCCACCCTCATAGCCTAATTACTTTCCAAAGCTCCTACCTCCTAATACCCTCACTTTGGGAGATAGGATTTCAACATATGAATTTTGAGGGGACATAAAAGTTTAGTCCATTTCAAAGTGAGAGGAATCACTTACCCAATTCCAAGACTTCTTATATACTACAGTAATCAAGACTGTGTGGTGTTAGTAGTAGGGAAGGACACACAGATCAATGAAAAAAAAAGAGAAACCCAAAATATATCCACACCAATCACCAAGTGATTTTTGACAAAGGTCCAAAACAATTCAATAGAGGAAAGACAGCTTTTTCAACAAATGGTGCTGGAGCAACTGGACACCCAAAGGCAATAAAACAAAACAACAGCAACAACAAAAACCCCACTTCAATCTAAGTCTCATACTTTATAAAATTAACTTAAAATGGATAGTGGACTTCAACAGAAAATGTGAAACTCTAAAACTTTTAGAAAAAAAGATGGGAGAAAATCGTTGGGATGTAGGACAAGGCAGACAAAAAGTTCTTAAACTTGGCACCAAAACAAAATCCATAGAAGAAAAAATCACTACGTAGGATTTTATCAAAATAAATTAAAAATACTTGTCTGTGAAAGGCTCTGTTAAAAGGAAGAAAAGAAAAGCTACAAACTGGAAGAAAATATTTTCAAACCACATATTTGACAAAAGATTTAGATCTAGAATACATAGATAACTCTCAAAACTCAACAGTAAGAAAAAAAATCCAACTAGAAAATGGGCAAAAGAAATATTGCACCAAAGATGATATAGAGATGGCAAATAAGCACGGGAAAAGATGTTCAACATCATTAGCCAGTCAGGAAATGCAAATTGAAAACACAATGACATATCACTGCACACTTACCACAATGACTAAAATAAGGCAAAGAATGATAACACCAAATCCTGGTAAGGAGTCAGAGAAACTGGATCACTCTTATGCTGGGAATGTAAGAGTGGGAATGTAAAATGGTAATGCTACTCTGGAGGAAAACTCGGCAGTTTCTTTTAAAGCTAAGCATGCAACAACCAGACACGCAGCAATTATATTCTTGGGCATTTATCCCACAGAAATAAAGACTTAGGTTCACACTAAAACCCGTACATGAATGTTTATAGCATCTTATTCTTAATAGCAAAACAAAACAAAACAAAACAAGAGAAAAATCCCAGATATCTTCCAATGGGTAAATAAACTCTGGTACATCCACATCATGGAATAGTACTTAGCAATAAAAAGGAATTAATCATCAATACACATAACAACTTGGAAGAATCTATAGAGAATCATGCTGGAAACAAAAGCTGATTCCAATAGATTATGTATAATTCCATTTATATAGTGGATATAAATATAAAAGCACAACATGAGGGATCCTTGTGGTGTTTGAAATGTTCTGCAGCTTGACTATATGAACTTTGCTATCCTGGTTATGTTATTATACTATGTTTTAGAAAATGTTACTATTGGGAGAATTAGGTAAAGGGTACACAGGATCTCTGTATTACTTCTTATAAGTGCATATGAATCTGGGGTACCTGATGGCTCAGTCGGTTAAGCAACTGACTCAGGTGATGATCTCATAGTTCATGAGTTTGAGCCCCACATCGGGCTCTTCACTGAAAATGCGAAGCCTGATTGGGCTTCTCTCTCTCCCTTACTCTCTGCCCCTCCCCCACTTGCTCTCTGTCTCTCAAAATAATAAATAAACTTTTTTAAAAAAGTTTACAAGTGCATATGCTTTTAAGTTTTTCTTTCTTTTTTAAAATATAATTTATTATCAAATTGGCTTATATACAACACCCAGTGCTCATCCCAACAAGTGCCCTCCTCAATGCTCATCACCCATTTTCCCCTCTCTCCCCCACCCTCCCATCCACCCTCAGTTGTTCTCTGTATTTAAGACTCTCTTGTGGTTTGTCTCCCTCCCTCTCTGTTTGTAACTTTTTTTTTAGTTTATTTATTTATTTTGAGACAGAGAGAAAGCACAAGTGGGGAAGGGGCAGAGAGAGAGAGATAGAATCCCAAGCAGGCTCCACCCCACCAGTGCAGAGCCTAATGTTGGGGCTTGAACCCACAAGCTGCAAGATCCATGACCTCAGCTGAAGTCAGATGCTTAACTGACTGAGCCACCTAGGCGCCCCTAAAAGTATTAAAATTTTAATATTAAAAATGTCAGGTTAATAAAATAAGCCTGTGTGGCTGTGATATCAGACAAAATGTTATTTCATGGCAAAAAGAAAAAACCTTCACAAGAAATAAGGTGGGTCATCTCGTAATAATAACACTTTCAAATCACCAGGAAGATAATTCTAAACTATATGCATCTAACAGCAATAACCAAAATATAGAGCAAAGCTGGCAGAACTAAAAGGGATTTTAACAAATACACTACACCATCACAGAGAACACAGCTCTCCCAATAATAAAAGATAAAGCAAACAAAAATATCAATAAGGATAAGGAATATTTGAACAACTTTGTTAATAAACCTAAGGTCACTTATGAACTATGGCATCCAACAAAAGAAGAAACTCATTCCTTGTTTGCACACTTGCCACATTTACAATATACTGACCAGGTGAGGGGCGCCTGGGTGGCGCAGTCGGTTACGCGTCCGACTTCAGCCAGGTCCATGATCTCGCGGTCCGTGAGTTCAAGCCCCGCATCGGGCTCTGGGCTGATGGCTCAGAGCCTGGAGCCTGTTTCCGATTCTGTGTCTCCCTCTCTCTCTGCCCCTCCCCTGTTCATGCTCTGTCTCTCTCTGTCCCCAAATAATAAATGTTGAAAAAAAAAATTAAAAAAAAAATACTGACCAGGTGCTAACCCACAGAACAAGCCTCATAGGTGACCACAATGTATTTAAGTTAAGAATCAATACAACAAAAATGATGTAATTTAAAGAACCCTACTGTTTGGAAAATTTAAAAACATTCAAAACAACTCAAGAAGAACTCTTACAGAAATAGAAAAATACTTAAGATCAACCATACTAAATATCCATATTAAAACCTGAGGGATGGAGCTGATGCAGTATTTAAGGGAAAACTAGAGCCTTAAAAAGAAAGAATTCAAAACTTAATTAGCTAGCGGCGCCTGGGTGGTTCAGTCGGTTGAGCGACCAACTTCGGCTCAGGTCCATGATCTGTGGTCTGTGAGTTTGAGCCCTGTGTGGGTCCGTGTGCTGACAGCTTGGAGCCTGGAGCCTTCTTCGGATTCTGTGTCCCCTCTCTCTCTGCCCCTCCTCCACTCGTGCTCTGTCTCTCTCTGTATCAGAAATAAGTAAACATTAAAAAAAAAAGAGAAATACATGAGAATGATTAGCACAAAACTCTTGTTAGTAGTTATCTTGGACTGGGTGGAATTAGGAAGCAATAGGAAGAGGAACCCCAAGGGATCATGATAATGTTCTGATCTCTGGTGTTGGGTGGTTGGTTCAAAGATGCTCATTTGGTGCTGCTGCTGCTGCTGCTGCTGATGATGATGATGATAATGATGTAAAAGGAGGAGGAGGAGGAAATTGTACCAACTCCTTCTTTTATATGGATGATATATTTCACTAGAATCTTTTTTTTTTTTTAAGAACACTGGGTTTAGGTTCAGAAATCTTAGGTTTCACGTCTACATAAAATTCTTACTAACTAAAACTCAAAGGTTGTGACCTAACCACAACCTAACCTAACCACAACCACCTAACCACCTCCCACCTACGGTAACAGCCTCAAAACTGGCCTCCTGAGTCCAGAGGTCACTCTTCTACACCTGATTCCACTGCAGACTTTCCTTTAAGCTTCATTCTCTTGAACATGAATGGTTCAGCAAATGTAAAACCATTGTATTCAGAGCTTCCAGGGTGTAAGACTCCAAGGTCACCTCGAATACAACTGTTGATGGAACTGCTATCCCCTTGCGGGGAATGCAAGTGGTGCTCCATGGGGTTGTGTAACTTGGTGCTACTAGCTCACTGGAGGAGAACTTCTGGAAAAAGAAATTTGCCACGGGTTCAAGACAAAAAGATTGTCTATGCCAACAAAATTATTCCACAGGAGTTTAAAAGGTTAAGACTTACAATCCAACCAACCTCCAACATGTAGGCCAATTCTTATAACAACTATGTCATGGCCCCAAATTTACCCTTCACAAAGCATCTTCACACCCATTATCTCAGGTGCACGCAGTCAATGCTTCCCCTAACAAAACTTGCATCTAGATTGGGGCTGGTTCTTTTCAGCTTTGGGAAGTTGCTCAGTGATGTTCTCCAGGTGCCTCTCCTCTCCTGTATGTCCCCTGGGGCAGTCCCATCTGTCACCTACTCACATCCAACCCTTTCCCAAGGCCCCTACGAATCTCCCCAGTAGAAATGGATCTTGTTACCCCATAACAGCACAACCTTGGGTGTTTGTCTCTATACATTTGAAGCATCTAGTAGATTCATCTCCTTACCCTTCTGTTCTTAGGATTCCACTAACCAGTTTTTCAGCCTCGGCACTATTGAGATTTGGGTCCAGACAGTATTTTGTTATAAGGATTGCCCTATGCATTGTAGGAAATTTCACAGTATCTCTGGCCTTACCCACTAGATGCCAATACATATCCCCTTCTTCCCCACCCCTGTCCCACTGTGACAGCCAAAAGTATCTCCACACATTACCAATGTCCACTAAGGGTTAAATCATCCCTTGTTGAGAACCACTGCCCTGGGCTATGAGCACCCGAGGACAGAGCAGTGACTTATACACTTACTCACTGTATCCCTGTCTAACATTGTCCTGGCACATAGGTGTTTACCAGTATAGAAAAATCACCTGCCATGTGTTTAGATATAGTCTGATATATGTCAATGTTGACTACCCTCCAGTCATTCAAGGCCACCTTCTGTTTTTTGCCATATCTTCACGCAACCGATACTAGTATTAACTTGATATTTTCCTTTACATTGGCTCATTTTATCTCAAATCAGGCCACCCAACATAGTACCTACATTAGGCACAGCACCTGATACAGAGAGGGGCTTAGTAATATTTGTGAACTATAAGTGAATTTCCCTTTCCAGCTCTCAGTATCAGCTTCATAGAAAGAACCTGATTTCTTGATTACCTACCTAGTCTGTTAGGGATGTCTGACCACGATGGGATTATATTGGGAACAGTCCATCCAGGGTGTTCCCGGCTACAGGTGACTCTCCATGTGACAACTGAGCACCTCTTTCTTCCTCACAGCTAGGCCCAGAAGTGACACACATCACTTACACTCACCTTCCACTAGCGAGAACCACTCCCAAGACCCCAGCTGAGTGCAAAGGGAAAACAGAGTGGCTGGCTGGCCAGCATCACGGCAGTGATGCCTCGATACTGCAGAACTAGGTGCTCTATTTTAGTGGATAGCTAGCTGGCCCTGCCTCAGCTCATGTAAGGTATTGTCAGTTCACCTCTAGACACTGCTTTCTCCTCCAGAATGTCCCCTCCACAGCATCCCTATCATCCAGGCCAGCAAACTATGCCTCCGATGTAGCCAGGAAGGAACAGTAGGGAAATTCATGCAGTGGGTTCGCGAATCTACATACCCACCCTACCCTTTCCACCATTGCCACGAGACAAATGGTAAAACCGAGAGAGGAGAAAAAAAATCTACTCAGGATTACCCAAGTCAGGGGCAGTACAGGACCCTGAGCTGTCTGCACGAGGCGGGCAGCAATGAGGCCCATCCACCCACCTTCATAGAAGCAGCCCAGGAATTAGCGCTGATGCCTACGCCCCACTCTGGAGTTCCTGACACCTCTTCTGGATCCTAGGCCCTTTCAAAAGGAGCATTTCAAATAGGAGCCATCAACACTTACAGAGGGTGGGTCTTAATCACAGAAGATCATTAGCTTCACCCAAGTGATGGGACATTCCATCAGCCCCTCCCATTCTTCCACCAATTATCTATCTGCTAATTATCTGGGATTAAGAATTGACACGGAGCGACATGGTCATTAACCACATATTTGCAATGGCTTATTCATGTTAGTGGGGCTGCTTGGTCTCACTGAGTCTAATTGGACCTGCCCACAATGCTGCACAACACATTTACATCTACTTGGCTGTCAGCAGCCAATAAAGGACCGCAGGATGTGTTTACTTCTAAAGGGACTTGGCTCTTGGCAAAAGCTTTTTTGCAGGCACGCTGGGTGTCTTGGCTCTCTGGCAATTCGGACTGCGGCTTAACTCAGAGCACACATTCAATTATTTGTCAAACATTTGTTAGCTCAAGCACTGTAGGAGACATGACACTGGCCCCAGGATATTTCAAAAAGACGAATGAGACACTGTTCCTACCACCTGGAAGGTTTCTCTCTAGTCAAGGAAACACAGCAAGCAGAGGGAGCTAAGAGCTGTGAGAGAAGGAAAGCAGAATGCCACGGGAGTGCAACACCAGGAAAGATCTGTTTGGTCTGAGAAATCAGGGGAGGCCTCACAGAGGAGGCATTTTCAGCAAAAAGCCAGATAGAGAAGGAATTCTAGGCAGAAGGAACTGCAAAGCAAGGGCACAGAGATGTGTGAGGGGATAAGGAGTGACCTAGTGTGGACGGCACACATGCCACAGGTAGGAAGGGGGTGGCCTGGCACACTGGGGTCAGGACACGGGAGGGAAAGGAGGTGCCTGGTCATCCCATTGAGAATATTGAGTGTTCTGCTAAGGCCTGGAAATGTTTCCTCTGAGTACCGGGAACATGGAAGCAATTTTGTTTTGGTGTGTATGTGTGGGGTGGGCGTGTTTTAGTATATTTATTTTGAAAATAGCATACATACGAAAATTGTAAACATTCTCCCAAACTGACCGCCCCTATGCAAACATCACCCAGCAAAAGGAACAAATCATTACTAAAACTCCCCAAATCCCTTTTGGCCCCCTTTCAGGAATTACCCAATCACAAAAGAAAGCACTAGCCTGGCTTTAACATCATAAATTAGTTTTCCCTATTTTCTTGCATTTGTGCTTCTTTTACTCAACATAATGTTCTCAAGACTCATCCATGTTGCTATACATAAATGTAGTTTTTCCTTTACCGTTGCTTATATTCCATGTATAAATGTATCATAATTATTAACAAGCATTGCGTAGTTTCCAGATAGGGGCTGCAAATCTTCTTGTGCGTGTCTTTGGTGTTTTCATGGAGGTACATTTGTTGGCTACCTATCTAGCAGTAGAACTGCAGAGTCATAGGGAATGCAAATATCTGTATGAGTAGACACTGTTAGTATCCTAAAGCTGCTTTGTCCATTTGCACTTCCACCAGGAATGCATGGAGTTCAGGTTGTTCTATATATTGTCAGTCTTTGTATGTTTTATGCTAGTTTGTTTGGAGGGAGTGACATGATCCCACCTAGGCTAAAGGATGGTCACTCTGACAGCAGCATCGTGTGGTAGTTAGAAAAGAGGGAGCTGGCACAAAAGGACCAGTCATGAGGCTAGACTGTAAGGCCCAGGAGAGGGGTTATGAAATCAGTGGCGATAGAACTGGGGGGGGGGGGTGCGGGAAAGGCTGACAAAAAGAGGTACTGAAGAGGTGGATACGAGAACATGACCACAAGGTAGAAGTGGACTTAAGAGGGAGATGGAAGAAGGTTTCTGTATGAGGTGACTGGCTGGGTGAACGGTGTCAGGTTTGAAGGCAGGAGAAAGCAACCTAATTTGGGACACACATTGTGTTGCAATGTAGGACAAGAGGGAGATGTCCAATAAACTGTTGGTTAGATAGGTCTGTTGTCAAGGGATGAGGTCCAAGGCTGGCGACACTGAGTTAGGATGTATCATCACAGAGGTAGGGGTTGAAGTCAGGGGTGTGGCTGAGATTTCCTCCGGCTGGGGGTGGGGGTTTGTATGAAATGAAGAGAGGAGGGCTGAAGACCAAGCCGCCTACCTTCAGGGGATGAGCAGAGGAAGAAGAACGAGAGACAACATCGCTTCCCTCTGAAATGCTGGCAGGGGCTGTGAAGCGTGAGTCAGGCCCTTTGAGCCCCAGCAGCAGCCTGGGGTCCGTCTTGCTAGCCCCAGTTTTCTCCTGAATGAACTTGCATCACTAACCTCAAAACTGCATTGTGAAATCCGCATCAGATTGCGTACCTCTGGCAGCATCCTGGGGACAATGGGACTCATAGCATCTTGGGGCTAGGAGTCCTCTCCACCTCCACCACATCTCTGCCAATTAGTTATCCAGCACCCCAGGCGGGGAACTCATACTTCCCACGGCAGCCATTCCACTGTTGAGCAAGTGAGGACATTAGAAAACCTTTTCTTACAAATGCAGTCTCACCAGGTTCAGGTCAAAGGGAAAAAATAAAGCTACACTCCAATGGTAATGACCCTGGGTAGCATAAGATGCAAAGACTCTGCGTTCTGGAAAATCTGTTTCTATTACTGTGTCCACCAGCATCTTCTGCTGGGGTTGGGGTCCATGGCGTTTGACTCCCTCCCAGGAAGCTGCAGTGATTTCACTAACCTTTGCACACTGGATGGGAATGTGCTCATCCGCTTCAGGCATTCTTCTGGCTTCATCAAGCAGTGAGTACTGCCCTGGAAATTGGCCAGTCTCTCAGGACTCAAGCAGTGCATGCCACAGCACAGATCCGCCAGGCTGGACAACGCGGGAAGAATGAGTGGCTGCTAGCTGAGAGCGAGCCCACTGCAAGCAGGTGGGCACAATGCATTCTGTTCAACATTTTTTTTCTAAATATTTATCTGCACCTGCCCTTTGTGGGTCTCTGGAGAAGACAAAGGAATACAGACACTATGAAAACATGGCTCCCATCTTTGGGGAGATTGGTGGAAGAAACAGACATGCAAGGGAGAAAGGTGGATGAAACATTTTTTTTTTTTACTTTATTTTTATAAATTGCCAAAACACCCACCTAGGCAGCCTCTGTAGGATCTAAATATGGAGATTTGGATTCTGGAAAAGACATCAGGAACACTTCCCTGAACCTCAATGGAAAGGGTCTTATCAACGACTTAAAACAACTGACATAGCGGGGCGCCTGGGTGGCTCAGCTGTTAAGCGTCCAACTTTGGCTAGGGTCATGATCTTACAGTTCAGGGGTTGAACCCCACAACAGGCTCTGTGTTGACAGCTCGGAGGACTGGAGCCTGCTTCAGATTCTGTGTCTCCCTCTCTTCTGCCCCCTACCCCACTCACACTCTGTCTCTCTCAAAAATAAATGAAAACATTAAAATTAAAAAAAAAAAACTGACATAGCATAAAACTCCAAAGTGTTAACCCTTGGATACATACTTGCTAAACTGAAAAAACACACATCACTTTCTCCTGACTATAAGACATCCATTCCATTAGGAGACCTCAGACTGAGGGTTCTTAGGAATTTCCAGAATTTACAGATTTTGGAAATAGATAGCTTGTGTCCAAGTTGGCAGAATAAGATTAACTTTCTGATTCTACAAATCTTTTTTCTTTCCCTTTGCCTATTGCTGTATATTGACACACTCTCTTTTCTCTATATGATTTCCATTTTCATCATCTTGTTACTTTTGACTCACTATGGTCATATGGATTGCCAGAACCACAGGCACAGAATCCCACCAAGCATAGCATATGATCAGGGGATTCACTTCACAGTGAACGAGGCATAGGAATGAGCCCAATGTCATGGGAAGCACTTCTCGATATCACATATTGCACCCGCAGGAGCTAGCCTCATAGATTGCTGAAACGCCCTACTAAGGCACCAGGTACCACCTCTGAGGCAACACCCTGAAAGGATAGAGAGCCATCCTTTAGGATGTAATGTATTCATTAAATCAGAGATGCCTATATGGTGGTGTGACCCCACTAGGAAGGATAGATGGCCTGGGAACCAAGGGTGGAAGCGGCAGTGTCCCCACTAACCATCAGGCCAATGACCTTCCTGTAAAACTTGTACTTCCCATCCCCACGCTTTTGGGTCACACTTCCTCACTCTCAGATGAATCTGGTTAGTCTATCATGAGTCTTCAATTGGACTTCTTTTTTTCCAGGTAGACTTCTTGACTGGAACTTATTGTTTTTTAGAAAATTAGTTGATTTGCTCATCTTCCTGATTGTGGTGATGGTTTCACTGGCATATGTATATGTCATAACTCATTAAATTATACATTTTTCAAAGTTTATTTTAAGAGAGAGAGCATGCACACACGTGTGTGTGTGTGTGTGGTGTGTGTGTGTGTAGGAGGGGCAGAGAGAGAGGGAGAGAGAAAATCCCAAGGCAGGCTCCAGCACTGTCAGTGCCACAGACCCTGACCAGGGCTCGATCCCACACACCGTGAGATCATGACCTGAGCCAAAATCAGGAGTTGGACACTTAACCAACTGAGCCCCCAGGTGCCCCTCAGGCATACATGTGAAATAATTTACCTCAAAAAAATCTGTCAAAAGAGGGATGCCTGACTGGCTCAAGTCAGTAGAGTGTGCAACTCTTGATCTCAGGGTTGTGAGTTTAAACCCCACATCGGGTGTAGAGATCACTTAACATAAAATCTTTTTTAAAAAAATCTATAAAAAGGAAAAAAATGAATAGTTATGTGAAATACATAATCTCAAAAATATTAAGATATCAATAGGGATTTTGGTAAAAATTATAACGTAGATAAGAAAAATCAAGAAACCCTCCATAGAAGAAGAAAGTACAAGCATGATTCAAATTAACCAAATATATTTCGTAATAACTCCAACGGCTCTCTTTAAAAGTGGGACTACCTTAGTGGTGCCTGGGTGGCTCAGTCGGTTGAGCATTGGACTTTGGCTCAGGTCATGATCCTCCCAGTTCATGGTTAAGCCCCATGCCAGGCTCCTGCTGATACCGTGGAGCCTGCTTGGGATTCTCTGTCTACCTCTGTCTCTGCCCCTCCTCCACTAGTTCTCTCTCTCTCTCTCAAAAAATAACATTAAAAATAGGGACACTTGTACCCCAATGTTTATAGCAGCACTTTCAACAATAGCCAAATTATGGAAAGAGACTAAATGGCATCAACTGATGAATGGATAAAGAAATTGTGGTTTATATATACAAGGGAATACTACGTGGCAATGAGAAAGAATGAAATATGGCCTTTTGTAGCAACGTGGATGGAACTGGAGGGCGTTATGCTAAGTGAAATAAGTCATACAGAGAAAGACAGATACTATATGTTTTCACTCTTATGTGGATCCTGAGAAACTTAACAGAAGACCATGGGGGAGGGGAAGGAAAAAAAAAGTTAGAGAGGGAGGGAGCCAAAACATAAGAGACTCGTAAAAACTGAGAACAAACCAAAGGTTGATGGGGGGTGGGTGATGGGTATTGAGGAGGGCACCTGTTGGGATGAGCACTTGGTGTTGTATGGAAACCAATTTGACAATAAATTTCATATTTAAAAAAATAAATAAAATTGGACTACCTCAAGAGAAGGCCTCTCCTACTCTCAGGTCAGGATGGGTTGGGTTGTGCAGGCTGGCACAGGGCCAGGGAAGAGGGGATCATTCAGTAAAAATAAAGGAGAAGAATCATCATGCTGGGAAAAGGGGAGGTACCTGGGAGAGAGGGGAAAGGGTCAGCAGGGTGGGATGCTGCACGGGGTGGAGGAGGCAGAGTTGAGAGCCTTTAGGGGCACAGCAACACAAAAGGGACTTTGGGAGGAAAGAATTATCAGAGAGGATTTTGAAGTTGTTTGCCATGGTGTTGCTATGGGCCTCTTTCCCTCTGGTCACTCCTTCACGGTCTTTAGCAAAGGCTGTGTTGCTCACTAGTTCCTTCATGTGAAAGTGGATCCTTCTGGGAACTCTAAAGGGGGTGGGGATGAGTTGTACACCTGTGTTGATGCAAGGCAAAACCAGATTGTGCAAAGAAGCTGGAGTTAAAGGCTCCTGAGTGAATCCCTAGAAATGAGCAAAACTTAATTTTTTAGGCCTTTAGATTACTTTAGTCTTCAAAGGGCTGTGGGGTTCAAGCGGGGATCTCCAAGAGGTAATGAAGGACCCAGTTAATATCTAGGTTCTAGGTGAGGGGAATAGGGAGGGAATAGCATGAGGATGTATACATCCGACATGATGAAAAGGTGGAGCTGGAGAACAGGAGAGCACAGAGGAGGGAGAGAGGATTTAGAAAGGGCTGGAGGTTTGAGGGGTCTGCTGGGCTGAGAGGCTTGTTCACCTTATATCTTGTCCCCCCTCAAACCACCACCCTAAAGAAACTGACAACCGGCCCCCAGCACAGATCTAGTCTTTTTTATCCCCCTATCCCTCTTCCCACTTTTCTAAATCAATTATGTTGTCCTAAAGAGACAACTGAGATGGAAACTCTCAGGAAAGAAGACAGAATCACCCTTGTGGGGAGGGAAGGGCTGGAGTAGAGACAGGGGCTTCTATCCAACACTCACTGACCCCTGTCTGGGTGCTGTACAGAGTTTCTGGGTAAAACCCCAGTCATGCAATTTAGGGACCACAAATTAAATTATTCAGAGAGTTCAGAAAACCTGGAGAACAGAGTCCCTCAGCCTTCATTCACCAGTCACCCTCCAACCTAGGTGTCCTTGGCTCAGCCCTTTCCTATGTGTTACAATTAATCTGGACAGCAATGCTGAGCCTCTGAAAGTTTTTAATCAGGTGCTGGAACCCCACTTACTGCTGTCCTCATGGAGCAGAATCCTACCTTCTAGAGCAAATGCCATTTGAGATTTTGTGCCCTTCCTCAGGAGAGGTCTGCTCATTGAAGAAAATCAACTGAAGACCCTACAGAAAAGACCCTTCTCTGAGGTTTTAAAAAAGAAAATAGAAAATACTTTTATCCACTTTACAAATGAATAAAAGGGAAGGGACACAGAGCTCCATTAATGCACTGTAGAAAGACTATCCATGAATACTGATCTGCCTAGAGAGAAAAGAGGAAGAATTGAGTCCAAGCCCTCATTTGTTTCTTGTCTTTCGAGCATCAATGCAGGGGTAAGAAGAGGTGCCAAGAGGGAGCATTTGCGGGTAAGTTTCTGCCTGAACAGTCCAGAGCTCTCAAGAGTTGAACTTAGTCTCTCCTTCCCATGAGACTCACTGAAGTCTATAAATCTCTGAGGATGTCAGCTGCCAGAGCCCATCTTTCTCTGAAAACAAAGCTTTCAGCAGGGGAACTCAAGAAGGAGTCAGAACCTAGAAGGTTTTGGGGTTCTCTGCTAGGCCCATCCAAGGGAATGGCAGAATAAGAGAGCTGGCCAGTAGGTCTTGCCCACTAGGTGGCGGTGTGAGGTGAAGTGGTAGGACTATCTGGAGGCTGGCCTTTTAGGTCCTGATTTGGGGCAAACTGTTTAACTTTCCTAAGGCTCATATTCCTTGTGGAGATATACTTGGCCTGCATCCTTCACAGCATGGTTATGAGGATATGTTGGGATAAGTATAAGCACTATTCCATACCTGAGGTTTGTCCATTTTCACTGACTGGTCTTGTATACTAATGCTTGGGGCTCTCAGAGGCTAGTGTCCCCAAGAGCCTCCTCCAAAGGACCGTTTTACTCAGCCTCCTGGAAGATGTTTGCTCCTCCCTTCACCACATGTGACCAATTCTCCTGGTGTCCCAGGTTGGAGAGATTGCCAGAAAGGAGCTCATGTGACAGGGACCTGCTTGTTCCTTGGAAAAGCAGGTATTAATGAATCTCTTCTCCTTCTTTCTTGTACCTCTATTCCTAGCATGGCCTGTGTGATTCCAGGGCCCCAGTGCAGCTGAACTTGCATGGGAGGGTAAATCTATAGGGAAGGATATGTGAAAGAAAGCCCCGCTTGAGAAATGAAAGAAGTGTCGTGAAGTGATATAGGGGAATGTGACTCTTGCCAAGACTTCTGGGTCCTCCATCCCTATTTTGTTCCCAGCTACAACTTGTACCTCTTGTCTTGTGCAGCCATCTGGGCTAACTTCTTAATGAGGACAGCAAGATCCCTGCCAGGAGGATCAATAGAGAGACTGTAGAAGCTTATCTTCTGATGTTTGGGGAGGTTGGGGAAGATGCTGCTCCCTCTGTGTCCCCTTTGGCTTCCATGTCTCCTCTGCCTGAGCCCTCCCCTCTCTCAGAGGCATCTCTGGGGAACTCTGCAAGCAGTTGCATTGAGGTGGTAGCCTCTCTCCTTCAGCCCTGATATCTAGGAGCTCCCGAATACATAAGTCACAAAGGGACTAAGTTTCCAGATTATGGAGGAGAAAGAACAGAAGGAAGGGTACTTCCCAAACAATAGAAGCACATTAGTGAATTCTTCTGGGACTACTTAAGTCTTTTGCTGACACACAGGACACTGAAGACTCCCAACCTTATGAAGTAACATAGATAAACCAGAGCAACTGCACAGTCTTCAGCTTCCAAACCCCACTGAAGGTGGGGTGGGGGGAGAAGGCTCTTTGCAGCAGAAATGGAACCAGCTCTTCCAGGGTCTCCCCAGTCTGCACCAGTCCTTGAGGCTACTGTCCGGGTCTCTGGACAGGGTTGATCCCCCACTAGCATCTCCCTTTGTCTTATTTAGTGGATTCCCTAATGGGCCCGGTTCATATACAGACTAAAGAATCCCCACTGGCCTCAGCCCCTACCCCAGGCCCCTCTTCAATTTCTCTCCCACTCTTTCAGCCCCAATTAGGGCCTGTGGAGTGTCCTTTCCTAGACCCCAGGATGAAGTACAGTCACTCATCCCAAAGGAAATTCAATCCCTGGATTGGCACTTATTGTAGAAGCAGCTGGAACATTTGTGATGTTTACCCTCTTTTGGCCCAAAGATCTCAGGAAATTTTTAATCCTCCAACTCCCAACACTCCTACAGGGGCCTCTTTGTCTTAAGTACCAGGTTCCACCCCTTGCTGGAGAATTTTCCTAGCAATGAGACCTGGGGCAGCTGCAGCACCACCTTTGAAAGCTTCATCCAGCACTGAGCCCATATAGCACAGACACAGCCTCCAGGCAAACTGGCAGGGACTTCTCCAACAAAGGGCAAATGTGGACCTTTACAGCCCTCTATCATAGGTGTCAACGCAGCAGGGAAGGATCTAGCCCAGAGGACATGGAGGCATCCAGGAAACTGCTACGTGAGGAGCCTGGCAAAGTGCCAGCGAGAGATGACATGCGAAAACTCTGGAACATAGCCCAAGGAAGCCCCTCCCCCCTCAATAATCTAGTATTTACAAAGCTATTCCATGAGGAGTCTAGGGTCTGATTCTGAGGAGACAAAGTGACTTGTCTCAAGGAATGGCTCATCAAGTAGCAACTGGAAAACACCCTGAAGATTCACTTGGACCAAAAGTTGGGTAGATATCTCTGGCAGGAGCCCTTGTAGGTGTATGTAGTCCAAGGCTTGTTGTCAATTGCCCCCTCCTGTGAAGTACTATAGCCAATAGGAAACTGGAGATTTGGCACCTTCAATGAATCAGGAACACTGCCTGAATTCCTTTTGGAAGCTTTCCTTCCTTGATCTAGGCATTAGATAAGCACTAGAAACCTAGGTTACATGGTTTGGGGTACAGCAGAGGTAGAACTTACCTCTTAAGGTCCTTGAATCCGTAAAACTGTTAAGTTGATAGAGACCAAATCATAGTTTCCCTGGTCTGCTTTTCTCTCTCAGCACCGTGTTTCAGGGATGACTAAGCCAAGGGTGCTTATTAGCTCTGAATGAAACCATTGAGCAAGTCAGGAGACAAGCTGATCACAAAAAATTCAGTTCCTACCCTGAATAGTTCTTTCCCTGCCCTCTCAGCTGTGAGCAAGGAAGCCAGAAGGCCCTGTGATGTTAGTCATGGTTCACACAGGACTCCCAGTCCGAGAAGACAAACTTTTGTCCATCATCGACAAATCGTGGCACAGTATGACTGTATGGGGGACAAGAGAGGCAGTCCAGAGTCATTCCCAGTCAAATGATGGCAGGATAAAACCCAAGGGATGTGAGTGGAGTTGTATACCAACAGACTCCAGCCATGGAGAAGCAGTGTCCCAGAGGCAGAGAACAGAGGGAAGAGTGTCTGGAGGGGACTACCACAGACCGGAGCATCTTCTTGGGAGTTTCCACTTTAGGAAAAGACTACTTGGAGATTAATTTAGGGATTCCTTCAAGGGTCAAATAGTCCAGAGAGATAGTGAAGTCCAAGAAGATTCCAGCTCCTAAGTCACAACTGGAAGATGTTCTGAGAGTCAGTGAGCTGAGAGATGCTCAGAAATTGAATATCTGAGTGGTCAAGGGGCTCCAGTGATGAACCACTCCAAGTGTTGGTTGCCCAAGATGTGGCACAACCGAGCCTTAAAGAGCAGATTGCTGATGGACTGAGGCTCATATTGGAGGTATGCTGTAGAGCAAGCCTCAGGGTTTTCCCGCTGAAGTGCCCCGTGCCTTAGATAGCCGGCCTACTTCATTTCCTTGAATCTATAAATCAATTTGAGGAGTTGACACCTTAATAATACTGTGTCCTCTGACTCACAAACCTTGTAGATATCTCCATTTCTTCAATTTCCCTTATCAGTGTCCTATAATTTTGTATATAGACATTACACATATTTCAATACATTTTATCCCTATGTATTTAGAAATTTTATCTAAATGGTATTTTTAAACTTCTAATTGCTCACTGCTTATAGAGATACATTTATTTTTGTTTTTTGACTTTATATTGTATGACTTTGTTAAGCTAACTCATTTATTAGTTCTAGTGGCTTTTTTTGTTTAGAATTTTCTTCATAGATGTTATCTGTAAATAAGGAAACTTCTATTTCTCCCTTTCTAATCTGCATGCCTTTTCTTTCTTTTTCTTGCCTTACTGCATCATCTAGTTCCTCCAGTACAATATTGAATAGAAGTGGTGTGTGTAGATATCCTTGTTCTGGATCTCAGGGTGGAAAACATTCAGTCTTTCACCATTATGATGTTGGCTGTGGGTATTTTGTAGATGCCCTTTATCAGACTGAGGAAGTTCCCTTCTATTCTTAGTTTCGAGGGGTTTTTGAACCAGGAATGGATATTAGATTTGGTCAAATGCTTTTTCTGCATCTACTGAAACCATGTTTTTTTCTTAGTTTGTAAATATGGTGAATTACATTGATTGCTTTTTTTTAAATGTTAAACCAACCCCACATTCCTGAGATGAATCTTACTCAGTCATGATGTTTTATCCCTTAATATATTGTTGGATTAAATTTTCTAAAGTTTTGTTTAGAACTTTTGCAACTATACTTATGAGAGATATTGATCTGCAGTTTTCTTTCTTGTAATATTTTTGTTTGGTTTTGGTATCAAGGTAATTTGGGGCTTGCAAAATGAGTTGGAAAACCTTCTTTTTCATATTCTGAGTTTGATTAGAATTTTTCTTCCTTAAATATTTGATAGAATTCACCAGTGAAGCCCTCAGCATCTTAAGTTTTCTGTGTGAGAAGGTTTTTAACTATAATTTCAGTTTGATACAAGGGTTATTTATTCGTTAAGCAAATTTTGATAATTGGTATCTTTTATACTAAAGTTCATAATATTCCATTTAAATATCTGTAGAATCTATAGAGGTGTCACCTCTCATTCATGGTATTATTAACTGGTATCTTCTTTTTTTCTAATCCAACTGGCCAGAAGTTCATCAATTTTTTGCTCTGAAAGAAGCAGCTTTTGGTTTTCCTCTATTTTTTTGTTTTCTTTTTCATTGATTTCTGCTTTGATCTTTACTATTTTCCTTCTTCTGCTTACTTTGGGCTTATTTTCCCTTTTTGCTGTCGTTTATTGGGATTTTAGCAGGTAGCAGAAACAAATGCATGGATTTTCTGTTTACCCAGAAATCAGAGATGTGATTCAAAATGGCTTTTTCATTTTTTTAATGGAATTGCCATTTGTAGATTCTCCTAGTATTTAAGAAGTTAGTATTTAAGAATGTTGGTTCTGCAGTTTGACTCAGGCTTTACATCCTAAGTCTTCCCCCTTCCTAGCTATGTGATCTTATAAAGTAATTAACTGTCCCTGAGCCTCAGTTTATCCGTATGTACAATGGAAAAAATAGTAGTATCTTTCCCCACAGTGAGTTATCCATGTAAAGCTCCATACCTGACCCACAGTGCTTGATAAACATTAGCCATTATTTATTTACTCTTTCATTACTATTATCAAAAAAATCTATACTACTGTAAAGACCCTTTCATCATTTAAGGACTTTTTCATGTTAACCCCTCCCGTTAGATAAATCAGCTTTTTACTGCTCCCCTCAAGAGTGTGGTAGCTAAATACACAAAAGCTAGCTTTCACTTTGTAACGAATAACCCTAAAATTTGTGCTTAAATTAACACTTTTTCCCATTTCTATGTATTGGCTGGGCAGTTTTTCTGGTCTAGGACAATTCAGATCCAGACGACGTAGGACAGCTTCATTTGTATGCCTGGTGACTGGTGCGGTGTCAGCTGAGACTCAGCCATGACTAGAGAATCATCCAGCAGGTTAACCTGGGCTTGTTCACGTGGCAGTAGGATTCCCCAGAGGAAGAACAGAAGGGCAAGCCCTGATGATGAAGCTCCTCCCACCTTATGACCCAGTGAATATTTTGTGCTTGGCTTCATTAATTTTATGTCAATTATTTTCCCCTTATAGTCATTTGCATGCACTCTATACTCGTGTTGTCTGACTATATTAAAGGTATCTTTCAATGTGACTGTTTATCTTGGCAAAGATAGGACATTAGGCAAAGAACTAAGAAAGAAAAATCAGCTGTTCTTTTTTTTATTATTATTAAAGTTTTTAAAAATTTATTTAGGGAGAGAGAAAATGTGAGTGAGTGGGGTAGGGGCAGAGAGAGAGAGAGAGAGAGAGAGAGAGAGAGAGAGAGAGAATCCCAAGCAGGCTTCAAGCAGTTCTGATATGATGGGTCCCTGAGCTCCCCTGGATAACCTGCCTAACCCCTCTGGGACTTGGTTCTGCCTCTCAGACCTCAACTCCTCCCCAACGCAGGCAGAGCCTGAGCCTCCGAATAAGTCGACAGCCCTACTCCATCCCTTACACAGGCTCTGCTCTGCCACCTGCTAACACGCCAGCCTACCCTTCCTTCTAGTCTGCCCTACCTCCACCTCAGCACAGCCTCCTGACCCAGTGGGCACAGCTGATCCCAGCTCCAAGCTTCTCCTCTCTTGCTGACTGAGCTTCCATTTTGACAGTGGGTAAGGGCCAGCTCTGAGGATGCAGGAACAGAAATCCCCACCAAGTCACATAGTGTGGGAGCTTACTAAATAATACAAGTAGACAGGGACAGTGGGTGGAGCTGATGAGTGAATGGATCCTACAAGCAGAGACCTATCCCTTAGTCCAGACTGGATGAATTGCACAGGCTTGGTGAGTACTGGGTTAAGGTGCTCTCCATGGCTCAGCCCTCTGCCAGCAACACCATCCACACAGGCGCTTGTCTTCTACCTACAGGCACAGTGCCTTATCCAAAACCCTGTCTCTGGAAGAACAGAAGATGTCAGTGTACCCTTAGGGACAAGCTGTCTAGGCCCCGCCAGTTTACCTGCCCCAAAGTGGCTCAGCTCCACAGCTGATGGGTGACCAGGGCTGTTTCTGGTTTTGTGATCCACATGTGATGCTCCAGGAAAAAGTAAAAATGTCTCTAACTGTATTTACCAGATTTGAGGCAGGAGGAGGAGGGCACACTGTTATGTATTTAGATGTAGAAATCTAACTTATTTTAGTTAGGACATTTTACTCTCCTTATGCTCCACATATAAAAATAATGTGTTGGGGCGCCTGGGTGGCGCAGTTGGTTAAGCGTCCGACTTCAGCCAGGTCACGATCTCGCGGTCCGTGGGTTCGAGCCCCGCGTCGGGCTCTGGGCTGATGGCTCAGAGCCTGGAGCCTGTTTCCGATTCTGTGTCTCCGTCTCTCTCTGCCCCTCCCCCGTTCATGCTCTGTCTCTCTCTGTCCCAAAAATAAATAAAAAACGTTGAAAAAAAAATTAAAAAAAAAAATAATGTGTTCATGACTAGAAAAAACCCACAACATACTGAAGAGAATAAAGTTCCCTTCCCCAATGAGCTCCCAGAGACCAATCCCCAGAGGCAACCACTGTTAGCGTATTTTTATTTATCCTTCCAGAAATGTTCTACATGTGTGTAAACATGGATTTGTACAACCTCATTTTATACATATAAATAGGATATTTTAAAACATACATGGTACTTATGTCATATTTGTAAGTTTTCTCACATGGCTATATGACTAGGTCCTTTCAAAAACATAGATAATCCCTGATTTAGAAGCATGTAATAACCCAAAAACTTAATTTGTAAATAACCTTTCTGGAACTCAAAACATCTTTTCAGAGGAGTAATATTCTAAATCAGGGTCAACAAACCTTTTCTACAAAGGGCCAAATATAAGTATTTTTAGCTCTGCAGGCCACACTCTGTCACATGTTCTTGTTTTTTTGTTTTTGTTTACAATCTTTTTAAAACGTTGGGGCGCCTGGGTGGCTCAGTCGGTTAAGCGTCAGACTTTGGCTCAGGTCATGATCTCACGGTCCGTGAGTTCGAGCCCCGTGTCGGGCTCTGGGCTGACTGCTCAGGGCCTGGAGCCTGTTTCAGATTCTGTGTCCCGTCTCTCTCTGACCTTCCCCCATTCATGCTCTGTCTCTCTCTGTCTCAAAAATAAATAAACATTAAAAAAAAAAAATTTAAAACGTAAAGACCAATCTTAGCTCTTAGGCTGTTACACAAAAACAGGGCATGGGCCAAAGTCGGCCTTTGGATTATAGCTTGCTGACCCCTGTTCTAAATAGCAGTTAGGTGCCAAGCTTAGCTCTCAGAAGCAAGATTAACCCATAATGGGTTTAAGATGCCAAAAGAGATAATATACTTTAAATTGCTTTGTAAACCATAGTGTCTCTACCAATGTGAAGAATTATTAGACAGTTCTGCAGTGTTTAGCATGCGGGTAATTTTTTTTAAAATAAAAACTGTTAACACTGAATAAAAAAGGTTTATAGATCTTGAATTGCATGATTTAGCAAAGAATCTGATAGAATTCTCAAGTGATCTACAAGGCAGCACAGGTAGATGACACTGTGTTATATACAATCCTACCTTTTTTGTCAGCATAACACAAACACACATTGACTCAAAACTGGTTAGTGTGGTATGAGAGTTCACTGGACAAGTGGCCCCCTCCATCAAAAAACAGAGTGGATCACTGAATTTTTACCTCCTATGCACATCAAAAAGGCTTTTTTTGTGCCTGTTCACAGTCACATGCACTGACCTAACCCTTGAATTCTCTGTGAATTGCACCTGCTAGAACCTACAAAGGTGGAGAAGGCACAGAGTAGAATAGAGTGGATGCTGGAGAGTCATTTGGTGACTACCTATATTAGGAGCCTTATTTATTCTATTATTATTATTTTTTAATGTTTATTTTTGAGAGACAGAGAGAGCACATGTATACACGTGCAAGCAGGGGAAGGGCAGAGAGAAAGGAAGACAGAACCCCAAGCAAGTTCTGCACAGCTGTCAGCACAGAGCCTGATGCGGGGCTCAAACTCACAAACTGTGAGATCATGTTCTGAGTCGAAATCAAAAGTCGGACGTTTAACTGACTGAGCCACCCCAGGCGCCCAGGAGCCTTATTTTAACAACAAAAAAACCCTGTCATATTTCATTGAGCTTTAATCCTTATGACTTGCTTCTTCTTTGTCAAAGAGGTAGAACCTACCTTAATAATTTCATATCATGACTACAATTTTATTTTCTTATAAAATAAATACAGATATATAAGTGATGAATCACTAAATTCTGCACCTGAAACCAATTTTGTCATACATGTTAATTAACTAGAACTTAAATAAAAACTTGAAAAGAAGGAAAAAGAAAAGAAATGCAGAGATTTTCCTGAAGTATCTGGGCTGGAATCAGGAAAGAAGGTGGAAGACCAAGGACACTTGAGAGGATCATGTGTGAGAAAGGGGTTGGCCTTCTGATTGTACACACAGGCAGGGAAGGCAGCTCATGTGCAATCCCAGAAGGGAAGGCCAGGTGGAAGGAAGATGTTGCCCTAGGCATGTGGCTTAATGTCACCTGGGTTTTTAAGGTAGGACACTTTGTGATATCTCTCTTAGCAAAATATCCTATAACTTGCTAACAGGAGTCCTTTAAAAAAATTCTGGAGGCACATGGGTGGCTCAGTCAGTTAAGCATCCAACACTTGATCTCAGCTCAGGTCTTAATTTCAGGGCCGTGAGTTCAAGCCCTGTGTTGGGCTCCATGCTGGGTATGAAGTCTACTTACTAAAAACAAAAAACAAAAAAACTGTAACTAAAACAAAACAGAGGTCATCCACACATTGTATTTTAAGGACCCCTTGGTTCCCTTGAGTCTGCTTGTCCAGGCAGGTAAGCCAGAGAGGGTGTCAGTAATAACAGGCACAATAAAAATATTACCTAAATTTGTAGACCACTGAAGAGTTTAGAAAATACCTTCCCAAGCATTATCCTTGGAACAACAAAGGGTGGGAACTTGGAGATGGATAAAATGACTTGCCGTAGGTCACAAAGCTAGCACAGGGCAGAGCAGAAAACAGCACTTGAAGTTTTTGAGGCCAAAGTCAGTGTTCTCCACATCTCCCATGCTATTTCCCAGGAGGTTCCACAGAGATCTGGAATGGGCATTTCTACTCTCATTCCTTCCCCTGTTCTTCATTTAGTGGCTGGATTCCCATGAACATCATTCTAAGTGTCCTACACTTACTAAGCACATGAAATTGCTGACCTGTCAAATAAACCAGCATGGTTTGCTGGGCATCTGTATCTGCAAGGGGGAGGCAGCAGAGCCATGCTGGGAAGGGAGCCAACTCTGGGGCCAGACTGGATGGGTTGAAATCCTCCATGTATGGCTGACCAGCTGTGTGAGCTTGAGCATGTTACTTAACCTCTGATCAATGTATGAAAAAGCATGTACCCTCGTGCCAAGGACAGGAAAGAAGTTCAGTAACTGATACAGATTTCATTACTGAGTCTTCACCTGCCTTCTTTGGGACTCTATCACAAAAAGGAAACTACCAACAAGAGGTTGATTTGTATCTTTAGCTCCATTTTCTTCTTTCCAAAGAAAAAAGTCACAAATACATAAAAAGCATGAATACCATGTATATGCATGCTCATGGGTTTGGCTAATGAGACTTTCTGGTTGTGAACAGCCTCCACATGCTGAAATAATCCATGCCAGCCCTTAAGCCAAGCTACAATTTAAAGATTTAATAAATGCCACACATCCTCTAATCTATTCCTATAAGAGATTGACAAGCATCAGTATTTCTTGTGGAAGTTACCGTTCAGGAAAGCTGGGGCAAGTGGGCTGAAAGCCAAAATTACCTAAACAGCTTGAATAACTGGAATTTATCTCCAGGCTAGTGAAATGAAAAGAAACAGTTATCAAGGGCTCCCCCTACAGGCACCAAAAAGCAAAGGCTAAAATTTGAGGCCGATACAGAGTACTGTACCTCCTTCTTCTGGAAAAGTTCCCACAATGAAAAGGAATGTAAGACTTACTTCAAACTATTTCTCTTTATGAGGGATGGAAGTTCATGACTTAGAGATCCAAATTGCCTCACAACAGGACACTGAAAATACATACCTAGAGACAAAAGCTCACATGGGGGATTCAAAGATTGGGAGTGGGGAGAGGCTTAACATCATGTTAAATGAGAAAGAGCTGAAGGAAACGGGGGGGGGGGGGGGGGGGGGGCTCAGCAGAGAGACAGGACTGAGGGGTAGGGAGCTAGAATAATATCTGACAGGCTAACACAAGGGCACTATCAGCCACATGTTATGTGGCCCCGCTACATAACAGTGATTATCAGGGAACAGACTTTATCTCATAGAAAGGAAGAGTATTTTAATAATGAGCACTATCATACATAATGAACTACAAAGAGCAGGGGTGAAGGATCATCACTGAGGGGTTTAAGTGGGGGCTTAAAGGCCAAACACTGGGAATACTGAAGAGACTGGTAAGTGGGCAGAGAACTAACCTGGATTATATTTAGGATTTTAGTTCCAAAATCCTGAGAATGTATATTAAAATCTCAAACAACTGAACAGTCCTGTTGCTAGAAGGCTGGTTGTTATCATCCTCAGACTATTTTTTCAATATTAAATATCAACATTTTGTGCTTCGAGCCCTGATTTAGTCTCAAAATAATTTTAAGAGAAAAGGCATCAAAATCGAAATAAAAGATAGATTATACCAATGTCAACTTCCTAGTTTTAACATTATACTACAGTTTATGTAAGATGTTACCATGGGAAGCAGCTAGGTGAAGAGTACACATGGCCTCTACACTATTTTTGCAACTTCCTGTGAATCTGTAATTATCTCAAAATAAAGAGACTTTAAAAATCAAGTTAAAGATACTTCCCCAAGAGGTTCTAAGTAACCTCAAAGGCAATCCAGTTTGGTTCAAGAGTGCAGTGTCATCAGCCACAAATGACTCTGTGCAAGTATCTACAGGCAGCAGGACTCATTTCAAAACCATGACCAATCAGCTATTAAGATTTACAGTTGTGGGGCACCTGGGTGGCTTAGTTGGTTAAGTGTCCGACTTCGGCCCAGGTCATGATCTCACAGTTCATGAGTTCGAGCCCTGCATCGGGCTCTGTGCTGGCAGCTCAGAGCCTGGAGCCTACTTCAGATTCTGTGTCTCCCTCTCTCTCTGCCCCTTCCCCACTCATGCTCTGTCTCTCTGTGTCTCTCAAAAATGAATAAACGTTAAAAAAAAATTAAAGAAAAAAGATTTACAGTTGTGATTAGGAAAGCCTGTCATGTTGACAGGTATCTAATTTGGTTATGCTGATCATAAATCTTCAGTTATCTGGGATCACATCAGTAAAATCACCTATAGGCAATACATTCTTACAACTGCTTCCTACATGGTACTACACAGGAACCATGAACAGACTTAATTACTATATTTATCTAACTGTAATAAAATAATGTGGTTACGTCTTCTTCCTCCCCTAACTATGACTTGCAACAAGAACTGCATCTTGTTTTTATCTCCTTTTATCACCAAAACCTAACCCACAGTAGCTTTTCAGTAAATACTCACACAATAAGTAAGAAATAACCCGGTAATTAAGTTATTTTCTTGGACCTCTGGAGTGACTTTCTTTTCTGATACAAAGACATCCAGAGAAACTTCAGAGTCTCTATTTTGGAATCAGGATTAAATATATGCATACTACATACATATATATGTGTATGGGCCAAAGTCTCTGATATACAGGGGTTTAATCTCTAAAAATCTTTATAACCACTTGTGTTCGATCTGTTACTTTCTTGTTTTTTTTTAAATTTTTTTTAATGTTTATTTATTTTTGAGAGAGAGAGAGAGAGAGAGAGAGCGAGCACAAGCAAGGGAGGAGCAGAGAGAGAGGGAGACACAGAATCCGAAACAGGCTCCAGGCTCCAAGCTGTCAGCACAGAGCCCGATGCGGGGCTCAAACTCACAAACTGTGAGATCATGACCTGAGCTGAAGCCGGACACTCAACCAACTGGGCCACCCAGGTGCCCCAGATCTGTTAGTTTCTTAAAACAATGTTAACTCAGTTTGATTTAAAATAAAATAGAGGGGTCAAGCTATTCCCGACAAGAAAACCAGTATGAATTGTTGAACAGATCCCCTTAGCTTGTAAGTTCCTGCTAGAATGCTCTCCGCCCAGTTTTACCAAGCGCCAAGAATAATCAGCTTCTTTCAGAAATCGATGAGACATCAACACCTTTGGATTCCTCAACATTAACCAACTGAAAAGCATATGGCAATTTCTCTAAATGTTACATCTCTCACTTTATTAAAATATAGGTTTTTCAAATAAATATTTTGAACAACCCAAATCAATCAAAGCAATAAGATCACAAAGTGTTGCTTCTTTTTGCAAAGGCGGCACATCGTTAGCTTATACAGATAATCCAACAGCCCCATCCAAAGTCAATTAGGCTGTTTAAAACACACGATAGAGGCTACTTACGATCCCAGAGACACCAAGGACTCTGTAGGGTCAGTCATTTGAATAGGCTCCGAAGCTGGCTTGATCCTTAGAACCTCTGCAAAGCCATCACCAAACCAGCAAGTGACATGCGCTATGTCTACAGTAAAGTAGAAAAGGCGATCCTGGCAGAGCTTCCGTCGATATACAGACCGAGGGTCAGCTGACAGCACAGCCTCAATGGCGTGCCTTGCTTCCTCTGCTGATTGAAAATATTTAAATGAAGACTGACTGCCATCTGCAATGAGAAGTATACAACTTAATGCTGAAAGTCATGCAAGTCAAATTTCATTACAGTGAACTTTAATGTGGAGTTTGGTTGGTTCCTTGATGATCGCGTAAAATGAACTGGGTTTGCCAATCTATTCAGTCATTACACAGAATGTCACTTTCAAGTAGTATTTACTATCATTAGATTAAACTTATGCATGCCCCCAATTTTCATGTGCTAAACAAAATCTTCTATCTAATCTCAACACAGACTTTAATTCAATTCCTTGTCATTTTCTTCTCAGAAAGGAAGCATGGTCAGGGAAATGCATTCACAGTCCCAGCATTCTCAGAAAGCCACAAGAAAGAGGACTAAACCCACATATACCCAGAGCTCCAGCTATAGGTAAGAGAAGGTGCCTCAGATAGTTGGTGTCACACCCCTACTTAAAATAACACCACAGGGGCGACTGGGTAGCTCAGTCGGTTGAGTGTCCAACTTCGGCTCAGGTCATGATCTCACAGTTCGCGAGTCTGAGCCCACACTGGGCTCGCTGCTGTCAGTGCAGAGCCCACTTTGGATCCTCTGTCCCCCCCTCTCTGCCCCGTCCTGCTTGCACTCTCTCTCTCAAAAATAAACATAAAAAAAAAAAAGTAACACCACATTCCCTAAGGAACAAGGACATGACAAAACAGATACGCTGAGAAAGCTGAACACCATCATGAGGGAATAAGCCACCCCATGCCACCCAGGTTTATATTTCAGGTAAAAAGATGTTTAACCCTGTTAAGTAGCAGACTTCCTACACTTATATAATTGTGGATGTATTATAATTTTTTTTTTTTTAATTTTTTTTCAACGTTTTTTATTTATTTTTGGGACAGAGAGAGACAGAGCTTGAACGGGGGAGGGGCAGAGAGAGAGGGAGACACAGAATCGGAAACAGGCTCCAGGCTCCGAGCCATCAGCCCAGAGCCCGACGCGGGGCTCGAACTCACGGACCGCGAGATCGTGACCTGGCTGAAGTCCGACGCTTAACCGACTGCGCCACCCAGGCGCCCCTGTATTATAATTTTTAAAAATACAGTATGTACAAAACTTAAATAAAAAATTAACTGTGACTTAACTTTTTTTTTTTTAATGTTCATTTATTTTTCAGACAGAGAAGGAGACAGAGCACGAGTAAGGAGGGGCAGAGAAAGAGGGAGACACAGAATCTGAAGCAGGCTCCAGGCTCCAAGCTTTCAGCACAGAGCCCGACGTGGGACTTGAACTCACACACCGCGAGATCATGACCTGAGCCAAAGTCGGATGCTTAACCGACTCAGCCATCCAGGAGCCCCAACTGTGACTTAACTTTTAATAGTTACAACATAACATACATCCAAATGAAGGCCGGGCCCTTCCAGGAAGGTATGTGATTTAAACAGTGTTGTCCCTATTCAAAATATCATCTGGAGTGGTGGTAGATCTTTATTCTTCTGAAAGTAAATTCAATTTTTAGACAACAGCCAAAAATCACTCTGGGCTATATCCAATAAGTAAGTTTGTAAGTAAAGCCATGAAGTTCAATTTTTGGTCAAAAACGAAGGACCAACCGATTCAAATGCTGATCACATAGAATCCTTTAAAAAAACAAAGACAAAAACAAAAAAAAAAAAAACAAGGACCAATTATGCAGTGCTAATATTCCTTTATTGCATGGCTCATAAAAGGACTCCAAGGCCACTCAAAAAAGAGGAGCTTTAAAAACATCACACTCTTTAGCAACAGTGTAACTGGTAAAAGCTCCAGGCCTTTGGTTGTTCACCTGGCACCTCACTTTTCTGCCTACTAAACCTTCCAAGTTTAGCTCAAATACTTTTTCCTCCAGGAAGCCTTCCCAGATTTCCTCTCTGCTCTCCAAGTCACAATCCTTCTCTGCCTCATGTGCCCACAACACTCCGTTCCAGCACCAATCCCCATGTCCGCCCCCCACCAACACACACAACACGCTGCCATTCAATATCTTTTCTCTTTTCTAGACTATAAACTTCCTGAGGTCATTTCTTATTTCTGTATTGGCTCCAAATTCTGTTCTAAATCAGTCCTTATTTAAAAATTTTTTTTCAACGTTTTTATTTATTTTTGGGACAGAGAGAGACAGAGCATGAACGGTGGAGGGGCAGAGAGAGAGGGAGACACAGAATCGGAAACTGGCTCCAGGCTCTGAGCCATCAGCCCAGAGCCTGACGCGGGGCTTGAACTCACGGACCGCGAGATCGTGACCTGGCTGAAGTCGGAGGCTTAACCGACTGCGCCACCCAGGCACCCCAATCAGTCCTTATTTTAAAGTTACATTTCATAATTTCTCTTTTTAATGATTTTTTTAAATCAATAAGGCATACTGTAATCTCTCAGACACATAGCACTAGAGTTTGAAAAAGATAAAACTTTCCACAGTAGGAAGCATTCACTGATAACCGCAGGCGGAAGGGTAAGTATAAATACAAAGTATCTTCCAGGCAACACTGCTTTCTTTGTTCTATCACAAAATCCTTTTAAACTTACCTTCCTCCTCCCATCAACTGTATACAATGATGAAACAACTTTCATAAACAGAAATTTTTTTTAAGTTTTTTATTCATTTATTTGAGAGAGAGTAAGCATGAGAAGGGCAGAGAAAGAGAGAGAGACAGAGAGAGACAGAGAGAGACAGAGAGAGAGAGAGAGAGACAGAGAGAGAGAGAATCCCAAGCAGGCTCTGCACTCATGAGATCATGACCCAAGTCGAAATCAAGAGGTGGATGCTTAACTGACTGAGCCACCCAGGTGCCCCATAAACAGAACTTCTTAAATACAGAGGTCAATTTAAAAATTAAATGCTTTGTTTAAACACAAAGCATTAGGGAAGAACGAGAAACACATCCTGGAGTGGCGGATGAAATCAGACACACTCTTGGCAACTTAACTGGCTACTTCTTACTGGAATCACTGCAGCTACCTCTTAACAGCCCCTTCCTTCACTCTAGATTGCTGCTCGGGATCTGCTGTGGACAGGGGAAACCAGATTACAATGTTTGTTAAAAACCATGTGGTAAAGTAAACATGCTCCAAATAAAAGCCCTGTGGCCCCTCTTCTACAGTGAAAGGTATGTCTTTAGGGCTAGGACTTTATGGTGACAATAACTGTGCTAAGAGACCCTTTACCTCTTACTCTTGGGCTCTGTGCCACCTGATGGAATAAGATGGGATATTTCTCTAGTCAGACAGTAAAACAGATGAAAAAATGTAATTGACATAAGTATAGAACAAGCATAATTTAGCTTCTGAATGCTGTTTGAAAACCCCAGGAACTACTGTAACAGACTTAAATCTGTTTTATGAGATGAGGCAACAGCCATTCTCAGAAACATTTCACTGAGTTTTGGGACTCACTGTACTGAACAACATGGCTGAATGGAAGTCGTCAGATGGTGGTGTTGCCCAAATATTATTTTATACTCCTGCATTTCTTACGGCCAGTCATCCTGACAAATATGCTGTATGACTGCCCTCAGAAATACCAAATTTGACTAAAGCTCTCATTCAGAAATAAGAAACAGAAAGTACCTGGTACACCTCCTGAACTGAGGTGCTCAAGATCCATCTCTGCGTGAGGAGTAAACCGCACTTCCAAGGTGGCCACAGGGGCCTCTCTCACCCACGCAGGGACCACGCTGCAGTGGGCTGCATCAGCCCTCCTGGGACGGCCGTGAAGGACCACAGGCTGGACCTCTGTACTACTTCCTTGTGCAATCACTGCTTCTTTCCCTCTCCTTTGCCTCCTTTCTGTACCTTCCTCTGAGAAGCTCTTCTCCAGGAAATATGGGCCGATTTGCTCTTCTGCCACACTTGGACTCTGATCACTTCTGGATTTGACACCCAAATCTCCCACTATCTCCCTGTGCTTAGGGGAGTTTCGCCAGATTTGTGTTGAGCTGTCACGTTTCATATAGTTTTCTCCTGAAGTTCTGTCTTCGGCACATTTAAGTTTCTCCTCAGTGTGACCATAGTGTTGTGGTTCATCATATCTTGAGAGCTGTTGCTGGTCACAGCTGTCAGTCTTGCCACCGGACCGGGGCATGTTTGGGTGCTTATATTGGTTATTCTGTAAATTAAAGTCCTGTAAACGTTCAATCAAATTTTTTGGTGAGTCATACTCAGCTATGTAGGGCTTTATGTCTAGGACAGGTGTGCCATGAATCATGTCAATTCCAGAAAGGTATATGGCTCCACCTATAATGTGAAAAATACCTCATCTTAGAAATAATAACAATGAAGAATAGTGCAAACAATTATAAACTAACAGCATCCTTTTATGTCTCACCAAGCTTACTCACAATTCTCTTACACGCCAGGCTCTCTGATACCTGGTATCAAAACACCGTTTTCATTCTACCTGGAAACCCATCCTCTTCTTTACTTGTCAAACTCCTGCATGTTCTTTAAGGCTCTTAATATAACATCTCTTCTACAAAGCCTTTCTGGCTCTCTCTCTCTCAAAAAAGGAATAAATGTTAAGAAAAAAAAATTTTTTTTTAAACATGACCAACACAGGAAACTGATTTCTACAACATGCTCACTGTGAATGAGCCTGGAACTTTGGAATGAGGACTTTGGATTTCCTAGGTGATGGATTATGCCTAACAACGTCTGCAGAAGGAGGAAAGGCATTGTAACATGGGTAAAAATTCATGGGATTTAGTCAGACAACCACTTGACTGAATGCTATTAGGAAAATTATCAAACATCAAAGAGCCTCAGTTCCTTCATCCATGGAAGTAAGACTGCTACCCTATCAAGCCCAAAGAGACACTGAACATACGTGAACCCTCTTTACAAACTGTCAAGCACCACATAAATACTAGAAGTCACCATAACACTTATTTGTTAAGAATGTCTAGGGGCGCCTGGGTGGTGCAGTCGGTTAAGCGTCGGACTTCAGCCAGGTCATGATCTCGCGGTCCGTGAGTTCGAGCCCCGCGTCGGGCTCTGGGCTGATGGCTCGGAGCCCGGAGCCTGTTTCCGATTCTGTGTCTCCCTCTCTCTGCCCCTCCCCCGTTCATGCTCTGTCTCTCTCTGTCCCAAAAATAAATAAAAAATGTTGAAAAAAAAGTTTTTTTTAAGAATGTCTACAGTGTTATTGTATTTGCCTTTTACATTTCTCATTTGATCTCCCTGTTAGAATTTTAAGTTCTTCTGCAGTGCAGGGATTTTTTATCTGATTTGTTTACCACTATACCTCAGCACCTAGAACAATGCCTGGCACGTTTACAGTGCTCAGAAAATATGTGTGGGTTACATGAATGATCATAAAATGTTCCAGTACTACTACCCAAGCTGTTTAGCCATCACAAACTGATAAAGCTCAAGGTGAACTGGCTACAGAATTTTCCTGGAAAACCTCCCTAAGGCCCAGCTGAATACAATCCAGGGGAGGAAGTTCAAGTTCTGGGATAAAACAAACAAAATAACTGATCTTACCTATTTAGTACTAAGCAGCCTGAAAACTACTCTTAGAACTTTTGTCTCATAAGATCCTAAAAAATACTATGGAGTTCCAGAGAGGGCAGGTCCTGCTCCTGAGCCCATTTTACAAACAAGCAAGCTAAGGCCTGGAATGGTCTTCTGATTCCCAGTATACCTATTTCATCTTTTGCCCAACAAATGTGCTTATTAGGTCAGAGCGATTCAAGAACAGGATGCTTTACTGACAAACAAAACAAAGATACAAACCAAAACTCAAAAATACAGAGAATAGATTGGTGGCTTCCAGAGAGAAGAGGGTGGGGAGATGGGTGAAATGGCTGAAATGGACCAAGAGGTACAAACTTCCAACTGTAAAATAAATGAGTCATGGGGATGTGATGTATAGCACAGTGACTACAATCAATAATACTGTCTCATGTATTTGAAAGTTGTTGAGAGTAAATCTTGGAAAATTCACATCATAAGAAAAAAAACTTTTGTAACTCTGTATGGTGATAAATGGTTACTAGACTTATTACGATGATGATTTCACAATGCATATAAATATTGAATTATATAGTACACTTGAAACTAACATATCATTTATACTTTAATAAGAAAAAGAAAAAAGAAAGGGATGCTTCCAAAAAATGTATGGTCCATTAACTAGGCTATATATGAACACACAGTTAAGACTAATCTGATATTCTACACAGGTACTTCCACTAAATATTATAGTGAGATTCATCACAGATCCTTTGCCACACATCAGAGTTAACAGCTGTGCTACAGCCATGATGCACGTCCAGTTCCTCAAAGGTGCAAGGAAGAAATAATACAACACCACCCTGTGTGTTTACCATATCTCCACGTACAACCAGTTACTGTGTATTAATTCTGAAAGTGACCAATTATTTTTGAATTATTTTGTATTTATTGTACTCCAAGTCAAAGAAAATTTGGTTACTAATGTAAAGATTATGAAATCTTTCATTATTTTAAAATAACTTAATAGCTTCTGACATATGTGATGATATAATCAGACTCTGAGCATCCTATGAGCACTGATTTCTAAGTGTAACATTCCTTGAGTCATTTCATTTTCTTCAACGTCTGATAGTTCTCAGGGGTTCGCACCATTGGTAATCATCTGAGTAACAGGCAGTGGTGAATACTACACTGGCTTTAGAAGACTTCTTTTGGGTAAGGATAAAAAGATAAAAGTAGAAAGGAAATGTTTTACCTTCTACCTTTTCCAGCTTGGCCAGAGTCAATCCTATTGCATTGGGACGATGAGGGCTCCTTGTGGAGAAAACTCCAGTCTTTGCACCATTCAGCCTAGGAGGCTGCACTTTTGCCTTATAGCTCAAATGACCATTTTTGTGAAAAACAAATAAAATCCTATTGAAAATAAACCAAACCACTGAGTAAGAAAAGAACACAAGTTAATGTATCATAATGATTTGAGGGGAACAATCTTTAATCCCACAAATTAGAACTGAAACAATGCTTTTAATGATATTAAAATGTAAGCAATGAGGGGGAAAATACCATTCTGATTCCCTGAAGGGAGGCAGAGTTTTATTTCCATATCCTTTAATCTAACACCATTACTGGCATATGGTAGGAACTTAGCAAATGTTTGTCAAGTGCCGAAATGAGCAAAATTTACGAAGTAAATGCCTTCTGTTTGCCAGGCAGTATGCTAGACAATTTTATACTCATTTAATTCTCTTAACAAGTGTAAGATTTGTAATTTATCCCCATTGAGAATGAGGAAATTGTGGGGTGTTTAGGTGGCTCAGTTGGTTAAGCATCCGACTTCGGCTCAGGTCATGATCTCACGGTTCATGGGTTCAAGCCTGCATTGTGCTCTGTGCAGACAGCTCAGAGCCTGGAGTCTGCTTCAGATTCTGTGTCTCCCTCCCTCTCTGCCCTTCCCCTGCTCATGCTCTGTCTCTCTCTCTCTCTCTCTAAAATAAATATAAAAAAAAAAAAAGTGTGTCTTTAAAAAAAAAAAAGAATGAGGAAAATGAGGCTCAGAAATGTTAAATAACTTGACTAGGCGCTCCTAAACAAAACACAAAAGAAGGAAGCCAAGAAGAGAAACAACAGATTTGAATTCATTAAATTTATGACTACACAGTGTCATCTCAGGAGAAAATGTCTGCTACCTGTATAATGGATGATGAGGTAATATTTGTGGTATATAAACTGTTCCTACATATCACAAAGAAAAGGACAACTCATAAGAAATTAAGCCAAGAACATGAATAGACAATTCACAAAAGACTAAAAAATAGCAACCATATGAAAAGATGTTGAACCTAATAATTTAGAAATTGAACTGAAAAATAAAATACTGTTTTTCCCTGTCAGGCAAAAATGTAAAAAAAAAAAACTGATAACATATAGTGTCAGCAAGAACGCAGAGAAAAGGTCATTTTTATACATCTTTGAAACATAAATTAAGCTTACTAAAGTGCAATTTGGCAGTAGCTCTCCAAAGTTATAAATATGCACCCCCTCTAGCTCGATATCCATTTCTGATACCCTATTTGTAAAAAATACCCAAGTGTCGGGGCGCCTGGGTGGCTCAGTCGGTTAAGCGTCCGACTTCGGCTCAGGTCATGATCTCACAGTTCGTGAGTTCAAGCCCTGTGTCGGGCTCTGTGCTGACAACTCGGAGCCTGGAGCCTGCTTCACATTCTGCGTCTTCCTCTCTCTCTGCCCCTTCCCTGCTCATGCTGTGTCTCTCTCTGTCTCAAAAATAAACATTAAAAAAAAAATACCCAAGTGTCAAGAATTGTGTCTAAGAAGGTTTGTTACAGCATTACTGTAATACCAAAATAACTATCCATTAGCAAGAGAATGGTCAAATCATGGTATACCCATATTTTCCAAAAGCAGACAGCCATCAAAGCAAAAAGGATAAATCTCTATGTACTGTCATGATATATACTGTTAAGTGAAGAAAACATATTCCATTGTTTAAAACAAACACCCACTCCCAATGTGTATGTATATGCTTCTATGTGTATTAAAAAAGGAAAACAAAAAGCCTGGTAGGATATACACCAAGCTGTTAACAACAATAATCTCTGAAGAGTGTAAAGGGGTGAGGACAAGAGAGGAGAAAAATAGGAGGGATACAGAAAAATCTCTTTATATAGATCCAGACCCATTTTTTTTATATCAGTAAATGTTTTTAACTTAATTAGTTTAACCAAGATCCTACAAACTAGGTCAGACATTCATGTTTTTACTCTACCCACATCTCCAAATTAACGTGAAATATAAACTATTTCAGAATAAATATCTAATTTTAGGTCTTCACTTTAAAATTAGACCAAGCCATACTGGTGATGCTGGAGTGAGGAAGAATGGACAGAGACAGAATTCCAAGTGACAATCAGTAACACTAGTATAACACAGGTCCTAATATAGGTAACACTTTATTATTTAAAGTATCCAGATTTCTAAAGCTCTTTTGTCTTTAGGAAGAATAGACTTAATTCTTCATGGGTCTAGAGTAGAGTCATGCAAACTTTTTCTGTAAAGGGTCAAACAGTAAATATTTGAGGGTTTGCAGGCCAACCAGTCTCTGTTGTAACTATTCAACTCTGCCGCTAAACCACAAAAGCAGCTACACACAATACATAAATGAATAGGAGTGGCTGTGTTCCCATAAACATATTTACAAAGATAGGAGGTAGATGTATTTGGTCCATGGGCTGTAGCTTGCTGACCCCTGGTCCAGAAGACAATAGGTACCCACAGGCAGAATCAAGAAGGTCTGCAGATTTCAGCTCGACAGAAGGCATTTATTATAGTTAGAACCAACTGCAAATGGAACATGCCCCCTCAGTGGATTCCAAGCTTCCATGAGGTTGCTCAAGATATACAGACAATCACGTGTGAGAACATGGTACATGAATTCCATGCAATAGGAAGGATGGTCTGGATGGCAGACTCCAAGATTGCCTTCAACTGGAGTACTTTACTCAAGGGCAAGTTCTGGCCCAAAGAACCACTTCTAATTATAAAACAACTTACCAAACATGAGAAAACTGTTCTAAGCCCATCAAGGAATGTTCAGGATTATTAAAGATGCTCTTCCGAATTCTCAAACAAGCTCGCGAATGGCTACAAACAGATGGCTGCCTTGGAGTACCATTCTTGGCTGAGAAACAGGATTCCAAGTAGCCAACTGGCTCAGTTAAAAGATTCCCTACAGAAGAAAATCAGGTAAGAAATCATTAGTCAAAATGTCAAATAAAGATGTAGGAAAACATGTTTTCTTTAATGCACTGATTTCATAGTTTTAACATCTACCAAGTGTTATGCAACTATTAAAAATGATTCATATAGTATCATGAATATATATAAATAGCCTCATTATTACATACACATTATTATATCCCTTTGGATGATGAGCCAGAAAGAGTACACGTCTAAGAAAAGAAAGACAGGGAGCATTTTTAGATGTTCTACTATGACCATAAATCAAATTCTATGTTACCATTTTCTAAGGCATGTGACTTTGGTCAGGGCTAAAACGGTATTTACTATAGAGGGAATAACACACACACAAAGTTAAATGAGAACTGTCATAGCACATGTAGGGAACAAGCTAGTTTGCTTGGCTGGAGTATGAAAGATAAGGCAAAGAATAATTAAAGATAAGGAGACAGAGGTTGTATACAGATATCCTCATGCTTTTCAAAAGTCTGCATTAAGCCACTGCACATTTACAAAAGACCTACATTAGTACCTGTTTTTGCTAATCAAAAGAAATCCAATGCTTATTTTTACCAAAAAAGGCAAAAATTGAAAACACTGTTCAGTATCTGTTTTGCAGACAGCTGTTATAGATGCAGGGTGCACCTCAAGGTGTGAGATCGGCCCCACCCAGGTCCTTCCCCAGGAAGCATCTCAGCATCAAGACACTAGATTTTTGAACTTTGTCTGTGAGCATCTGTGGTTTATCTTGTTTTGTGCATCCACTAGCAAGATGTGTCCTCAGGTAACAGAAAAGCCTAAGAGAGATTATTTTTTGCATTGAGGAATGCTCAAAATATTTTCCATATAAATTAATGGTAACTACTTTGCATTATGCCATTTCAGCTTATGAAACATTTTGTAGGGATGCTCTACTTTTGGATAGTGGGGAAAACATGTCCAAATAGGGATGCATTCAATTAAAAACAGAACATACGAAACAAAGTTGTTTAAGCAATAAAGGGAGTACATGGGATCATACTACTAAAATGTCTAGACACAGGGTAGATTTCAGATTAGGCTTGTCCAGTAGCTCTCTGCCCCTTTAGAATGTAAGCTCCCTGTGGGCAGGAGTTTTTCTGTTTTGTTTACTGCAATGTTCACTGTCTATATTGCATGCATGGGGGTAGATACTCAAAAAATTCATGTTACATGGAAAAAAGCATTAAGTCTAACCTGATTAAAATGGGAATTGAAAAAGTGAAAGAACATAATCCCATTTATGAAAGTTTGTTTATACATTCACCTAAATACGTACACGTATGCTGAGAAAACTATTTGGAAGGATATTCACCAAAATGTTAACATTTTGGTAAATGGATGTGATAACATATAAAATGGATAGTGAGATTTTTGGATTATTTTTATATTTGACTTTGTAATTTGTAAAATATTTGAACTTTTTATAATAATTAGAAACCCTTTTCTTTTCCTAAGTGGCAACTCCTTTCAAAAGAAGGAAACCCAGGGGCGCCTGGGTGGCTCAGTCGGTTAAGCGTCCGACTTCAGCTCAGGTCATGATCTCACGGTCCGTGAATTCAAGCCCCGCGTCGGGCTCTGGGCTGACGGCTCAGAGCCTGGAGCCTGCTTCCGATTCTGTGTCTCCCTCTCTCTCTGCCCCTCCCCCGTTCATGCTCTGTCTCTCTCTGTCTCAAAAATAAATAAACGTTAAAAAAAAAATTTAAAAAAAAAGAAGGAAATCTGGCTAGCCAGTATCAATATAGGTTTAAAGTCCAAGGTATCCACAACTAATTTACAAATAACTTTTTTTTTCTTTACATTTCATGAAAGCTTTACTAACTTCTTTTAAGAGATGATATAAAGACACTCTAGACCATCATTTTATTTCCAGCTTCCATTACCAGCATAGGTGGTGAGATTATAGGCCTGGTAGTGTCCTGCACAGCACCCTTCTTTACTTTTCACTTATAAAAACTATATTATTGGCTACATATAAAATATTATATGTAACACATATATATTAGAGCATCATATTATGAAATCTTGTGTACTCACCACGCATCCCAAGAACTAGAGTTTTACCAACAAATTGTTATCTTTTAATGTTGTCTCTCTCCTAGGGCACACCCATCCTTCCCGCTGAGATAAACAGGTGCCTGAATGGGGTCTTTGTCACTCACTTCTTTTTCTAATGTAGTTTTTTAAATATAATTTTATCACATGCATATGCATGCCTACATAATTTTTATTTTGTCTTTGAACTCTATAAAAACTGGTATTAAACTACATGTTATCTTCTCAGGCTTGCTTTTTCTCTCTCAATATTAGGATTCTAAGATACTTCCATACTGCGTATGTTTTTGAGGACTTTAAATATTTTTCCAATATGTTTACAGGCCTTCTTTTGTTTATCCTTATCCATGTTCCTGTGGAATAAAGACAGTAAATACTTTAAAGATGAAGAAACTGAGGCCAAACAAGTCTCTAGTGTTCCATTAAAATGTCATAAAGAAAAATGGCCAAAAAAACAGCCCTAACCTAGTAAGTTGGGATCCCTGTGTCCTGTTTTCATTTAACAAACACTTTCCAGGTGTATACAATTGCCAGACACTGAGCTAAGTTTGGGTAAAAGAAACAACAAGAACTCTTATCATAGTGGAATTAACAGTTGTGAAGAATCTCACAATACTTCAATATCGTGGAAAAAATATTTAAAGCACCTAGTATAACACCAAGTGCTCAGCAAAGAGTGTTTTTCAAAGCTCTTACTTAGGCCTTTCCCTCATTTTAACAGTAATTACAATTGTATTAACTGTGTAATAAGAGAAAAACCAACAGTTATTAATGCAGAGTTTTTGTACACAAGGTAATTCTGGTCTTCTTGACCTCTTGCTTGGACTGTTAAATTACCCTTACTATATAATTCATGTCCCCCACGCAGGTCCCTCTCCCTGTTAAAATACACTACACCAATCCTCTAGACTCTGTTCCTTAATTTTATGCTACCCCCCTTTTTTTTTTAGGTTTATTTATTTATTTTGAGAGAGAGCACAGGGGAGTTGGGAGGGGCAGAGAGAGGGAGAGAGAGAGAATTCCAAGCAGGCTCAATACTGTCAGGGCAGAGCCCATTGGGGGGCTCCAATTCACCAACCATGAGATCATGACCTGAGCCAAAATCAAGAGTCGGAAGCTACACCAATGGAGCTACTCTTGGCGCCCCGCTATCCTCTAACTTTAAATTTTCCACTTTTCACCATTAAGAGACTTTCTATTTCTTACACTGGTATTTAAGGTTCTCTACAATCCTGAATCCAAACAACGGTTCCCACCCACCCCCGCCCCCCATCCATCCAATATTTCAGACTTACAGCTCCCCAATCCCATGCTATGTAGACCTCTGAGCCCTGCTCCTTCCTGTCAAAATATAAGCCTGCAATCTGGCACTGTGCAACAACTTTTTAAAATGAGCACAACCTCTGACCAAGTAGAAGTACTTTTAGCAAATTTAATCTAAGTTAAACATTTATAACACACACAAAGATTTTAGTTTTAACAATTTTCTTCAGAACAATGAAAACTGGCAGTACCCTAAACGCCCAGCAATAGCGAACTGGTTAGAACACATCTCTAAAGAAAAATAATGTACAATCCCTTAAAATTATTAATGGTCACAGATTTATATGAAACTTGTTTTAGAAAGAAGTTACAAAACAATGGGGTCACATATCAATTCATTTTTCTAGCGTGCATGCACTGAAAGCAGTATGGTAGGTTGACGCCAAGATATTAACAGTGGTTTTCTCTGGATGATGGTGGACTTTGACTTTCTTCCATTTGCTTCTAATTTCTAAAAGTAATATTCTGCTATGATGAAGGGAAAATAAACCCATGCCCATCTTTCCAGGCCCACTTTAAAAAGATTTCCCGTCTCTCCGCCCCAGAACTTTCCCACATCTCCCTCCTCACTTCCTACAGCACAGGAGGCCTCTCTCTTGGGGCATTTATTAGTTCCTAACGCGCGTTAACACCAACGTTCACATCCTATCTCTCCCACAGGCGCAAGAACCCCCTGAGAGAAAGGCCGTTACACTGCACGTGGCTGTTCCGGCCATCACGCCTAAACCAAGCCAACCACAGCTACCCAGAACAGATGACATCATCCCGCTCGCCTCAGCAAAATCACGTGGTCGCTGGTGCACGTGATCCGTGGCTTCGCGGTAAGTACAATGACGCACTTCGATTCAAGTTCTCACATTTTACGTCCCTCTCTGCACTGAAGTCGGAGGCCTGCGCCTAGGCCTCTTTTGGGTGCGGAACCGCCGGTCTCTTAGAAGTTACCTGTTTCCAAAGCCGGCTTCACGCACCCGCACGGGGTCGCTGTGGCCTCAGGCCCTGTCTCCTCCAAGACGCGCATGGCTACTTTTCACTGAGGTGCCGACCCAACTCGGCAGACTTTCCGCTTCCTGTGTCCGAACTTGGTGCCTGCGCAGAAGCCGCGCTGGCGAGGTGGTGCGGACTCAGGGCCTGGCGCATGCGCGGAGAGGGAGGCGCGCTCACTGCGGGTGGCGCTGGCGGCCCCTGTTAAGGTTACGGTTGGAGCGCTGAAGCCATTACCCGGCCTCTGTTCCTTTCCCGGGTCCCGGCCTCCGTTGACTTTAGCGGATCCGCTGCGATTCCCCGCCAGTCAGCGAGTCCGCGTTCCATTGCTTGCCAGTGGGGACATTCGATGACGATTTATGCACTAAGATGTCTCTCTCGAATTTTTAAAGAAAAAGGATGGATATATGCAGTTACCACATTAGCATAATTATCGGATGTTGGGAAATGTTAGAAATTCTTGCGTGGTAGGAATACACAGATGATTATTTATACTTATGTATATTCCATTTTTCCACAGTAAAAACGATGTATTGTCAGCAAGGAACCCCAAGTAAACCTTATTTAAAGTCTAATGGATGGGGAGCCTCACACTGGAATAGGGGGTAAGTGGGGAGTTTTTTGTGTGCTCCATACTTTGCGGGAATTGAAGCGAGAATGAAATTGAGGGTCAATATGCCATGTACATAGAAGAGATTGTAATCTTTGTTTCTGGACAGCTCTGAAAAGGGCCAAATAGAATCGTATTTTCATCCCATGCGATGACCAGTTATCCTTGTAACGATACTATCCTTTTACCTACTTACTTGTAACGTCATCTCTCACCTATATCAAGTTTCTCTTTATATGTAATTCTGTATATGGGCTTTTTATCCTGTTTGTGGTGGGGAGAATAAATGGCTTGCAATATAAAATATTCAAAAGCATGCAAATCCACAGATTTTAAACGCACAACCATGAAAAGCTGTCGCTAAACCTTTTTATTTGTTATGGAGTAATAGATCACTAGCAGAAAATAACCAGCAGGAGCCAGAGATTGACAGAGAAGGTTGTGGTTGAAAACACACACACGCACACACACACTTTAAAATTGATCACATTCATAAATATTCTTCTGTCGTCTGTCCATGAAAATTTGGAAAAGAATGCCATTTATCTGTTTCCAGGGGAAATGCTGTTAATCTGTGTGTCTGCAGAAACAAGTTTGAGAACAATTAAGCTATATACACTCTGTGAAACTGGCACCGTAATAGCTGTGTTTGCCACTAGATGGTGGTGTTGAAAGTGATAGTATTGCTTAATTTGTGGACAGACTAGTGTGGAAATGTATTTGCCCTCCTGACCTTAGATATCATTATCTAATGATAATCACGAAAAAAAATGCATTACCAAGTGTGACAAGTACTGAGATGCCAAGCAGATTTGGAGACACTGATGTAGATTGCCACATCTAAATTTCAAAGGTAAAATTTTTTGTTCTGGAAAATAGGAATTTAAATATGTAACACTTTTATTATATGATTTGAGGTTTTTATTATCCTTTCTAGAGTTACATAAGATTATTTGTAATTTATAAGGCAACCTTCTGGGGCGCCTAGGTGGCCCAGTTGGTTAAACACCTGGTTCACGATTTTGGCTGAGGTCATGATCACAAGGTTTGTGAGTTCGAGCCCTCTGTCGGGCTCTAAACGGACAGTACGGAGTCTGCTTGGGATTCTCTCTCCCTCTCTGCCCCTCCCCACTCAAAATAAATAAATAAAAATAAAAACTTTATAAGGCAATCTTTTCTTTGGAGGTAAAATCTAGGAATCTGCCTTTAAAAAAACTAAATGCTGGGGCTCCTGGGTGGCTCCATTAGTTAAGCGTCTGACTTCAGCTCAGGTCATGATCTCATGGTTCGTGAGTTCAAGCCCCTCATTGGGCTCTGTGCTGACAGCTTGGAGCCTGGAGCCTGCTTCAGATTCTGTGATTCCCTCTATCTCTGCCCCTCACCCGCTTGTACTCTGTCTCTGTCTCTCTCAAAAATAAGTAAAAACGTTAAAAAAAATTAAAAAAAAAACACTAAATGCTTCTAATACAGGTGGTCATGAGCCTACAGTTACAGAACACTTCCCCTTGCAATGGTTCTTAATCTTTCACTTGGATGAAGGATCCCTGAAAAACAATTAAAGCTTTGGGACTTCTCATGAGATCATTTTAGATTTAGTAGCATGTGTTTCATGGATTTTTAAGAACCACCATTGTACCTACCATGAGAGGAGGGTAGTACAAAGTGGGCTTAGATGGTTCCAAAACTTTTGATTCTGTGACCTCAACGTTTTAAGCCAAGAAGAAAACTGGAAAATGTTTAGATGCACACTGGTGTTTGAATAAGAATAGTGAGAAAGCAGAGATTGTGTGTATACAGGGAGTGGGGTGAGAGGGCAAGCAGAAAGGGTCCTAAAAGGTAAAAAGAGAAGATCCCTCTTCTTCTAACGTTCTATATTCTTCATTCCATCTACTTTGTCATCTGTTTCACCTTTATGCCCCTGTGCATGGCACATATGCAAATCTCTTATGGTTCCTCTTTAATGCAACACTATTAGAACATGAAACTTCCATTTACCCTTTTCTAACTAATGTTGACCCACTCTGGCAGATGAAATTGAGACCAGATTTTCTAAGATTAGACCCAGCATGAAAAGTACTGAGGAAGTTAGATGTTACTTTAGGTGAGTACCCAGCCTGTCTGAGGTTATTCCCTCATCTATAAAACTGGAATGATAATCACTGCCCTGCCAATTTCATACACTCTTGAGCAAATCAGTGTATATCAAAGTATAAATTCTGAAGTGCCATCCAGATATAAAGGACTATTATATGGTTATTCTGCCCTCAATATGTCACTTGAGTAATATAATGGAGTATGAGTAATCATTGTATGATGCATACACCCCAAGAGGAAAAAAATGTAATGTTTGTGGGGGAATGTGTGCAAACAGGAAGGAAAGAGCATTGTACCCTCCCCATACACTAGTGGTCCTCAACTGTAGCTGCACAAGGTTCACCTGGAGAGCTTTTTAAATATTCTAAATGCAATGTCATATCTGAGATTGGATCCTGAAGCCAAAAAAGGACATTAGCACAAAAACTAATGAAATCCAAATAATGGTAATGTCACCTGTCTTAATTTCTTAAGTTTTGATAAATGGACCATGGTTATAGAACATGTTAACATTAGGAATAAACTGGGTGAGAGGTATACAGAAACTTCTGTACTATCTTTACAAATTTTCTTTAATTTCTAAAATTATTCCTCAAAGAATATTTGAAACAACAACAACAAAAAAATAAACTAAAAAATTAACATACCTATGCCTGGATGTCGTCCTAGGCAGGTAAATCAGAATCCCTGGGGAGGCACAGCTGTAATTTTTAAATCTACCTCAGTGGTTCTAATATATCCTGAGTGTTAAGAACCTCTGTTCTAAAAAAAAAAAAAAAAAAAAAAAAGAACCTCTGTTCTACACTACGAATGCTTGAGGGACTGGGATTCTGTCTTGTTCTTCACTGTATAGCCTAGAACCTAGCACAGTGCCTATGTGCCTATAGTGCTTATGCAATTGCGCTCTTGCTAAACTAAACCTTTACTCACAGAAATCTCCTTTACTTTAGTCTTCTACAGAGGGAAAACTGCAAACAACCCCCCCCCCAACCAAATCCCAGGGAGTTTTTCAGACATCTTCCCACCTGGAAGAGTTCCTATTCCTGCCCCCAGTCTCTTGTCATTTTCAGCTAATCGTGACCATTATCACCAGATAGATATTCTTAAAATACTGAAACTGCCACTCCATTGTTCGAAAGTCTTACTTAGTTCCCCATTACCTTACGTAATCTTTGGTATGGAAAATTCTGTTCACGCTAATAATATGAGATTTTTAGCCTATTAGCCTGCTATTCCACATGGACCCTGCATTAACTGTAGTTTGCAAGTAGTTCTCTTGAATATGTCTCAAATTCACCCTTCTCTGTGTCACATACAATAATGCTGTGATCCTCACCTACAATACAAATCTTTTTCATCTTTTCATCTTTTGGAGATATAATCTTTTCAGGTCACTCCAGCCAAAAAAAGGGGGGGGAGGGGAGTGTTTCCTCTATTCTATGTACTATTCAAATGACACTAGCCTTTCTTACTTTCTTTTGTAATTATATTCTGTTTTATTCCCCCGTAAAACTAGATTAAACCTCTGCTGGGTAAGGACTATATGCTATAGGTCTTCTAACCCTCACAGTGCTTACCACAATGCTGTCCACACGGTGAAGCATGTGATAATGATTTAATGTACTTTTTGCACAAATGCAATGTTTAAAAAGGAAAAATAGAAAATCAAAATTCAAATACTTAAGTAAACTACATTTATTACTCATTACCTCAAAATACCTTTGAAGGAGTCCCAGAAGGATAAATTGTTAAAATTAACTTAAAAAGCCAACTAAAGCCTGAATAAAATGTTGATACTGTTGTTACATTGATAATTGAACAAAGTTTACAAGAAAACTATTACTCCCCAAATTTTAAATGAACAGACAATATACTCTCTCTACTTTTGAGAATTAACCAAGGAAAAAAATAAATTAAAAAAATCAACCAAAGAAAGGTTTGTTCTTAAGGGTAAAAATCAGTTATTCAGCACCCCCGCCTTTCCCGTTTCTGTCTCTCCCCACCGCTATCCTTACCCCAAAATACACACACACACACACACACACACACACACACACACACACACAAACTAGCAGGATATCATCTACGTGGTAGAGCCTCAAAAAACACCTTAGTTCACTCTTTCAGCTGTAGTCTATATGTGGGAAAAAAAACCACTTAAAACATTAATGAGTATTGTAGAGATACAATGTTTTGAGAATCACACGTATACTAAGATGTGTATTTTGTTGGACAACTGATGGTTGAGCATCGTTAAAACAAAACATAACTATAGACGTCATTTTCTGGATGAATCTCTTGAGGAACATTTGGAATTGCTGGTATCTCTGGTTCCTCTGCTTTGGGTTTTTCTCTCATTTCTGTAAAATAAAATATGAAAATAGGTTAAATAAATGGTCAACTGGGACAATTGACTAGATTAAAAAACTCTACCTTACACCTTGCACAAAAGCAAATTTCAGATGAATTAAAGATTTAAATATTAAAATACCATAAATGTTGTATAAACAATACAATTTTCTTATAATCTTAGGATTAGAAAGGCCTTTCTAAGCAGGAAACAGATCAGAAACCATAAAGGAAAAGAATGACAAGTTTGAATTACCAAAAATTAAAATTAAAATCTTATCATGTAGGTGACAAAAACCACTATAAATAAATTTAAACCATAGACAACTGGAAATATATTTACAACTTATATGTAGGTAAAAGCTTAACTATTACATAGAGATTTTCTAAGTCAATCCAAAAAGATCAAATTTAAAATGGAACAGGAATTCAAACGGGCAATTCTCAAAAGAAAAAATTCAGGAGCGCCTGAGTGACCTGGTCAGTTGAGTGTTCAACTCTTGATTTCAGCTCAGGTCATGACCTCGCAGTTCATGAGATACTGCCCTGTGTCAGGCTCTGCGCTGACAGCATGGAGCCTGCTTGCAATTCTATCTCTCCCTCTCTCTTGGCTCCTCCCTGGCTCACGCGTGCATGCTCTCTCTCAAAACAAATAAATACACATTAAAAAAAATAATTTTAAAAAGAAAAAAATCCCCGTTCATGCTCTGTCTCTCTCTGTCTCAAAAATAAATAAATGTTAAAAAAAAAAAAGGGGGCGCCTGGGTGGCTCAGACGGTTAAGCGTCCGACTTCGGCTCAGGTCATGATCTCACGGTTCGTGAGTTCGAGCCCCGCTTCGGGCTCTGTGCTGACAGCTCAGAGCCGGGAGCCTGCTTCATATTCTGTGTCTCCCTCTCTCTGACCCTCCCCCGTTGATGCTCTGTCTCTCTCTGTCTCAAAAATAAATAAATGTTAAAAAAATTTTTTTAAAAAAATCAAATTTATAACAATCATGAAATTCAAATTCATAATAATACTAATGCCTAGAAGCAGTCATTATCAGAAAAGTGGAAATTAAAACAATTAGGTTGTTTGGGTTTTTTAAAACCTAACACATAGGAAAAGATTTTTTAAATGTAATCATGTGCAGTATTGGGGAAAAGCACTTACATAAACTCTTGGTTTGTGTGGACTGCTAAAACATTTTGGGAGGCTCATTTGACAGAATGTATCCAAACATTAAATGTGGGTACCCTTTGGCCCAGCATTTCAATTTCTAGGGATTTATCCAATGGATATAATCAGACACACTTAAGCTCCCAGTGCCTCAGTTTCCTTATCTATAAAATGGGGATAATATTATTTTTCTGGTAAGCTTTTTAACATTGAATAAAATAATTCACACAAAAGATTTTTGTGTGGCACAAAAGATTTTTGTGTGGCACATAGAAAGTGCCAAATAAATGTTAGTTCCAATGATGTTCACTGAACATTGTTATAATAGTAAAACTCGGCAGTAACCTAAATGTTCATCATTTCAGAGACTGGTTGGATAAATTATTGTACATATAACACAATACCATACAATTGTTACAAAAGATGTCATTAAGATGGCCGTGATATATATTGCATGTGAAAAAATGCAGCTTACACAGAATAGAATGTATTATACTATGTCATTTGTTAAAACAAAGGAAAACAACCTCCAGGATGGGGATCAGAGATAGGAGATGGTATCATGGGGGATTTACTCTATATTCACTTACATATTGCTTTAATTTATCATAATGAACATTTATAATTCATTACTATGAGCCTTTTCTAATCAGTAAAAAGGTATATACTTCCATTTGTTTGACCAGACAAAACCCCAAACAAGAAAAGCATGAATTAATTGCCCACATTAACCTTGGCAGGAATGAAACTGCTCGAACCGAGCCCTGTGTGGGTAAGAAGTGCTTCTCCAACAGGGGCTCCCGTCAGCCCAGGCAGTGCTTCACGTGGCTGCTTTTTACTCTAATGTTTTCACCCTTGAAAACCTGGACCCATTGGAACCCAACTAACCCCATGTCTCTGTTGTAGTTATCTTTTAGGAAAGAGCTTATTTGTTTATAAGCTACCAGAAGGATTTCTTGAGAAAAGGATATGGTCTGCTAGACTCAGGCCACTTCATATACCGTCTATGGTTTTGTACAAAGAGAATCAAGGTTCTCAGTTATATCCCTGAGGCAAAGGCCAAATTGAAGAAAGGTCACATTATTTTAAAAGTGTCATGCTTAGGAGAATGCTTTTCAGGAACAAATACTGAAATAGAAAGGGTTTTTGGCAAACCTGATAAATCCTACAAAAACAAGTTCCCTTTGTAACGGGATCATATCTTGTACCTTTATAACCCCATTGGCACCTTGTACCATGACTTTACTTCCTTTAGTTTGCTGGGACATTTTCTCAAGAAAAACTTTATTCATCAAGCTTTCTTGTTAATTTAAACTTAATCGTTCTTTAAAATATTTTGCACATAATTCATCCTATATTGGGTTTATTTCATTTCACTGGCTAAAGTTTCCCAGAATGGATACTCTGTCAAGTACCTGGTATACACACTTATATTGCCAATTATTTTAATTCTTTGTAAATGTGCCAAACAGGCCCTGGTTGAATGAAAAACATTTTTTACTTGAAACCAGCTAGTGACATGAATGATACCCTTGCGATAACATGGGATATCCTAAATTGTGAAAGAAGGCTATAAATCATCACTCTGAGGGATATGGATACCTATGTTGGTGCTCTAATTATAAATGGGGAATCCTATTAAGTGGCAGTTTCACTGACTTGTCCCAACAAACCATCCCTACCTTGAGGAAAAGTATAAACATCCTTAGCATCCTCCTGGTGTGCTTTAGGATCCTGGCCTTGGGGCCCATCTGTTTCTTGGTACGGCTCTGGAAAGCATTCTTGAGGCACATCCTTATTTCTATATGTGTTGGTGGAGAGGTCCTCAGGCCCAGGTGTTTCTTGGTATATTTCAGGCGAATAGTCTTCAGACCCAGGTGTTTCTTGGTATATTTCAGGTGGATATTCCCCAGCAGCAGGCATTTCTTGGATTGTCTTATGAGAGGGTGCTTTAGGCACAGCAATTTCTTTATATGTTTCATGAGAGAAGTGTTCGGGTTCAACTGTTTCTTGGTGTGTTTTTGTAGAAAGGTCTTTAGGCACAGCTATTTCTTCTGTTTTAGGCAAGAAGCTTTTAATCTCAGCAATTCCTTGATCTGGTTCAGAATTGTATTCCTCAGGTTCAGCTCTTTTCTGGTATGTTTCATGAGCATAGCCTTTAGGCACATCTGGTTTGGTGAATGCTTCGGGAGAGCATCCTTCCAGGTTAGCTATGTCTTCAGTTTTAGAAGGAAGGACTTTGACTACAGCTGTTTCTTGGCACAGTTTAGGAGCGAGATCTTCAGGTTCAGCCATTCTGAAAGGATGGCCTTGAAATACAGCTATTTCTTGGCACATGTTAGGAGAGAGGTCTTCAGGTTTAGTCATATCAGGGCACATTCTGGAAGAATGGTTTTGAAGTATGGCTGTTTCTTGGCACATTTTAGAAGAGAGGGCTTCAGGTTCAGCCATATCAGGGCACATTTTGGAAGGATGGCCTTGAAGTACAGCTGTTTCTTGGCATATTTTAGGAGAGAGGACTTCAGGGTCATCCATATCTTGGCATGTTTCAGAAGAGTGGTTTTGTATTGCTGTTTCTTGTATCTCGGAAGAATTCGCCTGATGTATAATGCTTTCTTGATCCATTGCAAAAATTTGTTTCTCAGGCACAACTTTTTTGGGAGAGGCTACCAGATAGAGCGCTTCAGTTATAGTCCTAGGTGGTTCAAGTTCTTTCTCCATAGGTGCTAATGCTTTCTCCCTCATGTCTTTTTTAAATTGTGACTGAGGCTCCACCTTCAGGTCTGTGTTTTGTTGTCTCTTTCTGCCTCTTTTATTTCCTTTTCCTATCCTTGGCCTCTTGCATTTTTTCTCTCTGTGAAAGATCAGAATTAGTGTCAGCAATGGGCCTACAGGATTCAAATAAATGCTTAGTAATAACAGCCGCTGGTCTTCCGGCTGCCTTGTTGCATGACCATGAAAAAAATCACTTAATCTCTCTAGGCCTCAACTCCTTGTTTGTAAAATGAAGGAGCCAGTGCTAGTTGTCAGGAGAGGAGATGTCCCGCAGGGACTTTTTGTCTCTTGACGCCTTGCTCACAAGGAACCTTCTTGGTGAGTGTAGAGAGTATGTGTGTTTGAGAGCATATACTTAAAGATTGGTTATGGAGAACATATAATTGATGTTATAAATTAATAGATTGGCACTGTGGTTTATACAGTGGTCTGTCTGGGTTTAGCGTGTGTGAGTTAGTCCCACTATGCCCTGGGTAAACTGATACAATTGCATTTCTGGATCTGCAATCCAGGCACAGCTCCTTGTCTGCACAGCCTGCAGATGGAAGATGTATATCTAATTGCTTATCTAATTCAGTGTCTTGTGTAGAGAATGCTAAAGAGCAGCAATACATGTCAAATGAGACGTTCTGTGAGCTGGGTCAAAAGCTTCAAAAACATCTCTTGAGGTAACGAAGCCTGGTGGAAAGGTACGAGTGGCCATTTTATACCTACTCCAAATGAATAGCTAGATTAAGGATCTAAAAGATAAAAGGATATGCATGGAAATTTCGGCCAATGACAACTCGTTAGGTACTGCAACTATAACCAAATACAGATGGCTAATACAGATGGGCTGGTGGTGGGGAGGAAAAGGTACTAAAAATAAACATTTCATCCTTCTTCTAAACCTATTGAAATTCTGTTCCATGCTACCTGCTCCACAGAGCCTCCTCTTGCCAACCACGGGGCTGAAATGCTCTCCTTGCTCAGGATTTATTGTGAGGGCCATGCTTTTAGGTGAGGAACATGAGCTGCCTCATACCGTTGTTACTTGTGGAGAAATATTCTTGTAGTAAATATTCTTATTTCTGTTAGCAAACGAGATAAAAGTCGTGCTTTTCTATCTTCGCAGTGCTCGTAAGTCCTTGCGCACTTAAATGTATACCCTATTCTGCCTTTATGTTTGAAATTTCCAAAATTAAAATTTTTTTTTTTAAGTTTTTTATTTTATTTTTGGGACAGAGAGAGACAGAGCATGAACGGGGGAGGGGCAGAGAGAGAGGGAGACACAGAATCGGAAACAGGCTCCAGGCTCTGAGCCATCAGCCCAGAGCCCGACGCGGGGCTCGAACTCATGGACCGCGAGATCGTGACCTGGCTGAAGTCGAACGCTTAACCGACTGCGCCACCCAGGCGCCCCCAAAATTAAAATTTTTTAAAGACTGCCTCCCTAAAACCAGTTTGAAATCAATATTAAAAAGGTAAACATGTAGTAAGACAGTCAAAATTAATATTAGAAATAATATACAAGAAAATGTTATGTAAAAATGATGGAAAGGCACCTCACCATTTTAAAGTATAATTCCAACTAACAAAGGTAACAGGATAAATTATAAAGTTTGTCAGATTTTTAAAAGATGGTATATGTGACTTTTTCAGGAAACACTTATTTTATTCTAATATTGAATACTAAATAACTTGTCACATAGATCAGTGTATGAGGGAATCTGAGTAATGTTCCATGTTCTTCCTGGTAGTTTTTCAAAAGATGCATATATATCTATGTGGTCTAAAATTTAATCTGAACTCTGTCACTGATCAGCTATGTGATCATGGGTAAGTCACTCAAACTCTCTATCCCTTGGTTTCTTCACAGGCAAAATGGAGTAAATGGTATCTGTCCAACCTCATGCGGTCGTTGTAAGAATCACATACAATAACTTAGAGGAATGAGTTATTCAAATATAAATTAGTATTCGTATTAATATAGGAAACACTTATAGTGCTTCCTATGTGCCAGGCACTGTTTTAAGTAATTTGCTTATTCTGTTATCTCATATAATCTTCACCTCAACTTATGAGGTAGATACTATTATTATCTCCACTTTGCAGATGACAAAACAGACACACGTTCTTGTCCAAAGTCAAATGGCTAGAAGTGAGGGAGCCACGCTTCAAATGTAGTAGTCATTCTGGCTTTAACAGCCAAGGCTCTTAACCATTACACTCTGCTGCTTCTCTCTGGAACCACTTAGGTTTCGCTGTGTGGTATGTTGTGTAAGAATAGCCCTCAGCTCAGTCGGTTAAGCGTCCGACTTCAGCTCCGGTCATGATCTCGCGGTCCGTGAGTTTGAGCCCCACGTCAGGCTCTGTGCTGACAGCTCAGAGCCTGGAGCCTGCTTCGGATTCTGTGTCTCCCTCTCTCTCTGCCCCTCCCCCACTCACGCCCTGTCTCTCTCTGTCTCTCAAAAATAAATAAATGTTAAAAAAAAAAAAGAGACTAGCCCTCAGTAGCACAGAGATATGTCCTAAGAGCATGGCCAGCCAGCTGCCAAGAGGCTCACCAAGGTGTCCTCTACTTCAGTGACTTTTTCAGCCTTGCTCCCCGCACCCAGCAAACCCAGAAATCCAATTGGATCAGCACACTGAGACCAGCTCCATTTATCTGGAATAGAACTCATCAACCAGCTGAAAATGGCTGATATATAAACCTAAAAACCAATTTTTAAGTGAACAGTGAGAAATGCAAAGTCACACAGCAGAGGATGCTTGCACTAACAGATGAATGTACTCTTTCTCTGTAGCAGGTATTTGAGAAGCCAAACAATGATCAGAAGGTTGCCCGGAGAGTATGGAATTAGGGAATATAAGGATATTCTTCAACAGAGTCACTTGCCACAGAACTCGAGTACAGAAGTTTCTGCTGTAACACAATATATGCATTCCTGAAAAACCTCACTTTCAGCAAAATCCTACACTAAAAGTGCAGTGCTTATGGGGGAAAATAGAGTTAAAGCAAACAACTCAAATCTTGTGCAACTTTCTAACACTAACAAAAACAATAATTGGTACTGGGGGAGATATCTTGAGTAGTCCAGATAGGCAGCTTACTATGAGAAGGCTGCCTGGGGGATAGCAAAAATACGCAAAAGCAACAGTTTAAACGCAGGCTTTCAGCTGCTGAGATCCCGTAAATGCTGGTGGTGCTCTGAGCCAGCTGCCATTGGGTTGGGCCCAGGAGGAAGTGCAGCCTACTCGTGGAGAGCTATGGGGGGCTGGTGGTGTCCTCTGGGGAGGGAGCCCTGGATGTGGGCTGAAAAGGACCCTGCTTATGCAGCAGCCAAGCTGAAGGCTTTTCCCTTTCCTGCTGAAGGTTTTAACTGTATTCCTTTTTGATTAGGAAAAATCATGGACCAATACAGCTTCTACATTACACTGACATCATTCTCCTGTTTACCAATCATATGTGAGTTGATTGGTGCTATAGAAACATGTGTTATAGCAGAACAGAAGATTCTCAGTCCCCAGGGGGGATTGGTGCCCTTTCTTAAGAAAAGTGCTAAAACATCTATTTTGTATGTTTTTTTAAACGTATATCTATTTTATCTTTGCCACCAAAAGAAACATTTTTCGCAACAATGAAGAAATGCAAATATAACACCTAATCTAATAATAATATAATAATTATTATTATTATAATAAAAGAGTGCTTAGATCAGTGGTTCTCAACTGGGGGCAATTTTGCCCCTTAGTGCCCCACACCAAGAGACACTTGACAATGTCTGGAGATATTTTTGGTTGCCACAATGCAGGTGGGAGGCGTGCTACTGGTCTCTAGATGCCAGAGATGCTGCTAAACATCTACAATGCACACAACAGCCTCCCACATAAAGAATTATCCTATCCACAACATCAGTAGTACCCAGGTTGAGAAACCCAGGCTCCTTGGGCTCCCCTTTTCTATCTCCAAGCACCTCCTCTGTTTTCATAGTCCTATTTTAAACGGATGCAGTTAGATGATGTCTCACTTATAATCATGGTCTTGTACTCTCTCCCTAAGATTATATACAAGTGACTTTGCTTGGAGATTTAAAAACTCCTAAACTCTCCTGTCACTTATTTACATAAAGTGTTTTGGTTTGCTCCATGGAGAGTTAATCGTACTCATTCAATTAGTATTTTACTAATAGAAAGCTTGGAAAACTAGCCAGGAGCTCTCCTCAAAGGTATCTCCTGCTCCCGACAAGATGCTTCTATGTTTATATTACCAGAGTAGTAGAAAGAACACCAGGCCTCTCTACAATGGAATTCAACTGCCTGGTGCTTTAATTTAAAAAGAACAGGGATAAAATTCCATTCCCACCACTTCACTAGCTGTGTGATTTTAGGCAAGAGATTGAACCCTTTGGAGATTTGGCTTCTTTTTTTTTCTTTTTGTATAATAGGAATACCAGCTCCTGATTCATGGAATTGTTGGATAAAATATAGTGTGTAAAAGCACTCAGCACTACTTGACCCATAGCATATACTTGACAAATTGCCATTCCTCTTCCCCTGCAGTGATACCATACCCAAATTGCCATTGTGAAGTTTGCTTCTCTTGTGCTTCCTCTTTTCTTTTCCTGAGTTGTTCTCTGTTTCGCAGATTCCAAGTTCCAATGATTTCTGTAGGATCAAGATGGAAGTTATAGGAGATAGTGATCAATTGTGGCATTTATCAGCAAGAGTCCTATGGTAAGGTGGAGACCCCCCCCCCACCCCATCCTGAGTGTCTGTTCTTCTCCTTGCTTTTGAAGGACAAGGACCACATTTTATTCATCCTTATGCCTCCAAAGAATGCCTAGGAGCAAACGCTCAGTAAGTTTTTTTAAATGAAAGGGCCAGTTTTTATACATATGTGTTCTATCAACCCATTAGTTTCTTCAAAATAATTTTACATATTGCACAAACATAAAAGAAAAAAATCAGCCATGCTCTGCCATCCTTAACATTATAACCTGTTTTCATTTTATTTCTCATATCCATCTAGTCTCCATATTACACAAAGTTGTAATGATAGCATACCATAATTTTATCATTTATTAACCTAACATCATGTCAAATATTTTCTATGGTATAGTCCTCATAATTATAACTTTAATCAAGTTGATGTATTCCCACTTGCCCAGTCATTCCACATGTATTGGTTGTTGCCAATTTTATGGGCTGTTGGTTTTTTTTGTCACGGTAGCTCAAACTATAATAATATTCATGCATAGAGTTTTTTTCCTTTTGAGTTTTTTCCTTAGGATGATGTCTCTCCAAGCTCTTTGGGAAGTTATTATCAAAAGAAACGTTCTGTTGCCACCTGAGTTTGTGAAAAGTTAATGGGTCTTCTTAGAGCCTGTAAAGTGATGACAAACTTGCATGGAGGACCCCAAAAGACAGAGCATGCTCCTTGGGCCGTAGCAGCTGTTGTTCTTAAGACAGAAGTTCTTAATGATAAATTTGGATTTGGGGGATATTATATATCTATTTTTATCGATGTCTAGTTAATTTACCATTTCCTTCAATTATGAATGTAGGTGACAAACCACAGAAATTTTTGTGCAGTAAGTGACTTTGTCACCAAAAGAAATCACAGATTTTTTCCACATCACATTACAGTTGTTGCAGACACCTAAAAACACAATTTATTTGAGATGATATATTTGATTTTTTACAATGCTGTTAGATTCACCATTACTATAATCTTGTTATGTAATGTGTCTATAAATACGCATATATATTACTGTATCACAGTTTTTCATTTTAATAGCTGTATCTTACAATTGCTTCCTTTGGAATTTTATCTATTAATTTTATGTATTTTAAATATTTATTATAAAAAGGTATCTATAGGTTCCTCAGAGTGCCAAAGGGATCCATGGCACAAAAAAAAAATAAGAACTGTCTCAAGACCTAGGGTTCTGCAAAACATTTTGAGAAAGGCTGCTTTAGGATAGACCCAAAACTAAGATTAGGAAGTCAAGAGAATAAGCACTCGTAAAGATCTGACAATAGGTAGACCAGATCTCTTTCCAAAAAATTATACCAAATTTACCCTACCATAGAAGTATAGGGGTATAATGGTTGTTTTACCTCAACCGTTCAGTACCGGGTATTTTAACATTATCTTTCACTTAAATATATTATCAAGAATTTATTATGTCCTTGTGTTTCTCTGCTTATTAGAATCTTAATGTATTAGAAGTCACCTCAGAAGGTTATACAGCCCCAACCCTTCCCATCTAAGGTTATATGAACATACTCAATTATGTGCTTTTGGGGGGCCAGATCCATAAAAATTAGGAAAATAATCACAGCCCAGTTCTTCCCAACTGTCACTAAGACATCTTAGTGGCCAGTAGAGACCTCTTAAGATCTCTTTCATTACCTGGAACATGGTTCTCTTCTTGATGAGGACCAGGTGTCTGATGGAGCATCGAGCGAGATTGGTCCTTTCCCAAATCCATCTTGCTGTTGACTCTTCCTGCTATGTGGTCTGACTTCCACAAACAGCCTTTTTAAAAATATCAAAGCAACTAACAGTTAAACACACACACACGCACACACGAGTTTGTCACTTTACTTCCCGCCTAAAAGTTTTATCTGGTTGGACCACAGCTGCTGACTACTTCTACTTTCTTTATCACACTGCACAGGTGTGAGTAGGGGGCATGGTTGGTCCTACTATCTTCATCCTGTAGTATAGTTGCTAGTTATACAGGGAGCCCCACGGCCACAGCCTGGCATCGTGCAGCCTCCGGTACAGCAGTCATTTATTTCTGTCTGCCAAGAAGTGCCTGAGTCTGATGGTCCTTTTTCCAGATGGAAATGGCATAGTGTAGAAAGTGCCCTAGCTGTAAGACCTAACCAGTCCGTGTCCTAGAATAAGTCACCTCCCCATTCTGTGGCTCTTTCCTCATTTGCAAAGTGGGTAAATAATTCCTGACTTGCCCACCTCACAGAGTTCTTGTGAAAAAGTGAAAATCATGAAGTGAAAATTATGAAGCTATGAAATTAACCTTACGTTATTTTCCTGCATGTGGCACTATTACCTTAATCTGTTGCAAAATAAATTTCACACGTGTATATGCTGTGAAATTTAGATAATAGACCCAAGGAACCAAATTAGGAATTCAAAGCAAATTTGAACCCTTTTCTGCTCACCTGATCATTCACGAGTGCCTCAAGATGACTAGTGAAATCCACTGTTACTCATCCAGGGAAGGGCAAAAAGAATTTCTTAATGAAAATATGACCATGTTATGTCACAGAAATTAAGTTGAAACCAAAGGAATTACCCCATCCCCAGTTGGTTACCCCATTTGAGAAGGTAAGGAAGCCCAGAGGACTATGGCTGTTCAAGTAGGGAAGGACCACCGAACACACCCTGCTATGAGCAGCCTTTCTGAGAGACGCAGGAGCAGCAGTATTCTAGAGTCATAGATTGGATTGAAGAGAGTTTGAATTCCAAAGTTGCTTAGCTCGGCAAGTTAGATAGTCTAGGGGCCACTTTACCAATCTACAGCATGGGGACAGTATTGGTATCTATCTTGTGGTGTTATTGGGGTGATTAAATCAAATGGTCTGTATAAAACATTTTATATATGCCTGGAATATTGAACTTGCTTAACAAGTATTAGCTGCTTTTATTAATAATAAAATACAGTAACCAGATTTTGCTAAACCAACTCATAGTTTTAAATGTGCTAAAGAAACTCAGGAAATCTGAAAAGAATGCTTTATAAAGAGAAAAACTTTAAAAAGTGAATATGTGCCCCCTACTTCTCTAGACTCTTAAGGCATTAGAAGTGAAAGGGCCCTCGGGGGACCTGTGGCTCAGTCGGTTGGGCATCCAACTTCAGCTCAGGTCAGGATCTCACGGTTCGTGAGTTCGAGCCCGGCGTCAGGCTCTGTGCTGACAGCTCAGAACCTGAAGCCTGCTTTGGATTCTGTGTCTCCCTCTCCCTGCCCCTCCCCTGCTCACCCTGTCTCTCTCTCTCTCTCTCTCTCTCTCTCTCTCTCTCTCTCTCTCTCTCAAAAATAAACATTAAAAAAAGAAGTGGAAGGGGCCCAAAACCATCTAGTTCCTTCCCCCCACTTTATATATAGATAAATTGAGAGTCAAGGAGAGGAATGATTTGCCTGCCCCAAATTGTCTTACATTGTGCTGACAGCACCTCTCACTGATTATAAGACAGGTCATCTTTTCAGGTTTGATCTTGGCTGGGTATGAAAATGTATGTGTAGTGTGAACGTATGAGAGAAGTGAGCTTTTCAAACACACTGTTAAGTGTTGAGAATTATATAACAAACACCCACGTACCCAGCACTCAAACTTAATGTGGTTTTCAGTCACCATATCCTAACACTTTTGAGTTTCTCAGTTCTCCAGCCTTTCCCATAAGAAAAGATCTAAAATCTCTGATAACCTCAGGGAGTCTCTATTCAAAGGATTCCTAGAGGGAATGGAAGGTGTTGTCTGTAATTCGTCTCTCCCTAACTTTTGGATTTTCAGATACAGGGTTTAAAGAAATCAAATACAAATTAAAGTAATTTTGAAAATTATAAAATAGTAGTGTTTTATCATTTAAACTGGCATTAAATTTTTTTTAATGTTTATTTATTTTTGAGAGAGAGAGAGAGAGCAGGGGAGGAGCAGAGAGAGGGAGACACAGAATCTGAAACAGGCTCCAGGCTCCAAGCTGTCAGCACAGAGCCTGATGCGGGGCTCGAAGGCACCAACTGAGAGATCATGACCTCAGCCAAAGTCAGATGCTTAACTAAGCCATCCAGGTGCCCCTAAACTGGCATTTTAAATATTGATCCCTAGGGGCGCCTGGGTGGCGCAGTCGGTTAAGCGTCCGACTTCAGCCAGGTCACGATCTCGCGGTCCGGGAGTTCGAGCCCCGCGTCAGGCTCTGGGCTGATGGCTCAGAGCCTGGAGCCTGTTTCTGATTCTGTGTCTCCCTCTCTCTCTGCCCCTCCCGCCGTTCATGCTCTGTCTCTCTCTGTCCCAAAAATAAATAAACGTTGAAAAAAAAAATTTAAATATTGATCCCTTTATTTGAGATGCTTTCATTCTTACAGATTGCTTCTTATGATACCTCAATAAAATAACCTTATAAACTATCTCTGGGGTACCTTACAGAAGATGCAGAGGTACTTCTTAATTAGAATTATCTTTACTCTTGGGGCGTCTGGGTGGCTCAGTTGGTTAAGCACCCGACTTTGACTCAGGTCATGATCTCACAGTCCGTGAGTTCTAACCCCACTCCGGACTCTGTGTTGACAGCTCAGAGCCTGGAACCTGCTTCAGATTCTGGGTCTCCCTCTTTCTCTGCCCTTCTCCTGCTCACGCTCTCTCTCTCTCTCAAAAATAAAGATTTAAAAAATTAAAAAAATTTATCCTTACTCAGGGCTTATTACATTCAGTTCAATGATTCAGCAAACCTTAGGGAACGCCTCATATTGTGCACATGTTGAGCAACAATGTCAGGATGCAAAGACTGACAGATGTAGTTCCTGGATTCTGTACACCGTACACTTGAGGTATATATATCCACATCTTGATTGCAAAGAGCTAATAGACTGTCTACCCTGTTGCAACCTTCCTAAGTTGATTTCACCCCTGCCTGTTCCCTGTATCTGGGAGCAGAGTGTGGAGGGACTATAAGAGGGTGGGGACTTGAGTTAACAGTAAATAGAGCCAATTTTGGGTGGGGGAGGACAGTGGAAAGACTTCAAAGCAAAGTAGATTGGAAGCCAGGCAAGGTGTCTTTGATGTGATAAGCAGGCCAGAGCAGGAACTTGTTTGGGACACAGAAGTAGCCACATAGTAAGTTCACAAGCCATAGTTCATTGTCCCTTCTCCCTATGGAAAACTCTGGAGTCATTACCAGAATGTGAGATGTTAACCATTAAATTAAAGGGTGGATATTTTTAAACAAATGCTGCCTTGTTCTATAGTTACTTGCATATATACACAAAACCTCTTTTTGAGCCACAAACTCTTAGGGGGTAGTTACCTCTCCTGATTCACCTTTCCATCCCCACAGTTTAATCCAGTGGGAGGCTGCCACGGTGGTTCCCCATAAATGTCCACACTCTTGTATGCAGGGCAGGAAGCCTGTGAAGGCACTTTATACACTCAGAGGACTTGACGTGGCTGTGACTTAATAATAGTAATCCCATCATCTGTTCTGGAACTCTGCCTACTGTCATTCACTGGCACTGTCCTATGTACTGGAGATATGGCAGCTAAAAGACAAAAGTTCCTGCCCTTACAGAGCCTACAGTCTAGTGGGGAGAGATAATCACTAAGCAAATTTAAAATATATACATATATAATATATCAGATGGTGATAAGTGTTTTGGAGAAAACTGAGCAGGGAACAGCAGGCTGAGGAATTAGGGGGAAAGTTGATGCTGGTTGCTATTGAAATAGGGTGAGGGGCGCTTAGGTGGCTCAGTCAGTTAAGCATCTGACTCTTGATTTTGGCTCAGGTCATGATCTCATGGTTCGGTTCATGAGTCCGAGCCTCGTGTCGGGCTCTGTGCTGACAGTGAGGAGCCTGCTCAGGATTCGCTCTTTCCCTCTCTCTCTCTCTGCCTCTCCCCGCCCTGCCCTCTCTCTCTCAAATAAATAAACTTTAAAATAACTAACTAACTAACTAACTAACTAACTAACTAACTAAATAAATAGGGTGATTAGGGAGGGCTTAACAGAAAGGGTGACAGTTGAACAGAATTGACAGAGGTGAGGGGCCAGCCAGGCTGATAGCTGGGAGGGCATTCTAGGCAAAGGGACACCAGCAAATGGTCGGTGGTGGTAGGAAGTAGTTTCAGAGAGGTAAGTTTGTTGCACCATGTAGGGATTTCTACTCTGATTGAGATGGATAGTCATGGGATGGTTTTGAAGAGAAGAGTGATATGATCTGATTTATATTTTTTAAGGATTATTCTGACTACTGTGTGGCGAATAGACTCTTAGCAGCAGGAAAGGAGGTGGAAGCAGGGAGACCAGTTAAAAGGGTCTTGCAGTCATCCCAGTGAGTGGTGATGAAGCCTTGCACTGTGATGGGAGTGGTGAAGAAGTGATCAGATTCTAGAGTAGCTTCTAAATTGGAGGTGGAGTGAGAGACGGTCAAAGACTAAGAGTTTTGGTCTGAGCAGCTGGAAGACAGAGTTACCACGAATATATGAGGAAGGCTGGGAGGAGCAAGCTTGAAGAAGATGATTGGAGTTTAGTTTGGGACATGTTAACAGATTAGGGAGAAAACAGGGAAGGAGCAGCCAGAGAAGCAGAGGAAAACCGGAAAAGTAAAGTATCCCAGAAGCCACAGGGAAAAAAACATTTCAAGAAGAAGGGGGTAATCAATTGTGGTGAATTTTGCTAACGAGTAGAATAGAAGAAGGGTTGAGGGTTGTCTCTTTCCTAACAGTTCAATTCAATCAATTACAGACTGTGGAGCCCAGAGAGGTTGTTACTTGGTCAAGGTCATACAGGCAGGACCAGCTACCTAATTTGCAGGGCCCAGTGCACAATGAAGATGCACAGCTCCTCTTTCAAAAATTAAGAAAGTCAAGTCAGCTACAGCAGAAAATTAAACTCCACACAGGGCCCTATTTCACAAGTGTTTCGCCGGATCCTTGCGGCAGACATAAAACAGATCTTCATGTTTCAGATCAAGACACTGGTGCTAAGTATCGAGTGATTTAAGGTCACAGAGCTAGACTGGCAGTGTAAGTGTGGAACCTGGGCCTTCAGCCTCCTGGTCCAGCCTTCTTCCCACAAGATCAAACCAGGTATTGAAGGAGAGAATTGCTTTCCTGCCTCCTAACTCTGGAGCAAGTTTATTTTGTGCGTGTGTGTGTGTGTGTGTGTGTGTGTGTGTTTTAATGTTTATTTTGAGAGAGAGAGAGAGAGAGCACAATTAAAGACTGGGAAGAGAGAAAGGGAGAGAGAGAAAGAATCCCAAGCAGAGAATCTCTGTGCCGCCAGTGTAAAGCCCAACTGACTCAGGGCTCCGACTCATGAACTGTGAGATCATGACCGAGCCAACATCAAAAGTTGGATGCTTAACCACTGAGTCACCCAGGCACCCCTGGAGCAAGTTTAAATATTGAGGCCTTGTTCATGCATTTCAGAGAGCTGATTGAACTGGGAAGGTGTGGGAGGAAGGAAACATTGCTAAGAACTTCTGCCCCGGGGCTCTGATGATGGGGGTGAGAGGGGAGCACAGGATACTATCTAGTCAAAAACGTGATCTGATAAAAGTGCTCCAAAGCTCATGTAGTTTTAGGCTATACTGATGTAATTATAAAGCCCCCACACCAGGGGTAGATCAAAGTCCTGCTACACTTTGGTTTGTCATACCACACCTAGAACATCATGCTGTGAGGACCATGTGAGTGGTATTTGAGAATGTGTACAAGAAAGAGCAAAGGGTATGTAGCTGTACCATTTCCTGGCTGTGTAATTGGGGGGTAGGGGTGGAAATCGCTCAGTTCTTTCTAACCCTCGGTTTCTTTACTTGTAAGACAAAAAAAGTAAAATCTCACAGGGATTCTGTGAGGATGAAAGTGATCGTGAGAGCTTCTTGTAAAATGAAAAGCACTGTGTAGATCGGAGTGCTATAAACTTGGGTGGTGTGCATAGTATTATTGGAGTGTTCTAATGGTGCACCTAGGCATTTTCCTAGAGTGCGGTTGGGTAGACAAATGAAGGAAGGGAAGATATTGTGCATTTATTTCTCTTAGCGTTCCTTCCTTGCTAAAATCCTTTTCCAAAGCTTTTGAATTCTTTTCAAAGAGTGTGGATCAAGCTTTGTTTTCCTAAGTGGGGAGGGAGAGTTTCTGGTTTCCTTCTCTCACAGTCTGTTGATGCATGATAAATGAGTTCTGTCTCTGCTAAAACAGATGCTGCTGTACTCACAGTGATAACACGGTCTATGACTTTAGAATGGCGGTAACCTGACTTTCAATTTAGTTTGTTCCAAAGTTCCTCCTCTGGCATCCTCCCCCAAGGCTTCTTTCTATTTCTAAATGTACAGACAAATAAGCATCTCTGGATTAGCTGTGAGTGGTGGTTTATGTGGGGAAGAATAATTCTGCTCCCACCTTGAGCCCCCATTCCATCTCTATCCTTTCTTTCCCCAACTTCCCAAACTCATACTATACTAGCTTGACCTCTTCCCCCCCCCATACATCCTAGATTCCTTCACACTTGCAGTCTAGTTTTTCTTTCCACATATTGTTCTCTCATGCCTCATCAGTGACTTCCTAGTGGCCCCTCCACAGTTCTCTCTGACCTCCTATAGCTCGTGATTCCTCCTGGCACTTGCACTCTCCTGGAAACCTGCCCTGCCCTTGGCATCTGTGGCGGTGCATTCTTCCCCTTTCTCCCTCTTCCTCATCCTTGCTCCCAGGCTTCTCTTTCACATCCCTAGATGTAGGAGGTATTTCCCAAGGATGACTCCCTGATCTTTTCTCTGTATACTCCCACCCTTCTTAGATGGTTGATCCAACCATATCCCTTTAGCTATTATCTCTGTACAGATATCTTCTAAATAAATATCAGTCTGAGTTCTAAGCTCACGTGTTCTTGGATACCATTCATTATGGAATATCCCACTGCACCTCAAACTTAGCATAGCGAAAAGCAAATTTATCCTCCCCTTAAGACCAGTCTCCTCTGGTTTCTTTCTGCTAGGGTAGTGGCGCCACGTTCCTGGTCATCCAGCTGTAAACCTTCACAATTGTCTTGGCCTCTGCCTCCTCACTGGACACAGCCTCCAGCTGGGCACAGTTCAGTGAATTTCGTCTTCCCAGTGTCCCACATGTTCATTCCCTTTTATCCTTCCCCATGCCACCATCCCAGAGGGGAACCTCAGCTTCTCATTGGAAGTACTGGAAAAGCTTCCTAAATGGTTTATCTGCTTCCATTTTCCCTCACCTTCCCCAGACTGTCCTGCACTAACAGCCAGAACATTCCCCCTATGGCTGACTCAGTACTGGCTCACTTGGTACTCGGTTCTACTCTTTGTAGAATACTGTAAAGTGTCAGTAATACTTGCAAGATAAAGACTCAATTTTTCAGCCTGGCCTTTAAAACCAACTTCCCAACCTTCCCTCCCATTCCTTTCCTGAAAATACCCCCACACTGTTCTGATTAAACAGTGCTTTGCCCTCCCTGTTTGGCTGTGGCTCGTTCTAACACCCACAGTACCTTTATTCACACCTCCTGACTGTTCAGTGCTCCTCCCTGTGTCTGTCCATTCAGATCCTGAGTGCCTCCATCACAAAGACTTTGATGCCAGGTACTGAGTGCCTCCATCACAAAGCCTTTGATGATGATGGTGATGATGATATGTTAGTCACTTTATAATAGGTACCTGAAATTTTACATATATTATCTCATTTCATTTGTCCAACTCATAGTATCTCCATTTCACTGGTAAGGACATTAGTGGTTTGAAGAGATTAGGTTATATCCCAAGATCATGTAAGCTCATAAATGCCAGAGTTAGGGCTCAAAACCAAGGTAGGCTGTCTGTAAAGTTCAGATTTCACCATTCTGTTCTACGACCTTTTCCTACCTAGAAGTGATCTCTCCTTTCTGAGCTATAATCACACTTGATTTGAACTTTTGTATGATAAATATCACATAATATTTTTAATTTTGTTGTTCACATGTATACATCTTTGCTACAATATTCATTCAGCAAACAGATAATGGACATTTATTGCCAGCCTCTTCACTAAGAATTGGTGACATAGAGAAGAATGAAACAAAAGTCCTTTCCCTCAAGAAACTCAGTCTGATTGAGGACGAGAGACAACAAGTAAATCTGAATTATAATACAGTGTGGTAATTTTAATATTGATATTTCCAAATGTTCTGAGAGTAGAAAAGGAGTGCTAATTCTACTGCCACAGAAGTGGAAAGATAAGGATATTATATCGTGTACCCTACGGCTGTAATTCTTACTCAGAACTGCCATGGTATGAATTTGTACTGGTCAACAAGTATAATTGGGGAAATGAAGAGGTTTTGTACGTATGTGATGGTATTGTGGGATTTCTTTCACTTTATAATTCATTTCACAATAATAATAGTAATAATAATAATAATAGCCAATGTTTATTGAACCCTTGCTTACTATATCCCAAGCACCATTTTAAGCACTTCATATATAATTAATTTAGTCTCTACAACATCCTTTAAGGTAAGTAACTATTGATATCCTTGTTTTATAGATGAAGAAACTGAAGCACAGGCATTGACCCTGTGCCATAAGTCACCCACCTAGTAAGTGGCACAGCTGGGTGGGTAGGATCTAGGAGACCATACATTTAACCCTCTTGCTCTCCTACCTCTCAATTTTACTTCTTTCACATTTAATAAAATAAAGTAGCAATATATATTATTTTCTTTTCCAATCCCCTCTCTCTTCTGTCTTCCACTTTTCCCTCTCCCTCATGCTTTCCCTCTTTTTGCCATTTGTTGACTATTCTGCCCCAAACAATGCAGGGTGTCAGGGATACAGAGGCAAATCTAAAATTTTTTTAATGCTTATTTATTTTTGACAGAGAGAGAGTTAGACAGAGCCTGAGCAGGGGAGGGGCAGAGAGAGGGAGGCACAGAATCCAAAGCAGGCTCCAGGCTCTGAGCTGTCAGCACAGAGCCCATTGTGGGGCTCATACTGACAGACTGTGAGATCATGACCTGAGCTGAAGTCGGATGCTCAACCGACTGAGCACCCAGGCTCTCCTACAAAGGCAAATCTAAAAAAACAGCATACACAGAAAAGTAAGGGAACACAGATGAGGAACGCTAGCCATGATGGAGAGAGAGGGTCAAAGAAGTCTTCCTGCAATTGATGACCTTGAGCTTAGTTTTGAAGAGTGAATAGAAATTAACTATTGTGACACAGCAAGGCTGGGAGCCACAACCACAGGCTCTGGAGTCTGATCTATGTTCATTCCAATCAAGTTGTGTACAACCTTGGGAAAGTTACTTAAAATCTTCCAGCTTCAATCCCCTCATACATGGAATGGGCATCATAACACCTACCTCTCATGACTATTATGGAAATTTTAAATGATGAATTATGGAAAGCATTCAGCTCACAGCCAACCTTAATGCTCTGGCTGATATTATGATTGTTCATAATCTCACTAGTAGTAAGCGAAATAGAACAGCTAGATAATAAGGCTGAGCAAAACAATAGAGTCATTTTCTGGATAAGGAAATGGAGATCCAGAGGGAGGCCTATGTCACACAGGCTTAGTGACGGTTGGAACTGGAATCTGGATCCTTCAAGAGTTCTACCGTTTTCCCTTCACTTGTCTGGTATTCTAAACTCTCCTGTCGATAAATCAGTCTATTTAATTCCCTGGCTTAATGAGTATTTCCCAAACTTTACAATTGTTGACATTCCCTATTTGTGACTTTTGCCACATTCTTGTAATAATGTCCTCTATATTATTACTTACTTAAAATTTTTCTTCAGATACACTCATTTTTACTAAAAAATATCAAATGGAAATTTTATATCACCATTATGAACAGAAAACCAATCACAGGCTTGTGGCATAATAAATTATATTTCATCTAAGGCACATTAAAATAAATACCAAACTATTAAAATAAAAGATGTTTCATCTAAATTATCTGCTCTTCCCCAGTGGAATGTATACCACATCTTGGGAAATGCTGGCCTGTGTAATTAATCAGTGAACTCTTTTCATTTCACGGAACTTCTAGATTATGTCCAAATCTATCCTAAAGTGAAACTTCCCTTTGCAGTGGCTGGTTTATAACTCCGAAGGAAGAGAGCAAGACTCACCTCACTCCCTGGCCTGCTACTGACCCACTATTATTCGTATCGGCTACTTTTGTTGGTGTGTCTAGTTGAACAGTAGCCTCTCCTATTTTTGCTATTTCTTCATCCTCTTGAGTTTTAGCTACTCTGGCATAGAATACATACTAGAAGCTAACATGATGCTTTAGTTCCATTTATTTGGAAATTTCAACTCCCTGCTTCCAGTAGATTCTGTCCCCTAGACTTGGAGTTTAGAGTTGGAATAACCTAGATGAGTCCCTACCTAAAAGGGACCACTGGTGATGAATTGCAACCTTCCAAATGGTCCCACCTCCAGTGCCTGCCTTAGGGCCTAGCACAGGTAAGCCTCCAGTAGTCATCACCGGAACCAATTGAGGTAGAGGTGACTTTGGCTAGAGGTGCTGCCACTAGGTGGACAGAGATGGCAACTGCACCATTCTCACCTGCCAATTAAGTCAGAGCTTTGGCTCCAGCACTCTCCCTGGCGGAGCCTGCCTGGCTCCCTCATTCTCTTGACACTCTCTTTTCCCCTCCCTCCAAGTCCTCCTCTGGGTGAGTGAGCACTGGGGATGTTTGCATACCAAACACTTGGCTAATTGATATTCTGTCACAATCTGCTCAACAAATGTTAGGTTTTTTGTGTTTGGGGTTTTTTGTTTTGCCTTTTGTGTATGTGTGTGTGTGCACATACACGTGTGTGTGGTGTGTGTGTGTGTGTGTGTGTGTGTGTGTGTGTGTGGGTATCACTTTGGTTGTATTTTAGCCAGGTTGGGGAAGGAAAAGAAGGAGTTACTCTGGAAGGCAGAAAATGTATTGCCAGGTCTTTCTTGCCTGGCATTCTCCTAAGTGGCTGTGAACGCCTTTAACAGATGGAGTTCAGGATATGCTCAGATCTGATTTTATCAGCATATATCCTGGGCAAGTTCAACGTGAGGATGAAGACTTCCTTTGTGCTTCTTTATGTGTTGTATTGCCACTCTATATTGTTAGTACACTCATCTCATTTTAAGGAAGCCAGCCCTGCTCAGCCATGATAGACACCTGTGTGGGAGTCACATAACAATGTCTGACACTCCACTGCAACAGGAGACATGGCAGGCCTGGCCCAGCACTTGGTAGTGGATCCCCCAAGCCCCCATCGGCAGGAAGCACATCTTATTCTTATATGTGAGTGCAAGATTGTTCTTGGTAATCAAGAGAGAAATTAAAACAAACCCAGACAGAATAGCCATCCTCAAAGACTGCCAGTAACACCCAGAATTGCCCATAATTCTTCTATCTGAAGGGCCTTAGGCTTCATGATGAAAACAGAAATAGGAGGTTATATGTTATTATTGATATGGCCTTTATCATTATAATTGGACACTGCACTTCACTTCTCAGTAAACATTAACTCGAAGGAGCAACTACCACCCTGAACAGCGTGTGGTGCAGTGGATAGAGCCTGGACTCTTGGATCAGAAGATAAATAGAGTATCTATTTCCACAGAACTGCTATTAGCTTCTGTTTTCACCCAGTTCAGATGGGTGTACAATACTTCATTCTCATGCAAGGAGACTGGGGAGAATCCTGTCAGACAGAACTTAAATAACTTCATCGGTCCATCCAGTGAAGGGAGACTTTCCTTTCTAGAAAACCACACACCTACTCTGACTTATGGAAACATCCATTCCCATATCCCACAACCAAATATGGCACCGAAATGGATTTAGTCATCTCTCTGAGAGGAAAGAATAGAGTGAACCTTCACTAATCCAGGCGATTTAATTCCCCTTTAATGGGAATTAAATTAAGATCTCAATAATACATGATGACAGTTCTGCTTTCTAGTCTTATATAGAAATCGTGCCTCTGGCTCTAAATCCCAGTTATCGCTGACAGAGGAAGTGAACCATTGATCAAGTAATAGAGTTGCCATGTTGTAGGGAGTAGAAGGAGTGGAAAGAAGAGATTGATGACCAGGTGGTGGAATAAATAAGTACTGGGCGTGAGACTTCTTAAGTCAGACAGGGATGCCAGGCTGGGCAGGAGGGATAGTTACTTGGGGAATTACAAGCAAGCTTGTAATTGTACTTTATGGAGTTATATGAACCTGGGACACAGTAAACACTAAATTTCATAGAATCTCATCGCTGGAAGAAACCTTTAATTTCATCTGGTCACATTTCCCAAGAGACGCCTGAGAGCCCTCTACAGACTTAGTTTACTAGAAAATGTTTCTGATTTTAAACAGTTTGCTAAAGAAAACCCAGCAGAGACTTTTTAAGTAACCCCCATTTGTTATAGTTCTGATTATTACTTCATGACCCTGGGAAAGTCACTTCATTTTTGTGGGCTTTTGCTCAAAACTGTGACCTCTCTGGCTATTTGTTTCTGCATCTATAAATAACAACCCCAGATCTCTCCTGCCTGCCCCTCAGCATGGATAACACGCTAAAGAAGACAACAGAAGTGGAAGTGTCTTGGTAACCATAAGGTATGGTGTACTTTTTAAAACATAAAGAGTGTTGCTATTACCTCTATATTCTCTCACCAGCGACATGCCCCATGCTGTACAAGAGTAGCAGTGTTTCATCCCTCTCCATTCTACGAGAGGGTTCCTCACCCTTGCCCATAATTCTTTTTATGGAGTTACCCACAGATGGGTCCCTACAAGAGCGTTCACCAAGGGATCCTGTGCTTTTTCATGACAAACAAGGAATGGGCTTGTGCCCATGCAGTGCCTGCCGCTTGCAGAGGAAGGGCCAGCATGCACAGGGACTTTTGGCAGGAACAGCCATCTTCTTGCTCCTCCCCACATTCTTGACAAGGACCACCTGTCCACAGGCCTCTATCAGCATGGGTGAACCTTAATGAGCCCAGCAGTAGCAACCCACACAGAGAGAGGTTCCTCCTAGTCCTCAGTTTTCAGTCACAGTGGAACCTCATAATGGCACAGACTGTTGTTCATTTTAACAGGCATTTAGTAAGTGTTTGTTATGAGTCAGGTCCTGTGCTTGCCACGGGGGGGGGGGGGGATACGAGATGAGTCAGACGTGCTGCCTTCCCCTAAGACCTCACAGTTTAGTGGGAGAAACAGACTCATGAGTGTCAAACACGGGATGTGTTATGACCAAAGCCCGTACGGTGTTCGGGCATAGCTGCTGGATCACTTCTTAAGTCAGGCTGAGGGCTCTGGGTTGACTTCTCAGAAGAGAAGAGATTTAAAGGGAACCTTCACAGGGGGGGGGGGGGGGGGAGAAATTCCCCAGGGGAAAGGGGGTGGGGTGGGGATTTCAGACAGCGGGAGCTGCAAGTACAAAGGCAGAGATGTGGGAGGACAGCTTGGTTCTGGGTAACAGGGAGGCTGGAGTGTGTGGTGTGATGCACACCAGGGAGTGAAAAGACTTGAAACCAGAAAGGTAGTGGGGGCCCAAGCAGCAGGCCTGTATGATGTCATGGGAAGCACCGAAGGATTTTAGGGAGGAGAATGTCGTGGTCAGGTAAGGTTCTTAGAGCAGTTAGGTCGCAGTGTAAGGGCTGGGTGGGGAAAGAGAGGGAAGATAAATTAACTGAGAGTATTGCAGGAGGGGATGGATTCTAGAGAGATTTAGGGGGTAGAGTTGATAGATCTTATTATGAGAAGGTCTAAGAGCTTCTGGCACAGGAAATTAAAAGAGAAAGAAGGCAGACTGAAATTTTAGTGAGGGCCCACAGGTAAGATGACAAGATATCTTGCATCAACTTGACTTCCAACTTCTTGACTGCCCAGTCAAGATGGCCTATGGAATGTTTGTGGACAAGAGGTCAAAAGCTCTTTTTTACAAATGATTTTTAAAGCTGCAGAGGTGGGGTCAGCAGATTTGGCTGACAGAGCCAGTATTTCCTTCCTTCTTCTCTCATGCTCCACATGTCTTAGTCCCAAAACCAATTGCTTTGTCAAGGAGGATGTCTTCCCCAAATAGAAAAAGGCCACATTTTGGTTAAGGATTGGCAAATAGCTGTGCTAAGATCTCCTTGCTAAGTCCTATCTGGATTCATGCATTATCACTAAGAACTGTACAGCTCGGAATACTCTGCTGCCTATAGCATACAGTTACAGACCAAGCATGGGGCAAATTCCCAAAAGAATTGATATTTGAGCTGGGTCTTGGAGGAAAGCAAAGGAAAAACAAATGCACTAAAGTGATATCTTACCCGGTCTGGCACCTAGAGTGCTCTGAAGGTGGGCTGTCCAATAGAACTTTCTGCAGTGATGGAAATGTTCTTCCGTACTATCCAATAGGGTGACCACTAGTTGCATGTGGCTATTGAGCACTTGATATGTGACTAATATGATTGAGGAACTGACTTTTTAATGTAATTTGTATTACTTTAAATGTAAATAGCCACTCTAGCTAGTGGCTATCATATTGGACAGCACAGCTCTGGAGTACATTTGGCATGCCCAGATTCTGTTTTACATGCTCATTCTTTGCTTCATTCTCCTTGTGACCCTCCCCTGTCCCTATTCTCGTCTGCCTAGTCCTTCCAGTTTGATGTACTAATTGGCTATCGTCCAGCTTCCAACATTGGTTCTGTTTCCTGGTTATTGATTTTCTCTCTCATCACAACAGATACCTAGATAAAGTAGGATTCAGAGAATCCTATCTTGCCACATTGGGCCCTTCAACAGGCCTTATTCACTCCTTTTCCTTGGTTTCTTTTCTCGGCCACTTTAGCCAGTTGGTAACCTGGAATATCCTTGGATGTTTTCCCTCCCTGACAACCTGAGTTAGAGGATTGGGACAGTTGGAAAAAATGGAGGGTGGGGAGGGAGGGTTATAACAATAAATACTTTGAATAAATACTTGGATTTGAGGTCTCTGGTAACAGGTAAAGGGCTCCATCCTGAGGCCTTTTCTGTTGGCCATTTTTAACTTTGATTTGTATAAAGATAGCAGTATCAATAGATTGATTACATTTGTGGATGAAAAGGATGGATTCAGAGTACAAAAAAAGGCTCTTGATAGGCCAAAGCATTTGGCCAAATTTAACAAGATGAAATGTAATGATGACAAATTCCAGATCCTATGTTTGGGTCTAAATGGCTAATTACCTATGTACCAATGCACAGTTTAGAAAGCTTCGTGTTTTTTTTGCTGATCATTAATCAGTGTTGGATACCAAGAAAGGTAATATACTCTGGGAAAGTACTATAGAATCCTATCCAACAAGCAAGTTCTTATCCAAGAGAGATCTGCTCATTTCCATACCGATCAGACCACACCTGGATCATTGTTTCAGGTTCTGAGCTCGCACTTTTAAAAAGGTGGGGGAAGGGGAGGGACATTGATAAACTAGCCACAGTGGTCAAGGGACAGGAAACCTATCATATATGAACTGGAACAACTGAGCCTTAGGAGAGCAGACCATAGGGACAGGGTCACTGTCCTCAGTCTCTGCAGGGCAGTAACAGAACAGAGAGCAGACATGCTTTAAGGGGCTCCAGAGGGCAGAGCAAAAAACAAATGAGTGAAAATTCAAGCGGACTTCAGCTCAGTGGGAGGAAAATATTTCCAATTGAACTGTGATTTTTGGCAGTTTAATCTACAGAGGCAGAGTCTGGTAGAGACCCTGGAGGAACAATGTTAAACATGCCCCAAAGCCAGTCTGCTCAAATATGGATCGTCTCTATCGTGATGGATGGCTCATTCAAATGTGTAGGCCCTATACTTGCTGACCCCGTTTAGCTTGCAGGTTCTATATTAAGTGTCAGATTCTTCTCATTCTAGCTCAGCATTCTAATTAAATAACCTTGGCTCCTTGCATGTGGAAAACAGGTTTCAAGCACAGAACCTCTAGCACCAAGCAGAATGGCAACATAATTTTAGCTCCTGAGCAAAATGGGTCTCACAATAGCGTCAGTACGGCATGCACATTAACATTTGAATATGCTGTATAATAAGCATGCTAATTACTCTGAGAATACTTGAAGAATAAAATCAGCCGTGATCATTAGAAGAGAAAGGGGCTAGCAATTTATAGCATGGCTGCTGCTTGATATTCAAAAATACATGACGGCTCTCCTCACAGGTAAAAGGTAATTACTGTGATTATAAACTATAATGATAGTGGCAGGAAGTGATCAGAATTTTATTGGAAGTAAGGATGCAGTACACTTGTGTTTTTTGTTGTTCTTGGTTTCTTTTTAACCACATTCAGATTTTAATTTTTTTAATTTAATTATTATTTTTTTTTAATTTACATCCAGGTTAGTTAGCATGTAGTGCAACAATTTCAGGAGTAGATTCCTTAGTGCCCCTTACCCATTTAGCCCATCCCCCCTCCCACAACCCCTCCAGTAACCCTCAGTTTGTTCTCCATATTTATGAGTCTCTTCTGTTTTGTCCCCCTCCCTGTTTTTATATTATTTTTGTTTCCCTTCCCTTATGTTCATCTGTTTTGTCTCTTAAAGTCCTCATATGAGTGAAGTCATATGATTTTTGTCTTTCTCTGACTAATTTCACTTAGCATAATACCCTCCAGTTCCATCCACGTAGTTGCAAATGGCAAGATTTCATTCTTTTTGATTGCCGAGTAATACTCCATTGTATGTGTATATATATATATATATATACACACATTGTATGTATATATATATATATATATATATATATATATACATACCACATCTTTTTTTAAAAATTTTTTCTCAATGTTTATTTTTTTGAGACAGAGAGAGACAGAGTATGAACAGGGGAGGGTCAGAGAGAGAGGGAGATACAGAATCTGAAACAGGCTCCAGGCTCCGAGCTGTTGGCACAGAGCCCGACGTAGGGCTCGAACCCACGGACTGCAAGATCATGACCTGAGCCGGAGTCGGATGCTCAACTGACTGAGCCACCCAGGCGCCCCACCACATCTTTTTTATCCATTCATCCATCGATGGACATTTGGGCTCTTTCCATACTTTGGCTATTGGTGATAGCGCTGCTATAAACATTGGGATGCATGTGTCCCTTCAAAACAGCATACCTGTATCCTTTGTATAAATACCTAGTAGTGCAATTGCTGGGTTGTAGAGCAGTTCTATTTTTAATTTTTTGAGGAAGCCTCCATACTGTTTTCCAGAGTGGCTGCACCAGTTTGACTTATTACTAATAAAAATGTGTCCCCATTTGGTTGCTTGGTTCGTTTGAGCAGTTTAGATGTGAACCCATTGCTATATTGCTAATCTCAACTCTGCAGAAAACGGCTGGCAGGGTTTACAAGGGTGATGAGGAGCTGGGAGAGGGTGGGCCTCAGGTTGGACATGGGGCCATGATAATCACCTTGTGCTAGGTTAGAAGCTGTAGTGGGGACCTGGTACCCCGTGCCTTGCATGACCTAGACTAGCAGTTCTCAACGTCTCATCTGCAGACCTCTCAGGGATCCTGCTGCTCTTTCAGGAGGTCCATAAGACCAAATTGTTTGTATAATAATATTAAGGTGTTATTTGTCTTTCTCACAGTATTGAACAACTACATACTGTATGATTCAACTTATATGAAATGTCCCAAACAGGCAAATCTATAGAGACAGAACACAGATAAGCCATTGCCAGAGATCAGGGGAGGCCACAAGGGAGAGCGATTGCTTGATGGGTACAGAGTTTCCTTTTGGGGTGAGGAAACTGTTCTGGAACTAGGTAGTGGTGGTTGTGAATTTCCGAAATGTCACAGAATTGTATACTTTAAAATAGTTAAAACCGGGAGTGCCTGGGTGGCTCAGTCGGTTAGACATCTGACTTCGGCTCAGGTCATGATCTCACAGTTCATGGGTTGGAGACCCGTGTTGGGCTCTGTGCTGACAGCTCAGAGCCTGGAGCCTGCTTCAGATTCTGTGTCTCCCTCTTTCTCTGCCCCTCCCCTGCTCACACTGTGTCTCTTTCTCTCTCTTTCTCAAAAATAAATAAACATAAATTTTTTTTAAATAGTTAAAATGGTGAGTTTTAAGTTACGTGAATTTTACAACATTAAAAAAAAAAAAAAAACGAGAGAGGGAGAAAGTTTGCAGATTGTCCCGCATAAGAAATTCTTCCTATGCAGAATTTTTAAGCTTCTTGAGGGTTTTCTAGTCATGGAAGTTCTCCTGTTTGTGAGGCCCTTTCAATAGCTATAATTCTTATAGTTAGGAAACATTTTTCTTATTTCCTGGACAAGCGAGGCTATTTAAAACCATTTCTTTGGACTTTGCCTAATGCTTTATCCTTTTGCCTTATCCTTTCTGTCAGCCTGGAAAGCTACTACTTATTCTTTGAAGCCCATCTTAAAATGACACTCCCTTGGTGAAATGTTCCTGGGCCTCCAGCCCCAACCCTACCCCAGGAAGAATTGGCCCCTTTCCCCCAGTCTGGGTTCTTATAGTACTTTGGTGATATTCCTTATATCATATTCCTGATGCAAGGAATTGTATCACAGTTACTCACAATAAATCATTTTTTTTTGTTGTTAATGTATCTGTCTCTCCTAAAAGGTGACTCTTAAGAGCGGGAATATTTCTCATTACCCCAAAATCCCAGTACACACAGAGACACACACACACAGCTCTCCAAATGTGGTACCAATTAATAACTTTATATTAAGTACTTAAAGTTTTTTTATTCATTTATTTTGAGAGAGAGAGAGCACGTGTGCAAACAGGGGAGAAGCAGAGAGAGAGGGAGAGAGAGAGAATCCTACGCAGGCTCTGCACAGAGTCTGATGCAGGGCTTGAACCCACAAACTGTGAGATCATGACCTGAGTGGAAATCCAGAGTCAGATGCTCAACTGACTGAGCCACCCAGGTGCCCCTTAAGTATTTTTAAAAGGGCTTTACAAACATTGACTCATTTAATCCTTATAACTTGATATACATACATTTTATAGATGGTTCACCTGAGGAAACAAAAACTTTGGGGCACAAGATGTTAAAACAGCAAAGTCGTGTGACAGTAAAACCACATAATAGCTTGGCACATGGTTGGTGCTCAATAAATGCCTATTCTGGCAAAAGAAAAACTGGCTAAGAATATTAGGTAAATAAAAGAGTTCTATTCTTATGACTTGTTAAATGTTTGTATATAGTTTTTAGACTTCACAGAGTGTTAGAGCTGGGAGGGACCTTGGCTATCTCTCTGTGCAAGTTAGAGATAGGGCAGGGGTGCTCCCAGGCGGTCCTGTGGAAGAAACATGGTCCTGGAGCTGAAGTGGGGAGATCAGGAGCGGGGAAAGAGGTCTCCCAGAAGCGGAGAGAGTGAATAAGTTAACCGAGAGAGATGGTAGCTTAAGACAATTATTCAACCAGCACTAAGGAAACCCCCTACCCAGGAGAAAGGCGAGGGGAAGGCAGGAGAACTAAGAGATGGGAGAGCCACAGAGCAGCACAAGATGCTCCAGAGCATGCATGCTCTACAGGGGATACTCAGAGTCTCCAACCAAAGAGCACAAGGCTTCCCACGAAAACCAGCTGTATCTCTTTATCCCACATCACCCTGATAGATCTTCCCAGAGGCAACTACCGCCAACTCAGCTTCTGATTTTTACCTCCATGTTTATAAACATGTTTCTGTTGCTTTACCTTGGTTTTCCCACTTTAGACATTATATATTGAGTTCCTAGTATTAGAAGATTAGGGTTTAGCTGTCCAATGCCACCCCTAAAAACCAGGTGTGCACCAGTCAACTGGAAGCCAAGTGGCCCATCTGAAAGGGAGGCAGCTCCTACTTATCAGGTTACTGCCAGGAATCCAGCTCCAGGCTGACAGTATGGATCAAAGTATGTTAATTTGTAAGTAATCAAAACACAGCCCCAAAACTGTCTTAACAATGAAGCTTCCACCAGAAGTCCAGGGTGACTCAAGCCTCCAGGTTGGTTTGATTCAGCCGAACACCAATGTCATCAATGCTGACTTCCACGTGAGTTGGCTGCCAACAGTCCACAAGCTCCTCACCCATATCCAGACAGGTGAAAGTCATTCCTGGAAGCCTCCTTAACAAACCTCTGTTGGTCTAGATTGGGTCATGTGCCTGTAGTGGATACTGGGGAGGTCTCCTCAGTTCCCCTCTTCAGGGCAGGCATAGCTGCTAGGAATATTCTGGCAGTCAGTCTCAGGTCTCAAAAAGCCACTTCCCCCAAGGTTTTACAAAGTTTTACCTCTTCCCGGGTGCAGCCTGAGGCCAGCAACTGGTTGATGTAGGAATACAAATGCCTGGCTCCTGTACTTCAATTTGGGACAATTCTGAAAGGCCATCCCCATTCTCAAGCTCCTGGTGGGATCAGCTGAGGCCTTGGTTGTAACTACACTGCAGTTAGCTGGTCAGCTTCTCACGCCCACTCTGTTCTCTTCATGTCCCCACAGGTGTCTGTCCTGAGTACTCTCCTCAATAAACCTGTGTGTGCTAATTCTCCATCTTGGATTCTGTTCCCAGGGACCCCAGTCTAAGACAGTGCCAGCTTCTGAATCAACAAAGGTGACAAGAGGTGGGACTATGCTGATGAAGTAGGACTAGTTTGCACGCCATGTTATAGACCAGGGCTGGGATCAATCTCTCCCAAAGCACGTGGGCTGAAGCAGAGAGGATAGGGACTGAAACAAAACTGAATTGTTAATAAAAAAGAGAAAAATCATATTGGGGAGGAAATGATACAGATTTTTTTGATCTTTCAAGAGAAGCCAGAATCTCATGATGTTTTAACATTGGAAACTAATTGCGATGTTTTTAAATGTTGATGAAGAGCCGACAAGACATTGCCCAACATTTCAGCAGTTTGCAATCTTGGCCAGGAAGAACACGGGTATAGTTTGTAGCCCCAGAGAGCAAAGCTAGGACTGATAGTTATGTGAAATCAAGATTTCAGTTCAACCTGATGAACAGTTTCCTAATGATTTGAGCAATATGAAAATGGAATGAAGCACCTCAGGAGGAGGTGAATTCTTTGGCACCAAGGTTCATGTTTGGGTCTTCTTAGAATTTGAAGTATATGATCTTTGAGATCCTATTCATTGATATCCATATAACATGTCCTATATTCACAAAATATCACTGATACACCCTTATCCCAATATTAACAGCAACCAGAATTGAGATTGTACCAATAGTACTACTGAAACACAACTCAGTTTCCTTTTCCTGGAATACACTTGACTTATCACTTCTGGATATTTACTTAAGTATCAAGGGGAACAAATGTATCTTGTCTTAGATATAAAGATGCCACTAGCAAATCCTGTACAGATATCACATCATGATAACCTCTAGCATTATATTCTAGCATGTCAGAGATGGAAGCATCTCAAAGATCATGCAGGCCTGTTCCATTTAATGGGAGACACAGAGAGGGGAAGGAACTTAAATTACACGGTAAAACCATGACCAGGATCTGGATATCTTTACTCTTGGAGCACAGTTCTTCCCACTGCAACTCAAATGACATATTTTGTTGTCATTAAGCTGAAATAATTCCCCATCACCCAGCTATCCCAGAATGACAGTACTTCTGGTCTAATGGACTTTAAGGTTCTAGGAGGAAGCCAGTCTCTGGAGGCCATTCCCTTTCAGTGGCCTAGAATGCCCAACTATTTATAGAGATAGTTTCTTTGATTATGTTTAGTGGTTACTTGTTTTAAAGGTATTAGGTCCACATGGTTCCAAATTCAGTGTTCTTTCCACGATGTCACTATGCCTGGAAAAAAACGCCATGGTTTTAGCCACCAGGAGCAGGATGAAAGGTACAAGTGGGCCTGGAGGGCAGGCTGAGCCACTGAACCATGGCTTCTTAAATTCCCTAATAGGACAGAGCCTGCAGAGGGACTGATTGGCCCAAGCTATAAAGAGAAGAGGGACTCAACAGGGAGATGACCACCTTGAAACAGGACTTGTCTCATCCTGCTCCTTCATCCCATACCTCTAATCTGACACAAAGCCCTTTTGAGTCCTCCTGCGAAATATTTATCCTGCCTGGCCCTCCCTCTTTCCTCTCACAGGAAAAACAACAACAACAAAGACACAAAAACCTGATTTGGACTTGAGTTACCCCACATGTAGGTTATTGTCACAGGCTTTTAGTTCACTTCCTCTGGGTTGCAGGAATAGTCTAAACCGAAATGAGCATGTATTACATCTGGTTTTCATTTATAGCATGTGTGTAAATTATGCTGGTCTTTTAAAAAGCCTAGATTTTTACCCTTCAACTCCACGTAGTAAAAGAAACTCCATAAGTGCCACGCAAAGACTTGCTCCAGCTCAGAAACAAGGCTGGTCACCAAAAAGAAGAAACTTGCTCAGAAAATGGATAAACAAGTTGCGTTGTATTTATACATTAGTATACTCTTCATTAATACAAAGAAGTGAGCTACTGATGCACCCAGCAACCCAGATAAATCTCAAAAGTACCATGTTGAGTGAAAGAAGTCAGATATAAGAGAGTACCTGTAGTATGATTTCATTCATATGAAGTTCAAGAACAGGCAAAATCATCTCCTGGGGATATAATTTGGGCTAAGGGTTGCCTCTGATAGGGCATGGGAAGGGATACAGGGGAATGTACTTTCTAACTTGATTGAGGTGTTGGTCATACATGGGTATACCTTTGTTAAAACTCACCAACTATATGCTTAACACCTGTACATTTTTCTGTATGTAATTATTCCTTAAATTAAGAGGCTATTGTAGAAAGAAGAACTCAGATGTCTGGTGAAAAACAATGGCTTCCTAGTAGTCCCCTGCCCTCTCTCAACTTCTCACTAAGAAACATCTGAAGAATTGGGGAAATTCGGAGCCTCCCAGCACCATACAAAATCTGACAGAAATGCAATGCCAGCATCTTGGCATCATTTCTTCTCCTTTGAAGTACATGTTGCAGCTGGATTAAGAAAATCATATTTTAGGGGCGCCTGGGTGGCGCAGTCGGTTGGGCGTCCGACTTCAGCCAGGTCACGATCTCGCGGTCCGTGAGTTCGGGCCCTGCGTCAGGCTCTGGGCTGATGGCTCAGAGCCTGGAGCCTGTTTCCGATTCTGTGTCTCCCTCTCTCTCTGCCCCTCCCCCGTTCATGCTCTGTCTCTCTCTGTCCCAAAAATAAACGTTGAAAAAAAAATTAATTAAAAAGAAACTCATATTTTAAAAAAAGGAAAGAAAATCATATCCTACCACTTTTTTTAAGGTATTTCCAGGCTATGATACTTCTTTTAAAATAAAAAAATTTAAGTTCATTTATATATTATGAGAGAGAGACAGAGAAAGAGCATGAGCAGTCAGGGGAGGGGGGTGGCAGAGAGGAAGGGAGAGAATCCCAAGCAGTCTCTGCACCCTCAGCACAGAGCCCCAGATGGGGCTCAAACTCACCAAATGCAAGATCATGATCTGAGCTTAACTGACCGAGCCCCCCGGACGCCCCATGTCCTACCACTTTCATTCCCTGAGCAGATGCCTGAGAAAGGGTATGAAGCTCCGTGGCCCCTCCCACACCATCTGTCCTCTGCCAACTCTGGGGACATCCAGCCCTTTGGGAACAGATCTAAGGCAGCCAGAACACCATTTCTTAGTATCCACAGCCACCAACACGAGCCTCCTCTGCCAGCTTGCTCACTGTTTAAATTTCATTTGTTTCAGATTTAATACACCAGACAGTTTTTAACACCAAATAGGTCTATAGCACTTGTTACCCAAACAGCAGCTCCTGCCCCGCCCTTCCCAGCTCACTTCCCATCCTCCCCAGACAGGGCTTCCAGTTCTTTTAGTTGTTGCCTCTGGTGTTTGCCTCCTTTTATATAAATAATGTGGTTATATTACTCTTTGGGTTTTGTTTTTATTTGACACATTAACTATTACTATTGACTTCCTACTATGGAAAATAGGAATTTCGCTCTCTTACACTCTCACTCCTGCACAGCTTTGACTACCCCTCCTTTCAGTACTGGTTATTTATGTTAATGTGACTTCATGTTTGCAGATAAGCCACCTAAAAAACTGTATTTCTTGTACAACTTTTTATTTTTCCTGGAGTTAAGAATTACCTCCTTTCATTGTTTTCATTTCTCCATCAGAGCTATGAAATTCTCTCTCAGTGTGCTTACACAGGAGGTGATCCTTATTTTCATTTTCCAGTATCCTCCTGGAGTCCTCTGACCTCTTGCTCAATCTGTACTGGGTTGCTCTTGAGGCCTGCCATACTGCTACCCTTGTGGGAGTATATTCTCCAGGAGCTTCATAAGGAAGAGTGCATGCAGGGTTACTATTTTGAGATCTTTAATGTCTGAAAACATTTTTAGTCTTCTCTCACTCTTGAATGATCATTTGACTGTATGTTAAGTACTTAGAGGACGATCCTTTTCCTCAGAATTTTCTCATAAGGCATCAATTACGCCACTGTCTTCTAGCTTCCCATGATCTATTAAGTCACATAACGTTTGATTAAAAATTTTTAATGTTTATTTACTTTTGAGAGAGAGAGAGAAAGAGAGAGAGAGTGCGCGCAAGTGGAGGAGGGGCAGAGAGAGAGGGAGACACAGAATCCGAAGCAGGCTCCAGGCTCCAAGCTGTCAGCACAGAGCCCGACACAGGGCTCAAACCGAGGAGCTATGAGATCATGACCTGAGCCGAAGTTGAACGCTCAACTGTCTGAGCGCCCAGGAGCCCCATAACATTTGATTTTTGATCCTTAGGATACTTTTAGGATCTCTGGTTTTTGGAAATCTCATCACACTATGATTTGGTGGGCTATTTCAATCTGAAAATCCAAAGGAACTGTGTTTTTTCCCTTAGGATACTTTCAGGATCCCTGGTTTTTGGAAATCTCATTACACCATGATTTGGTGGGCCATTTCAATCCGAAAATCCAAAGGAACCGTGTTGCATTATTGCTTGATAAGTTCATCCTTTACAGCTATAGGTACTGAACATACCGACATTTGAGGGTCTCTCAGTGGAAGTACCAGCTTGCTTCCTGATCACCACAGAGTGATGCCCCCTAGTCTTTAAGACCTATCAATGCACACAGAGTTTCCACTCATGTTTTTAGTGCCTCTCTTGTAAATATGGGTATTCAAGAATGATCAGATGCTCAGGAAAGACTAACACAAGAGCCAAAAATCTGAGTTAGTAAAAAGGAACGTGGAGAAAATGAACACAATTCAGATATGATAATAAAACTATCTCCTCAAAGAAAAGATGTTACATCAGTGAAATAAAAACAGGATGCTACGAAAAATGAACAATTATAAAGAAGAGAAAGCCCTCGGATATTAAAAATGTTATAGCTAAGATAAAACAAATCTGGTTATTTTAGATATTTTCTCTTAAATCAGTCACTTTCCCCTAAAAAGAATCCTCCAATCTTCTGCCTTTGGAGATCAGCTAGTAGTCTTCTGGAACTAAGTGGGGGAAGGGGAGTTGGAAGGATATCTCATAGTTTGGGATGCAGATAGACTTCCACTTAATTCTCTCCACTTTATTCTTCTCTCTGTCTTGAATTCTGATTAATCTAATATTGGACCTCCTGGGCTGTCCTTTAATCCTATTTTGCCTTTAGTAAATTGTTTTCTTTTTGTTCTGCTTTCTGGGAAAATTTCCTCAACTTTACTTTCTAATCCTTTTAAAGATTTGGGAGGGGATGGCACTAAGCATATGAGTTAAACCCATCACCATTATCAAACTGCAGAGCATTTCTGCTACTTCAAAAGAACTGCCATACTCATTAGCACTCACTTCCCATTACTCCCAGCCCTTGGCAACCACTAGCCTACTTTCTGCCCCGATGAAGTTGCCTATTTTACACATTTCACATAAATGGAATCGTATGTGGCCTTCATGTCTGGCTTCTTTAATTTAGCATGATATTTTTAAGGTTCATCCATGGTGTAGCATCTATCAGTACCACATTCCTTCTTATGGCTGAAAAAAATTCCATTTATGCATATACCATATTTTGTTTATTCATTCATCAGTTTAGGGACATTCGCTTTATTTACACCTTATGGCTATTATGAATAACACTGCCATAAACATTCATGTGCAAATTTTGTATGAACGTATATTTTCATTACCCTGGGTACATACCTCGGGAGGAAATTGCTGGCTTTGTTTAGCTTTTTGAGGAACTGCCAAGCTGTTTTCCAAAGCAGCTGCACCATTTTACATTCCACCAGCAATGCACAAAGGTTCCAATTTTTCTACATCCTCACCGACACTTGTTGTCCATCATTTTTATTATAGCCATCTTGGTGGTGTGAAGTGTTGTATCATTGTGGTTTGGGTTTGCATTTCCCAATGCCTACTGATATTGAGCTCCTTTCATGTGTTTGTTGGCCGTTTCTATGTCTTTTCGGAGACATGTCTGTTTACGGTTTTTGTTCGTTTTTAATTGGGTTGTCTTTTTGTTGTCGAGTTCTAATAGTTCTTTTTATATTCTAAATACAAGTCCCTTATTAGATATATGATCTCCAGATATTTTCTCCCATTCCATGCATTGTCTTTTTACTTTCTTCATGGTGTCATTTGAAGCACAAAGTTTTAAATTTTGATTAAGTCAACTTTATCTTTTTTGTTTGTTTGTTTGGCTTTTGGTGTCACAACTAAGAAAGCTCTACCTAACCCAAGGTCATGAAGATGAACTTGTTTTCTTCTGAGTCTTATAGTTTTAGCTCTAATATTTAAGTCTATGATCCGCTTTGAGTTAATTTTTGTATATTCTGTGAGGTAGAGATTCGACTTTATTCTTTTGCATGTGGATATACAATACTCCCAGCACCACTTCTTTAAAAGACTATTCTTTCACATTGAATTGTCTTGGTGCCCTTAAGTTTTCAACCTTGTCATTAGTTGAAAACTGACTGACAACGATCTTTAAAAGATAATACACCTGGTCATGATATCACTGTTCTTGAGTTCCAGCCTTGTGTCAGGCTCTGTGCTGACAGCTCGGGGCCTGGAGCCCACTTCGGATTCTGTGTCTCCTTCTCTCTCTGCCCCTCCCCTGTTCGCATTTTGTCTCTCTCTCCTTCAAAAATAAACATTAAATTTTTTATAAAAAGATAATATACCTAATTTAGGCAAGGGTGAGGGAAAATTTTACACGATGCTAATGGGAATATAAAAGAAATCCAGCCTGTCAAGGGCAATTCACTGTGCACATCCAAATTTGAAATATATATACTTTGATTCAGGAATTGTACTTCCAGGAATTTATTTCAAGGAACTAATTGTACAAAGATGTTGTGCATAGTGGTGAACAACTGGAAATAGCCTAAATGGCTATGAGTAGAAGACCAGGTAAATAAATTATGCCACATCCATACAATGAAATATGGTGCAGACTGTAAAAATGGAGATAAACAAATTTATGAACAAACAAACAAACAAATATGATGGAGACCTAGATTTATTGATTTGGAGCTATTTACTGCTAAGAGAAAAAGGAAAACATGTCACAAACCACCACTTAGAGTAGGATTCCATTTATATATTACATATTTTACATGTGCATCTACATTCACAGAGATAGCTCGGGAAATATTCACAAAAATGTTAACAGTGGTTGCCACTAGGTAATGGGATTTGGTTGGCTTGTATTTTCTTCTTTATACTTTTTTGCATTGCATGAATTTGCTACATGAATATGTATTGTCTTTATATTCAGAAAAAGAAAAGCTATTTTCATTTTGTAGAAGAATGTCCTCAAGGAATGTATATTGTGGAAGACTCTTCAGTTGCACGGAAATGTGTTCATAATATATTATTGTTAACCAAAAAAAGCAGGTTACAGTATCATCCCACTTATCAAAAAATTTTAATGTAATATATACAGCATTTCCTAGATACTATGATTTTTTTTCACTATTTGCTATTTCTGAAATAAGGATGTCTCTCATAATCAATATGAATATTTAATGTAGTAGGCTCCCCCCTCCTCACCCTCCTGAAAAGCTGTTATTAATGAGACGATGCTTCTGGCAATCTGAGACTTTAGAAAATGCCATATGTGTGTAGAGAAAAGACTGGAGGAATAGACACCAAAACATGAGCAGTGCTTAGCCCTGAATTGAGATTTTAATTTTTTCTTTTCGTTAAATATAGTTTCCAAGTTTTCTATAGTGTGTACATAGATAAACATTAAAAAAAAAATAAGCCACCCAGGAACCTGACTGCTGTGCTTTTCAAGGAAGAAGCAGAGTGGGACTTACGGCCTTTTCCAAAAAAAAAAAAAAAAAAAAAAAAAAAAAAAAATCCTAGCAAACTAGGGAGCACATATACTGCCAGAGTAGTGTCAGAGTCTAGAGTGAGGGAGGAGTACCTTGCGTGCCCACCAAGGGGCCCTGGCCGGGCAGGAGCTGGCAAAGCAAGCTTCAAAACAGATGGAAAGTTCAATCAACAGGAACAGGACTCTGAGATCAGTCTTAGTACTTGTGTGGACAAGGGAATCCCTGTGAGGTAGAGGAGAGGGTCCAGATGGTGGGGACGCTGGCTAATTATGGAGAGGGATGCCCAACACTGTGGGGCCACTCAGATATTTTCCAGGCTAGCTCAGGGACACGTTCCCAATTCCTCACGAGAGACCAAGGACTGAGTCAAACAGAAAATAAGTCCACCCACTTTGAGAGTGAAAACTTATGTAGGTTTGGGTGAGCCCTTCTCTCAGCCAAAGGCACAGGGTCCCTTCAGGAGATGAAGGACATGGAGCAGAGGTGAAGGACTGAAGGCCACAGCAGAACTTCAACAGCCTCTGAGGAGGCCAGCAAGCTCTGGGTCTCTGTTTAGGGTAAGGGAGGGACGTGGGCTTTTGGTGACTTGTGCCCGGGACACAGAGGAGAATGCCAGGCATTGTGCCAGGTAGGAGCTTCACCTACACAATCAGGTCTAATCCTCACAACAGTCCCCTGATGAGCAACTTGAGGCTCAGAGAGGTTATGTGGTTTGTTCAAAGGCACACAGCCAATAAGTGATAGAACACGATTCCCAACTCAGTGGAGTCCCTCTCTGAAAAGGGAAAAACTGAGCAGAATTAATACTCATACTAAATATAAATATTGTTTGTTTACAAAAAATATGAATACACAGGTGGACAAACACTGCAAGGATATATGCCTTAATGGTGGAATGGTGGATATGTCTCAGTGGTAGGAATTTAAATTTTAAATTTTATTGTCTGGGCTTTGGTGTTTTGACTTTTTTTTCTTTTTTCTTTTTTTTCCCTTTCCACCTCCTCCATGATGAGCATGTAAATCTTCTTAAAGCAGAGAAAACAAAAACTTTTTTCAGAAGCAGTTGTGAGGACTAGTGGATCAAAGTAACAAGAGTGAATTATAGTGAGACCTTAATGACAGAGAAATCCAGGTTCTTACTGGCTACGTGAGTTCCACTTGGCTTCACTGAACCTGTTTCCTAAACAATGAAAGGGGATCATAATCTTGTCCCAGTGAGCTGTTGCCAGGATTAACTGAGATGCAATGTACATGAAAGTCCCAAGCACAGTACTTGGCATAAGGATGGTGTTTAATAAATATTAAAGTTGACGAGTCATAGCTCTTCATGCTGCACCAGGAAGGCCTAGCACTTACAGCTGTTTCAGAGAGCAGAAAGGAATCTGGTTTCTTTGGCAGGGGCCCCTTACTAGACCTGCAGCTGCCTACACACCTGACACTCTTCTCCTTCTCTGTTTTTACCATCTGGAGACTAATAGGATCTCATTCCTTACCCCATTTTCATCTAACTGTTTGCCTCTTTCTCCCTTTGTTTCAAGAATCTCAGCTGCCTAGACAGTATTTTTGAATACATGTGACATTCTTTTCAACATAACACACATTTGCAGAGCACCTGTGTCCTAAAGATGGCCCCAGACTTCTACTCTCCATACCCTCAGAAATACTTGAGCTCATAGTCTATTTGTATGAGCTCATAGTCTATTTGAGAATCTAGATCCTTCGACTCCCAGTTGGGGTCTGACTGCTGTAGCAGGTACACACAGGGTGTTGTGGAAACCCAAAAGGCAGATTTGCCAGTGTATGCACATATGCATGGGAGAGTAGGGGGAGAATAAAAGTATTCAGTATTTAAAGAACAATGATTTCTATATCACACGTCACACGTCAGCTTCATATAGTATCTTCACTAAAGAGAAAACGTGCCCATTCTGCTAAATTGGCTTCAAAGCCAGTCACACCAATGCTCGAGTGGGGCTGTTTCCTCCCGTCTTCAGATTTATTCAATTCTGTTCACAGCCACAAAGTTTGTGGAAGGCTCCGGTCATCTGATGATGTTGCTGAGGCAGTGGGGTGGAACAGGGCCAAGGAGTTACAAACTAGCTCAGAGTGTTCTCCTCGGACATTTTGGAGCTTATTGGAATACACATTCTGATTAACGGGCAGTTCTAGGACTCAAATGAGTGCCCAAACCGGGCATTATTTGACATTTTTAAAAACTTATTAGGCAAATGTTAACATTAATGGGAGCAAAAAGAGATTCACCCATAGTTCAGACTCCCTAAGAAACTAAGTGGTTTTCACTTTTGCTTATTCTCTTCCGGCCCTTGTTCAAATCCGTAAATTCCTGGACATGGTAATCATTGTAGATTAGATACAATTATATATTCTACTTCTTTCTTACACCCAGATGCATACTCAGAATGATGTTAAGTACAGCAACACTCAAAAGTAGGGCACTGTGACAACAGCCCCTTCAGGCCTGTGGACTGACCGTCCAGTGGAAGATGTTGGCAGGGCAATGAGACACACCCTGTTCTGCCTGTGTTATTTATGCCTCTGGCAGTGAAGCCCCTGACAAAGAAGCATGTCACTGGAACACATGCTCTTTGTTCACAGAGGTGCATGCCAGCACCGGCTGTGTCAGAAGGGACAGTACCGGGTTTGTAGTCTCTCCTCCTTTGGCTCTTTTGCTTTCTTTTTATTTGCTTGCACATTGTGGCTATGTTTATTAATTACTTTGTAGCTTAATCTTATAAAACAGACATTTATCCTGTGAGCTATGTAGCATGGGGAAAGAGGCCTTCATAGCCTTGCGTTGGTTATAAAGAGAGGACAGGATCTCAAGATTTGCCCCTTTTCTCCCCAAGGATCAATGCCACCTCTCCCATGGGCCACCAGGTTACCACTCTCTCTGGCACAGAGCTACCATGTTCCAGTCTCCTTCAGCATCTCTCCTTTGCCTGCGACATGGACACCTGCATGCTCCGTTTGGTGTTAAAGGCTGGCTACAATTGCTCTCAACCTCCTGTTCAAAGCAGGCCCCATGCTATGAGTTCATTTCAGTTGGACTGATGGTGTAACAGAAAAAAGATGGCAGACTCTGGAGTCAGACTCCTCTGGGTTTAAATCTTAGCTCTGCCTCTTAAGCCATGCAGCTTAAGGACCCAGAGCTTCAGTTCCTCATCTGTAAAATGATTAAAACACAGTCTACTTCACAGGGTTTGAAGATTACATGAGACAGAACATATTCAAGCCCTAAAAGTGAATAGCTCAATTATTGCTTGTTAGCTCATGTAACTGATCTGCTACTTTTTCATAAAAGCCTTTATTTTATGGCCCTGTGGTTCTCATAACCTTATAGTTACAGACCTCCTGTGCCATCCTGAAGACTACTTCCCTCACAGGTTTTCCCGTCACAGAGATGTCTGCTAAGACTAACATTTTACATACAACACTCAAGAAACAACGTACTAAAAAGTTTTTGCCTTTTCCCAAAATGCTTCTAAAACTTTTTTTGCTTTGAAATTTTAATTCGATACTTTAAAAATTGGTATAGGTGGTTTCGTTTGCCACTAAACGAACTCAGGTAAAATGGAAGGGATTGAGTCTGTCTTAACTTCAAGAAAACCTTGTTAATGCATAGAATTGTGCATTTTTCTCCATTCATAAGTTGTTGTCAATCTTTGGAGTCTGTCTATTAAGATTGTATCTGACTTGACCCATGACATATTTACTTATTTTAAGCTGAATACACCCTGAAGTGACTCCCCGGAGGTCTGCAAAACAAACTTAGTGCTCTAACCTTGGCTCTCAGGGTGCTGTCTGAGCCAGACGATTACAAAGGCTACCTGCCAAGCTTCCCCGAAACGCAGCCCAGCAGCCCATCGAGAATTACACACCTCGCAGGGGTACCCTGAGGAATAAATGAGATAAAAGTGTGCGGAAAAACTTCGTAAAACTTCGAGACCCCATTAGAAATGCTAATTGCTGCCTTGCTAGCCTATGTTTAAATGTTAGGAAACCCAGGGAGATTCTCCGAAACTCGGGGACGCTCGGTCCCTCTGTGGCTCGGGCCGGCGCCAGGGATGCCCTGTGCCCACAGGCCGCGAGGGCCAATTCCGCCCGGTGCCGCGCGGTGCAACGCGGGACGGCCGCTATTCTGCCCCCGACGGGGGTCCCCGCAGCACTGGCCTCCCGCCTCCAGGCCAAGGGGTGTGGGGTTCGGGCTGTTGGCTTCGCACCGTATGAGGGAGAGGAAAGCGAACCCGAAAGCCCCTGTCCCGCGCTCCCTTCACGTCTCCCGACTTCGCGGGCGTCGGGCCGGCCTGGTGGAGCCTCCCTGGACAGACTAGGCTTTAAAGACCCCCGCAGCCCTCCGGGCAAACGTCCAAGGGCGGGCCGGAGACCCGCCTCCCGGCGCGGCGAGGTGGGGCCGGGGGGAGGGGGGGGGGGTCTCACTTCGGTTGCGGGCGGGGAAGCCCCTGAGGAAGGTCTTACATCAGCCACCCCACGTGCAGTCGGAGGGAGGGAGGAAGTCGCTCCAGTCCCCGGGGCTGCGCCTTTCCCCCCCGGCCTCCGCCCCTCCCGCCGCGCGTCTCCCCGCCCCGTCCTTGGTGCAGCCGCGGCCGCCGAGCCGAGCAGCGCCGCGCGGGGCCGAGTCGAGCCGAGCAGCCGCCCGCGCCGCGTCGCCGGTTTAAGCGCAGTGCGGGGCCGCGGCCGGGGGCGGCGGTAGTGAGACCAGCGCTGCGCTCCAGCCCCCTTTTCCCTCCATGGTTTCTCTCCGCTCCCGTGAGTAACTTGGCTCCGGGGGCTCCGCTCGCCTGCCCGCACGCCGCCCGCCTCCTGGGACCGCGCCGCCGGCCTCTGCCGCCAGCAGACCCCTTCCGACGGCCCTCGCTGCGCAGGCCGGGACGCCTCTCCCCCCTCCGCCCCCGCCGCGGAAAGTTAAGTTTGAAGAGGGGGGAAGAGGGAAACATGGACATGAAGAGGAGGATCCACCTGGAGCTGAGGAACCGGACTCCGGCAGCTGTAAGCAGAGACCCCGTCGGGCGCCCTCTCCCCCCGATGACTTGCATGTAATGGTGGCCACCTGCGGGGCCCGGGCCGCGGGTTCGCCAGCCCCGGCTCGTAGAAGGGCGCAGCTCGCGGGCTCGGACAGGGAAGGCGGGCGGGTTGGCGGGCGTGGAGGGGGGGAGCGAGCGCGCGGGGATTAACTCTTTGGCGCCCGCGGGCCCCCGCGGCCGTCTGGGGAAGGCAGTGGGGTGGGGGAAAGCAAACTTTGAGCTCTTCGCCCGCCGGGGTCCTTCCCCGGAGGAGCGCGTGTGCGTGTGGCCGGCGGCGAGGGAGGGAGGAGGGGGTTGTGTAACGCTGGGAGCCATGTTTGCAGCCTCCCGGGATGCGCGGCCGGGCGGAGGCCGGGCCTGCCGAGGAGCCGCGCGGCTAGCCGGGGCTGGGCCGTCCGGGCTCCGAGCGCTCCCGGACGGCCTGGGAAGGGGCTCGGGCGGGGCGGGGACTTCTCCGGTCAGGCCTCACGGTTGGCGCCGGCCGGGCTGAGGGCCGGGGCCGTGGGGGTGAGGAGGGGGGGCTGTCGGCCTCCGAGGGGGGCAAGGAGCCCCCTCGCGCGTCCGGGGGGCTTGGGCGGGCGCGGCCTCGCGCGCGCGGAGCGGGGGAGGGGCGAGCGGGGCGGCGGAGGTGGCGCAACCGCCGCCCCTCCCGAGGCCAAGTTTGAAAAAAGGACGCGGTTCCCGCCATTTTTCAAGCCTAAAAATAAAACTTTCTCCCCCATTTCTTTCGCTCCTCTTTCGTCCTCCGGGCCTTCCCCACTCCCGGTCTCCCGGGACGCGCCCTGTTCGGCCCAGGCCAGCCGTGGTGGCGGCGGCGACGGCTTCGCCTTTACTCCTCTCCGCGGTGGCGGAGCCCGGGGCCCCTGCCCGGAGTCTGGCCCCTCGGTGTGGGCGGGCTGCGGCTCCTCGCGCCAGCCGGGGCGCGCCACGGTCCGACGCAGCGCCATGTTGGCGGGCGCCCGTCTCCCTCCGCTGCGTACACCGGCCTGTGGGTTCGAGCCGCTGCTCCCGGGCCCAGACCGTGGTTTGTTTTGCGCCCGCTTCGCCGGGGCTCGGCTCGTACTGGCGGGAGCCGCGCGCTCCGGCCGCCGCCGACTCCTCCGGCTCGACTCCTCTCGGGCGCGCTGCCGTCCCCCTCCCCCGTTCTTAAAAGGGCAACGCCAGGCGGCCGCCTCCGCCCGGGCTAGGCAGCGGGGGTACGGGCGGGCCTCGGCTGGGTTCGCGGGCCGCGCAGTCCCGGCGGCCTCTGCCCCCGCACGTGCTCCAGGGAGGCCGGCACCCGCCGCCGCGGCTGCGTGAGCGGCGAGCGGGGCTTTGAGAATCGCCTCTTTCTTCTCCACTCCTGCCCTCGCGGCGGCCGGGCGCGGGGCCATGTTCCCCGGCGCCCGCGCGGTGTGGCCTTGCCTCCGCCAGACCGGGGCCTCGGGTGAGTGGCGTTCCCTGGCCTTGGGGAAGCCCAGGGGAAGTCCTCCCACCCTGCCCCAGTCGAGCGATGGGCGCGCTTCGTGGAGGCAGGTAGCTGTGGGTAATAAGTTGCTAACTTGTGGAAATTCGTCAACCAGGGTTTGCCTGGTGTCCCCACAAATGGGGTACCTGGCGGGCCGCCCCGCAAGCCCCCCCCTCCCCCCAGCGTCCCCGGAGGATATGAGGGAGTTGGGCGTCTCGGCTCGGCACTCTGGGTTTTAAGGTTGAGGTTTGACCAGGGCCGTCCCTTCCGTCCACAGTCAGACATTTTGTGTCGGCCACGTGCTAGTGTAATGAACGGTTAAGCCTCCTCGCACCCTAAAACTTGAAGAGTGGTGTTCCCATTTTGAGGAGTTGTTAATTTCATACCTTTGCGTTATTACTGCGTAGCTGCACGTCAGTGCAATGTGTAGTAGTTAGATTTAGCCAACATTTCTAAAAGTATGCACATGGGACTTCAAAGCGCTTTAAAATCTGGAATTTGAATTCTTTGTCCGCAAACTAAAGTGCTGTTAAAGTAGTAAACTAAAGTAAGAGCAGTGTTCTTCCTATCAGGGAAGCACAGCTGGAATGATGTTCCCACTATATGGAATTTTTTCCTATGCGATATCTAATATGTTACTTCTTAGAAATGGGTATATAGGTGCAGGTTTTAACTTTTCAGGTAATCCTCTTAGGCCTTACACTCTTGCCAAAGACAGGTCATTTTAGATGTCAGAGTCAGGTGATTGTTTCATCAACGTTAAAAGTCAGTTTATCTTTGGCACTGTCCACATTTCAAGGGTTCAAAAGCAGCAGGTGATTAGTGGCTACTATATTGGACAGGACTAGCCTACAGCAGTCCACTGGTTTATTAAATAAATATTTGAGTACCAGCATTATGGCAGGGCCTGGAAAAGCAGGGTGAAGTAGAGAGCAGCCTCCTCCATTCTGAAGCCTCGGAACCTGGTGGTGCCTATTGCACTGGTGCGATTTAGGGGCTTTGGGAGCATCCTGGGAGCCTGCCAAGGTTGGGGGATAGGCAAAGAAAGGCTGCCCTAGGGAACCTGAGGAGGAGACAGAGACAGCAGGAGTCAGGTTCTTAAAGGAAAGCTTTGACCTTAAACTGGAGGCTTTTCAGGAAAAAAATGCAGTGGATTTTGAAGGAAATTCTAAAAGAGGAGTTAAACAGTGTTTTGCGCAAAAGAATCATCCTTGCGGCAAATGAAAAGTTTGAAGATGACTCCTTTAAAACCAAACTCAGTCACATGGCTATTTATGTTTGTTGTGGGGCCAGCAGTTACAGAGCAGACTTGGCCTCTGGGACCCTTGTCATTTGGGAAAAGAAAAAGAACCCTTTCTTCACTGAATGTATAATATGGACAGGAGCTCTTAAATGCATACATGCATCCCATGGTTGACCTTAAAATCATCAAATGAGAACTAAGACTTTGAGGAGGGTGAAGGTTTAATCACATTTTTTTTTCTTTGTTTAGACCAGATGGGCTTTTATTGTGCCCATGGCTGTTTTTTTTGTTCGTTTGTTTTTGTTTTTGAGGTTTGAGTATGACCCTGGTAACACTTTTACCTTCTTAGGTTCCTTGCCAGAATGCATGAGACCAAGATAATAGGTTTAGTTCACCTATTACCATATCCTTATTCCTTAAAACAAGTATGGACATTTCTTTAAGAGGGTACTTGCAAAGAAATGTATAATTCATTTTTTTTCTAAGACCAAAAGAGCTCTTCACATCAGGTGTGTTTTCATAGTGGAAAAAATGGCCTAAGATGGCATTTAAAAATAATCTACATAAAGAATGGAGATCACCATTTAAAACTATAGGCGAAGGTAAGAAATACTTTATGCAAAATATTTGTATTGTCAGTTACTTCACTGAGAGCAAATTGTGCAGTGCTGGAACATACCGTATACACTACAGAAATTGGTATTTTCAGATGTGAAATGAGACACTGGCATTCAATAGTGAGATGTAATTTAGTTATATTCTAAAATTGGAAAAAATATGTGTTCTTTATGTGAGGCTCTCATCCTTCCATTACACCAAACATGACACTCTTTTCCAGCACACTTAGCCTTGATGTTAGCTGTTTTTCAGTTTTCCATTCAAAGTTAGAAAGCCCAGCAGTTCTGTGGTTCACAGTGGATGTCCATGTGGGACCCTGGTGGGCTGTGTGCGAAGACTAGGCACTTCTCACCCATCATAAGAATTGTCTTTCCTTAAGAGACACATCTCCGGTTTCCCCACTTTTATGCCTTTTAAAATTTTTTCCCCAACTTTTGCCATCTTGTGTCTATTAATGTAATTTTGAGCACAATGGGGTATTCTGATTGGTTGCATAGCCAACTAATTGTTGGGTTTTTTTTTTCATTTTATAAGTAATCTAAATTGAAGAAAAAATTAGATACAGATAAGCCAAAAATCCTGGATATAGATAAACAGAAATAAAATAGGGTGGGCAGGTGTGTGTGAGATTTTTATCTAGACATTCTGGTGTATGGTCTACCAGAATGTCTGTTTTTTTCCAAAGTCAAATTCCGTTAATGCATATATTATCTTATTACATAAATAGAGTAAGCTTCTTTATCTCTCTGTCACTATTATTTTACAGTCTTATTGTTAATGTCTGCATGGATCATAACTTATGGGGTGGTTAGAAGGGTTTTTGCCATTTTAAATAGTACTGAAATGAACTTCTTGTAATGTGAAACTTCTGTCAAATTGCTGTTTAGAATGGTTCATTTCTTTACCTACCCACCAATAGGATATGAGTGTTTCCTTCTCTCATGTTGACAGTTCTGTCACCTAAACACAGCTGAGAACCACTGATCTAAATTTGTTCTGTCATTTTGAAAACATTATTTTAAAATAATGGTAAGGAAAAAGTTGAACATTGGTCAACTCAGAAGAATGGAAATTGGCAAGGATGACAGAAGTTACTTATTCTACATTTTTGGATGATTTCACTTTCTGCAATAACCATGTATTACTTTTCTAATTAAAAGAATTGGTAACTCTGTAATTCTTCCATGTTTCCCCCTCCTAACTTATAACTGGGGAAGATCACCCAAGCAATTTAAACCAGGTAGGTTTTGTTTCATTTTGTTTTGTTTTGTTTTTAAGTAGCCAGGAGAACGGGAAGTGAGAGCAAGTTGGAGAGGGTGAAAGGAAAATTGCTTGATTTTTCTCTGTGACCCCTAGCACCAATCGCCATAACTTGGCTACACTATAGTTCAGATTTTTCAGTGAAAAAGTATTAGAAAACAGTACTGTTTTACTGATAGTTGCAGGAAACAAAAACACGAGTTAAATAGGAAATAATATGGATTGCTTTCAGTTAAGTGTTTATCCTGAATTCATGTTTGGAAAAAATATGTATAGTTTAATTAGAAAATGGTGCTGATGAGTGAATTGGCCTTAAAAGTCCTATCCATCTTCAAGCAGAAGTCCAGTTAACTTCATCTTGGACCAAACAGCTCCCTGACTTGTACACACAAATGTACAAGTGCCTGCCCATCCTTACCTCCTTAGATAGTAGCTCTGGGAGGATTTGGAACATCCAAAGGAGAAGCTGGGACCATTCTTTTCTTGATTAGAATCCCTCATTTATTGAGAGGTCATGGGATTATCTATCCCCAACTCCCTCCCCACTGTCCCCTCTTCTGCAGTTATCTCCCTTGCAAGTGAGTCAGGATCCCTTCATAGTCAAGGTGTAGAGGTGGAGGAGGCTTAGTTTTCTCAAATGCTGCTGACCCCATGCCTGAGAGCCGACACCTTTTGCCATGCTCTTGTTAAGAACTTTAAACGGGCTGGAGGAAGGCTGCTGAGGGTTGACTTTCCAGACCTGTTATCCTGGGCACAGCCCCAAGTGGAACCCTCCTGTGGCCTCTGCTTTCTCCAGTAGTTCCCACTCTGCTCTGCATATTCCTCAGTGGCTGATCCTCCTACTGTGCCTGTGGCGCTCTGTTCTAGCAGATAGCATGCTTTACTACATCTTCAGCTTCTTGGAAAGGTCAAGGGGCATGCCTTCTCTGCTGAGCCATACAATCCTCTGCCCTACTCCCCCCCAGTAAATTCTGTTACCTTCTACTCATGGAGAAAATTAAAGGTCTCCAGTGTGCATTCCCTGAACTTCTTGCTCTCCCGGTTAGAAACTCCCCTACACCTGTATCCATCCTGACCTCTGTAGGAAGAGCTCCCTGCCTCCAACAAGAGTAGAATGATCTAATTTTTAATATGTATTTATTGTTGTAGTTGAACATCAGTTTTTTAATGTGATCTGTATTTTTTATGGCTTGTCTGTTTTTTGTCCATGCTTCTTTTATTTTTTTTCTCACTTAGGGTAAAAACCGTATCCTTGAGCAAAAGATAAATAAATGCAAATACCTAAAATTTTCATATATCCAGAAAGGTCACATTCTGGATATATGTTTAAATACTTAAAGTATTTAACAGACGGGTTGGTTGCCATTTTAAGTTAGGAACTCAGAACTCAGTAACAGAGACTCGAATGTCTGTATTCTTTCATCTAGCAACAGATTGTGAGGAGAGAATCCTAATTACAAAAGAAATTTTACACGAAGGTATTGTGCCATTATTATGATAGGGAAAATTAGAAATACATTCAACAGGGAGGATTGTGAAGTAATTTTTGGTACATCCATATACTCTAATGTTTTTAGTCATTTAAAAAATATTCAGAGTTGTTAAAATAAGCTAAGTAATAGAGTTTTATCTCACTACATTTGAAATATACAAAGAGACTGAACTAATATACCAAAATCTTCATAGTGACAAACATAAATATTACTTGCATTGATGTGATTATGCTTGTGATCAGAAAGAGGTTCTCTTTATATCCAAGTTTTCTATTGTATCATCTACTCAATCCCCTACAATCCTGACACAAATCCCAATACAGTACTCTGACAAGACTGTGACCAGTTTTCCTCATTTAACAGTTGTGAAAACTCTTTCTTATACTGAGATATAGTGGTAACTAAAGTAGACATCACCCTGCCCATCATGAAACTTGAAGTCTAGCAATGACTTTTAAAATTGTTATACTTGTAATAAGTTAACATTATCACCACTGAAATGCTAAATAAGGTTATGTAGAGCAAGCTCTCCCCACCACTCAGTTTCTCTTCCTGAGAGATTTTCTGTACATAGAAGAAAGTGTGTGGTCTATAGCATAAAGGATAATACCCATTCTGCACATTTTTCATCCCACAGTGTATCTTGGAAATACGTCCCTTGTTGATGGGCCTTTAAGTTGTTTTCTAATTTTTCAGTCCTTTTTCAATAACTTCTCATGCTTTATTTCCATAAGCCTTTACACGTGTTTGAAACTAATACTTCACCATTGGTACCACTCTGTTTTTCTTAGGTCTTTCTTGCAGGTTCCTCAGGGTTCTGTCGTTGGCCCTCTTCTTAGGGATTCCATCCTTCCACTATTGTCTCTGCCCTGATGACTCCAAATACAGAACTGACAACCCGCCTCTATTCCAAACCACATTCCCAAGGGAACCTTAAACTCAGTAGCCTTCATGGTATTCATTACATCCACCCCTCAGAAAGCCATTCCCTGCTTATTTCCATCTAGCTACATGGCTCCCATTTTTGTAAGCCAGAACCTCAACTCCCCTCCACCATCTTTCATACCCAGCAACTAAACCTGCAGATTTGAACCATTTAACATTTTTTTTCTCCCAGTTCCTTCCTCTTGATTCCTGTTTTGCTGTTTGGTTCAACAAACCAGTTGAAAGAAATATCCAAAAGGTGATTTCACCCAGTGACCTGGGAGGCAATATGGCTAAATCTAATTCGTCCTCATTTGGCTTTTGGCATATAAGTGTTACTCTGTATAATTTGGATCCTCTGTCAGATAGTCATAGAAAATCCCCCAAACCAAGTGAGAACATTTTAGTTGTAGTGCTGTATTAGGTGTGTGGGCAATTACAGTTGACTTTATTTTTATGGCTTGTTGGTTTTACTTTTTTTTTTTAATACAAAAGAAATACATGCTTAGAAAAACCTCATTACAAATATGAATAAACAGCAGAGGTAGGTCCCTGTCATACCCCTACTCCCTTTCCCCAGAAGTTACTTTTTTAGCACTCAGTATGTTCCAGGTGCTATTCCTCTGCAACTCCATGTGGTGAGTACTGTTATCTTCACTTTGCAGATGAGGAACCTGAGACACAGAGAGGTTAGGTGAGTCTTCTGAGATCACACAGGTTGTAAGTGGTAGAGCCAGGAGGATATGACTTCAGGCATCTGTTTGTAGAGCCCACCTCTCCTCATTTGACACCTTAAGTTTTCAGAAATACTTATTTTCCGTAAAAAGGGGGGAAATGGCAGAGATGTGTGAAGAAATGTGGGATGAAGGAAAGAAAGACTTACAGGTGTAATAGGCCTGCATGCATCCTAACTGAAATCAGGGCTTATGAGGAGGAAGTAGACAGGGTAGTGAGAAGTAGTGAAGAAGCAAGTGAGAAGTTGTGGTGTTGTGTGTATCACGACTCTAAATCTGTTTCCTTCTCTGTAAATGGGGGGAGGGTGTTGTGGTGCAAAGAATAATGAGTAAGTTCTCTGTAAATGATAGCAATTACCAGAATACTATCCTTGGATTTTGCACTGGAGGATGAAGACATTACTAGCTCATATTTTTTAGAACTATGAGTATCTTACTTCCATGTACCTGCTTGATTAATGCTATCAAACATGGTAGATTCACCACAAGAATGCCTTTGGCCGTTACTGCCGTTAATTCTAATTTGCATCACTGTAAATTGACCAAAATGTGTTAAAAGTTGCAAGTTTCAGAGTCAACCACAGAACAGGAATGGAATAGGGATTATCATGGTAGATATTCACAGACTGTTTATTAATTGATCAGTATTTAAAATCATGGGGCACCTGGCTGGCTGAGTCAATAGAGCATGCAACCCTTGATCTCAGGGTTGTGACTTCAAGCCCCACGTTGGGCTTAGAGTTTAAAATAAATAAATAAATAAATAAACAAACTAACTAACTAAAATCTTCAGATATGATACCCTTGGACAGATTGGAATTCTGAATTTCAGGATCCACAAAGGAGATTTTATGGCCTGAAAAATCTAATTTAATGTTTAACAGTTTTCTCCCCTGGAAATATCTTCATCACATGTAACCCAAATTGATCTTTGTTTTGAATTAAGGCCTCTTGTGTCTTGACCCCTTCTATTGTCAAGATAATCTTAGTAAAGATGAGTAAATGTATAGTGCAGAAACGTGTTGCCAAAATCTCTTAGCGATCTTGTTGGGAAAAGCAAATGTTTCCTCTTTTCCTGTGTCCATCTCCTGGGCGTTGAGGGAGACTCAGCCCTGGAAGGGGTGGGGTGGTCTTCTCTGCATTTATAGTTAAAGCCGCGCCTTGGGAGAATAGACTTGGGAAAAGGAATGAGGGAGATAATAGTTTCTTCACCTGTATCTTAAGAACTGTAGTTTCTGTCTCTGGAAAGTAAAGCGTTTAAATCTTTTTTATACCATGGTGTAACATTCCATCCTTGATATCTAGTAGTATATTGTTACTAAAGGCTTAATCATTTTTCATTTATTTATAACTGTGATCTTGGTTTAAGTAGAGGCTGCCCCTGTATGTGGGTGTTTTGCTCCGTGTTTATGGTTGTAGTTTTTGCTTTGTTCTTTGTTTTATGTATGTTTTTGAAAGCTTGGTTTTGTTTTGTTTTTTTCTTTTTTCCCCTTTGTCATTCACAGGTTCGAGAACTTGTTCTGGACAATTGCAAATCAAATGATGGGAAAATTGAGGGCTTAACAGCTGAATTTGTGAACTTAGAGTTCCTCAGTTTAATAAATGTAGGCTTGATTTCAGTTTCAAATCTCCCCAAACTACCTAAATTGAAAAAGGTAAGTACTTTTTCTTCAGCAGTAAAAGAGAGAACATTATGAGAAGGGAAACATAGGTGATTTTACTTGTAAGGAAGCATTTAGTGTAGCAGAAAGCACATGGCCTTTGGAACTGGGCATATCTGGGATTGAATTCCAGCTCTATCATTTCCCTGATGGGTAATCTTCTGCAGGTTACTTAATCTCTCTAAGGCTCAATTTCCTCACCTGTAAACTGGTGCTACCACCTGACCTTACAAAATTGCTGTGATGTTTGGAAATAATACATGTTGGATGATCAATAAATAGTTATGAAGCATAATTATTTCGTGAATAAGTTACTAATTAATTGCTATAAATTTGTTGATATGTTAGCTATGTGTTTAGGAACCACAGGGGCCTCTCTTCATGTTTTGTTTGTTGATTAAGGGTGAGTTTCAGTAAAGACTTCAGATTTGTAATCTATGATAATTCAAACCCATTACGAATTCTTAATGATTAGAAAGAAAGTTTACGCGTCAGGCTCTGGGCTGATGGCTCAGAGCCTGGAGCCTGTTTCCGATTCTGTGTCTCCCTCTCTCTCTGCCCCTCGCCCGTTCATGCTCTGTCTCTCTCTGTCCCAAAAATAAACGTTGAAAAAAAAATTTTTTTTAGAAAGAAAGTTTAAAATGTGTTGTGATTAGGCGCACCTGGGTGGCTCAGTTAGTTAAGCATCTGACTCTTGATTTGGGCTCAGGTCATGATCTCCCAGTTCATGGGTTCGAGCTCCACATCGGGCTTTGTGCCGACAGTGCAGAGCCTGGTTGGGATTCCCTCTTTCCCTCTCTGTGTGTGTGCCCTGCTTGCACGAGCACATTTGCACTCTTTTTCTCTTTCTCTCCTTCAGAAAAAAAAATTAATTAAAAAAAATAAAATGTGTTGTGACTGCAAGAAATCACTGTAATGAAGCTACTGTATTTCCCTATCCTAATTGATGGCTCATTGTTCATATTTTATTGGTCTAATTATAAACCAGACCCCCCCCCCCCAACTACCAATAAAAAACCCTCAAGGAAAATGTTTTCTCATGTCCTTACCCATGTAACTGTCACTGAGCTCCAGAATGTTAAAACTGGAAGAAACTTTGCTCTTCTAGTCCCTTATTTTATAAGTATAGCAATAGACCCAGAAAGGTATAGTAATTTGCCTAAAGCCACCTACAAAAGAGGTTTGTACTAGAGCCAAAACTAGAATCCGTATCTCCTATTTCCTAAACCATGCTTTTTCTGTTATATAATAAAAGATACGTGGTCACATAAATATTGCAGAATTTTCCACTGTTTCGGTGTTCATGTTATTAGGGATTTTAAGCAGAACTGTCATCCAAAAGTACACATTGAAGTCTGGAATCAGAATTAGACAAAATGCAAATAGGCTGTTCCTGTAGTCTGTTTGAGTCCTGAGAGGAACTTGTTTTGGGTTAAGTATATGAATTAAAAACCAAAAATGTTTACTTATTTGCCTTAGTTAGGTAATAAGTGTTCAGGCAGTCCTCATGAGTTTCAGGTAACTTAGCTTCCTATCAGGAAGAATAATCATGTTATATTTAAATTGGTAAATAGTTCCCTTTCCTTCTGTTAAGCATCTACTTTAGAGGTTCAAGTATAATCTTTTTATATTTACATGGTTGTTGGTGACATTGGGAGCTCTGATTAGCCCATTAAACAACTGGTGGCTTTCTGGCATGTATCTACATAAACTTGATGCTAGTATGATTCTAGTGTGTATTTTGTGTTGTTTTCCTAGCATCCTGGTACATTTTCCTGATGTGGTCTGTGTGCTGTCAGACTTAACTCAGAAGAGGAATGAATCAGTGACCCATCTATATAGGCTTTATCAAATTCTTCTGAAGTCTTGTTAATCACTTCCTTGCAGAGTTAGGGAGGAATGGAGAGATCCTACAAATCAAACTTAAAGGCAGATAAGATGTTCTCACAACTGATACAGACCTTACTTTCTTTCTGTCCTAGAGCACAGATTATTTTTTATCAAGAAACAGGTTCTGAAAGAAATTTTGTTGTACGAATGTCACAGGTTTCCTAAATTTACACATTGATTTCATTTCAAAATAAACATGTCACTAAATGCTTTGGCAGATTGCCTTGTTTCTCTGCTTCCTAAGATAGTCATGTTGAAAGGATACGAACATTACATAATGTGTGATATTCCAACTAACCAAGAGAAATGGTCTCTTTGTTTTGATTTACTAAAATCTCAGTAAAGCTAACACTTGAGTCTTTGTTGATTATAGACTTGTATTTTTAAATCTAGACCATGACTAGATAATCTGACTGGAATATCCCATGGGAAGGAAGAAATGTTTTGAAATGTTGCAGTTTCATCTTCTGAAATATTTAATAACACCTAAGTTGTTGAAGACTTGAGTTGTCATTTAAAGTCATTCTTCCAACAGATATTGAAGTTTTTAAAAGTTCTCTGTTCTGCATCATGTAGTTTATTTCATAGCATGCCAAAGACCAAATTACATGAAGTTTTCATGCTATTCTTTGTATGTAACATGGTGGGAAAGGCAAATTCTTCTGAAGCTAGCCTGCCTGGCTTCAGAATCCTCAGTCACCACCGGAGCTACTTTGTGATCTTGGCCAAGTTTTAGAGTCGTCTTTGTAGTTCATTTTTCCTCATCTGTAAATGCGGGTAATAATTCTACCCTACCCCATAGGGTTAGTAAAAGTAAATGAGTTCGTGTGTCTCTAGTGCTTCAAAGATTGCCTGGCACTTAGGTACTGTGTAAGAGTTAGATGCGGTTACCGTTGTTGTTGGCACTTAAAATAGAGAATTGAAACCAGTTGTATAGCCTAAGTTTTCTCATCTGCAAACTGAAGAGTTTGAATTATATGCTCTCAACTGTCTAACTTTTCCAGGCTCCAATTTCTTTCACTTCCCATTCTGATTCCTTGGTGAAGGCTCTTTCTTCATTGGCACACGGCTTGCTGTGCTACTTGACCTGCAGCTAAGAAATAAGAGTAGGTTCTTATAAAGGCTAGTGCGGCTTTATGCAAGAAGTGGCCTCTGGGGACTTGGTTTCGGCAACCCTGAAGCTGTTGGTCCACTCACTTTTCTGAGGTCATGGAGCTTCTTTAAGGGCTTGTTTTGGGGCCTGTCCCACTCCTGTAGCCTTCAGAGCAACATTCCCTGGTGGCTTCCAGGTATAGAACCCTACAATGTGTCAGAACTCTACAGACCAAATTAGGTTTCGAGTCGCCATAGTGAGCTTTGTTTGGCACACGGAATAAGCTGCTTAGAATGCACAGACCATTTACCCTTCCTGGCAGGTATAGAGTATTACAACTTCTCAAAGAATTCTAATTTGCTTTGACCCACTTTTTAGGTTAGAAAATGGATTCACTGATATTAGGAGCCAGATCTTGAGCAAACTATTACAATTAGCAACTGGTTAAGGAACTCTTAACTTCTAATACAGCTCTTCTTATCCATCCTGTTTCTCCTCTTCCCCTGAAATGCTCTTGGAATCTATAAACTATTTATCTGTGTTTAATCAAATAGAGCGAACAAACATGCCCTGATAGGAACAGAGATTATTTGATCTTGATAAATATTTAAAAACTGTATTTGGTACTTAAAAGTGTTTCTCTGTGTGTATTTGTGTGTATATTGTATATTCTCTTGCAGCTTGAGCTCAGTGACAATAGAATCTTTGGAGGTCTGGACATGTTAGCAGAAAAACTTCCAAATCTCACACATCTAAACTTAAGTGGAAATAAGCTGAAAGATATCAGCACCTTGGAACCTTTGGTAAGTATGTGAGAATTTGGAAACCAGGACTTATTGGTCATTTTCATTTTCATATTTCTTTATACTGAGGGAAATGCTTGGAAATAGTAATTGATTAAGAAAGTGGTGGTTCTTACTATAATACTTTCTAGAGAAGGTTTAAAGATCAGGGCCTTTCTAGTTCTGTGTTCTATGGCTTTGCTCTCCCTACCTGATACTGCGCTGGTGTCCTTTCACAGGGGAATTCTTTTTTTTTTGTCTTTTTTGAGTTTCATATATTGACCATAGCCTTAAACATTTATCTTAATTTTTTTCACCCCAGACTGGCCAGGCTATTCTATACTGTTATACTTTTATAGAAAAAGCTATTCATACTGGTGGCATATCTGAGTTGTAGGTGGAACAGTCCAAGGACAGCTCCAGTAAGTTTTAGGTCTTCTAATTGATTTTGTGCCCCAGCTGGATTGCTGTTGGCTAAAGTTTTGCATGGGAACCGCAAAATCCTCCTCAGTCTTACATACTAGGATAAGCTATGAAAAGATAAATTTAAGTGCCATTTGGGTTGCAGGCTCGCTGTGTGACCTTGGGCAAATTGTTTCTTCTCCCTGGGCCTCAGTTTCCTCACTTATGAAGCAGGAAGGCTAATAATCTCTGCCTTACCTTACTTAAAAGTTCTGAGAATAAAATAAGGTAATACGCTTAACTCTGCTTTGTAAGTCGGGAAACTGTACTAATGGGGGTCCAGTCCATGTGGAGATTGTAGGCCAAAAAAGAGCTGGAGAGAGAGGTTAATGCAAGGTATGGGGCAGCCTCCCAAGCTGTTCTGTTTGGCTGCCACCTGGAAATTTCTATGAATTTAAGATTGTTAAGTGACTGATTTCTCTAAATATGATATTCTGTAAATTTGGCATATATACAGAATTCCATTTTAATATGGCTAATGGAACTCCAGCTTGTTTCATACTATCCAAAGAAGCCTGTGGCTTCTTAACTGTTTTTACGTATACATAAAGTCAAGTGTTTCCATTTGACTCACCTTACAAATGTTAATTGGAAGAGGTTTATGTAAGCATATAGGAGGTGTCTCAAGATCTGGAAGAGCAGAACCCAAGAGGATAAGGCATCTTTCTCTACTATCTCTTTCAATTCTGATGTCACAATACATTAAAATATTTGGGTTTCACATCACTTGTACAGAATGCTTTATTAGTATTTCAAGGAAGGAAAGGTAGTTAAATTGTGACTTATTTTAACAAAGGATTTCCTGCCAGAATTATAGCATCTTTTCCCTTCTAATCAATAATTAAGGCTCTACTCCAATGTAGGCTAAATTGCCTTTTATTGAGTCCCTTTATTTTTATGTTTCATTAAGTGGACCACATTTAGTTCATATTTCTCAAATGTTAGGAGCCTGTTTCTTAGCTTTGCTTCATGAATTTTGTCCCCTTTTCTGTTATAGGTACACCCCAGGTACTTGGGCTCCTTCCTTTTTTACTGGTTCTGTTCTTTTCCTCCAAACCAATCCCCATTTCCAATATTTAAGCAAACATTTATTGAGTTTTGCTGTATTTGAGGACATTGACATTTGCCCAATGTGTCCTCCTAGAACCCAGAGAAAAGAGAAGAGATGAGGAAACCAAGTTTAGAGAGTTTAAATAATTACCCAGTGGCCACATATCTAGCGATTCAAATCCAACTCTGCCATTCTTTCCATTGCCTTTGGGACCTATTCTTTTTACCTACAAATTTATTTCATACCCAAATTGACCTTAAACTGGGAATTCCAACAGGAGTACTAAAGTAAGTGCTGGTGTCTCCCAGTTGACAGGCTACACCAAGCCTTTATTGTTTATGTGTCAATGATAGGCCTATCGATTCACAGTCATTGTGAGCGTAAGAACACCTTTTTTCTAGAACAGCGTGCCACACAGTACCTTCTCATGCTGGATGACTGGCTGTTGCCTAATTCTTATGCCAACTGGAGTCCTCTTTGATGTTTCACCAGAAGCCTTTGTCAGTGTCCTAGCACACAGAGGCAGAGCAGAAGCAAACCTTGTATGGGATTTGTTTTCTTGGGTGTTCTGACCTGGTCATTGATGAATGAGGGCCATTTGGTGGTTGTGAAAGTCTCAGTCCCCAAGGACAGTAAAGAATGAGAAATAATCATAATTGTATTTACCGTTTTTAGAGGATCTGTTACGTATCATACACTGTAGTAGATGCTTTATGTGTGTTGTCTCATTAGTATTCCTCAAAAAATATTTCTACAAATAGAATAGAAATAACATGGCCCTCATTTTACATATGAGGAAGCTGAGGCTTGGGAGAGTCTGAATCCCTTGTCCAGAGTCACACACTTGGCTAGCCAGTGACAGAGCCACAGTGCTGCACACTCCGCGTGGAAAAGCCTGGGCTCCTGCCATTCTCCTGAACTTGTTGTTCACATTCCTAGGGGTGTTAGGGTAGGTCTCCGGAAGTTATATCCGGGAATAAAAAAAAAGCTGTAGGAGAAGGTGAAGGGGGGGAATGTTGGGTCCATTTTGTCTTCTGAAAGTTTTCTTCAATGGGAAAAACACCATCCTCATCCTCATTAACCACGTACATTTTGAACACCGTCTACTTTGAGCCCAGTTCTTACAGTCAATGCAATGATTGTGAATGCCTCTGCTTGCTACAGGGACATTAATCGAGAGACAAAGAAGGCATCAATTCAAACTTCCTTGGACACCTTTTTTAAGAGACCTGGGCCATCCAAACCATCCCCCAAAGCCCTTCTAAATTCTAAGAAGGCAAGCAAAATTATTGTTAATAAAATGTTTAATGTTTATTATGGCTAGCCTATTAGTTTTAGGCCAAATTTCTGGTATGGTAGCATTCTGATTTTTGGGTTTCTTTTTTGTTTTTGTTTTTTTTAGCAGTATTTACACATTACATTGGGGTCCTGAATAATCTGTGGGTAGTATATTTGGGGCCTTAAAGCACAATTTTAATATTTTAAGCAATTCTGGAGTACTACAATTACTTGGAATTTTGTTATTTGCTTTCACTTCGTTTTCTAGCATACTGTTTGGCATGTTTGAATTATTCATAATGGGTCCTTTTCTTAAGTAGCCAAAAACCTCACAGATACATGGAGTTTCAGTAATAGGTGAGCCTTGGAGGCCTGTCTACTGTGATAGTAGATGGAATTAGAGAAAGGGCTTGAGGCATTGTAGAGCATTAAAGATTAGGGGTTGTATGTATTTTTATGCATCCATTTCCCGAGTATAATTTTGAGAAGTGAATGGCTCGTTCCTTGAGTAAAGAATTTTTAGACTTTGGGAAAGCTGCCTAAATTTACTTGTGGTTATATCTTAGCTGGTATAGAGTCAACCTTTTTGTGACGAGAAAAGAGTTCCCAGTGTGTCAGCTAGTTGTCTGGGGTGGTATTTCGACATTTTTTCCCTCTTTGGCAAGAAGTCCTACCTGGGCTTGTGGAGGTCAGGGCCTGCCCAGTGGGGAACCTAATCTGAAAGCTACACAACATAAAAGCAGCTCTCCCTGTCATTAGAAGTTCGGGGACAGCTTTCTTATGACCTCAGGGGACTAACTTACATAAGCACATTATTTGATCCATAAACTCTTGGATCATTGTACATTGGTGTTTTGAGGAGTGCATTTGCCTGTTGCCATAACCCTGTTCGGTGTTCCCTGCCTGGCTGTCTGTTCCCAAGGGCTGCTCAGTGAAAATAAAACACGTGTAGGAACCTCTTTGACCAGGAAGATGAAGATTCTGTAAGTGCAGGGGTCAGCCACCCTTTCCTCTACAGGGCCAGATAGCAGATCTGTTGGGCTTCTGAGGCCATACAGTCTCTGTTGCAACTACTCAGCTTTGCCGTGATTGTGGCACAAAAGAAGCTGAACATAATACATGGCCGAGTTACAATGAAACGTGTTTTACAAAAACAGGCAGTGGACCAGGATGGACCAGTTGACTTTTGCCAAGCCTTGCTTTAGGGCAAAGATTTTTAAATAATTTTGTAACTCTCCAGAATTAGATACCTCAACTCCTGATGACAAGGTTTTTTTCATCCACATTTCTTCCCAGGTTCTTGTAAATGTTGAAATAGTTTTCCCAATAAAACATCAAAGCCTTCAAACGATGTTTATGTTTTCCAACTCAACTTTACACAGAGATCCTCTTAGTTTTTTTGTGTTAGTACTACTTTCTCAGAGAATACCAAGCTTTTTCTCCTGATTCAGAACCATTAAAAGTGACATTTATGAAGCTATATGTCATATGCCCTCCGGGCTTATTGGCCATATTCTAGAGGGCTCCAGGCTACATGCTGCTTCATGTTTTATGTTTGCTTTTTAAACACTTGTCCCTCTTCTCCTTCCTAAGAGGCTCTGCTGTACTTCTGCTGCTCTTTCCTTACTTGCCTATAATATACTACCTCTGCCCTCCCAATGTCTTCTTTCACCTTGAGTCACAACTTAGAGCTGGGATAGAAATACTAGTACACAGTTGTAATAACAAATGAATCTCTGAGTAAAACAAATGGACAGTTTCTTATCTACTTTGGCTACTCAGAGCACTTTCCTTGGCCCAAGCTTTAAATCTCAACTATTTTGTGTTTCAGATAGAAGACAAAGTTCTAAACAAATGAGGTATTGCCACAAAATTTCAGGGTATGGTAAAATCAGAAGAATTTTATATCAGAAAGCTCTGGTAATAGTATTGATCTCCCCGCCTCCCCCCAAATTAAAAAAGAGTAATGTTCCTCTCCTGAAGTTTCAACTCTGAGTGCCCCCCACCCTTTCCCCAGCCTGTACTGCCTCCTCTCTTCCTGGAGAGTAACCGTATCACTACACTTTGTGCTTTATTATATTCCGTTCTCTAGTGTTTCACATTTGTGTCTTCGAATAGAAATCTCAACTACCTTAAGATTGAATTGATTGATTGAATTTTTTTCCCATCCTGTCACCCCAGAGCTTTGAAGACTAGGCTTGATATCCATCAAGTTCTTACTGACTATTGGGTTAGTTAGATGTTAAAACTTAAGTTTTGAACCAAATTTATTGAACCTGTTTGATTTGTCTCATACAGTGAAAAGATCTAGTTTAAATATTTTTTTCAAATTTATTTTTCTTAAAACTACTAATGCTGCCAGAAAAAGACCATTCTCTGAGAAGGTAGATGTAGAAGGTAAATTGTAGAAGGTAAAATCTGGTGACTTACTATAAAGGTTGCAAAGGACTTGAAATGTTTTCCTGAGTATAAAACTGAGTCGGTAGCAGCTAACTGAAAAGAGCCTAGAATTTTACCTCTTTGAGAGATGGGTTTTGTTGCTTATGTTCCTTTGGTTTAGAAAGTATGTTTTTTGATCCTTTTCTTCAGAAAAAGTTGGAATATCTGAAAAGCCTGGATCTGTTTAACTGTGAGGTTACTAACCTGAATGACTACCGAGAGAGTGTCTTTAAGCTCCTGCCTCAGTTGACCTACCTGGATGGCTATGACCGAGAGGATCGGGAAGCGCCTGACTCAGATGCAGAGGTGGATGGTGTGGATGAAGAAGAGGAGGATGAAGGTGAGTGGCCATAACATCCAGTGAACCTAATTTTTGCCTTTCAAAGGTCATGAGGAAGCTCCAGAATGTTGTTGTTATGGAGAAAAATAGTATGCATGTGTATAGGCATTCCATTAATTTGGGATTAGGACTTCTGTTGAATTTTAAGAAGCCCTTGGGACATTGAAGCCTTCAAATGATTCGAAATAAAAATGGCTTGTTAGCTAGTTAGTCTTGAATTTGGAGAGATCATAGACTGTGCCCTAACATATTGAAGTAATTGTGGTTTACCCTTTACTAAAAGGACCATCATCTCTCATGTCTCCCTGCCTGTTCCAGTTATTCCCCTTTCTTGGTTACTGTCTGACTTAATCCTCACAAACTACGCTCTGTCAGCACTTCCAGATTGCACTTCCTGATGCCCGTGAGCTAGGTTAGGTTTCTGTGCGTGCTAAAGCATCCCCTCATTTACTTCTTTCATAACCTGTCTCTCTGCTGTTCTTGTCCCTTTGAGCTATGCTATTACGATCTTCTTGGGTAGGAACTATCTTTTTCATCTTTATTCACAAGGCCTAGCACTTCGTAGATACTAGGTACATGTCCGTTATATCCAAATGTAAATAAAGCAGCTTTCCTTGCATGGTGACCCACTGATTCTGAGCCACTTAGGATAAATAGTTTCTCGCCTCTCCACTGGCTTAAAAGGAAGCAGAGCGATCACTTTTCACATAAGTCAGCATGAAGAAAACTTACTCTCAGAATTCCTGATGTTGCTGGAATCTGGTATTACTGTATTTGAAGCATTATTTTAAATGTCTTTTTCTTTAAAGATAAAAATCCACAAAAAGAAATGGGCAAGAAAAGTAGAGGAGGAAATCTATCAGGCAGCTTGGGTGCAAATTAATAGTGTAGTACTCTGGTAGCACTTTTGCAGTTTTATGGCAGATTTGAGACAAGGTAATAAAGGATGGGATGTAGGTTGTAAAGTGGACACAGAATAGGACATCTCCCTTTGTTCCAAATGTTCACTTACTCCCTTCACTTGCAGGTTCTCCGTCATTCCTGAAAACCATTTGTGCCTTTTTGTCTATTTAATTAAGCTCACTTTAAACAGGTTGAATGGCTGTGTGTGCAGGAGCATGTAAGGAAATTACTTGGGAGGGTGGAGAGCAGCTCCTGAGAGGGAGTATCAGTCAGGCAACAAATTTGCACATTTCTTAGGTGTCGGGCACTGAGGTATATAGTTCTGAAGGTAAAAACCAGACTTGGTTCCTGTCTTCTTGGTGCTTACTGTCTACTGAGAAGAGAAATGTTAAATAATCACAAGTGAGTAAAGCATGAGGTAAGGAGAAGCATCAGGTGCTTCTGTAAGAGCTTGTGAGCTGGGATTAGGAGGTCTGGTGAGTCTACCTTGGAGAAGTGTGATGTTTAGGGGTGCCTGGGTGGCTCAGTTGAGCGCCCAATCCCCTGCTTTTTTTTTTTTTTTTTTCCTTTTTTTAAGTTTATTTTTTTGAGAGAGATAGCGAGCAAGGGAGGGGCAGAAAGAAAGAGGGAGACAGAGAATCCTAAGTAGGCTCTGTGCTGTCATCACAGAGCCTGATGCAGCACTCAAACTCAGGAACTATGAGATTGTGTGACCTGAACTGAAACCAAGAGTCGGATGCTTAATCAACTCAGCCTCTGAGGCTCCCTGAGCGTCCAACTGTTGATTTCCGCTCAGATTGTGATCTCATGGTTTGTGTGTTCAAGCCCCGTATTGGGCTCTGTCCTCACTGCTCAGAGCCTGCTTTGGATCCTGTCTCCCCCTTTCTGGCCCTCTCCTGTCCGTATGCTGTCTCTCAAAAAGAAATAAACATTAAAAATCAATTAAGAAAAAAGTGATGTTTAACTGAGACCCAGGTGTTTGAATCAGTGTTAGCCAAGCAGAGAAGAAAGGGAAGAATATGCAGAGACTAGGAAGCAGGACAGCACAGCGAGCTTCAGGACCAGGAGAGGTAAGAACTGGTTGCCTAGAGGCCTGAGCCAAATGGAGTAGAGACGCAGAGGGTGCAGGTACCTCTCAGCCTGCCTCTTATTTCCTTCCTCTCACAGGGTTATTACTCTCTTAGATTCCTCATCTGGCAGCTGGCTTTATGGTGATGCCCTTCCCTCAGAGAAGGAGCTCATTATTTATTTATTTTGGGAGGGGGAGTAACTTTTTACTATGGAAAATTTCAGACCTAGACAAAGATAGGAATAATAGGAAAGTGAACTTTCATGTTCCCATCATTCAGCTTCACAATCACTGATTTGTGGCTGATCTTATTTTATACATACACATCCCTACCCACTTCCCCCTTCCTTATTTTGAAGCAAATCCCAGAGATAATATCATTTCATCACTGACTGTTGTAGCATACATCTAGTCCACCAGGACTCCTGGTCTCCAGATGTAATGGCATCATGATGGACAAAGGGACTGAGTTGCAGCAGCCTGGGAGAAAGGGGGCGACCAAGGGGCATGGGTTTCCCTGACGTTGGTGTAGCACAGCATTTGTTCTGTGGCTCAGAAGTGCCCCAGCACCTTAGCAGGTGTGCCTTATGGGCCATCAAGGGTGTTTAATGAATTCCTTTGGACTGTTTTCAGAAGGAGAAGATGAGGAGGACGAGGAGGATGAGGATGGTGAGGAGGAAGAGTTTGATGATGAAGACGATGAAGATGAAGACGAAGATGTGGAAGGGGAAGATGATGAAGACGAAGTCAGTGGGGAGGTTGGTGCAACTATGTTTGCTGCTCTGTTTCCTATTTGTAGTTAAAAATGTGGGTGATTTTATTTTGTATTGTTTTTAAGAAAAAGGAAAGAAAAGAAAAAGGACTTCCAATGCAATTAGTAAACTTGTAAATAGACCATTAACAGTTTGATGGTTAATTCCTGTTCCCCCCTTTTAGTAAATACTAAGTGAAGTGCTTGGCTCTGTGGACTTATCAGTCTTGACCCTTTAACTTATTGGGAGGAAGTAGTGAGTTGGGTGTTCATTCCATAGGATGAGAAAACTGGAAATGTTGAGAGCTGATGTATGGTCTGTCCCTTCTGTTGTGTTGAAGAAGGGACGGGAGGGTATGTTTACCAAGTCTGAACTTGTTCTTGTATGTTGAGCCTAATTCGGTAAATACGTTCTACGATTGCCGTTTTCAAGATTTGGGATGTAAAGTTAAACAAGAATGTGGTCCTGCCTTGAAAGAGCAGGTAGTCTAGTTTATGGGACACCCAGTATAATATAGTATCTTTGAGGAGCTGACTGCCAAGGAGGACAGGAGAAAGGATTGACCTAACTTTGACAGACCTCAGGGAGGTCGTGAAGATAGGCAAAGAAAATGAAATGTCATCAAAAAGCATGTTCTTTGTAGTACAAAAAAAGTAAGGCTGAGCATTTATGTAATCTCATAGGTATTTAATGAAATTAAGTTCCTAAAAGGTTTTTATAAGGATGGGAATACAGAGAGTTTTGTCTGAACCTGTTCTAAAATTAAAAATTTTTAGGGGCGCCTCTGTAGCTCAGTCAGTTAAGCATCCGACTTCAGCCCAGATCATGATCTCGTGGGTTTGAGCCCACAGCCTGTTTTGGATTCTGTGTCTCCCTCTCTCTGTGCCCCTCCTCGTGCTGTCTCTCTGTTTCTTGGGGGGAAAAATGAATAAACATTAAAAAAATAACAAAAAATTTTTAGTCATTTCTCGAATTATCCATTATAAATAGTATATTAAATAAACATGTCTGGCAAATAAAATGCTTACTTCTGAAAAGCAGTTTTTAAAGAAAATTTTAATTCATTTATTCAGAAAAACGAACAGATCTCAGAACATTAAAGTAGATAAAGATAATATTAAAGTTTTCTCCTTGGTGAATTTTTACATTTATTGGCAAGTTATTTTTCTCTTTGTACGTCTCAGCTTGGCAGATGAACCTAATAGTGGTTGCTATTTACTGTTCTTTAGGAAGAAGAATTTGGACACGATGGAGAAGTTGATGAAGATGAAGACGAGGAGGATGAAGATGAAGATGAAGGTGGGTCTGATGCACGCACGTTGGTCCTCCTAAGTTAAAAGTCATGGGGAAATGTCCATGAATTTAGAATTTTAAAACTACAGGGAACAAAATAAAATTCCCTTTGCCCTGGTGGTCTTCACAGGGGCTTATATAGCCCTGTCAGTGAGCCTGTGCTGGTACAGGCCTCCTGCTCTACGGTGATTAATAATGCCTGTCTGCAGGCAGGAGGCTGGCCTTCAGTCCCGCACTTTAAATGTGTTTTTAGACCCCATCATTTGGGTTACTGCCACACAGGAGATTTCTGGTTTTGGAATTCTCTCTTTTGACAAAAAGTCTTTCTAATTGGATCATAATTTTTGCAGAGTATATAAATAGTACCTTTCCAGTTTTATTACAGTTAATTCTTTTTCCCTACCACAGCCAAAACCAGTGAAACACCTGTTTATTACTCATTGAGAGTATAGATTCTCCTACCTGTATAGGTTTCAGTGTACCAGATTATTTGCTCTGCTTTCCATTGGTTCATACTTTCTCAACATCTGCTCTCTGTGCCAGGTACTGGACCAGATTTTACATTGAATACAAGAGTTGGGGTCCAGTACCTGCCTTCAAGGAGCTTTCTGAAACATAATGCAAATTTAAGTAATTTTATTGACATAGCCATGAATTTTTACTAATTGGAAAGAACAGGATGATGTATAGGTGTTTTTGGCTCAAATACCTAAGAATTCTAAGAAATACGTTTTGAGTTAATATTAACTTGCTACAATTTGAGTCATCTTTTAGATGGCAGCTTAAAGTTGAGAAAACTGCGTTAACCTTGCTGTCATTTGAAATGCTGCTGTGCATTTTGTCCTTCTTAAAATCGACAACCTACCAATTTGATCAGTCTTAACATTTTTTTCATCTCCCAACCATCAGAAGTTCATTGTTGTTACCTCCGTTAGCAGTAACTTAGACAAATGCCTTTCCCATTGTCTTAAAGTGAATTTTTGTTATTGTGCAGAGGAGGAAGAAAGTGGGAAAGGTGAAAAGAGGAAGAGAGAAACAGACGATGAAGGAGAAGATGATTAAGACCCCAAATAACTTGCAAAAAAAGAACTGTTCAGTATTGGTTGGACTGCTCATACGGATTTGGTAGCTGTTTAAAAAAAAAAGGTAGCTGTGATACAAACCCCAGGATACCCACCCACCCAAAGAGCCAAAGAATAGTTCCTGTGACATTCCACCTTCCTCCATTTAGTCCCTCTTGGAAATTCACCACCAAGCTTGGGGACTTCACCCCAACAAAATTGTAAGCGTTTGTTAGGTTTTCGTGTAAGACTCTTGCTGTAGCGTGGATAGCTGTGATTGGTGAGTCAACCGTCTGTGGCTACCAGTTACACCGAGACTGTAACAGCATTTTTACTTTCTGTACAACAAAGAAGCTTTGTAAATAAAATCTTAACATTTTGGGTCTGTTTTTTCATGCTTTTTCTTTTCTTTTTAATGAGATTTTTTTTTTACATTAGGACATTTTGTGTGTCAACTGCCAAAAAAGTATTTTTAAGAATTTAAGTGAAATAAACACGTTCCTCTTTGGTAAAGCCTAGTTGTATGCTTACATTTTTAAATTAGACTTTAATTGTAAGCTCATGTTAAAACACTACAGAACTGGTTTCTCTGGCATTTGTATGTATTAGGTGGTGGTTGAGAGGAAATGCACAAGTGTATAGGATCTTTGAACACTTAAATTTGATTCTCATTTCTCTACTGTGGGAGTAGACTATTACTTACTTGTTTATAAATTTTCATTTTTGAGAGAGAGAGCGTACACGAGTGGGGGAGGGTAAGAGAGAGGGAGACAGAGAGAGGATCCTAAGCAGGCTCTGCACTGAGAGCAGAGAGCCGGATGCAGGGCTCAAACTCATGAACCATGAGGTTATGACCTTAGCCAAAGTCAGCTGCTTATCCAACTGAGCAACCCAGGCAGGTGCCCTGGGAGTAGACTGGTTTTTTTTTTTTTTAATCGTTTGTTTATTTTTAAGAGATAGAGCATGAGTGGGGGAGGGGCAGAAAGAGGGCGAGACACAGAATCCTAAGCAGGCTCCAGGCTCTGAGCTGTCAGCACAGAACCCAACATGGGACTCAAACCCACAAACCATGAGATCATGACCTGGGCTGAAGTCAGACGCTTAACCGATGAGCCACCCAGGCACCCCTAGACTTTTTTAAAACAACATTTGAAATTCAGTGCTCTGGAGTCCCTGAAAGCCAATAAAAAATGTTAGGTTCAAGTAACAGGTGAGTTAAGAAAAAAAAAAAAAAAGTATAAAGGGAAAAGCCTTACTCAGTGTTCTGGGAGATCCTAATTCTAATTACTGCTTCTGCCAGTGGTTTCCTCTATAACCTTGTGTTGACCTCTGGATCACCTCCCAGTCTGTAAAATTGAGGGGGTGTGACCAAATGGCTTCTGAAGTCTCTTGTAGCACTGATGGTCTGTGACCCTCACTGACAGGAAGGTCTGAAGAAAAAAAATGGGCTTTGCATCAAGGCCAAAACACGTAGGGTTTGACTGACAAGTGAACAGAGTATGGTTTGTTATCAAGACAGGCGTGCTAAAGAGGAATGACATGTGAAAAGCCTTGCCAAGGAAGCGGGTAGGCACTGCCCAAGGTCAACTCAGCTTTTCCAGAAGATGGAAATTTTCTCTATTCTTAAAGATCCTAAAGGGATTTGGGGGAGGGGTAAGATGTTCGTGTTCAATGGCTCAACCATTTAATAGATACGTGACTTTGTTGTCAATGTTTTTTGTAGTAGAAGATTTGAGGATTCTTTTAGCAAATCTTAACACTATAAGCTACTGATCTTAACACTATAAGCTACTGATATGAGTAGGGTTTTTATGCATAGAAGTAGTGTTAAAGATTGGAATCTGAGTGTGTAGAAAAAGTTACATAGTGGCAATGGTACTCCCAAATCGTGTACTTTAAAATTGAAGTCTCTAGGCTATAAAGTGGAGTTTGCTTCTTGCTAAGGAAATTCCAAAAAATTAAATTTTTATTTCTGGTTTAACAGGTACTACTATATATTCTTCAGCCACAAGGCCTTTGCCATTTGGCAAATCTTCGAACATTATAAAGCAATTTCTTCCGTACCCAGGTTTTGCATATATTGCCAAATATCAAACAGTAACTTTGGATGATTGTTTTCCTGCCTCTTTAAGTTTACAGAATTTTTCCAGTATCTACCAAAGCACTTAGGCTGTGCCAGACACCCTAGCTGGACAAGTGGGAGAGGGCTGGGATGGAGACAAGCGAGCTGTTGGATATGCTCACAGTAACTAGTAGGGAAGAGAAGACAGACGCAGGAGTGATACTTAACTAGTACCTGCAGCTAGAGCTCCGGTAAGTGTGAGAGTAATACAGAGACTGGAAAGGTGGCATCCATCTAGAAGGATTGGGAATGTCTACCAGAAAAAATATTTCAGCTGTACATGCTGCCACTACAGGTTTAGAAATAAAACGGTTTAGAAGAGGAATGGGGGAAGGAGGGAGGAGCATGATGAACAGGGGTCTGAGGTTGGCACCTGATAAGTACCTTTAGATTCAAATGGGCAAGTTTGCCTAGAGGATGGGTAAGAATACAGGAATGGCAGGTGAGACTGCAGCACTAATTTGGGACTTCTAGGGGGCCTTTGAAGGTCATTCATTCTTGGGCATTCACTTTGTAAAATGTCAGTTTGACCTACTACATGTGGCCGGTAAAGATGTCTGGGAAATTACCAAGCCAGGTTTTCATTTCTATCATTTTTTTTTTTTTTTTTTAAATAGGGTTCTCCAGAAGTCTGTGACATGCTGCCCTCTGGGAGGGCCTTGAGGCTCACCTGCTCTTGACTAAAGATTATTTTTAAATTGTTGACAAGCAAGCATTTTGGTGATGAGGCCACAGAGTGGACCCTATTTCTGGAGTTGTCTCCCATCTGAAGGAGACCCTCACTGAGCAGGTTTGCTTTCAGCTTTTGCAGTAAATGTGAGTTATCAACTGTCTAAGCTGGGTGGGAGCTGTGTTGGGCTGGATGGCTGGTCTCACCTTGCTTGTGCGGGGCGTAGGTGGAGTGGGTCTCTTCCTCACACCTGCCCTCCAGCCACAGCAGCTGCTCTCTCCCTGTGTAATATGTTGGAATGTCTTGATTGCATCTGAAACATTTGTAAATAAAAAGGAACCAATACTCATTGTGGAGACGAGGAAACTGAGGCACAGGCAAGTGAATCAAGGACTAGCCCAAGGTTTCCTGGTGAAGTGAAAGAACCTGGCCTAGAAGCCACATGGCCCAGTTTTCAACTTGGTGCTCTTACCTTTAGTTTTCTCATTCTGCTCCAGGAATCCAAGCCCAAGAGTGCTGGCCACTTCTGACAGGAATGCAGAAGCATTGTGTAAGACGCTAGTCCCCACTCCTCACCAGCATGAGGACTCCTGACCAGTGCCCGCATGAGGGTAGTTAACGACAGTCCCATGTTTCCATTCTGGCATTCCTATTTGGGCTACGCTACCCCCAGAGAAAGGTGAGACAGAACCATGAAGGTGGTTCTACCCTTAGGCCATGACCTTCCCTTTTCTCCAGCCCTGTCAAGTGGTGCTGACATCAATTTTAATGAGGCTGATGATACCGCTGTGTTGACAGTTTGAAAAGGGAGTCAAGTTACCAGCTGACTTAGACTTAAGCTTAGGTCGGCCAAACAGTTGCTCTGCAGGAAAACCACCAAGATTGCAGCAAGTGTAGAAATTCTTCCTAGAGCCAATTAGGTCAGCCTCATAATCTCTGACCAAGTATCTTATAACTTGTCCCAGAGGTATTGGGAGGGCATATAGAGAAAATTACCCTTGGAGCTATTCTGTCTGATGAAAGGGACTTCGCTCCAGGGCAGGAGGGGTTTGTGAGGAGATGGGTATCCATTAAGGCACTGCCCCACCTCAACCCTAGAGAAGCAGGAGTGGTACTTGGTGAGGAAGGTTTCAGAATCCAGAGACCCTGTTTCAGCCCCAGCCTGGCCACTGGCTGGTATTTGGCCCCCTCCCCACAGCACTTCCTTTCTGTGAGTCTCCGGTTCCTCAGCTGAAATTACAGGGCCGGAACTAAAATGAGCTTACAGCTCTCTTCCAGCTGTACAGATCTGAATGGGGTACAATCCCAAGTTCTCCTCAGCAACAGGAATCCTTCAGTTACTCCTGCTTTACTCCGTTACCCCAGAGCCCTTCCAAGGAGTAGGTAAGGGTTTGAACTGATAGAAAATGTCAGCTTTGTTTTTAGGCTGATGGAGTAAAAGGGATAGACCGGTAGCTGGAGACCAGTGAGGAGGCCAGATGTGGGCTGCACCTCTAGGACTGATGAGTGAGCTGTCTTCCAAAAACTGCAATAGAAATACTAGCGGGACACCTGGGTGGCTCAGTTGGTTAAGCGTCCCACTTCGGCTCAGGTCATGATCTCGGTTTGAGCCCCGCATTGGGCTCTGCTGTCAGCACGGAGCCTGCTCCAGATCCTGAGTCTCCCCTACCTCTCCCTATCCCTACCCCCACTCGTTCTCTCTCTCTTTATCTCTCTCGCTCTCTCCCTTCCTTTCCCTCTCTCTCAAAATAAATAAACTTAAAAAAAAGAGAGAGAGAAAGAAAAATCCTGGTAAATCTGCCTTGACCAGTCCGACTACTCAGTGTTCTGGAAGTAACATTGCAGACTCATCAGCATGAGCAGGATGTATATCTGCCACTAGAGGGCACTAATGCTTCCAGTCAAGAAGCAGATGGCCATTTATTGAGAAAGGATTCTTTTTTTAATCCTCAAACCCTGTGAAATAATAAACTGTAATCCCCATTTTACAAATGTGGAAACTGAAGTAGCAGGAGGTGAAGTGCACTGGGGCACCTGGGTGGCCCAGTCCTCAAGGGTCTGACCCTTGATTTCGGCTCAGGTCACGATCTCAGGGTTTGGGATTGAGCCCCGTGTCAGGCTCCACACTGGGCATGAAGCCTACTTAAGGTTCTTTCCCTCTGCCCCTCTCCCCTGCTCCCATTCGTTCTCTCAAAACATACACACACACACACAACAGAAGAGATGAAGTTCCTTAGCCAGAGTCCTGTAGCCAGTAAATAGCTAGCCTGGCTGGGATCCTAATCCAGCTATGCCCAAATCCAAAGCTTCTCCTGTCTATGAATGTGCCTCTTTAGGGCTCTCTGGCTCCAGACTCTGTTCTGGTAAGTGGGCATATTTCTTCCTCCTCACTCTGGGACAAAGTAGAGGCTGGCTAACCACACCCTGTTGGTTCCAGAGGTTCAGAACCGAGTGTAAGGTTTTCAGAGCTGGAGACATAAAATGCTTGGGGGGGGGGGCGGGGGGCAGGCAAACTGAGCATTCTGCAAATACAGTCCCCATTTTTAACTATTTTGTGTTGTGGAAGGCAGTCCTGTCATATACCACTTTGTTGAACTTGCTAAAGACCCTTTGCAATCTTGGAATTCTGTTCTCCCATTTGTAAATTGGGAGTGCTTTGCTGTTCTCTCTGCTGAGTGAAAGTGCTCGATGCCCATGAGGGGTAACTTCTTCAGAAGACCTGGGAACAGCCTATGCCATTGGCCTCTGTTTGTGGTCGACTAAGCTAAGCGTGCATGTGACCAGCTGTGCACCTACGAGCTGCTGTAGCAGTTGAATGAGAAGCGGGCAGCTTAGGGGGGTAGCCTGGCACTGAGGGATTCTGGGAGTGGATGGCAGGACCCTGGGGAAACTTGAGAAGTCCATAGGACCCCAGCCAGCTCCTGGGTTGGGAACTCCTGTCCAGCTCTTGGCTTTGTGCATTCCAGGGACCAGGTCATCTTCCACCTTGTCTCTGATTGGCCTTTAGGTTCCTCTCTTGCTGGGGCATCAGACCATTGTTTCCCTGCTTCTGGAGCCCCCCAGTGCCCCCCAGGACTACCTGTCTAAATCCTACCAACAATCACCCTGCCACCCTGACCGGCTCCAGTCTGACCGGTCCTGAGCCCCACTTTTGACAAAAGAAATGCTGGCCCCGGTGTGTTCATGGCACACTACAATTTGTATGGCTCTTACATGCCCATTATCTTACTCAAGGAGGTAGCGTGAGGATTCTGACCCCATCTTTCAGATGAGGGAATTGAGGCTCAGAGTGACTGTTGTAAGACCCCAGAGTGCAGAGCAAGACCGGCTTCTCTTCCCACTCTGTGCTCTTCCCGGAGAATAGCGGGCTGGTGTGAGAGAGCTAACGGGGGCTACTGGACCAGGTCCACTGGACTTGGGAGAAGCTCATGTGGGTGGTAACTTTTGAAATCCAGAGCTCTCAGTGATGCAGGTGCTTCAGTAGGTGGCAGATAGAGAGAAAAAGAAGAAATGAAGCTGAGGAAATCCACGTTCCCACGTCATGGGCCACTTGAGACCAATCTTTCAGTGTCCCACCTTGGACCTGTCATCCCTACGCTGCTCATCCCAGAGACACACACAAAACCTCCCCACCTTTCCAGCCTCACTCCCTGCCCCTCAGTCCCCACAAGTCCTTCCTGGCCCAGCCATCTGCATGTTCCTGCACAGGACTTGTTCATTCTTCCTCCACCTGCATGAACAAAACCCACCCCATCTTCAAGAACCTCCACAAAGGTGTTAGCCTCCCCAGTGGCCTGCAGCCAGGGTTTCTTCCCTGGGGTCCTCATTTGATGGCCTTGGTGACTTGCTCTCACCATCCTGGCACTGGCTTCTCTGCTCCCTGTCTCCTTCCCTGCAGATAGTGGGTGCTTTGGCTACATGTGCACTAGCCATTGCTGTGCCTCATGCTGGCACTCCATGCACATTTCCTCAATGACCCAGTGTATTAGTGTCCTGGGGCCTCCATAATAAAACCACAAACTAGGTGGCTTGAACAACAGAAATGTGTCATCTCACGGTTCTGGAGGCTAGAAATCCAAAATCAAGGTGTCAGCAGGGTTGATTCCTCCGACGGCCATAGGGAAAGGATTTGGTCCATGCCTCTCTCCTTGGCTTATAGACATCATCTCCTCCCTGTGCCTCTTTCCATGGAGTTCTCTTTCTGTACATGTTGGTGTGAAAATTCTCCTTTTTTATAAGGACACTAGTCACCTTGGATTAGGGCCCACCCTAATGACTTCATCTTAACTACTTGCATTTGCAAAGATGATATTTCCAAACAAGGTCATATTCTGAGGTGCCAGATGTTAGGACTTCAACAGACGCATTTGTGGAGGACACAATTCAATTCATAACACCAAATGAGTGAATTGTGAAAACCTCTGGGCAGAGAATGGCTGTCAGATGCTTAGTTCCTCCTCCCCCAACATCTCCCTTTGGGTGTTTGGATATACAAGCAATGTGATTAAAAGGAGGGCCTGAGAACTCTGGTTTTTGAGAGCACAGTCAAACCCTGATTTGCCTCCCATCAATTTTGTGATCTTGTGTGACAGTTATTTCAAACCACATTTCTCTTCCGTATTAATTAACATTATTCAAACCATATTTCTCTTTTAAACCGTATTAATTCACATTAATTATCTTACCCTCCTTTAAACCCAACCAGAAAAAGGAGTATATTTTGAGGAACAGAGGGCCAAAGTGGCAGCAGATAATACAGATCAGTACAAGGAAGTCTTGTATTGACCCCAAAATCAGGGCCCACCAATCTGGAACTAACAAAGTTCTATCTCCAGACACCTATGGGAACCTAAAATGCCAAGAAATCCAAGCTCCCTAAAGTAGAAGAAACGAGATCTCTTCTACTTGAATCCCTCTGCTAATGCTGGAGCCCCCGCCTTGTAACATGCCTGACTTTAGTTGGATGCCTTGGTGGTGGGGAGCTCACTCCTTATAAGCCAATATATTCCATCTTAGAAAAACAAAGTTCTTTATCTCTAGAATAATAAGGCATCTTTATCTTTTATTATTATTTAGTTAGGTAAGCAGTCTTTGTAAAAAAACTCCTAAGATTTAAAAAATTTTTTTTTTAATTTTTTGAGAGAGAGAGAGAGCATGAGCGGGGAAGGGGGAGAGAGAGGGAGACACAGAATCGGAAGCAGGCTGTAGGCTCTGAGCTGTCAGCACAGAGCCCAATGCGGGGCTTGAACTCATGAACTGTGAGATCATGACCTGAGCCGAAGCTGGATGCTTAACCGACTGAGCCATCCAGGTGCCCCTATACAAAACTCTTGTTTATCCAAATCTCTAACATTCTTGGGCCTATGGAGCCACGGGGGGTGGGTGGGGGGGGGAACTAATCCAGCTTTTTCAGTGGAGTCCTGTAAATATTTGATGATACCCATCATGCCCCTGCAACATCCAACCTCTTTTCCCCAAAATTTATCTCATTTGAATGTTCTTGCAAGTCTCAACTAATGAATACCCCATGACGAGATCCCAGTGTCAGGTTCATCCATGTTATAGCATGCATTAGTAGTTCATTCCTTTCTTTTCCCATAATATTCTATTGTATGGCTATATTACATTTTATTTATATTTGTGTAGACATGTTTTCATTTTCTTGGGTATATGTGAGGAGTGGAATTGCTGGGGCATATGTTTACTCTGTGTTTAACCTTCTGAAGAACTGCCAACTGTTTTCCAAAGCAACTGCACCATTTTACATTCCCAGCAGCAGTGTCTAAGGACCAGTGTCATGGACCTATGTCTCCATGTCCTTGTAATGATCTGTCTTTCTGATTCTAGACATCCTCATGAGTGTGAGTTGGAATCTCATTGTGGTTTTGTGGCTAATGATGTTGAGCATCTTTTCATGTGCTTATTTGCTGGAATAGTATCTTTTTTTTTTTAATTTTTTAATGTTTATTTTTGAGAGAGAGAGACAGCATGAGTGGGGGAAGAGCAGAGAGAGAGGGAGACACAGAATCCAAAGCAGGCTCCAGGCTCTGAACTGTCAGCACAGAGCCTGACGCGGGGCTCGAACCCACGAACTGTAGATCATGACCTTAGCTAGAGTCAGATGCTTAACAGACTGAGCCACCCGGGTGCCCCTGGAATAGTATCTTTTTAAAAAAAGTTTATTTGGGAGGGGGGAGAAGAGCAAAGAGAGAATTCTAGGTAGGCTCCATGCTGTTAGCACAAAGCCCAATGCAGGACTCAATTCCACAACCGTGAGATCATGACTTGAGCTGAAATCAGGAGTCAGCTGCTTAACCGACTAAACCACCCAGGCTCTCTAATATTTTTTTTTTTTGTAATTTATTTATTTTGAGAGAGAGAGCAGGGGAGGAGCAGAGAGAGACAGGGAGGGAGAGAATCCCAAGCAGGCTCTGCGATGTCAGTGCAGAGCCCTATGAGGGGCTTGATCTCACAAACTGTGAGATCATGACCTGAGCTGAAACCAATAATATGATGCTTAACCATCTGAGCTTCCCAGACACCCCTGGGATAGTATCTTTTAGCATGTGTCTGGATCAATCTGGTTGTCCTCAGGTTGACAGTATCCATGGTTGAGACAGGGTTGCTATGGGGCATTCTGAGCTACTGGGCTGTTTTTAGAAATGGCTGTGAGCTGAGCAGACAACCAGGGAGAAGACTGTCTGGGCTGGTGATGAATGTCTGGGAGTTGCCCATGGGGACACATGAGATCTTAGAACCCAGTGAAGAGATAAGATTGCCAACATCTCTAAGTGTGAGGGGAGAAGAATTAAAGTTCTTAAAGCTTTGGGGACTCTGGGAAGTTAAAGGTGAGAAGAGCAAGTAGAGACACATCATAGAGATCCACTATCCTAATTTGGGAGATAAGGCTGCTGACTGTCCGGATGAGGTCTGAGGGTAGGGAAGGTCCCAGGAGGCAACAGGCAGTGGAAACAGACCAGGGAATCAGAGTTCAGGAATGAGACCACTGTCTGGGTGGACAGGTCTGGGTTGTTAGGGGTCTCACACATTTCTTCTGCTGCAATCCTCACTCCTGCCCTCTGGTGGTGTTTGCCTGCCTGTGGCAGGCAGTTGAAAAGTTCTTCCTCTGGAAGGGGCAGAGCTGAGAGTGGAACCCAGGCCTGACTTATTCTAAACCCTGTTTGGAATGTTCTGCTTTTTCCAGGACAAAGTTCTGTCTCAGTCTCATGTGGTGACCCGACACAGGAAGAGATTGTTATCATTTGGAAGGAATTTGGGATGGGGGTTTTCACCTTAAATGCCAACTCTTCAGAAAGACTCTTCCTGGGTGTGCCTTGGTGGCTCATTTGGTTGAGCGTCCCCATCTTGATTTAGGTTTGGGTCATGATGTCACAGTCATGGGATCGGGCTCCGTGTGGAGTATGGAGCCTTCTTGAGATTCTCTCTCTCCCTCTGTCCCTCCCTCCTCCACTTTGCACTCTCTCTCTCTCTCTCTCTCAAAAAAAAAAAAGACTCTTTATGACTCCCCATGCAAAGAAGCCCCTCCCCTTGTTAGTCTTACCAGCACTCAACTTGTTTTTTTCATTGCCCTTATTATTATAATTCATGATTTTATATTGTTAAATAAAGAAAACCATAGGCCCCACATGGTGTCACATAGACCAAGTTCCCAAACCAGGGCTTAGTACCCAATCTAATTGCAGTTTCAAACCCTCCCCCACCCCCCACTGAAATATGGTCTTAACAGGTCAGGAAATTTTTCTTTCCATGAGAGGCAATGAAATCTGCCACCTGGGTTCTCTCCATCCCCCAAAGAAAGATGAGGTGATCTGCACGATAAGATACCTTGTTTTTCCCTAGCAAGCAGCCTTCTCTGGACCAATCCTTTTCTTTCATGAGTACCTTTCTTGCCCCACTCTCTGTCTAGAAAAACCTTTCATTTTGTACAATTCCTCTACTTGCTAGAGGGAGTGCTGCCCAATTCATGAACCGTTTCATAAACCCCGGTAGATCTTCAAATTTACTTTTTAAGATCTTTATTGTAAACTACAAGTTGCAAGAAAACTCTTTGTTCCCCATTTTATTCCTGGTGCCTGGCGAGGTGCCTGACATACTAGGCACTCAGAAATTATTTGTTGAATGGGGGGTGAGGTCGCATTTGGAAAACGGAGGCAGGTAAGATGTGTATACACAGGTCAAAATTCTCTGAGGGAGTCAGTATGAGCTGACTTCTACCTTCCATACCCCCCAGGGTGTGATGGTGGGCTTATTTTCTCAGGGACAGTAGAAAAATGATGTTTATGTCACAGGGATGGGGACCAAGGTTGAGGAAGCAGGAAGTAGGTGTGGGTGGGAGTGTGACTAGCAAGGGTGCCTGTAAATGGAACAACTGAGAAACTTGGGAGTATCAGACACTTTGGCCACTTACCACCAGGTCCTTGGCGGCTGGGGTTGGGAAACGTGGGTGGATCAACAATTCACTTCTTCCTCAGAGGAACTTTCCAGAAGGCTGACTTCAGGAGCAACCCAGGGAACAGTCATGTTTGCCTAAGATTGAATGTGGCCCGAGGAATAAACATACGAAGTCAGCTATGCCTCAGTATTCATGCCATCTTTCCTTTTCTGCACTTGGGCACTGAGAAAATATTTATTGGCACCTATTAAGTGCTAAGAAATTGTGTGCTTGGTGCTAGGGATATAGTCAGAAACAGTCCAGGTCTGCTCTCAAGGAGCTCCTGGCCCTGCAGGACACTTATAATTCAAGGAAGGATCTAAGCAACATATGGGCAGAGGTATGGACTATCTTGTTCACCATGGTATCCCTAGGCTATTCGTGCTGAGCAGGTGCTCCAAATGGTTCCCAACCCAAAGAAGTTCACAATCTAAAGAGAAGACAGACGAGACGAGGCGCAGTTACCATAAGAGATAATAAGTGGGCAAATAAGAGTCTTTTGGGAGCCCAGAGAAGATTGTTGGGGAGACCCGAGAAGAATCTGAGAGGAAGTGACTTCTATATTAATGGACCAGAAGGTGGTCAGTCATGGCTCAGTACATGGAGGTGGAGGAGTGGGAAGCCTATAGGCTCAGAAAACAGCCTATGCCAAGGCCTGGAGGTAAGAAAACATCACGCTTTAGGGGTACCCAAAATAGTTCAGTGTAGCTAGAGCACAGAATGGCAAATGATTAGGTAGTATTACCACGTGGTAGGATGCTTTATAGGGACCAACCTAAGAAGGGGCTTAGCATAGTAGGGCTGACCCCTGGAGCCTCAGACCCAGGGGTCTCAGGTCTGGGAACTGGGTCTCCCTCCTTTACCTTGATCCCCATGACCCAGCACTCTGGGTTACCCCAGTTTCTGCAAAGCTAAGTTCTTCCTTGCCCTCTCTTGCCAATAACAGGGAAAAAAAAAATCCCTCATTGGTTTTAATTTGTTTTTAAGACCTTCCCACGTACTCTCACCCATTTCTATATATTGAACATTGATTCATTACCCAAGCAGAAAACGCCTCAGAAAGCTCTGGAAACTGGCTTTTTAAAAAGGGAGAATGAAATAAAAAATTTGTCTTTTTCTCCTTACTCTAGTAAGTTATATAGCACTACTTTAATTTACTGAAGGCTTTTATGTCATCACAAATGACATCACCCTAATTTGCTTTTGTGGCGTGGTTGTATTTTTAAATGTGGTTTCACCTTTTTCCCTTTAATTTTCACTTATTCACAAAGTATTCAAAACCATAATGGTTTTCTTTAGCACGAAGTTCCTGAGTTACTTTAGCACTGCGTTTAATTTTCTCTGTAGTCAGGGTCTGTTGCTCAGCCTCACCCAGAGGTTGACTGTCAGTTAAACTTGACAGAACACATGTGCCATCCGGTCTAGCACACCCACATATCACGGATGAGTGAACCCCTTTCCTTTGGTTGCTTCCTCCTGGCCTCCAAAGGTGCACTTCTTCAAAACCCCTCAACTCTGGGACCCTGTTTAGCCCAGGGTCCATTTGCCATCTGCTTTAACAACCAATGTGACTCAGAAAGGTCTATTTTTGTCCTGTCTGCTTCCTCACCTCCCTTGGCCAACAAATCTGCTATCTCCAGCAGATCCTCAAGTCTCCTGGTCTCTTCTTCCTTATTCTCCTGGACTGCACTGGGCCTTTGACCCTGTGGGTCTCCCCACCTCAGGACCACCCTAGTTCTATCACCTGTTTCTAGTCTCTTTTCTCCATTCCTGCCTTCCCATCTGCCCAGGCTCATTCCTCTGTACGCTCTCTCCGCCAGCAGTCTAACTACCCTTGGTCTTGGTCTTGCTCTGAATGGCTCAGGTTTATCTCTGGCCCAGACCACTACTCTAAGCCTCAGCCCTGCCTTTCCTCCTACCTGGTAAGCAGTTTCACCTGCATATTTATACTAACATGTCTTCTCGCCTTCCACCTGGAGGTGCCACCTCCTTACCTTTCTCTTAGTGTTACTTTGCTCATCAGTTCTGGTAAGTCAAGCTGGAAATCAGTGTTTTTTTTTCTTTTCTCCAAACTGCCTCTTATTTCTGAACTTTGTCTGCAACTTAACAACATATTGCAACAGCCCTAGACTGAGAGGCAGTCCAGGGTCCTGGTCCCAGCTCTGCTCAGGCTTTCCGGGTGGCTTTGGGCAAGTCAGTGGAACTTTTTGAACCTGTTGCCCTCTCATATAACAGGAATGGAGACCACTTACTGAAACCTTACTACAGGCAAGTACCGTGAGCAGGGCTTTCTATACATCATCTCACGAATCTATATCATTTTCCCATTTCATGGAAAAAAGAAAACGTTCAGAGAGACTATTCACGATCAAGAGCCGGTTAGTGGCAGGGGCTGTGCTCAAACCACCCACCTCAGTAAGTCCACCTCCAGAATCCGTTTTTTCCATTACACCGCAGGGCTCACTCTCCCCACGCCCAAGGCAGCCGTCACCTCCCCAACCCCTCTTCGGGAATATTTGCTAACGGGTGCACGCAGGGACGCTGCAACCAGGAGTGGGGGCCCTGGTTTCCTTGCCGTGAGCTTAGAGCCCAGATCTCGCGAACAGAGCCTGCTGGGTTTTCCCTTCCCACCGCAACGCCTATCTTACGGGTGGCTCCGCCCCCTGCCTCGATTGGCTGGCGGGATCGAGGTGGGGCCCGTGGATTGGCTGCGCGGCGGCGGGCTGACGTGGCGGAGCTGACGTGCCTGGGCAGGCCTGTGGTCCCCGCTGGGCTGCGGACCGGACTCGGGGCAGGCAGTGCGGCGCCGGAGCGCAAGCCGCCGCGATGCCGCTGGAACTGGAGCTGTGTCCCGGGCGCTGGGTGGGCGGGCAGCACCCGTGCTTCATCATTGCCGAGATCGGCCAGAACCACCAGGGCGACCTGGACGTGGCCAAGCGCATGATCCGCACGGCAAAGGTAAGGGCAGAGCCCGCGAAATAGAGGGCGGGGACCGGGGGCGGGGCCGCGGGAGAGCTGTCGGCGGGGAACCCGGACCAAGTTCCTGTGCCTCTCGGTGCACCGTGTGCGACCTGGCGTCCAGCTTGCAGTTGCGTTTCTGAATCTTTGGAATTCTCATCCCTCTCCACGCTCCTGACTGCATTACAGCAGTTGCCTCCTAACCCGACCTAACCCCCTTCTGATGGCACCGTGATCTTTCTAAAACACAGGTTTGATCAGGTCATACCCCTGCCTCACAACTTCAGGGGCTCCCCGTTGGCCGCGGGTAGAGTCGAAACCCTTTAACATAGACTTCAAGACCTTAATAACCTGGTTCCTTCCTGCCTATCATTTTTCATCTCTGATATCTTTCAGCGACAGTGAATTACTTCCAGGAAGTTCTAGAAGTTCCTGGAAGTTGCTTTGGTCTCTCTCACTTGCCATTCTTTGTGTTTGGAATATGAAAGGGTTAAAATGCTAGGACTTTGGGTTCAAATTTGGACGCCACCACTTATCAGCTGTGTGAACATGGGATAACGGTTACTTAACCTCTGTGATCCTCAGATTCATCATTTGAAAATCGGCTTGGTAATAGTACTTAACCTCAGAGTGGTAAAGATCAAATGAGATGATTTATGTTAAGCTCTTAGCACAGTACTTGGCACAGAGGACTCAATAAATGTAGCGATAGGAGGTTTATGCATATTATTAACTGCTCCCTCTTGGCAAATTTCTACCTCTGTACAGATCTACTTGGATGCTTTTTCCAACCCTTCCCCTCAAGGATGGGCCCCTATCCTTGTTCCCACCAGATTGCATTGCCATTGTCTAAGTTTCTTTCTCTCTTGTCTTAGATTGTGAGACACTTGAGTGGGGGGACTGTGGTGTTTTCATTGTGATTCTAGCCCCCAGCATGAGGTCTGCACTGTGATTCCTTGGTTTAGAGATTGCTCACTGCATCTGGTTTTTTTCCTCTTCCCTTCAGTCAAAGCTGTTCACCTGATGTCATCAGTTGTGATTAGGTTTTCCCTTACTCTTCTTTGCAGAGTAACTCTGCTTTTATGGAAGTCTACTGAATCATAAAAACAGTTTCTTTTAAGCTTATTTATTTGTTTTTGAGAGAGACAGCAAGCGGGGTAGGGGGCAGAGAGAGGGGAGAGAGAATCCCAAGCAGGTTCTGCACCATCCGCGCAGAGCCCCATGTGGGGTTCGAACTCACGAACTGTGAGATCATTACTTGAGCCAAAATCAAGAGTCAGATGCTAACTGACTGAGTCACCCAGGCGTCCCCATAAAAAACACTTTTAAAGAGTGACAACTGCTGATGTTTTTGAGTGCTTACCCTATCAGATACTGGGCTAAATGCTTTAAATGCACCATCTCATTTCATTCCCACAATACAATATACATGGTAGATGCTGTTGGTCTCATTAAAAATTTTTTTTTAATGTTTATTTATTTTTGACAGAGAGAGACAGAGCGTGAGTGGGGGAGGGGCAGAGAGAGAGGGAGACACAGAATATGAAGCAGGCTCCAGGCCCTGAGCTGTCAGCAGCACAGAGCCCCACGCAGGGCTCGAACTCACAGACTGCGATATCATGACCTGAGCCGAAGTCAGTCGCTCAACTGACTGAACCACCTAGGTGCCCCTGTTGGTCTCATTTTAAAGGCTCAGAGAAATGACTTGCCTAAGGGCACACAGCTAGTAAATGTTGCATTGCATAGCTTTGCTCCTAGCCAGAGGGCTCTAGCCTTTGTGCTATAACATTGTTTTCTAGGGGGAAAATTCCTGCTCTTAATTTAGGGAACAACCTGTTTGTGATGTGACCTCTGAATGCTAAAGTTGTAAAAATACCTAGAGATGTTGAGGCCATGGAAAGAAACAGAGTTGTTGTTGTTGTTGTTGTTTTCCTGCTCTTTTAATTTTGGAGGTTAGTTTTGGGACGGGGGAGGAGAATGAAGAGGTTGAGGCTTTGGTGTAGTGGAAAGAACACTGGACTGGAGTCAAGAGAACCATTTACTAGCTGAATATTCTTGGGCGGGTGACTCCTCCTCTCTAAGCTTCAGTGTCACTTGTTTCATAGCGTGTGCTTGTTTTTGTTTTTAAATTTACAGTAGTGGAATCTTTTGAAATCTTTTGTATTTTAGGATTTTTTTAAGTCTTTGTTGCCAAATAAAGTCACATTCCACGTTTAGTTACCCAGAGTTGCTCAGACCATGAAACGAATCTATTTGCAATATTAAAAGTTGAGTTCATTCAATTATTTTTGTTTTCTTACAGCAAAATATTATTGTAATTTTATGGTATATATAAAATATAAATGTATTATAATTAGAGGTTGCCTAATTGAATGTACTTTTAATTGCCAAATTTTGCTGCAAATGGAGCATCACACCTTGGCCCGTCTGGAGTTCTGCCGCTTGTCATTTGCCAGGAGAAAATCCATAAAACCTTGAACAGAGAAACCATCAACATTTTAGTAAAACAGGGACGGGGATTGTGTTTTCTGAACCTGGAGTTCACCATAGAATTAAGCAGTTAAAAGACGTCGCTCAGTTTTAGGAAAGAAGCTGAGGAAAGCAGAGGAAGACCCTGCTCTCCTCCTCATAAAACTGCTGTCTTGTGGAATGTGGTAGAACTTTCTCTGACCTCTTGTCTTTAGTAGTCTCTGCCACTTTACTTTTCTCATCTTGCTGTAAGGGAAACGTTTTCCCAGAGCAGACAAGCTATTTCACTTCTTGAAGGTAAGTCCACTCCTTGAGGTAGAGCTGAGAAGCAAAGGAGGCAGGAAGCAGCGCTCTGTGGGGCCCTACCCCCTAGCTTGCTGGAGGCCTGGCTGTCGTAGCGAGATCCAGGTTACAGTCAGGTTGCAGTCGTGAGCCAGGAGACTGACCTGTCCTGCAGCCTTAGGGAAGCAGTCTGTCCAGTCCAGCCAGAGACTCGCTGTGCAGCTGTACTCGGGTCACTCTGGGCCTGGGGATCTTCCTGTGGACAATGAGAGCTCTGTTGCCCAAGGTCACTTTCAGTTCTGTGTTTTGAATCTTCCTGACCATGCCATCTTGTGGTCTTTCCAGGAGTGGGAGCAGAACTGTTAGCACAGATATTTCTGGAGCTGAGGTTTTCAGCAGCGTGAATAACTCTGTCTCCCTAAATGTCCATGAGTTGAGACTTCAGAGGGTTTTCCTTCATCTTTCTATTGAGTAGTTTTTAAAAGCAATTTTAAGAGCTTGGGGGCTGTGTGGCAATAGAATTATGACTTTTAGAGTCGGACAGTCCAGATTTTATGTTATAGTTTCTGTTCAGTAAGACTGGAACTTAGTTCTAAGTCTTGTTTGTTTGCTTTTTGCTCCAGAACCTCTTGTTCAAACAAGATGCCATGCAAAACGCACAAGTGCAAAACAGCTAAAGCAGAGCTGTCTGTTTCCTGCCCCATAAGGGGCTCCTCAGAACGGTGAAGGGTCCTGGAGCTGGCCCAGAGCTGCTGTTTATGTAGATGGAGACGCCGAGTCCAGAGACAGGAAGTGATTTCTCCAAGGGTTAGCAGATTCTGACTTCCCCTCAATTCTGGCCTAGGGCTCATTTTGCTATCCTCTGCTGAGTTACCCAACTTAAAATCTTCTTTAGCTCTTGAATTATTTTCAATATTCTAATATAAAATAAAATTTAAAAAGCCTTCATTTTTTCCTTTTTGCATTTTAAGGAGGAAAAATAGGGGGAAGCTCCATCCCCAGCCTTTGTTTCAAGATTTTCTTCCTTCTGCCCCTTTTGCCACTGTCAGTCAACCTTATTTTTTTTTAATATTTATTTATTTGTTTGTTTGTTTATTTATTTATTTATTTATTTATTTATTTACTTTTGGAAGAGCACAAGCAGGGGAGGGGCAGAGAGAGGGAGGACAGAGGATCCGAAGCGGGCTCTGTGCTGGCAGGCTGGCAGCAGTGAGCCCGATGTGGGGCTCGAACTCACGAACCGCGAGATCATGACCTGAGCCGAAGTCTGATGCTCAACCACGCAACCGACTGAGCCACCCAGGTGCCCCTCAGTCAATCTTTATATTTAAAGTTACTGATGTCAGAGCAGTTGCCCCAACATTTCTCTCCTCTGTGAGAATCCAGGACAAGTCACTGAAGGAGCCCTGTTGTGTGTTGCAGGAGTGTGGGGCCGATTGTGCCAAGTTCCAGAAGAGTGAGCTGGAGTACAAGTTTAATCGGAAAGCCTTGGAGAGGCCCTACACGTCGAAGCATTCCTGGGGGAAGACGTATGGGGAGCACAAGCGCCACCTGGAGTTCAGCCATGCCCAGTACAGGGAACTGCAGAGATACGCCCAGGAGATTGGCATCTTCTTCACTGCCTCTGGAATGGATGAGGTGAGTCCTCATGATTCCCACTCTGTTACTTGCCACTTTAGCAGACCCAGGGGACAGCAGGTGGCCTGGTGGCTTTTGGCCTAGAGTCGGCTCCAGCCCTTGCTTGAGACTTTTGTGCTTTCTGGACCTAGAGTTCCCCATCACATTAACCATATCAGTGCCCCACTAAATGGGAAGCCAATGGGAGCAGAGGCCCAGTGAGGTTTTGTGGGAGGAATACCAGAAGTTTCCAAACCAGTTGTCTTTGGGAGTGGGGGGCAGCCACACCGGAATCCCTGAGTCCCTCAAAGCTTGTGGGAGACCTGTGCCAGACCAGTTTTCTCCCAGTGGAAAATGGCCTGGACTAGGAATCAGAAAACCTCCATTCTGATAGGGGTCCGGCACTTGCTGAGTGGCCTTCGGTGATTTGGATGGGGGACATTGGTGTCATCCTGAGTTGCTCACAGAATGGCATGCTGACATCCTGGAAAAGTCCAGCTGGTGCCAAGTCTCAGGTCCCATCTGCTTTGTGACCTGCCTCTGTGAGATTCTTTCATGAATTCTTTTTTGAATGTAAAAACTAATTGTAAAAATAATAGATAATCACAGAAAGTTTAGAAAACTGACCCATAATCCCTATAGGGTGGTTCTCTTTGTAGATTTCCTCCTGAAGTCTTTTATATACATGTTTCATTGCCTGGTTGCTACATTTGTGAATATTTAGTTGTGCATGCTTTTCCCATTTACCATTATATCACCAGCTTTTACCCATATCTTGTTTTTTCTTTTTTCCAACTTTATTGAGATATAATTGACATATAAATCCCCACATCTTGTGCTTAAAATTTTTAATAGCAATACAGTGCTTCTTTTGAGGATTTATAATGTACCTAACCGTTTCTCTACTTTTGGACATGTGGGTCAGTTCTTTGTGCTTATAAATAATGCTGGATGTGCACGTGGACATCGTTTTTCTGTGTTTAGTGTTGTTTGCTCGGGATAGCTTTGCAGACATGGATCATTAGATGAAACCTATGAGCATTTTTATGACTCGAAACATCTGGAATTCTTTCAGTTGATCAGAATATTTGAAACACTTCCATTTCATTCTGTGGGCCTCTCTGACCATTTGTGCCACTGTTCCAACCCCAAAACAGGGCTGCAAATTGAGCTGAAAAGAAACGGAAGTCTAGCGTAGGCTGTTGGTAGTTTTTTTTTTTTTTTTTTTTAATGTTTATTTATTTTGAGAGAGTGAGCAAGTGAGCATGAGCAGGGGAGGGCCAGAGACAGAGGGAGAGAGAGAGAATCGCAAGCAGGCTCCTCACAGTCATTGCAGAGCTCAATGTGGGGCTTGAACTCATGAACCTTGAGATCGTGACCCGTGCCAAAATCAAGAGTCAGACGCTTAATCAGCTGAGCCACCCAGGCGCCCCACCTGTTGGTAGTTTTAACAAGGGTGGGGAGGCAGAGAACCTAGGCATCTGTGGGAAATGACACATCCAGGCTTCAGTTCAGTGGCCCAAATTCATCCCTTAATTTGCAGCTTTCATAAGCATGACATTCTTCAGCTCCAGTTGTGCATTTGATAATCATAATTTTCTACTTTTGAGTTATATGTTACGGCTTACAGAGCATCTTCCCGTCCAGTAAATATATTTTATCCCTACTGTGCCCCACTCTGCAGATGAAGAAATAGAGGCTCTGAGGGGCTGGGAGGTTTGTGCAAAGTCACACAGCTAGGAAATGGGTCTTGAAGGCAGATCTGATATGTGGTACCATGTGCTTTCTCTGGTCCTTCAGTTCTGCCTGGGCATCCGTGCAGGTGTGTGTGGCTTTGCAGAGCTCAGCAGAGCCTTTGGGCATCTCCCTTGCTATTCGCCGCCTTGATGTTGATGGCCTGAGAGTCTCTAAGCCCAAAAGCTTTCCTGGGGACAAGGGGAGAGATTTTTTTTATGGAAAATGTTCCTAAAGAGGTTGCTGGGCATTTTTCTGATCCCAGTTTATTATTTTTTTTAACTTTTTTTAAATGTTTTATTTGTTTTTGAGACCGAGAGAGACAGAGCATGAACAGGGGAGGGGCAGAGAGAGAGAGGGAGACAAAGAATCCGAAACAGGCTCCAGGCTCTGAGCTGTCAGCACAGAGCCTGATGCGGGGCTTGAACTCACAGACCATGAGATCATGACCTGAGCCGAAGACGGACACTCAACCGACTGAGCCACCCAGGCGCCCCTTTCTGATCCCAGTTTAAAGAGCACTTCCTCTGGGAATTCTTCCTGTTCACTGGCTTGATTCAGGCCCCTCCAGATGTATTCTTCTGGTACTCTTGTAATTGCGTACTCTTGTGTGTGTACTCTTGTGTACTCTTGTGTGTTAACTCCTCCCTACTAAACTCCGAGCCCCCACAGCATCCCTGGTGCCTGGCGTGCAGCAGGTGGTTGGGAAATACTTGTTGAAGGAATAAATGAATGAACCAAACAAAAAGGGTTAGTGGAGTTTTTTTTGTTTGGTCTTTTTTAATAGTTCATTTTTGAGAGAGAGACAGAGCACGAGTTGGGGAGGGGCAGAGAGAGTGGGAGACACAGAATCCAAAGCAGGCTCCAGGCTCTGAGCTGTCAGCATAGAGCTCGACATGGGACTCACATTCATGAATGTTGAGATCATGATCTGAGCTGAAGTCGGCCTCTTAACCAACTGAGCCACCCAGGCGCCCTAGTGGATTTTTTTTTAATTAATTTTTTAATTTTATTTAAATCCAAGTTAGTTAACATATAGTGTAATAATGATTTCAGGAGTAGAATTTAGTTACTCATCACTTACATAGTTTTTATCAGATTCTTAAACGATCTGTAAATTAAAAAAGTTTAAGCAGGAAAGAATGTGGGCTTTAGGATCTGAAAGACTTGGGTGTTGTTTTTGGTTTTACTATTAGCTAACATTTCTTGAGTATTTACAATGTACCAAGTTCTGTGCTAGGTATTTTAAAAATATCAATTCATTTACTCCTCTTAGCCTCTTCAGATAGGACAATTTTTTTTAAAAAATAGTTATTCATTTTTGAGAGAGCATGAATGAGGGAGGGGAAGAGAGAGGAGGACAAAGGATCCAAAGCAAGCTCTGAGCTGACAGCAGCCAGCCCATGTAGGGCTTGAACTCCCAAATCATGAGATCATGACCCGAACTGAAGTCAGACACTCAACCAACTGAGCCACCCAGGCGCCCCGGGTAGGATAGTTATTATCCCCATTTCACAGGGAGGGTGTCAGTAGTTACGGATCAGCTAAGCCAGGCCGACTCCAGAGCCCTCCTGCCTGACCACACTCTCCTTTCATCTCTCTGGGCCTGTTTCCTCTTAAGTAAAGGGCCACGCATTGATTAAAATACAGAACATGCAGGCCTTGTTTTCTGGAACTGGTGAGACCGTACGTGTAAAGCACACGTCTCAAGGCAGGACTAGGTCTGTGTGTTCACCGTGAACTCAGATCCTGACATAGTGATCCTGGTACATGCCAGTACCTGCTTAGACAGTGCCTTGGTGGAAGGAAGCTCACACCTAGAAAGTGACATTTGTTTTCATAACATGCCTGTTTCGCATTACTGCGGGTTCGTGGCGTTTTGGGATTGCCCTTTAGCAGTCCCTAGGACTCAGGCACTCAGAGACAACTGAGCCCCCGTCCTCAGAGGGCAGGTTTGGGTTCAGGAAACTACTCATCCTTCCTGTGCTAAACGTGAAACTTTTGGTCTGATTGACTTAGTAACGAGTCAGTAATGGGCAGGTTTGTTTCTGTAGGGCCCACAGAGCTCTGGAGAGAATTTCCAAAGAAGATTATAACAAATATTTTGGATCCCTAGTGTTGTCTTTGCAATAAGCACACAGCCTTTCCCAGAGTGGCTACTTTAAGAAGCACTGGCATTTGGAGGACTGAGTCCTGCCTGATCTTTCTGTTAAAACTAATTAGCCTCGGGGGTGTACTTGCCCCCCTCCTCCACCACATAATTGCTTCCCCAGGACAGTTTTCCTAAAACCTGACTGTATCCAATATTGAGTCCATAGAAGGGGGAAGTGGAAGAAAGGTCATTTGGGAATTCCGCAGCAGTGACACCTGAGACCAACAATAACACATGAGAGTCACGGGAAGAGTGTGGCGGCAGTTCTCAAAGTGTGGTCCAGGAACCGTGGGGGAATCGTGAGACCTTTCAGAAGCTCCACCAGGTCCAGACTATTTTCGTAGTGATACTCAAATGTGATTTGCCTTTTTCACTGTCATACTCTCCCACGTGTATAGTGGAGTTTTCCAGAAGCTGCATGATGTTCGATGACGCCATTCTGCTGGCAGTACCTGAGGAAAGGTATGCTGTATGCTGTTTTAGTAACAGCTCTTTTCACAGACCATACAGTTCACCAATTAAAGCTTACTTTACAATTCATTTGTTTTTATTGTTTTTTTAATGTTTATTTTTAAGAGAGAGAAAGTGAGCAAGTGAGTGGGTAAGGGCAGAGAGAGAGAGAGACACAGAATCTGAAGCAGGCTCCAGGCTCCGAGCTGCCAGTGCAGAGCCCCATGCAGGGCTCGAACTCACAAACCATGAGATCATGACCTGAACCAAAGTCAGACGCTCAAGTGACGGAGCCACCCAGGTGCCCCCAGTTGTTTCTCGCATATTCACAGAGTTGTGGCTATCACCGCAATTGATTTTGGCGCTTTTATCATGTACCCGTAAACAGCCATTTCTCAATCCCCCCCAATTCCCTCAGGCCTAGGCAACCACTAATCTGCTTTCTGTCTCTATAAATTTGCCTTTTCTGGACATTGCATATAAACAGAACGAGACAATATGTGGTCCTGTGTGTCTGGCTTCATTCACATAGTAACGTGTTCAAGGTTCGGCCGTGTTGTAGCGTGTATTAGTACCTCACTCCTTGTTATTGATGAGTAATATTCAGTATTATGGATATAGACTACTTTTTATTTACCCATTTGTCAGTTGATGGACATTTGGATTGTTTCTACTTTTTGGCTAGCGTGACTAATGCTTCCATGAACATTCCTGTACAGGTTTTAGGGACATGTTTTCATTTCTCTCCAGGATATATGGTAACTCTGTGTTTAATTTGTGAGCAATTGCCAGACTGTTTTTTTTCCAAAGTGACTGCACCTACAATCCTCCTAGCAGTATAGGAGGGTTCCGGTGTCTCCACATCCTCACCAACATTTGATATGATCTGACTTTCTGATTCTAGATATCCTAGCAAGTGTGAAATAGTATCTGGTCGTGGTTTTGATTTGCATTTCCCTGATGGCTGATCATGTTGAGCATCTTTTCATATGCCTATTAGCCATCTGTATACCTTCTTCGGAAGAATATCTGTCAGATCCTTTGCTAATTTTTAATTGGGTTATTTGTTTTTATATATTCTAGATAGGAGTCCCTAGTCAGATACAGATTTGTGGAAATCTTTTCCATTCTCTGGATCGTCTTTTCACTTTTTGATGATATCCTTTGAAGCACAAACATCTTTAATTATGATGCTGTCCAATTCATCTTTTTGTGTGTGTGTGTGCTTGTCTATTCTTATGATTTAAAAATTTCTCAATTTTAAACCACATTGTGGTCTTGCTACATAGCTGTGAGTCTGGCTAAAGCAAAAAGTGACAATAACACCAAAGGTGGGAAGGACGCAGAGAAAATGGATCATTCATACATAGCTGGTGGGAATGTAGAACAGCATAATCACTCTAGAAAATAATATGGTAGTCTCCTTTTTTTTTTTTTAAATGTTTATTTATTTTTGAGAGAGAAAGAGAGACAGAGCACGAGCAGGGAAGGGCTAGAGAGACAGGGAGACACAGAATCCCAAGCAGGCTCCAGGCTCTGAGCTGTCAGCACAGGGCCTGACATGGGACTCAAACTCATGAACCACGAGATCCTGACCTGAGCTGAAGTCGGGTGCTTAACCGATTGAGCCACCCAGGTGCCCCGGTAGTCTCCTTGTTTTAAAAACAACTCTATTTGGGGTGCCTGGGTGGCGCAGTCGGTTAAGCGTCCGACTTCAGCCAGGTCACGATCTCGCGGTCCGGGAGTTCAAGCCCCGCGTCGGGCTCTGGGCTGATGGCTCAGAGCCTGGAGCTTGTTTCCGATTCTGTGTCTCCCTCTCTCTCTCTGCCCCTCCCCCGTTCATGCTCTGTCTCTCTCTGTCCCAAAAATAAATAAACGTTGAAAAAAAAAATTTTTTAAAAACAACTCTATTTTAATACAATTCACATATGGTGTCATATCACAATTCACTCACTTAGAGGATACTGGTAGTTTCTTATAAAACCGGACATGTAAAAGAATTTTGTACCTATGTGTGGGGATGGGTTATGACTGAACTAACCATTTCATAATATATATGTATATCAAATCATGTTGTACACTCAGAACTAATACATTGCTCTGTGTCCATTTTATCTCAGTAAAAAATAACCATTTATTGCATACCTGAAAAAAACACTACCACAAACTAGATGTGTGCTCATCATGTTGCTTGCCATGTGTCATTTGGTAATTTCTCCCAAAAGAAATGAAAACGTGCATTGACATAGAAAGCTGTACATGCATGTCCATAACAACTTTATTTGTAACAGCCCCCAAACTAGAATAACCCAGATAGTTCTCTGGTAGGTAGGTGAATGAACGGTTCCAACCATAAAAAGGAGTGAACTGCTGATACATGTTGTGGCTTGGATATATCTCCAGGGTATTACGTTGAGTGAAAAAGCCTGTCTCAGAAGGTTGCATACTATACCGTTCATTTTATGGAGCAATCTTGAACTGACGAAATTACAAAGGTGGAGAGCAGAGGAAGGGTTATCGGGGTTAGGGAGGGGAAGGAAGGCAAGGGGATGTGGCTGTAAAAGTGTAATACATGGGATACTTGGAGTGATGGCACAGTTTTGGATTGTGACTGGTAGTCATGAGTCTGTGCACATGGTAAAACTGCATAAAATTAAATACACACACACACACACAGATGAATACATGTAAAAATGGTGAAATCTGAGTAAGATCGGTAGACTCTTCTCAATGTCAATTTCCCGGTTGTGATTTTGTGTTCTAGTTTTGCAAGATATCACCATAGGGGACAACTGGGTGAAGCGTACATAGGAATTCTCTGTATTATTTCTTAGAGCTTCCTGTTAAGCTAAATTATCTCAAAATTAAAAGTTTAAAGTTAAAAAAGCCCAAATCCCTTAGTTTTAATTTTAATTCAATAAATATAAGTAGCTAGAACCTACATAAACAAAACCCTGTAGAGTCTGTAGTAATTTTAAAGAGTGTAAACCTTTGAGACCCCATGCCGAATGTCACATACCCAGGCCATTTGATCTCATGGTTAAGTGCATGGACTCTGGGGTCAGATTTTGAGTTTGAATGTGGTTCCGCCTGTCATTCTGTGTGGAGGTTGTTGAACCTCTTTGTGCTCCTGTTTCTTCAGCTGCTAAGTAGGGTTAGTACCTGAACCCATCTTGCAAGGTTGTTGTGAGGATGAAACCTGATTGTTGATATACAGCATAGCACACAGCCAGCACTTAGCAAACATTAGGTAGGCAACCTGCGCCGAGTGTCAGGATGCCTGGCTTCTTAGCCTGACTGTGCTCTGAGTTGATCTCAAGTGTGAGCTTGTGGAGACCCTTCTCTCTCTGGGTCTCTGTTTCCTTTCGAATGTGAGCCCGCTGCCGTCCAGGGGCTCTCCCAGCCGGAGAAGAAGTCCCTAAGGGCACTTACACCTGGAATGAGGACTTTCCTTCTCAGTCCGTGTCGCCAGGCATGTGAGCTCCAGGATGTGGACTCTGAAGGAGAGAGGGCACCTCCTTGCATCTGTGAGGCTGCCTGGGAAAAGTCACCTCTTTAGATCTTTAGATCGTTCGCTCGTAGGTGGCTTGGAGCTAGAAGCAGGAGCAGCCGGGGAGATGGAGGAGAGCCCGGGGATTGGTGGGCGGCATCTGCCTCTCAGCCTTTCCCTTCGGTTCCTGTCCCTCTGCTCCCCAGGAAGCCCTTCTGTGTGTGTGTGCAGCGCGTGCTCTGCAGCCACACTGCCTGAGTTCAGGTTCTCAAGTTGACACTTTGTGGGTTCAGGTGCCTCATGTGACCTTTTTGAGCTGCAGGTGTCCCATCCGTAAAAACAGGATAATAAAGGTGCCCGCCCCACGTGGCAGTGGCGAGGTGTTGGGTGTGAGGGCCGTGCCAGACCTGCATCCACCGAATGATGGCCATTCTGTTATGCAGAACCCTTTGGGGTTGTTCTGTTTCACACTGTGTGGACAAAGAGGCTTCTCTGCCCTGGGAATGCCATTTGTTCCCAAGGATCCTCCCGGCTGACCTGGGTGAAGGCAGTGAGGGGAAATGCATTCTTAAGAGCCTTTACAAGAGTTCATTTGTTTTGCTTACCAGGTCCCTTTGCTGAACCTGCACATCCTGTCTGCCTGGCTGTTGGAAGTAGGTTGGTCCCTTGTTCTGTGTTTACCTGGCAGGTGGCTCTGAGTATTTACCCACCTTAACTTCCTTGTGGACAGTAGCCATTTGTGGCGTGCCTGTTTTCTCCACTCTTTGTGCTGTCCCGAGGTGTTCTTCATATGCTGAGGAGAGGTTGTGGTGTTGTGGAATTTTATTAAGGCTGAGAAAACTACCAGGGCTCCTGGCCAAAGCTGCAGAGAGGCTCGTGGGATGGGGCTGAGATGAGTAGAGTTTCTTTGGTCTAAATGGAGAGTTCTATTGAGAAAGCAAATGGAGGCCATGACGGTCGAGGTGGCTCCTGAAGGACGTGCTGCCCTCACACACAAGTGCCCCATCCTAGCAGAGGTGCCTTTTGAGGCGCCCTCTTTCCTCCTCTCTTCTTTCCTTTGCCACCTCCACCAGCAGGGCACCCCCCTGCCCAAGCCGTGATGCACTCTGACAGGGCCACGGGGAGTCTCACGTCCCATGCTTCCCCCTCTCATCATTCTGTCACGCTGGGCAGCTCGCCAGGACCCCGTTCTCCACGACTCATCACTCTGAGCTTCTTTTTCCTTTTCCACAGGATCCAAAAGCTGAGAGCAGGGGAAGGGGCTTTAGAAAAATCCCAACTCCTCTTCTTGCTTTGGTTACCCCTCAGATCTGTGGGCCATGATGCAGAAAGGGGACTCTGTGGGCACACATTATTGATCCTCGTTGATAATAATTAATACCAATTAATTCTTGGTAATAAAGCCTCCCCCCCCCCCCCCCAATAAGCAAGGTTCTGAGTTGAATAAGTTTGGGAAGCACTGGAATTAAAAAAATAAAATGCTAGACAAGTGATTTCTTGGGACTCTGTAAGAGGGAGTTCTGGCAGTGCAGCATTTCACTGAAACCAGGTTGCTGGTTGGGCCTTTTCTGTGTATTAAGCCAGCTGGATGCCCAGGGAAGGTCTTGTCAGCAGAATTCCTTCCAGACAGACTGAAACCCTTTGTGCTGCGGGGTGGGAGGGAGATGTGAGGCTGCCTGGCCTCGCTGTACCCCTAGATGAAAAGGGGATGGACGGCAGGGTGGGCAGGACTAGGGGAAGCCAGGGAGTCCCTGGAGAACGGGGGGCGGGGGGGGGGTGGCACCGGCGCTAACCTAGCCTCAGGGGGCCTGGGCACGGCAAGACAGCCTCAGGATGGAAGGCTAGGATCTTCCCCATTACTGAGGTTGGCACCCTTTTTGCAGAGATGAAGCCACAGTGGCAGTGTTCGGAGTGACCGCTAGGTGGGACTGGTTCTCCGGGAGGACTGCAGACAGGCCCCTTTCCCTTTGGAGAGGAATTTGTCCCCTTTCTTCACTTGAAAACTAGAATTCCAAGCAGATTTTCCAGCCTTCGTAGGTAAGCTTCTGCAAAGTGTGTTCTCCTGCGTTTGGTTTTTCCTCGCTCCTGCTTGCCCTGTGCCTCTCCTGAGTGGGCTCATCCTCTGTGCCCTTGGGGGCTTTTTCATCAGGAGCCATTTCTCTTAGAAGTTGAACATTATAAAGAAGAAAACTTAGCATAGGGTTTTCCCTCTTACAATAGAAAACACTCTATCTGCCAGATAGAATGAGAAAAGTGGGGGAAGTCAACTTTGTTCAATAAACACTTTAGAAGGAATGTTTTTCGTCCTCCATCATAGGGCTGGTCAGCAGTGTGAGAGACACGTGAGCAGGAGAGGCCAGGTGGAACAACATGGAAGGGAGAAGAGAGGTGAGGAAGAAATATAGCAGAGGGAAGACCGTGAGAACTGCAGTACAGGTAGTTTAGCAGGCTTGGAAGTGAGTGGAACTCAGACCACACTGGATGGCGTCTCTTGGACCCAGGGGGTTGTGAACTGCCTTTGAACTGTTCACTGGCTGGTTACGCACCGGGTGTGGCTTTCTGGCGGCTCTAACCTTCACGATATTAGAGGATTTACAGATGAGGAAAGTTAGTCTCTGATTGCAGCCAGTGATTGGAGTAACTTATCACCTGCCGACAAGATGGAAGGAAGCTCAGGCAGCAGCGAGTTGACCTAAAGCGCCTGCTGGCCGAATGACCTCACGCTGTTCCTGGCCACCCTATGCCCTCTGGATTTTCAGGCACGGTGACCTAGCTCCTTGTAAAATAGGGTTCACGGAGCAGCAGCGGCGGTCTTACCCAAGAACTTAATGGAAACACAGACCCTCAGGCCCCACCTTAACCCAGCAGAGTCAGAATTTGCGTTTCATCTGAGCAAGATCCCCAGGAGATTGGTATCCCATATTAAAGTGTGAGAAGCAGTGACGTAGCTGATCAGGCTTTCCAAACCTACTTCTGAAACCCAGGCAGCATTTTACAATAGATCAAACTTAGATATAGGGAAACATTCTGAGATATTGATTCTCCCCACTTCTGATTTCCTACTTCAATTTTTAAAAATAGTAAAAAATGTAGTTTTTTGGGGTTTTTGTAATTTGATGACCAACTGAGACTTTTACTCTTAAAACTTGTGGCCCACTGATTCCTTTAGCAAGCGTTCACTGACACTTGCCAGTTTCCTGATCCTGAGTCTTACTGATGAATCCCAGTGGAGGTGAACGATGGTAAAGGGCCCTCCATAGGTAACCTCAAGCAGTGACATTGTGTCAAAAAAAGTGGATGAGGTTTGTTTTTCCTGTGGGCAGCATGGTTTGGGGGCTGAGAGGGTTTGGGTTTGATGGGCCCTGCCAGCTGTGGACCACTATGTCAGGCCTGGGCCATAAAATGCTTCATTTTTTCCCCGCTTTTGGCAAGGATTAAAATGGCCTCTTTTCCTGGCTATTTGGTTTTGAGTAAAGGGTGAGGCCTTTGGGAGCCATTCAACTTTCTCGCCACCCAGTTTCCTGGGTCAGGATTAGGTTGTTCAACCCTTTTCCAGTTGTTCACTGGGCCCTGGGTCCCTTGGAAGGCAGCTCTTCTCACCACTATACCACCAACACACACTCCCTGGGTCCCTTGGGAAGGGACGTCTCGCCTGGGGTCTGAATCTTTGGCAGATCTCATCACCAGTACAGGCCAGCATGCAGTGTTGTTGGACAGATGGATGGATGGCTAGGAATGAAAGAAGGTTTGAATGTGAATGAAAGGACTGGTAACACATCTTTGCCTGCTTTCAAGTTGTTGCGAGAGTCCCTCTTGCTGGGCAAGACCAGGGGGGGGTTCTGTTTGTGGCTCCTCGCCTGACCCGAGGGCAGTAGTTTTGAACGGTGGTGAGAAAGAGCTCCTTCTTTGGTTTTTATAGATGGCAGTTGAATTTCTGCATGAGCTGAATGTTCCGTTTTTCAAAGTTGGATCTGGGGACACTAACAATTTTCCTTATCTGGAAAAGACCGCCAAAAAAGGTAAGTGTTTAATTTTTGCCCTAAAAGGAGGGAGTCCAAACCTTCCCATTTTTATTCCTTTAGTAGAACCGGCTAATGAAGTCTCCTGAAGACAGACTTTAGAAACCTCTTTTCAATTAGCATATACTTCCACAGTTGCATGTGCTGACTTGAAAGAAATTAAGAATAAGTCAGTTTTGATAAGAACTTTTAAAATGAAAAGTTATTTTATTGTGTTGATTTATATGAAATTGAGGATATGGCAGTACAGAGGAAGTTCTGACTTTGAGAAATAGTCTTGATCTTGTAGAGTATCTACCCTCCTCCATTATGGTTTGGAAAGTGGGTTTGCAACCTGAATCATCTCGTTTGATTCTCATAGCAGCCCTGGGACTGAAGTTGGTTATTTGATTATAATGCTTCATACTACTTCATAGATGAGGCATGCGAGGCCACACAGCTGGGAGGCAGCCGCTCCGGGGCTCACACATCTGCTCTTGAGTCGGGGGCAGTGCTCACCCGACCATGCTGTGCACACTCTTACCCCAATGAGATGCTCACCTTTCTCTGAGGAGTGTGAAATTCCTCTGCCTCCTTGATTCAGTTCACTTTGCTAAACAGTAATATTGAGGGTGAGGGGAGTCTCCATTTCCTCTGGGTTGAGGGCAAGAATCCACCAAGCTCCCCTCTCACCACGCAGCGGCTGGCACAGTGTTGGAGAGATGTCTGTGGAGTTCATTTGAATGCTGAGACCAGCAATTGGGGTATGCTTGAGGGACAGTCAGAACCCCTAAAGAGAAAGTCATGATGGTGTTGGCGTTGGGTCACTCAGGCCGCCCAATGGTGATCTCCAGCGGGATGCAGTCGATGGACACCATGAAGCAAGTCTATCAGATTGTGAAGCCCCTCAACCCCAACTTCTGCTTCCTCCAGTGTACCAGTGCGTACCCGCTCTCCCCCGAGGACGTCAACCTACGCATCATCACGGTGAGCAAGCCGTTGTCTGACTGGGCCTTTTCTTGGGTCATTTACTGTGGGAAAGAGGGGGCCTTCGTTGTAACCAAAATTCTAACCCATCTTGACATGCTTCGTGTAATTTGACCCTCCATTCACAATCTCATAGTTATAGAATTAAATTAGAACCAACTGTGCAGTTAAGGAAGCAGATACATTCTAAAGAGGGTGATTATAAATTAAATTTTCTGAAAACCAATCTTAATTTTTCCCACTATGAAATTTTAGGTGTGAGTCCTCATAATTGCCTCTCTATATTTTCTGTATCATGTGTATTGGCCATTAGAGGTCCCTCTTCTGTAAACTGCTGGTTCATACCCTTTTTTAGTACGTTGTCTTTGGTGTCTATGTGTGTGGCAAAATACAAGATTTCCCATTTTAACCGTTTTTAAGTGTACAGTTCAGTGGCATTAAGTACATCCACACCGTTGTGCGACCATCACCGCCATCCATCTCCAGAACTTTTTCATCTTCCCAAACTGAAACTCTGTCCCAGTTAAACACGAACTCCCCATTCCCTTTTCCCCCCGGCCCCTGGCAGCCACCATTCTGCTTTCTGTCTCCATGAATTTGACTCCTGTAGAGACCTCATCTAAGTGCAGTCCTACAATATGTGTCCTTTGTGTCTGTCTTTTTGCACTTAATGTAATGTCTGCGAGGTTCATCCATATTGTAGCGTGTGCCAGTATTTCACTGCTTGTTGAGGCTGAAGAATATTCCATTGTGCGTATGTACTGCGTGTTGTTTACCCATCTGTCCGTCGATGGACATTTGGGATGTTACCACCTTTTGGCTATTGCGAATAATGCTGGTAGGAACACTGGTGTACAAATATCTGTCCGGTTTTCTTCATACTGAATTGTAGGAGACCTTCTTGAAACTTCTGGCTTTTCCTTCTCTGCGCTGCTTGCCAGCTCTGTTGTTTTCTACCTATAATCCTGAGCCTCCCTGAGGCCCAGATGGGTTACAGTGACAGACTTGAGGGAGCTTTCTCTCTCCCAGGATTTGGTCTATCCACCTCAGTCATCTTACAGATGGTGAAATCCGGTCCCAGAGGGAAAAGGACTCTTGCCTGAGCTTTCACAGCGTCGTGGTGCAAACCTGGGACTACAACCCTTTGTTTCTTGTTGTCTCAGGCCATCTCCATCCCTACGTGCTTTCGCCTCGTAGCACCTGAAGCTCCACTTAATTAGAAACATGTATATGTAATTATCATACAAAAACGCTGTAGTGATATTAGTGGAATTGCAAATATACACAGACACACAGTTAATCTTGATACTGCAATTAACCAGTGTCCTTTTATATTTTCCTTTTAGTAACAGTATTTGACATTCTGGCTTTTTCCACGAGAGTATAAGCTTTTGTGCATGTTGCTACACAGTCTTCATATTTAACTTAAAAAAAAAAAATTAGCCTTTTTTGAAAACGGACACTGCTGTCTCTTTACCTAAATTTGTGTCTCTCCCAGTTGGTGGTTTTTTCTCCATTTCTAGCTTATCTCTAAACCATGCTATTTTAAAAATTTAAACATGGTTTTTAAAAAAAACTCAAACAGCTCTGAAAACATAATCTAGAAAGTAAATGTGCTCTGGAATCCCATCCCACAGAGATCACTATAATGGGCAGTTTACTGTTTGAGACTCCAGATATTTTCCTTGATTTTCTTTCTCTGTGGAGTGTGGCCCCTCTTTCTATTCTCACCCAGGCTGCCATCATGGCCTCTCTCGATACCAGGGCACAGTGAGGATTCAGTTGCCCGCTTGCCCCGTCCCGGGCCCGGTACAACCATGTCAGAGCAGTTTGACCCTGTCACCTGCATTCCTGTGTTCATTATGCACCCTACAGCCTGGTTTTCGGGGCCTTTGCCACTCAGCTGCCCTAATCTTATATCAAACCCCATCTGGGTCTTCCTACTACTCTTAAGCTTTCTGGTCACCCTCAATGACAAGACTCCCTTGACGAATGTCTTTTGTTACATTCAATGAATTCTAGATCACAGATTAGTTAATTATTTAGCATTTCCACCAAAGGATTGTTTCGAGATTGGGCTGCATATATTATTGATGACGATATGTGTGCATACAGCACACTTGCTTTCAGCAGCTCAGGCTAATTAAATGTGACGGCTGCTTTTTGAATGAGTTTCAGCAACCGGCCGTGGTTCTGTTGTTATTCCTGGTGGTTCACGCAGTGTGAAGCATTCCTGGAGTGCATTCTTGATAACGGTAGCCATTATTTTGGCAGCATTCCAGCGCGCTGAGTGCTTTTCGTGCATCTGGAGCAGCCCTGGACAGGTACCACTATTATCCCAGGAAGGAGAAGCTCAGAGAGCCTCAGCATCTCGCCTGTAGTTGCACAAAGAGTGAGCAGCTCAACTGGGACTCCAACCTAGCTCTTCCTGACTCTGCACTGTATGCATAATTTAGCCTTTTCTCTTTTTTTTCTATTTTAAAGGAATATCAGAAGCTCTTTCCTGACATTCCCATAGGGTATTCTGGCCACGAAACAGGCATAGCGATATCTGTGGCCGCAGTGGCTCTGGGCGCCAAGGTTTTGGAGCGCCACATAACTTTGGACAAGACCTGGAAGGGGAGTGACCACTCTGCCTCGCTGGAGCCTGGAGAGCTGGCCGAGCTGGTGCGGTCCGTGCGCCTTGTGGAAAGGGCCATGGGCTCCCCGACCAAGCAGCTGCTGCCCTGTGAGATGGCCTGCAACGAGAAGGTGGGTTCTGCACAACTCTGCCAGGTTCCATTGCTCTGAGTGGGGCCTCAGTGGGCTTACGTGCCAGGGGAGTCAGTACCAACCCTGCCTGAGCCCGGGCCGACCGTCTGAGTGTCTCTGGGCTCATATCAGCCACAGGAGAAGCTTGTCATTTAAGGGAGCTTCAGCAGTTTCTCCGGCCTCCTAGAATCACGTTACGGTTTCCCACCAAGTCTCTGAAGCTTGTGGCGCCAGTGCTGTAGACACCAGGAGATGTAAGGGGGTGGGGGTAGAAGGCACCTGGGTGGTCAAGCCTGGGGTCCCTTGGAGTAGGTAAGCCTTGAGAAACAGTTGGGCCGAGGGGTTCCGTGAGGCACCAGGAGAAGGGCCTGTGATACATGGAGGCACCCCTAAACGGAGGAGGCCCTAGATGGACAGGGCCATGTGTGGTGCAGGGGTTTGGCGATGGGGGGGGGAGGCGGTGTGCGAATCTTCCCTCAGGAGCAGCGTGAGCTGTGCAGCATTGACCTTCAGACAGAGGGGACGCTGAGGCCAAGGACTGCCTGGTTTGCTGACCACCTGGGCTTCTTGGAAGCCGTGGCCTAGACCTGTCCTGGCCTCTAGTCATACAGCCCAGTGTCCTGGGGCTGCCAGGACTGCAGCCACTCCTGATCTGCTGTGGCTGTCTGGGTCGAGGCAAAGACCAAACACCAGGCATGCGTGAAGAACGTTTTCATCTTTTATTCTAGTGGGGCCTGATTGCCTCCCTCAGATTAAAGATGCGAAGTACCAGGAGATGAAAATAACAGTAAAAGGAAACACACTGCCTTGCAGAAGAAAAGGAGAGAGAATCACACCAGAAATGTGGGAGAGTTGCGCCCTTACTTTGGTTTTGAGCCTTTTGGCTCCCTGGGCAAACAGCAATGGATGGTGGGATGCGTGATCGGATAACATCCGCTGACAGACCTTTTGTCCTGGCACTTACTTTTAGAATTGACTCCTTGGCCCTCACATGGTGCAGTGATTTGTTCAACAGCATTTAGGGACAAGACATAGAAAGGCTGGTCATGAGCTTCTGGTACCCTTCATTCCCCTCCGCTGCCTGTCCTGCCTGCCTCTTCGTAGGCGGCCCCTTTTCCCGTCCACTGAATAACGGCACACTCGGTCTTTTGTGAGCCCTCCATATTCTTATTTTACCGAGCATGGTGGCTGTAAGGTTTGTGTCCCTTAAGAGCAGTGGGCCAGGAGTCAGAATCCCAGTTTCTTGCAACTTTGGCCAAGTTTTCTGCCCTCTGTGGATCTCAGTTTAGTTTCTCCGCGTTTAAAATGAGATGTTGAACTGAATGATGACAAATCATAATGTTCACATACTGGGAGCATGTTCCAGGTAGATGACATATATTATTACCACTAATTCTTGTAGTCGTCTGACATGCTGGAGGCACTATTATTTCCCATCTTACAGAGAAACTCAGGCACGGCTTGTACCCACCTGAAGGGAATTTGGACCTGGCTCTGTTTGGCTGTATAATCTGAGCCCTTTCCTTTACACTTTATTGTTAAGGCCCCTCTCTGAGTCTCTAAGTTCACCCCACACTGGCTGAGTCCCCACTCTGTGTGAGGTTCTGTTCTAGGCACCAGTGGGAGAACAAAGTCCCTGCTCCCAGGGTACCTGTGAAGACTGATCAGGGACCTTGGGTATAAAACAACATGTTCCAGTTAACTTCTGGGAGGCTGGCACTGAGTCTTAATTTTATCCACAGCTGGGCAAGTCCGTGGTGGCCAAAGTGAAAATTCCAGAAGGCACTGTTCTAACGTTGGACATGCTTACTGTGAAGGTCGGTGAGCCCAAAGGCTACCCTCCTGAAGACATCTTTAGTCTGGTGGGCAAGAAGGTCCTGGTCACTGTTGAAGAAGATGACACCATCCTGGAAGAATCGGTAGAAAATCATGGCAAAAAAATCAAGTCTTAAAATAAAGTGCCGTTCTCTGAATTCTGGATTGCCTTGCTCGTACTGTCGGGGGAGGTGGGGCAGGAGTGATGGTCTCCAGAAACCTGGCTTTCATCTACTCCTCCTCCCTAGACACACAGTTTTGGGCCAGGCCCTGTCTCAATCCCGTAGAAGGGATACAAAGAGCAAACATGTCAGTCTCTGCTTCATGTTGGCTGGCCCAGAAGGGGAGGTGGGCTCAAAAGCAAATCATTGTTGTCCAGCTGCTGTGTGGGTACACAGGGGCGAAAGCTCACTGTACAAGGCCCTCTTCTTTAAGCCTTCTTTCATCCTGCCTATAAAGCCAGTCCACATGACCCCAAATCTCCCTTCCGTCCTGACCTCCAGCTGTCTCTTCGCCGTTGCCCTTATTCTCTCCCTGCCCTGGGCCTCTGTATCCAGTGAGCTGTATAGTGATTGGTGGGCATCAGAGAAGGGGTTGGTCAAGCATCTTGCAGGCAGAGAAATGTTAAAAGCCTGCATATATCTGTGAGCGAAGAGAGAGAAATGATGTTCATTCCTTTCAACAATATGGAGGTTCTGCTCTGTGCCAGGCCCTGCTTTAGGTACTGGGATTCAGCGGTGAGCAGCCCACATTTCTTCATGGAACTTCACTCAGATGGGGATAGATGCACAGCAAACCGTAAGCATAGTAAGTAAATCACGGTAAGTTAGAAGGTGCTATGTGCAGTGGGGGCGGGGAGTGGGGAATAGGGCTGGGTAAGGGAGATGGGGGTGTGGGGCTTGGTGTATTTGTAGCTTGTGGTGATTTTTTAATACAGTGGTAATGCTGAAATCAGCCCTTCCCTAATCCATAATGAAACCCAGCTAACAAAAGATTCTCACTGCTTCATTGAACAACCGCATGACCCTTTCATAGGGAGTCCATATCGGACTCTCCTTTGTTCTTTTGAATGAGTGCTAAGATGAACAGTTCTTTTCAAATGTATTTCCAGATTCCTAATCTTTGTTCATATTTCTTTGACGTTGTTCACTATCACTTCTTGTTTCAAAGTGTATCCTTGAGTCTCTTTCCAGATGCATATAATTAGCCTTTTGAAGTTTCTTTACTTTTGAGTTTAGGGCCTCCCTCTCCTGTGGATCCCAAATCAGTTTCTGGAAAGGCACTGATGTTCGTAAGTGTGGGTGGGGTGGGGTGGGAATCCTGGGTTGTACTCATGTGTAAAAGAGAATGCATCAAATTGATGTGCTAAGAATTGAAGTGTGATAGTATCAATTTCTGGCCGGTGTTTACTTCATTTCTCCCTATAAGCAGCCTTGAGAAGATCATCAATGTTTCCGATTCCATAACCTTTTCCTCTACAACAGCAGAGAAGGTGACATTTAGGCAAATATCTGAGACTTTCCTAGCAAGAAGAGACATGGGATGGTAGTAGAGGGATATTCCGGGGCCTGGAAACAGGATGTGGGTCTGGGAGGGAGGGAGGGATGGGCCTGACTTGGGCTCTAGCTGAGAATGTGGAGCACCTAGTTTCCAACAGGGACCCAGTCAGTTGCCTCTAGGTCCTGGCAGACATTCGGAGTGTTAAAAGGGTGGCCCAGGAAGCTCTGTAAATGTCAGCTGGATTTCCCTCAGAGCAGGAATCAGTAAGGCTCAGACCTGGAAGAGCCACTGAGGTCATGAGTCTTAACTCTGCCTTTTGTGTGGAGGACTGGATCGCGTGTTGGAGAGAGTTGCGGTGGGGGGGGGGGGGTTGTCTGGAACACACTTCCTGTTGGGACACGTAGAAAAGATAATCACCTGTGTGTGACATGGGTGGGTAGACTCGGCATGCCAAGTAGAGGGTAGAGGGACCACGCTGTGTACCCTCTGCTAGGCTGACATCACAGTCACTGCTCCCTGACAGAGTGGAATCGCAGAAACAAGAGATGCAGCAGGCAAGGAAGGGTCCCCGAAATCTCTAAATATTAGTGACCACAGGTGGCGTCAATGTGAAGATGAAAGATGAAAGATGCCAAAAGCGACATGGTATTTTCTTGGATAGAATAGCTGGGAAGTAGGACTTGTTTGTACATAGGGAAGAATTTCATAAGTTATCTTCAGAAGTGGTGAACTCCCCATCCCTGGCACTATTGAACCTGGGACCAGCGGAGCTGACTCCCACAAAAAAGTTGTGGAGGGGACGTGAGGTGAGTGAGGCCCTGTCCAGGCCTAGGTGCTGTGTACTTGAGGCAGCATGAACTCCCAATGAAGAGCATGGTTACAAGGTACAGTATTCATCTTTATTAAGACAAATCACATAATAGAAAATTAAGGTCATTTAAAAATATCTGCAGGCAGTTTGCTGTATTAAGAAATTTCTGATGGGGCGCCTGGGTGACTTAGTTAAGCATCCAACTTCAGCTCAGGTCATGATCTCTTGGTCTGTGAGTTTGAGCCTCGTGTCGGGCTCCGTGCTGACAGCTCAGAGCCTAGAGCCTGCTTCGGATTCTGTGTCTCGTTCTCTCTCTGCCCCTCCCCTGCTCATGCCTCTGTCTCTTCTCTTTCTCAAAAGTAAAAACATTAAAAAAAAATTTTTTTTTTAATTTCTGCAAGTTCATATCTGAGAGAGATTTAGGTAAGTGACTTTATAGTCATAGACCCCAAGGAAGCTTTAGTCCTGTATGAGGAATAGTCAGGGAGGTTCCTGCTACTGCCGGATGGCTGCTGGGAGCTTCTGTTGCCCCCACACTATGCCAGGCACGACAGGAATTCCACTGGGGATGCTAATGGGTCCTGACATGGTCCAGTGCTGTATGGTTTTTAAAGCAAGTTCAAAACCGTTGGCTCTTTTGAGCCTCCCAGCACTAGGCAGGGTCATTACTCCCATTTTACAAATGATCCTCTGAGAGGTAAAACGACTAGCCTAAGGTCACTAGATTGTGTACCGAAACTGCAGTTTTCTGGCTAGTGCAAGTCTTGATACAGAGTAGGCATTTGAGAAGAGCCAGTTTTTGTCCTTTATAATCCAGCTCTGTCTCTGATACATGAATTCCAAACTCTCAAGTTCCTCTCTGGGTGCAGGACCTCATCTCAGCCCAAGGAAAATAATCTAAAGCTAGGCCCACGTCCCACAGAGTAACTAGGCCAAAGCCAAGTATCACAGGCAAAACAGGCGGGAGCGAGCAGGCATTGGCCAGAGACTAGCTGTGTTCACCCAGACAGTATGGCCTGATGGACCTGAGCATAGACCCCAACTCCACCACTGGCTGTGTGACCTTGGGCAAGTTACTCACTCTGTATCTCAATTTTGCCATGTGTAGAATTGGGGTAACTTTCCACCTCCTAGGGATGATGTAAGGATCAAATGAGTTAATAGTCGTAAAGCATCAGAACCGTGCCTGACAAAATAGCAGGTGCTGTTAGTGCTTGGCCCTGGCCGCCATGGGTCTGGGAATGTCTTTGCAGGGAGAGACACAGTATATCCATCTCCTTCTGTCAGGAATGCCCTGTCAGAATTCAGATCTGGCTCATCCCCAGTAGAATTCTTTTTTCAGGATTCCTGGAGCAATGTGCTTAGACATTCTGCTGTTTATCCAGCTAGTGTCTTCAGTGATTTAGTTAGAACTGAAGGCACTCTTAAGGTTCCTTCTGCCTTGTATCCTACTTATATTTCATTGCCCTATATGAAAGTGGCATTTTTAGGTCAGAAACTGTTAGAAATTGTCAGTTTTATGTGGTTCAAGCTAATTAATACCCTGAAACCGTAAGTAGGTTTCACCTTTGCATTTTCTTCACTCTGCCACTGCCCTCTTGCCAAGCACCTAAGAAGACACTTTAACACAGGATGGTTTCAAAACCATCTAGGGAATTGGACAAATAATGATACTAAGTCTTCAGAGCTGAGGCACAGACCCAAGAAAGATGCTTTTCCCTTCCTGTTAGAGAAGCTGGCCTGCGAGGTCCTGCTGGTTTGGCCTTCTCTATTTCTGTCACTTCTCTTTTGTAAAGTGGTTCTCTGGGTTCTCTGGGTTTCCGTGGCAACACCTGGAACTGAGGGGCCTGAGGAGCATGGGGATGTCTGGACTGTCCAAACCTTACTTTCAGCTCCTCTTCTTTTGGTTCCAAGACAGTTGGGAAAACTGCCTATGGTTGCTAAGCAGCAGTCACCTGCTGGTTTTCTTCCCAACATCCCCTGAGGAATGAATAAGCAGTAAAATCTCTCAGATCAAGAGCTGGGACTGGGACCAAGTAAGACACTTGCCTGGGGGCTGGAGCGGGGCAATGCCCAGCCCTTAATCACCGAGGGTGACTTTAAGCAACGTTCTTTCAGGACCTTAGTCTCCCCACATGTACAGTGAGGTCAGGCTGGGTGGTTCATGTGGACTTCTCAGCTCAACTGCTGAGTCAATGATAGCTGGCTGCTGGTCATTCACTGCCCGGGAGGAACGGAACATTCTGAACTTTTCAGGGTGGGGAGAGTGTAGGACACAGCTGCCCTTGGGAAACTTCCAATCTAGTTGGAAAGCAAGGTCCCAGACTTGTGGTTCTAATAGTAAGAGAGATTCCTGTGGCTTGGGGAGAGACTTCCTGGGGCAGTTAAGCCAAGGGAAGGCTGAAACAGGCAAAGGAAGATGAAAGGGCTTTTCTGCATAAATGAGTGTATGGGGCCAGTAGCAGAGGGCAAAGGTGTAGACAGCTCTAATTGGAGGGTCTCTGAAAAGAGCCGTAGAAGCCAGATGAGGCATAAAGAAGTTCTGGGCAGACTAGAAAGGCCTTGAATGCTAAGGGAAAGTGCCTGCTTTTCTCCCTGTAGTCCTTAGGAACCTCCTGGTAGTTCGAAGGTTAAGCGAAGTTTTAGGCACATGCCTCTGGCCTTACAGTGAAGAAGGGTGAGGCAGGGAGAGGGTTCAGGCCATGAGGTGTTAAGATGCTCCTGCAGCTGCTCTGAAGGTAAGTGACATGGATAAGCTGAAGCAGAGTGGAGAGGAGGAGGCAGATCAAAGGGACATTAAGGGAGAAAGAGCTGGATGACTCTCACATATTTATTGTGTGCCTACTAAGTGCCAGGTATTGCTGACTGCTGTATGAGGGAGAGGTCCGAGGCCAAAGATAATGTATTCTGACACGGTCAGGATGCTTAGGGCTCACGTGTGGGTGGCACCCGGACTAAAAGCAGTGTAGTGTAAGTGCCCTGGTGGTGGGAAGGTCCGATGAGACAGTCCCGGCAGAGGATCTGTGTGTGGGGCATGTTTGAAACCAACCTAGGAGAGGAGACCTTCAAAGCACCTGTGCATGACTGGCGGGGGAGATGATAGGCGTGCTTAGGGAGCAGGCAGACCAGCCGCATCGAGGTCGGGTGACACCAGAGCGGCGGAAGGCCTAGGGCAGTCACTCCAGTCTCAGCCCCTAGGGCAGCCTGGAGATGCTGATGGCCCCTTCCCAGAGCCGCAGGGCCGGGTAGAGCGGCTCCTGGAAAGTGGCGCGGAAGGTGTGCAGGTGGCTCATGCCGCCAGACACGTCGTAGAAGGCGAGGACGCCGGCCTCGTAATCCAGGAAGACACCGAGACGGTCGGGGTCGTCGCGGGGCCGCAGTCGGCTGCGCTGGCCGTCGTGGAAGGCCCAGTACTCGAGGTCGTAGCGCTTGAGACACCAGGACTGGCGATTGCAGCCGAGGCGGGCGGCGGCCGAGGCCCCGCAGCGCCGCAGGGAGGCGTAGGCCGCGCCCACCCACCAGCCGACGCCCGCCTCCTGCACGTCCACTTCCCAGTAGTGGCGTCCGGCGGCGAAGCAGTCGCGACCCAGCACCTGCCACAGCTTGTCAAAGCGCAGCTCGGGCGTGGGTCCCAGGCGGCCCAGCAGTCCACAGCGCACCGTCAGGCGGTCGGCGGACAGGCGCAGGCGTGAGTGCATGGTGTCCGGCTCCAGAGTGGGTGTGCGCGCGTCTGCAGGGGGCGGGGACACCGGGGCGACACGTAGTAGGAGGGGCAGCGCGGTGCCCCGACCCGGCAACCGACCAGGCTCGCACCCGCAGCCCAGATTGGGAATCACCAAAAGATAAAAACCACCCTTGTAACCCTGCCTGCCTCTGGGGAGGTGGCCAGGCCACAAGTGAAGGAGTGAAAATGTCACTGAATTTTGTACCATCCATGGAATTTGTTGCTGATGTCTAAAAATTTTAAAATCCTATCCCTTGTAACACGGGTGTATATCCTTCCAGTTTTTATCTTGCCATTTTATAGTTTTTCTTAACATTATCATGCCATACATGCTCTTGGGTAATCTGCTTTTTATAATTTATTGACATACTTAAGGACATTTTACCCTGTCAAATAATATTCTTTCATCAGAGCACTTTAATGGCAACCCTAAGATTTTGATGTATTGGATGTATTATAATTTAACCTATCCCTCCCCCTTTTCCATATTTAGGCTTTAAAAAAAGCTTCTGAAAATATTAATTACATCTTTATGTATCTGATTTCTTTAGGATACATTCCTAAAAGAGGAATTGCTGGGTCAACATGGATAATTTTGCTTTTAAGGACTTTGGTAAATACTGCCAAATTGTGTTCCAGAAATGTGGTGCTAACTTAAATCCCCAATAATCGTTCTCAGTGCATTATACCACATATGCAGACATGAAGTGAAAAAAACAAAGTCTACGTGGTAGGATACGTAGATGTTCAGCTTTACTAGATACTGCCAAATTGTTTTCTTAGTAAAGTTCTGGAGTTTCCTGTAGTGAGGTTTTTGCAAGTCTTTTGTTAGATTTATTCCCGGTTTTTAAAAAGTGTTACTGAAAATAATATTTTTAAAAATTCAGTTTCTAGGGGCGCCTGGGTGGCTCAGTCAGTTAAGCGTCCAACTTCAGCTCAGGTCATGATCTCACAGTCCGAGTTCGAGCCTTGCGTCGGGCTCTGTGCTGACAGCTCAGAGCCTGGAGCCTGCTTCAGATTCTGTGTCTCGCTCTCTCTCTGCCCCTCCCCTGCTCATGCTCTGTCTCTCTCTCAAAAATAAATAAAAACATTAAAAAAAATTTTAATTCAGTTTCTAGGGGCGCCTGGGTGGCTCAGTCAGTTAAGCATCTGATGGCTCAGGTTCATGAGATCGAGCCAACACTGCTTAGGATTCTCTCTCTCCCTCCTTCTCTGCCCCTCCCCTGTTCATGCTCTCTACTCTCTCTGTCTCTCAAAATAAATAAATAACCTTAAAAAAAAAGAAAAACATTCATTTTCTAATTGTTTACTGCCAATATATAGATATATGATTTTTGTATAATATTACATCCAACAGTTATTCTAAATACACTTAGTAGTAATTGTAATTTACCTTTTGATTATTTTAGATTTTCTGTAATCATGTCATCTGTGAATAATGATCTTTTTTCCTTCCTTTTCCAATCCTTATAGCTTTCGTTTCTTTTTCTTACCTCAAGGCACTGTCTAGGACATCTAGAATAACGTTGCATAGAAGTGGTTATAGTAGGCATCCTTTTCTCCCCCTCCTGGGTAAATACCCAACAGAAATGCATACATAACGTGCATCAAAAGACATGCACGGGAATGTTCATAGCAACATCATTCACTACAGGCTAAACCGGAAATAATCCAAAATGTCCTTCAACAGTGCTATATTCATACAATGGAATACTAAATACAGCAGTGAAAATGAACAAACTACTACTCTGCACAATAATATGGATAAATCTCCCAAATATTATGTTGAGTGACAGAAGACACAAAAAAGTACAGTTTGAATGATCTAGTTATATCAAGGTCAAAGACAGGCAAAACTAACCTACAGTGTCAGAAATCAGAGTAGTTAACCCTTCGGGAGTAGTGAATAGAAGGCCACAAAAAGGGTGCCTGGGTGGCTCAGTCAGTGTCAGTTTGGTTCAGGTCATGGTCTCTTGGTTAGGTTCTTGAGATTGAGCCCCCCCCCCCCCCCCGTCAGTCTGTGCACTGACAGCGGGGAGCCAGAGGGAAGAGCCTGCTTGGGATTCTCTCTGCCTCTCTCTCTGCCCCTCCCCCACTCTTACGCACAGGTGTGTGAGCTCACATGCTCTCTTTCTCTCTCTCAAACTTACAAAAAAAGGCCACATGAGGAAGGCTTCTGGGGAGCTGGAAATTTCCATTTCTTGGTCCAAAGGAGGTTATAGAGTGTTTACTTTTTAAAAATAATTGAGCGGCACCCCTTTGACTTTTGTGCTTTTCTTTATGTATATGTCAAAGTTTACTTTAAAAAGTACATGCCCAGTAATTCCCCTTTTGAGAAATTTACTCCTATAGAATAATCCAAAAATGAGCTAAGGTGTATCCATTCAATTATTCATTAATGCAGCTAACATGTATAAGAGTGTTTATTATAGCATTGTTCATAGAAATGAAAATATAAAGCAGCCTAAATGCACAGCATTATGAATTGGTTAAATATAGCATATTCATTCAATGGAATACTATGCATCCTTTAAAAATAAAGATGATATTTAAATCTATTGAAACAAAACTGTTCACGCTACACTGTTAAATAAAAAATTTACAAAAGAGCATCACATGATCCCAGTTAAAAAAATCTGTACAGGTGTGCTTTTAAAATGTCTGGAAAAATGTATGCCAAAATATTAATAGCATTTATCTTTGGGGAAGCAACGGTTTTCTTTTTGTGTATCTGTAATTTCTAATTTTCTGTAAGAAGCATGCATTACCTGTATAATTTTTTTAAGGGAACAGAGATTTTCACAACATATCCATAAATGAAAACAGGTTACAAGACAGTAGGTATAGTTGATACCATGTTTGTAAAAAACAATATATTAAATATATCCTTGTATGTATATATAAATAAACCAAAAAAAGCTAACAGGGCAAATAATACTAGTAGTTATCTATGAGAAAGTGATGGTCTTTAAAAAATTGTTTTTGTTTTCTAATTTTTCTACAATGAGTATGTATTATTTCTGTATTTAAAAACTAATAATAGTTAAAAAACTATTTTATTTAAAAAACTGTATTTAAAAACTAATTTAAAACTGTATTTAAAACTATATTTAAAAACTATTTAAAACTGTATTTAAAAACTAATAATAGTTAAAAATAGTTAAAAAATCCCAAGTTGGGTCTGTTAGGAAAAAAGGGGGGGGCCTCTATTTCTATGACCCCCTGTCTCCCCTCCCACGCACCCAGCCCTCTCCACCCTCTCTTCGCTCCCACTCCTGGGGCTTACATTTTAGGAAGAGTGATCGCTCTGGTGAGGGGCTTGTTTTCAACAAGGAAACTAGCTTGGTGCTGGAGGAGCCTGAGAGCTGGCAGTTCATGTCTGTAACAGATTGTGAGAAATGAGTGCCTGGTGCTCATCTAAGCAAGAGCAAACTACAAAACATACTAAAAATATTACAAAACTGGAGAGCCACATAATCTCTCCCAAGAACCACATACAAATGTAAGCAGTTAATGCAAATTCAGGAATTTGCAACAGGAATACTCTAGGATAATACTTGGATCTAAGGAGAAGTGTACTTCTGAGGGTGGGAAGTGAATTCGGGCCAGGGTGAATGAGCCCTGAACCTGGGGAAGAGACCACAGGATCAAGGATGATCACGAGAATCAACTATGTGTTCAAATAGTTGAGAATGGGGCGACCACATGGCGGAAATGCAAATTCCAGGATAAAATGGAAAACAAGAAATGAAGTCATCAGAAAGGTCATGTTGGTGTCTCATTTGAGTGGGAGGGGGTTCAGGGGGAAACCCAAGCCATGGTCCCTGTCTTCAACAGTTCTGTCAGGTAAATGAGGTGGGCTCACTTGAGCTACCAGCCAAGGCACAGAGGGAAGAGAGGTGAATCAAGGGAGACATCGTGGAGGAGGAAGCACCTTAGCTGGCCCTTAAAGGATCGGGAAGATTTGGACATCCAGAAAAAAGGATAGGAGGCTTTCCCAACAAGAGGGTACAGCAGGAGCACAGACATTAATTAAAGGCAGGTGCTAGGAGTGGCATGTAAACAGCAGGGAGCCATGGAAGGCATCTATGGGTAGACAGAAGCAGAATTTCCAGAGATCTCTCTGGTGGGGGATAGATGGGGCAGGGTGAGCATGGAGGCAGAGGCCCTGCTAGGAGGCTTGGGCCTGAAGTGGGGCAATAGGGATGGAAGAGGGGGCTGGGTTAAGGAAATCTGCAATGGCAGAAGTGCCAGGCTTAACTGTTTACTGGGAGTAGACTGGAGTCAAGCAGCAGCAGACTGGGGGGAAGATGCTGGGTTCTTTTTTTTTTTTTTTTTTTAAAGTAGACTTCATGCCCAGTGCAGAGCCCAACATGGGGCTTGGACTCACGACCCTAAGATCAAGACCTGAGCTGAGACTAAGAGGCGCACACTTAACCGACTGAGCCACCCAGGTGCCCCAAGATGCTGGATTCTGTTCGGCCCTGTGAAGCCTACAGTGTCTGTGGAAAATACAGAGGGGGGGCGGGGCACCGGAAGGGCAGTGGTGCTGCAAGACCCCTGGGTCCTTGTGTCCTTCCTGGGAGTGAGCACCTCTCAGTATTACTTGTGATCATGAGAGTGATGATCTCATTTGGAGGTCGGTGAGGGGTGATGGCCTGGAGGAAGCAAGGTGGGGGGCGGGAATCAGAACACAGACCCTGGGGTCAGAGTCTGTTTGAATTCTGCCTCTACCGCCTACCAGCTATGCAAGGTAAGGCTAATCAGTTAACCTCTCTGAGCCTCAGCTCCCTCATCTGTAAAATGGAAATAATAAAGGCATCCTCCACTCCCCCTCCCTGCCCCGACCCTGACACGATAGTGGTGAGGAGTTGCTGGATTTATCTGTAAAATGCTCAGAACAATGCCTGGCACGGAGCAAGCGTTAGCAATTATCATGGACTCAGCAGGCACCACTGGTTCTTTGGGAATGGGGCACTGAGAATGTAAATGTGGGTGAACTGCATTTGGGGTCCATCCGAGTAACATCTTGTGGTGGTTGGGGACATACCAGTGCCCACTTGCTGAAAACTGACAAGCCCAAAGATTCCTAAAACTGACCGCTAAGATTCTTTTTTTTTCCTTTTTTTCATATTTGGCTATTTATTATTCTTTTTAAACATTTAGATATATTGACTGCTACGATTCTGACATGTGGTTTTATTTTTAATTGATTTCATCTTAAAATGTTTTCAAAATTCCAGTGGAAGTTATGAGCAAAGAGAACATCATCTATAGATTTAAAATCTGCTTTAACAAACCAGCTTGGAAAATCAAAAAACAAAAGACTACCGCTCAGCCTTGCTACACACTTCACAGTGTCCCAAACAGGCTGCAGCCTTCTCTTGACTCAGTTTGAAATGCCTTTCCCTGTTTTCTCCCACTCTGGAAGCCTTAGTGGTTCATCAAGGCCCAGCTGATGTGCCACCTCCTTCAAGAGGGCTTCCTGGTTTTCCACCAGAATCACTCTCTCCTTCCTCTGGGTGCTGCTACCTCCTGTGTCTCTGTTACTCACCCATGAGGTTGGCCGGCACTGTAGCCAGGGCTTGGCCTCCCCTCTGTCCGTTTCCCGGAGGGGGCTGAATGGGTGCTTGTAGCACTTCCTCTCGCCCTTTCCTCTCCTAATCTCCTGCCACTGCCCTGCCAGGCCCCATTTGACCAGGTGGCATCCGACTTCCTCCACTTTATCACGCAGTTTCTGCCCTGAATGTCCTCAGTAGTTGGCCTCAATTTTCTAAATTTAATTTCATCATTCTGCAACAAAGCTCAATTCAAACATGCAACCCGTGAGGCCACCAGATGCGATTTTGGTTCCTTGAGTTCTCGTGACCTGCGTTTTGCCACTATTTCTTACACTGAACATAGCTGGTGCTTTCACATCACACCGATCATCCTGAGAAAATGCATCAACCACTTTCTTCTTGGCTCCCCTTCTGTCATCCTACATCAGGTGTTTGTTCTTGCAAACCACCATGGTGTTGCTCAGAGAACCAAAAGGGCCATTGCCCGCAATTCTAAATGCTCCTCCTTCCCATCTCAGAAAAGGGCAACTTTCTTCTCCCAATTGCTCAGACCAAAGTCCTTGGAGTCTCCTTGGTTTCTCTCTGTCTCTCTCTCTCTCTTCTTCCCTCCTCGCACCCACATTCACTCCTGTTGACCCCTTTGCTGTTCCTTCAACATGCCAAACTACTCTTTATTGTGCCTCAGGACACTTGCACTTGTGTCTCCCTCTGCCCCAAAAGAACTTTCCCTCAGATGGACCGACTACAGCAACAATAATAGCTAATGCTTACATACTGCTTATTATGCCTGAGCACGGTTCTAAGCAGTTTATGTATGAGATGTTAATTCTTACACAACCCTATGAGAGGGGACTTTATTATTCTCTCCGTTGATGTGGAAACAGAGGCACAGAAAACTTAGGTGCCTTGCCCAAGAAAGGAGGCTTAGGAAGCGGTGGACCTGGGATAGGAACCCAGGCAGCCTGGCTCCAGAGTCCACGCATGTAACCACTACACTGAACTTCAGCCCTTCAGACCTGCAGAGCTTGCTGGGGACTTCCTTCGGCCAGCTCGCATATCCCCTTCCCAGAGATGCCTTCTCCACTTCGCCATAAGAAATAGCTCCTCCTCCTAGTCACCCTGTATTCTCCTCACCCTGCTGTATTTTTCTTCAGAGCACTTACCGCTGACATACTGTTCTACGTGACTTTCTCCCAGAACAATGAACACCATAAAGGTAAGACCTTTGTTTTGTGCCCTGCCATTGCTAACAGAGAAAAGGGGCTCAGTAAATGTTCTGAGTGAATCAAAAGAACAGAGGTAAATGAATGGAAAAAAGGTATTTCTGAGCATCTGCTTTATACCAGGCCCTTCAGGGACCTCAGAGCAGGACTCGTAGTGGTTCTTGCCCTTGCGGCATTTATGAGGGGCAGGGAGAGGTTCATGGATCCAGCTCACACACAGCCCCAGGCAGGAGATCGGCCAGGGCCTGGAGGGGGGAAAGGCAGAGGGGGAGATGGCCAGCAGAGCCAGCCCAGTCTGGTGTGGAAAGGACTCCCAGGTGAGCGCCCTGGGCTCACCGCAGGGATGGTGGGACTTGGCTAGACAGAGCAAGGGGAGGAGGGAGAGTTGGCTACTCCAGCTGGGAGCCCAAAGCAGGCAAATATAAAGTGTGACAGAATCCCGGGAGCGACTCAGGGGCAGAAGCACAGCGGTATACTTGCGAGAGGCAGGACAGGGTCTCAGAAAGGGAAGGAGGTGAAGTCTGAAGGGTGGGTGGGGCCTAGGCCCAGGAGTCCTTGACCGCCCAGCCAAGGGCCTCTGTGTGGAAAAGGTATGATTTAGATCACCATTTGGGTCTTTGCCGTTGTCTCTGGGTGAAAGGGCACTAGGGGAGTTAAGGACACAAGGCTGGCCACGCAGCGACTTACTTTCCTTGAGGCGAACGTCCAGTGGTGTCTGTAACATGCTCTGCATGGCCTCCACGAGGCCCTTGAAGAAGCTCTTGGTGGGTTCGAAGGACAGGGGCACGGGGTAGCACAGCTCTCCCAGGCTCATCTGCTGCTGCATCTGCTGCTCAGTGGCCACGTACTCCTGCCAGGATGGGCGGGGGTCAGGGTGGCTCTGGGAACTGTGGGTGCTGTCCCAGCCTCCACCGCTGCACCCCGGAACAAACCCAGGCCAGCAAGTACAGGCCCCACCCTGCCCCGGCAACTGGGACCGGCCCAGGCTGGGTCCCCGGGAACAGAGCTCTGAAGAGACCACACAGCAGGCCCCAGGGCGGCAGAAACGCAGAGGTCCAGTTTTCAGGCCTACACTGTTGATTTCTTCCTCCCCTCCATGTTCACTGAGGTCTACTCTGTGCTAGGCGTTCGGGGCAGAGGAAGGAGGGAGGCTGGCTGATTGCACCTGCCCTTAAGTTGCTCACCGCCTTGCAAGGGACCCTGAAGCTTTACAGACACTGCGATGGGTCTGCTGGAGGTACAAGGGAACAAAAGGGATGAGGGGCCAGTTTTTCTGGGGAAAGAGCCCTTTGGGCATGTCCAAAGGAGGGAGCAAGAAACCATGTTCCAAGAAGGAAGCCAAGGACCCTGAAAGTTCAGACGGAATGCCAGCTGAGGGGGAGGGCCCACCACTGGGGGGACCTGACCTGTTTTCTGCCCGGACTTCACCCTTTAAATAGCCTTCCCGTGTTAAGTGTTGCTTTCCTAAGTAGAAGTTAGAAAACTCCCTCTCCCAGCCTTCTTTGCACCTAGGTGCAGGCCTGTGACCGATCTAAGGCCTGGATGTGGAAGTGACCATGAGGCAGTGGCAGCAGCATGTAGCCGTCAGGGACAGCAGGGCTGGAGGCTTCAGGGGCAGTGCCTGGGTCAGTGGCCCAGCAGAGACGCAGCGGGGTCTACGCTGGAGCACCCCCGTGCTGTGGCCTGGACTTTCCTCCTGTCGCCTGGTCTTCATCCTGACTTTCAGGCCCTCCTGGAGATCCTGTGACCTGCCAAATACTCGTTTTTTCATAAACTCCTTTCCTGCTTGAAACGGCTACAGTGGACTCTCTTGTTGGCAGGTAGGAGCCCACTTTGCGCTCTTTCAAGGGCTGTCCTGGGCAAGGAGTGCCTTGAGTGAGCAGGCCCTGGTTAGTGGGCGGTGCTGCTCAGGGCAAGATGGGCAGATGGACGCCTCAGGAGGGAGCACGGCCTGGCCCTCTGCCGTTAGGCTAATGGCAAAACCACCAGGCAGGATGGTGGACCTCAGGAGAACCTCGGGTCAGAAGGCTGGTCCTAGGCCCTGTGCAGCCTAGGGGGTGCCAGTCTGGACTCTATCTGCATTTGGTGGGGAAGAAGGTAACTGTGGGGAACCAGGCCTAAGGTCACTCCCAGGAATAGAGCTGGCCAGGGAGTCAGAGCACTAACATGGGGGCCAGGGTGCCACTCTGCAACAGGAGGGTGGCTCAGAGGGCAGATGGGTGGAATGGGATGGGGGAGAGAGGGTGAAGGACAAATGCCACCACCTGGTACCCCCAGCTCCAGCATCTAGCACAAGGTGTGACACATAGTAGGTTCTCGGTAAATATTTATGATAGAATAAGGAATGGAATTGAGCACACCTGCTTCTCAGCTTTGCCAACTCAGGCAACAGCTCTCTAGCCACCCATCCATCTTCCTTCCTTCCTTCCTTCCTTCCTTCCTTCCTTCCTTCCTTCCTCCTTCCCTTCCTTCTTTCCTCCCTCCCCTCCTTCCCTCCTTCCTTCCTTTTCTTCCTCCCTTCTTTCCTCCCTCCCTTCCTTCCTTCCTCCCTTCTTTCCTCGCTCCCTCCCTCCCTCCTTTCCTCCCTTCTTTCCTCCCTCCCCTCCTTCCCTCCTTCCTTCCTTCCCTCCCTCCCTTATTTTACTTGTTTTTGAGAAAGCACAAGAGTGGGGGGCAGAGAGAGAGAGAGGGACAGAGAATCCAAAGCAGTCTCTGCGCTGCCAGCAGCAAGCCTGATGTGGGGCTTGAACTCACGAACCACGAGATCATGACCTGGGGCGAAGTCAGACGCTCAACCAACTGAGCGTCCTATCTTTCGAGCAGAGGCTGGGCATCATCTTGCATCTCCCCTCCTCCCCCACCACTTCCAATCACCAATCCCGTTGCATCTCTCAAACCTGCCTGCCTCTTCCCATCCTGACACCCTTCCACTGGCCCAGGCCACCTCAGTCCATCCTCCACTCTGTCACCAAAGTGACCTTCCAAAAGCATTAAACCAACCAGGTCGTTCCACAGTTCACAACACTCCTCACGTATCTTTACAGGACAGTCTAAACCCCATGACCAGGCACATATGGCCCTTGGCTAACTAGCCCTGGCTTCCTGGTCCAGCTGCATCTCCCAACACCCCCTCCTTCCTCGTATCCCTGCCCGGCTGAACCCCCGCTGCTGCCCAGCCTGCCAGGCTCTCACATGCACATGATTCCTTCCTGTCTGGGATGTCCTCTCTGCTCTGTCCCTCTGTATATCCCCAGTGGCCTCTCCTCATGCTCCCACACTGAGCTCCACTGTCACCTTCCCTTAGAAGTCTTCCCTGACCCCCCATACAGAATTGGACATTTCTTGGACATACTTTTGATAGCTTACTTGGGCTGCGTTGTAAATAAATGTTTCTGAGTATGTCTCCTGACCCATGAGCTCTTAATGTCAAGCAGGGGCCTGGTGTGAACAGGTTGCTCAGTATGTATTTGATGAATACGTGAATGAGCAAATAGAAGGGAGGAATGACAAATGACGAATATCAGTAGTTCTGGCACCAGAGAATAAAGAAAGAAGATGGCAAAGCCCTGAAACTGTATCTATGATAAAAGAATGGGGCGCCTGGGTGGCTCAGTCGCTTGGGTGTCCGACTTTGGCTCAGGTCATGATCTCACAGTCCGTGAGTTCGAGCCCCGCGTCGGGCTCTGTGCTGACAGGTCAGAGTCTGGAGCCTGTTTCAGATTCTGTGTCTCCCTCTCTCTCTGACCCTCCCCTGTTCATGCTCTGTCTCTCTCTGTCTCAAAAATGAATAAATGTTAAAAAAAATTTTTTTTAAAGAGAAACATTCTTCTCCACAGAAGCATCCTTTTGTGTTAGATATCCCTACAAAGTACCATTATTTAAAAAACAAACAAATGTACCCCACTGTGCATCTAGCCCCTCTTAAGGCATAATATCCACTGTGCCTAGGAAAGCACCTCACCCAGAATTTTTCTTAGATTTAGTTTTTTGCTAGCTAACAATGACACATGGAAGCCAAACTGACCAAGGCCACATAAAGGCACAAGACTAGAAATATTTGACAGGGACTGGCTTAACTGGTTTTGTACTGACTGATTGATTTGTCTGTCTTATTTTCCAGCCACAGTCTAATCTGTGATTACACTCCAGGACACCTTTAGTTATGCCTTGCCTTCTCCCACAAGCCTGTAAAGAATCTCATGAAGGCTATCTAATACTGTAAGATTTTCCTTTATAATCAGGAAAATTAGGTGAAGAGAACGCCAGGATAAGAACATAAGCTGGAAGCCAGAGTGAGACGAGGAACAAGATGTATGCCACCAAGTCTTAGCCAAGCTGTTTGAAACATATTTAGCTCTGAGATTCCCAGAAGCCTTGGCAAGGAAGGAAACAGGAAGAGTTCCACGAGGAGGAAAGCAATCCAAGCACACTGGAGGCTGCATGGGAGCACTGGCGCGAGAAGGAAGTTTCTTCCGTGGTTCCTTGAAAACACGAACATCACTCACAACAACATGTGTTCACTAATACAGCAATGAATCACAGGGGCTATTTCTTAGACTCTCCCTCGGTATAAGGGAAGAGTCTCCAACAAAGCCCAGTGGCCAAGGAGTAGGATCCTTCTCTCCCCTTTGAGCAAACTGTGATTCACCTCGTGGAGCCTGCTCAGGAGCTGAAAGGATACCTGCCCTTCCAGGAGGGGGAGGGTCTCAAATAAGACTCTACAGGCAGAGGGCCAGGCAGTGGGGCCTCGTGGCTCTGCAGTCAGGCAGACCTGGGCTCTGATCACAGCTCTGCCACCTACCAGCTGTGTGACCTCAGACAAGTCACTTCACCCTCCCTGAGCCTCAATTTCTCATTCATAAAATGGGGTGAGAATATCCACATTGCAGACTTCTAGTAAATATTAGAGCTAAGATACACAAAGTGATGGGAACATAGAGCCTCTCCCCTGCCCCCAAATGGTGGCTGTTAATGTTATTTAATTAGTCCAGGATGTATACACTGTTCCTAACAAAGCATATTTTCTTCCCACTGGTGTAGGGGCAAGAAAACTTGCGTGCTGATTCTCTGTGTATTTACTTGGAGTGTAAATACTGTGTTCCAGTGACCAACGTGAAATGCTGGTGGCAGGGATCCACCGTGAGGGCAGAAATCCAGCATTACCTGCAGCAGCTGGACAGGACTGGGCTCCTGGCTGATCCTCCAGACCCTGCTGGAGAGTTTGTTCATGATGTCTATTTGCTCTCCACAAGACTCGATTTGCTCCCTGTACACCTGGAGGGTAAGCTGCATGTTTTTATCAATGAATTTCTTTGCCAGCACTTCCTCTTCATCAAGTAGCAATCTGAGTTCAGTGAACTTTCCCGTCAGCCAGGTTTTACTCGACTCTGCATGAGCCTAAAAAGAAACCAGTTACAGATGACATCATTGCCAACCAGGAAATCCGGAATAGTCAACATGAAAAAAATTGTAACTTCTAAAACGTGAGTTCAGCAAGGTGGCTGGGCAAGTAGAAGATCAGCTTGTTAAAACTCAAGCTTTCCAAAGTGCCAGCTATCACCAATTGGAAAATACATGGGGAAATAAAGATGGTCGGGGAAAAAAAAATAGGACAACACCTAAAAATAAATCTAACAAAAATTGTAATGACCTACATAAAGAGAAGAATAAAATTGTATTGGAAGACATTTAAAAAACAAAACAAAACACCAAACCTCTGAATGTGTAGAACAAAAAACCATTATCTGTGGCTAGAGATGCTACTTGTCTCCAAATTGGTCTACAAATTCACTGTAATCCCAAAGTCTTAATTAACAATGCAGATTAAACAAGTATTAAATTATGGTAGGGAAGAATAAGCACAAGAAAAGCCAAAAATTTTTAAAAAGATCAATGAAGGATGAGCTGCCTTATTAAATATGAAAACAAGGGTGCCTGGGTGGCTCAGCAGGTTAGGTGGTCCGACTTCCACTCAGGTCATGATCTCACAGTTCATAGATTCAAGCCCCGTGTCAGGCTCTGTGCTGACAGCTCGGAGCCTGAGGCCTAGTTCAGATTCTTTGTCTCCCTTCCCCACTTGTGCTCTCTCTTTCTCTCAAAAATAAATAAAAACATTAAAACAATTTTTAAAAAAAGTGAAAATTTTCCTAAGAGGGAAGGTTCTGTACAACCACATGACAAGTAACAAACTACACAGGTTTATTATCCATAACTTATAGTAAAAAAAAGAAATCATTTGATTGAAAATGGACCAAATACATGCCAGTGCCAATAACTGTATGAAGAGGTACTCAGCCTCTCAAACAATCAAGGAAGTGAGCAATGTAAGCAGAAAATATTTTCTGGCCATCAGACTGGAGGAATCTTAACTGATGGACAATAGCAGAGTCTGAAATGGTGTGGGGAGTAGGCACTCACATACATGGTGGGTGGTAGCATCTGTTGGCAATGCACTTTTAGGGCAATGTGACAATATCCATATTTTAAATGCATACGTCCTTTGATGCAGCAATTCCTCTTGCAGGAATTGATCCTAGAAAACATTTTCACATGTGCATGAAGGTTTGTGTACCAAGATGCTCATACAGCATTGTCGGTGATAAAGTTGGGCAAAATTTTCATTGTGGGAAATACATGTATGTTTATTATACACATTATGAGGCATTCATGCAACGATAATATGTAGTGATTAAAAAGAATGCAGTGTTCTGATACATGCTACAATTGGATGACCCGGGAAGGTATGTTAAGTGAAATAAGCCAGACACAAAAGGACAAATATTGTATGATTTCCTTTCATAAAATATCTACAATACACCAGTTCACAGAGACAGGAAGTAGATTAGAGTTTGCCAGGGGCTGTTGGGAAGGGAAGTATTGCTTATTGGTTAGAGTTTATATTTAAGATAGTGAAAACTTTTTGGAAACAGATAGTGGTTATGAGTGTACAACACTGTAAATGCAGTTAGTCCCACTGAATTTTACACTTAAAAATGGCTAAAATCATAACTTTTATGTTATGTATATTTTAACACACACACACACACACACACACACACACACACACACACACACCCTGCACAAAGAATTCAGGGGATCCATATGTCCTGGCACTGAAAACTCTCCAAGACACCACATGAAAAAGAGCAAGTTACACAATAATATATACAGGATGATCCTATTTATATGAAAGATAACTAAATAAAAATTATATATGGATACAGGTATGCCTGCTTTCTGCAAGTCTGCGTTAGTCCACTTTGACCTTACGAAATCTACATTAGTGTGGTAATAGTTTTTGTCCCAAAAGTGAAAACGTTCTTCAGATTTCTTTTGGTTAGAAAACAGGCATTAATGTAGGTCTTCTGTAAAAGTGAAGTGGTTTTACTCAAACGTTTGAAAAGCGGGAGATGCTCTTTACTTTATGCCATTTCTACCTACAGAAGGTTTCACAGAACACTCTACTTTTGGATAGCAGAGGAAACCTGTATAGCCATCTATATGTCTGCAAGTGCATTCCAATGTCTGTTAGTTCTGGTCATGTTTGGGAAGAGGTGTGAGGATTAGGGGGATGGCGAAGAGGAACTCCCACTTTGTAGTTTCTATAGTTCTATACTATATTCTAATATACTATGATTAACATTTAAAAAAATGAACATGTGTTCATACACTACTAGTACAATTAAAAGATAAAACAGAAAATCATTAAAAAAAATAAAAGCAAAACATAGGCCTCTTTCCTACACCCAACAGAATAGCGGCCCTTGGTACTTGGGGAGGCACCGGGGGTGGGGGGGGATGCGGTGTGGACAGGCTCCCCGTGATGTCATGTTCTCTTAGTGAGGCAGGAACATGTGGTTTGGCATGATCTGTGGGATGAGTTCCTGAAGTCCCTTTCCTATACAGTGCTCTAGGCAGTGGTTAGGTTCTGAGGCTAGCTTATACCAACCAAATGCAACATAGGTTAAATTGCCATTGGGCTAGCCTGGGAATTAGCCTACACTTACAACAGGGTTTCTATGGGCCAGTGAACCTGGACACAAATATATCTCTACTGAATGACCCAAATGAAGGAAAGAAAATGTGTTCCAAACTCTTGATTTATAAACACATTTTGGAGGCAATGTAAGTAATTGGAAGACCTTTCTATAGAAACTAAGAGAGCAAATAATTTCCCGATGAAGCTATGCTCCAAGCAGTTTCTATAGCTCTACTTTTTTTTTTTAAAGATTTTTGTATAAGTAATCTCCCATCCAACATGGGGCTCGAACTTAAACCCCGAGATCAAGAGTCACATGCTCTAACAACTAAGCCAGCCAGACGCCCTCTACAACTCTACTTTATAAACACATTGTTATAACTCTCACTCCAGGAATAACTGTTTGAAAACATCCACAAGAAAACTTATTTTTTTATTTTTTAAAGTTTTTTTTTAAAGTTTATTTATTTATTTTGAAAGGGTGGGGAGGGGCACAGGGAGAGAGAATCCCAAGCAGGCTCCACACTGCCAGCATGGAGCCCAATGAGGGCCTAGAACTTGTGAACCACAAGATCATGACCTGAGCCAAAACCAAGAGTCAGATGCTTAACCAATTGAACCACCCAGGCACCCTTCTATAAGAAAACTTAAGGTGTAAGCAGATGAGGCTGATTATACAAATGGTTAAAAAGAATTTGGCTCAGGTCATGATCCCAGGGCTGTGGGATTGAGCCCTGAGTCAGGCCCTGTGCCAAGTGTGGAGTCTGCTTGAGATTCTCTCTCTCCCTCTGCCCCTCTCCCCAAGTCATGCTGTCTCTCTGAAAAAAAAAAAAAAAAAAGAACAAGAGAGACAGAGTGAGAGAGAGACACACACAAAGACTGGGAGGGAGAGGGAGAGAAAAAGCGGGAGGGAATTCTGGTAAGGAGATAAGGAAGTATGTGTCTGGTTTGGGCCATGTTGGTTCAAAGCGAAACTGTAGCTCGCACTGGAGCGGGTGGGGCTAGGTGAGCGCCTGACAGTCTAGTTGGGAAGGTAATGGGCTGGGGAGGGAAGGCACTTGGGCAGTGATGAAGCGCACTCATGGGAGGGTGGGGGATTTTGCACATGGAGTGCTGGCTGCTATGTGACTCCACCTCTGCCCAGGACCCTGGAGGCCTATCTGGGTCCCGTGGAGGGTGAGGAGCCTGTGAGGAAAACGGAAAGAGCTGTTTTGCTGATAATTCAGTAGGACTTTGGACAACACTTCTATGGGCACCTGTCAGGGGCATCCCACTGGGGAAGGCAGGCGTGCTCTCCACCCCTGCCCTCTCCACTACACCGTCCCGACCACTCTGATATGTGGCAGTGGCCTGCAGGAAGAAGCAGAGGGGAGGCCATGCCCAGCAGGGGTGGCAGAGACCGGTGGCATCGTCAGTGTCAACAGCAGCATGGCTGAGTCTACATCTTCCCGTTCCCACTCTGGCAAAGGCCGCTTTCTGTCACATCACTGGTCCCCTGACCCTAATCTGTGGTTCAGGCTCTGCAGCTCTGTGGGTCACAGGGAAAGGCATAAAGCCAGGAATGGAGGCTGTTTATTTCCCTGCCCAGGGAGCCAGTCTAGGCCCATGTGACTCAGGTCCATTTCCTGTCCTTCCCCCAGCACTACTCCAGAGGGAGAGGGGCTGACTCCTGAATTTCCAGGATCTTCCTTCAGGCTGGGTCTGATCAATGGGAGGAGGGACTAGAAGGAGGCAAGAGAAGGCAGCAGCCAGGGTGTCCCTCCCACCAGGGTGGTTTTTCCACAAGAAGGCGTATTCCTGCATCCCTTCTACCCTCCAGCTTCCACAGGACAGGCCCACTCTGGTTCCAGTTCCTGCAAAGGTATCTTGGCCCCTGCCCCCGGTTATCCCATCTTTTCCCTTGGCCTTGCCAGCCAGATGTAAAGGTGCCTCCTGCTGATGCTACTGCCTCGCTGCCCCCTGGCTGGTTTCTCCACCTTTCCCACGCTGGCCTCCATTCCCTGCATTCATCCCCTCGAAGTGGCTTCTGTCTTCCTGGATGGGCCTTGATGGATACAGCTGAGGCCCCAGGTCCACCTCTGCCTTCCTGTGTGACTGGTGGTAAGTCACTTCTCTTCCTGGGTGGCCCCATCTCCAAGGGCCTTTCAGCTCTGGAAGTCTGTGCCCATCCTAACTTCCTACCTAGGTCTGGACGTGACAGACAATAATCAAACTTAACTACATATTTATCTATATAGTATATATATTTATATGCTCCCCCCTCCTTATAACGGTATCAAAAGTTCCCTGGAATAAAGTGGGAAGATTCAGAAAGAACACAAGCACTCCCATCCCTGTTGAGTTAGGGTAGCAGGTAAGTGTTGAGTTTTCCGTCCACCTGCAGGTACTGGCCCTCTGAGGAGCCACAAAGGGGAAGCAAACAGCCTACCAACAAGGATGTCAGAGAAAATCATTTAATGGGTGTTGGTTGAGGATTAATGAGGAAGGTCCTCTTGATTGTTCTCTGGGAAGAAGGGGTTAGTTGGGCGTGATCATTGGTTTGTAGACAATGGGCTTTGGACCGTGTATAAACTTCACTGGTTTTAGTTTGTTGACAAAGGTGTTTTATGGATTAATTTTCAGGTGAATGACCTTTCCCCTAGTAATGCCTCTAGGAAAGCAAGTACAGAGCGGCATGGTTTCCCTTGAGCTTTCTTCCACACACCACACTAGCCACAGTTCAGCAGAATGCCTGAGAGTCCTTATAAACATTTGTGCCTACTGAGCCAGACGAATCATTTCCAGGAATGCGTCTGAAGAGAATAAGTAAAAAATGTTCACTGCAGTGTTATTTTACATTAATGGAAAACTGGAAATGATCTAAATGTTCAACACTGGGGAAATGGCTTAATCACGGTAGATCCATATAATGGAATATACAGCCTCTAATACTGACATTGATAAAGAACTTTTAATGACACAGGGAAGTGTTATGATCTTAAGCAAAAACAAAAACCCCATATGTAAAATGACATATAGTTTTGGTCAATAAGAGAGAAGGAAATCCCCCTTCCTAGTTCAAATACATAGAAATGCTGATAAAATGAGCAAATTTTTAAATTCCACGACCAAGCTCAAAAACCAAAACCAGACCTACAAACAAACAACAAACAACAGAAACCACTAGTTGCCCAAAACAAAGAGGGAACCTGCTGTAAGAGCTGCGCAGAAGCTGAGCTGAGTGGCCCCAGGAAGGGCGGAGGAGCGTATGACAGCCACACCACACTGGGGGCCTGGTCGTCTCAGAGGATGCTCTGGGCACCTGTCACCTGCACCAAGTCAGGTGCACAGACAGCCCCTCCATCCAGGAACGAGGCACTGGGAAAACTCCACCCACTGGCCTGAGGAAGGGGCAAGGAATCTTCTCATCCATCAAGGGTCATGGGTGAAAAAGAGAGTCATCGGCAAAACACATAAACCAAACAACAGGCTTGTATTGAGAAGAATTCAAGTCCTAGTTCATAGACCCTCAAAACTGCAAAATTCATATATAAAAACAGGTCTGTAACTACTGAAACTGATAAGAGTACACTGCAGATGCTCTGGCCTCAGGGCTCTGAAGGCGAGCTCCCACAACCCAGGGGTACAGGACACCATGCAAAACACCTACTGAGGGCAGCAAGGTGAAGATACAAATAGCAAATCACACAAAGAAACGAGCCAACGTGCCTTAGCTCCAAAGTGGGGATATGATATTAGAATTGTGCAGAGGATATGTCTCAGACTATATCAATGCGTATACATGTACAGAGAAAAAAATATCAAAATGTGAACAGTAGTTGGCTTGAAGTGTGGCTGAATCTTTAAAAATTCCAGTAAAATTAATGTACAGTGTTATGTTAGTTTCAGGTGTACAATACAGTGATTCAACAATTCTATACATTACTCAGTGCTCATCATTACAGGCATATTCTTAATCCCCCATCACCTAGTTAAGTACAGCTGAATTTTTAAACCTCTGTTTTTTTTTATGTTTATTTATTTGAGAGACAGAGAGACAGAGCGTGAGTGGGGAGGCACAGAAAGAGAGAGAGACAGAGACAGAATTCAAAGCAGGCTCCAGGCTCTGAGCTGTCAGCACGAAGCCTGATGTGGGGCTCGAACCCAGGAACTGCGAGATCATGGCCTGAGCGGGAAGTCAGAACCTTAACTGAGCCATGCAGGAGCCCCTAAACCTCTGTTTCTTGACCAGGAATGGAAATATAAATGCCCCCAGGAGCCAGACTGGTAACACAGTGAGGGAGGTGCTCAGGTGGGGGCTGGGAGACTTGGAGACAGGTGTCCTTCTAGTGGGAGCACCTAATCAGCTCTGACAGGTCCCATGTAGGAGCGCAGGCATAGGACGGCCACATCTTCATACTTTTTTACATCTAAATTTTTATACAGATCAACCAATCAACCAATCAACCCGTTTCAGCTTTAAAATGCTGACCACGGGGGCGCCCGGGTGGCTCAGTCGGTAAGTGTCCGACTTCAGCTCAGGTCACGGTCTCGCGGTCCGTGAGTTTGAGCCCTGCGTCGGGCTGTGGGCTGACGGCTCGGAGCCTGGAGGCTGCTTCCAATTCTGTGTCTCCCTCTCTCTCTGCCCCTCCCCCATTCATGCTTTGTCTCTCTCTGTCTCAAAAATAAATAAACGTTAAAAAAAATTATTTAAAAAAAAATAAAAATAAAATAAAATGCTGACTACGGCGGCACCTGGGTGGCTCAGTTGGTTGAGTGTCTGACTTCGGCTCAGGTCATGATCTCATAGTTCGTGGATTCAAGCTCCAGGTCAGGCTCTGTGCTGACAGCTCAGAGCCTGGGGCCTGCTTTGAATTCTGTGTCTCCCTCTCTTCTGCCGTTTCCCTGCTTGCACTCTGTCTCTCTCTCAAAAATAAACAAACATTAAAAAAAATTAAAATGCTGACCATTAATCTCATTCTTTTTATTATCTTTTTTTAAGGTTTATTTATTTTATTTTTATTTATTTTATTTTTTTTATTTTTATATGTTTTTATTTTTTTTTAACGTTTATTTATTTTTGAGACAGAGAGAGACAGAGCATGAATGGGGGAGGGTCAGAGAGAGGGAGACACAGAATCTGAAACAGGCTCCAGGCTCTGAGCTGTCAGCACAGAGCCCGACGCGGGGATCGAACTCACGGACCGCGAGATCATGACCCGAGCCGAAGTCAGCCGCTCAACCAACTGAGCCACCCAGGCGCCCCTATTTATTTATTCTAAAAGAGAGAGAGAGTGTGTGCACATGAACAGGGGAGGGGCAGAGAGAGAGGCAGGAGAGAATCCTAAGCAGGCTCCAAGCTGTCAGCCCAGAGCCCAAGGCGGGGCCGAACCTACGAACCATGAGATCATGACCTGAGCTGAAATCAAGAGTTGGACACTCACCTGACTGAGCCACCCAGGTTCCCCTTCTTATTACCTTCTGAGGGCCACTGAGCTGTATGTCCAATAAACCATACACAGATTTGCATGCTGAAAACTACAAAATGCTGACAACCCCCCCAAATCTAAATAAATGAAGAGGGGTGTGGTCACAGACTGTAAGATAACATAGTAAAGATGTCAGCTCTCTCCAATTTGATAAACATGCTGAACACAATTCCTACCAAAATCCCAACAAAGCAGACAAGATCATTCTCAAACTTTTCAATGTTTATTTATTTTTGGGACAGAGAGAGACAGAGCATGAACGGGGGAGGGGCAGAGAGAGAGGGAGACACAGAATCGGAAACAGGCTCCAGGCTCTGAGCCATCAGCCCAGAGCCCGACGCGGGGCTCGAACTCACAGACCGCGAGATCGTGACCTGGCTGAAGTCGGACGCTTAACCGACTGCGCCACCCAGGCGCCCCAAGATCATTCTCAAACTTAAATGGAAAGGCAAAGGAACTAGAATAGCTAAAACAATTTTGAAAAAGAATCCAGCAGGAGGTATCAGTTATTTCAGGACTTCTCACCTCTAGCAATCAAGATCATGGGATAGTAGAGGGACAGACTCGTGGATCAATGGAGCCTAATAGAGGACCCAGACATAGCCTCAGCCAACTATGGCCAACTGACTTTTGACAAAAGCAATTCAATGGAGAAAACACAGTCTTTTCAACAAACAGTGCTGGAGGAATTGGATATCCGTAAGGGAAAAAAAAAAAAGATCTTTGAGCTAAATCTCACACCTTATGCAAAAATTAGCTTGACAAGAATCATGGACTTCAATGTAAAATTATAAAACTTTTCGGAAAAAAAAAAAAAAAAACAAACAAGGCGGAAATCTTTGGGATCTAGGGCTAGCCAAAGAGTCTCAGTCATGACAGCAAGAGCACAATCCATAAAAGAACACAATGGATACCCTGGACTTTTTTTTTCTTTCTTAATGTTCATTTACTTACTTATGAAAGAGAGAGTGAGCGAGAGAGCATAAGCAGGGGAGGGACACAACGGGAGGGGGAGGCACAGAATCCGAAGCAGGCTCCAGGCTCTGAGCTGTCAGCACAGAGCCTGTTGCAGGGCTCAAACTTACAAACTGTGAGATCGTGACCTGAGCCGAAACCAAGGGTTGGATGCTTAACCAATTGAGCCACCCAGGCGCCCCTGTCAATTCTGGTTTTGATACTGCACTGTATGTATGTAAGATCTAACCCGTAGGGCAAACTAGGTGGAAGGTACACAAGGCTTCTCTGTACTACCTTTGCAACATCCTGTGAATTTGGAATTATTTCAAAATGAAAGTTTAAAAGTTGGAAGAGAAGACTAAAAGAAAGAAAATTCCATTCCTTAGAGGAAGCTGAAATGGGCCCCCTTAGACTCTCCACATGGGTCCTAACTCTTCCCTGGGAGCCCCCAACCATACGTGCTCAGAGATTTGCAGACAGTGAATCTGTATCCCAATTCTGTTCTAGCTGCACAGCCCAAAGCACTTCCCCCATCCCTTGCCAAATCTTTTTTTTTTTTTAATTTTTTTTTCCAACGTTTATTTATTTTTGGGACAGAGAGAGACAGAGCATGAACGGGGGAGGGGCAGAGAGAGAGGGAGACACAGAATCGGAAACAGGCTCCAGGCTCTGAGCCATCAGCCCAGAGCCTGACGCGGGGCTTGAACTCCCGGACCGCGAGATCGTGACCTGGCTGAAGTCGGACGCTTAACCGACTGCGCCACCCAGGCGCCCCAATTGCCAAATCTTTTCAAACCACTATTGATCTGAGCCCGGAGAAATGCTCTTGAAGACATGAGCGTCACTATTAATAATGAAGCTGGGGCCACAGGTATAAACCACAACTGTCCCCAGCACACTCGGGCATGCAGTCACAGACAGTGGATGCTGTGCCAACAGGAGGTCAATTCTGTGGCCTGGCCTGGGTCTTGGCCTCTCCACTCTGCTGTGGGCCTGGCCCAGAAGGTCCTGGGTGCCAGCTACTCCCTTGGTCGGAGCCAGTCTCTCTGCCTGACTTGTGAGGGGTCAGTCCAGGGTTTACAGAGCCCTCAGGGGCAGAGACCCTGGGCAGGCATCCCACCCTAGCCCTCATTTCCAGGAGGGGCCAGCTGAGGGTGAAAGGGGAAGGGACCAGTTCAGTTCACATAAAAGGACCAGAAGATCCAGCAACTTTTTTAGTCAGATGGCAGCTCCCAATAATGTCAGCCCCAACTTCCCATTTCAAGCCCACAAAAGAATCCATGTAAATAAACACTGCTATGAAAGGAGAAGCCTGAAGAAAGTATTTATTTATGGAATACATTGATACCCTATTTTATTTCTTTCAACAAAGCAGTAAAACCCAAAGAGCTGTTTGTATGCTCCTTATGCTGCATTTTGCTTTGTTTAAGGTGATTTGGGGTGCAGGGGATGGATGACTGGTCCCTCTAAGAGAATGGCCTTGGCAGTTGCCAGAAGGAAAGGCTGTTCCTCCATTTTGTGAGTTGCCACGGGGCAAGGCTAAGGTGCTGGGCAGAAATGGATTCACACAAAGCTAACACAACAGAAGCTTAAGGCTCCTCATTAGCCAGGGCCCTTCATGGTCTTGCACCTGATTTTGTGTCATTTTTCTTTCTTTTCTTTTTTTTTTTTAAAGTTTATTTATTTTTGAGAGAGACAGAGGCAGCGTGAGTGGGGGAGGGGCAAAGAGGGAGACAGAGAATCCCAAGCAGGCTCCTCACCATCAGCGCAGAGCCCGACGTGGGGCTTGAACCCACGAAACCGTGATATCGTGACCTGAGCTGAAACCAAGAGTTGGACGCCTAACTGACTGAGCCATCGAGGCGCCCCTTGTGTCATTTTCCTTAAAAAGAGTCCCCTACATTATAGAAGTCCCAAGCCCCATCAAACCTGATCTGCCCCTTTGAGGTTAGTTTTGATCTTCCCTTGGCTCCATATTGAGGAGAGCCTTGTGTACCAGGGGAAGTGTGAACATCTCAACTAGAACAAGGAAGAAATGTCCACTTGCCTTGAGCTTCTCGGCAGCTTCTTCTATCTGGGTTATGTTGCCAACTTGCTGCTGCTTCTTGGCTTCCAACTGCTTTAAACATTCTTGGATGCGTTTCTGTATGTGAAAGAGCTAGGAAAAATTAATACTTAATACTGTGACTTTTGAGATAACAAGCCACCCCAGGGGTCATCTCCTCCCCCTGTATTTTGTTTTTGTTTTGTTTCAGCTGAGGTATCTGAGACTCAGAGGAGAGGTCACTGGCCCAGAGTCACATGGCAAATTGGAGGATGAGCCGGAATGAGGGTCCCTCTGATCCTCAGAATCCCACATCAGATATTCTTCCAACCTTGATCCCCCCTCCCTTTTTTCTAGAACAATTCCTGCTTATGGCCTGGTTTTTCACCCTTTCAAATAGGACCTTAAGGCAAGCAGCTTGGGGACAGGAGAAGAGCATTTCACTTATGGAGTCAGTATTAACTAAGCACCTATTACATGCCAGGGAGCCTGTGGCCCTTTGGCTTGAACTGGGGTTCAGAAGACCTGCATGGGTGAGGTCTGTGGGGGTTCATGCTCCCTTCTCCCTCCCACCTGAAATGGCTCCCTTCCAGAGTTCCTTGTTTTGCAATTGCCATTTTCCCAAAGGCTTGCTCTGTGAGCCTCTTCCCCACAGGTTTGAGCTTGCCTCTATCCGGATCTTCTCACAGCTGGCCTCACACGCAGCTGCTGGCCCCAGTTCTGGCTGCCCCGTCAACTGGGAGCTCCCTGAGGGCAGGCTTGCTCCATTCCCAGCTCTGCCATGGGGATCACGGGGTGACCCAGAAGTGTTTGCTGAATCAAACACAATGACCAAGGGCTGCCAGCTTCAAGTGGAGAGCTGGAGCCACCCAGCAAGCTGTTATGAGCATAAGCCCCAGAGGGACAGGCGGCTTCCTAGGTCTGATTCCTGGCCCTCCTTTCATGTGACCTGGACAAGTGACCTCACTTCTCTAAACCTGTTTCTTTAGCCATAAACATGGGGATAACCGCATCGTGTTGCTGTAGAGAATGAAAAGTACACGAAGTGCTTGGTGCAGTGTTTGGCAGGCAGTAAGTACTCAACAGGTATAGCTCTTACTGTTATTGTAACACCCAACAAGCATCTGCTACTGTGTGCAGTTGTATTCTAGGTCGTGGCTGGGAGTGAGGACACAATGGTAACCCAGGTAGAAGCCACAGCCTCAAATTCGGGGAGCACATCTTCTACCCCACTGTGATTTCTAAGCCATCAAGTCTAGCTGCTGTCACCCAAAGATAACCCAGCCTCCTGGTGCCTGGGCCTCCCAGTCACATGGTGCTGCACCTGTCATGCTACCTGGTGGAATCCTACTCATCCTTCAAGGACAGTTCCAATGGCACTCCTCTGGGAAGTCTTCCTGCGCTCCCTGCTCCTAGTTCATACTGTCTTCTCTCTGGCTCCCCAATTACGATACTTATCACACCATATTGTCACTATTTGTTCTCACCTCACCAGCCGGGAAATTCCTGATCAGGGAAGAATTGATCTGTTCCTTAACTTGTGGCACAAGGTGTGTGCCGAATGAATGTTTGATGAATGGATGGAAGGATGATGGATAAACAGGTGAGTGGGTAGGTGTGTGAACACAAGATGAGTATGTTGGTAGGTAGGTGGGTGGACCTGCCTATGAGACGCCCAAGCCCTATCTCTGGAAGCAGCCATGTTAATTCTGGAAACAGCCTTCTGAGGAGCTATTATTGTTACAGTTATTTTACAGATAAGAAAGGCCTCAAACCCAAGACTCCCCCCCACGCCAACTGAACCAGGTCCCACAGGGCCCATTCTCACCTTGGAGCTCCAAGGTTGTCACAATGTGAGGAAAAAGGTCATTAATCACCAAAAACTGCTGGCAAGAGGAAGTGGTAGAATCAACATCCGCAAGAAACGGGGGGGGGGGGGGCTGACTATCTGAGGGAGGCAGAGGATTTGACCAGAGTCACAGAACAAGTTGGCCCTAAGGCCGGAACAAGAGTCGGGAGCCCCTGACCACTATTAGGATTATGCACAGGTGAGGGCTCCAAGGTGGGAATGGGCCAGTGGAGGCAATCCAGCTGTGGAGTGCTGGGTTCAAAGCCAGCCTCGGCTTCCAGAGCCTTTCTTTTCTTATCAATAAAATGGCTGTCATAGCTCCCCACCTGGCTGTTAAATGCGTGGAATGGGCACGTGCGTGGAGGAGAAGGGCGGAGTCGGTGGCTGGAGGCCGCTCCCAGGGCAGGCAGTCAGGCAGTCCTCAGCCCCTGTCGGTGAACTCCGGGACAGAAAACCAGAGATGCCTGTGTGGCTTTTCAACTTTCTCTAAAGGCAGACTTTCTTTCAGGCCAAGGGCGGTGTGGTGGACCCACCGTGGTGGACGAGGTCAAGGACATCTGCGGATCAGTCGGGGCGCCTAAGTTTTCACTCCCGAACCCACCTCTTCTGAAGCTTAACTGATCCTTGGCGACAGCAGGTGGGCCGCCTACAGGTCCTCTGGGCCGCCCTTCGGTTGCAAACCAAACCGAAAGAAACGGCCGGCCCACCCGGCACGCCCCACCGAGTCCGTTGCGGGCACCCGCCTCCGCGCGCCGCCCGCGTTCCCACCTGCACGTGCGCCGCCTCGTCCAGCGCCAGGCCCACCGGGTGGCCGCGGTGCGCGCCCAGCACCGGGCAGAGTGCGCACACGCAGCGGCGGCAGCGGCGACAGAAGAGCTCGACCACGCGGTCGCTATGCTCCGGGCAGCGCCAGCCGCTCGTGTCCTCGAGCTTCGCGGGGCCCGGCCCCCCCGGTGTCCCGCTTTGCGCCCCTGCGTCCGCCATTTAGCCCTCGGTTTCGGGCCGCGGTGTCGGGGAGGGGCTCCAGCGGAGAATCGAAACCCTGAGCGGTGGGGCGGGGCGGGGCGGCCCAGCTCCGGGAGGAAGGGAGGCGGGCGCGCCTCCCGCCGGGTAGCGGCGGCCATCGGCGCCCTGCGGCCCCGCGGGGTGCCCTCCCCCGCTCCGCCTGTCCCGGCAGCTTCAGTGGCGCTGAGGGGGCCGCCGCCGAAATGGGGTTCGCTCCTCGTGGGCTGACTGGAAGGAGGTGGGCTTCCCGGCTCAGTGATGCGAGTCCAGTCATGCTCAGAAAACTGCAGCCCTGTGGGTGGGGCCAAAGTTGGCGGAGGCCTCCCCAGGTGATGTGCGTTACCGACACTTTTCACTTTCCCTTGATTCTCTCTGCCCTTTCCCCAGGAGAAATCACCATTCCCACAACTGGCAGAATCACTCTGGAAACTCCCGTTGCCCCCAGGCTGTCTCCCAGTCCACCCGTGTAAATTCGTAAAGCCATCATGGAAAACAGTATGGAGGTTGCTCAAAAAATTAAAAATGGAACTACCGTATGATCCAGCAATCTCCCTTTTGGGTATATATACCGAAAGATTATGAAGTCAGTAACTGAAAGAGGTATCTGCACTGGCGGGCACCTTGCAAAATTATTCACAATGACCAAGACGTGGAAATAACCAATGTCCTTCCATGAATGAATGGATAACGATGTGCTGTGTGTATATACAGTGAAATGTTATTCAGACCCAAAAAAGGAAATCCTGCCAGTTGCCACATGGATGAGCTTGGAGGACATTATGCTAAGTGAAATAAGCCAGACAGAAAAACAAATACTATTTGGTTTCGCTTATGTGGAATCTAAAAAAACCAAAAACAGTTGAACTCCTAAAAACAGAGCAGAAAGGCGGTTGCCAGGGGTTGGGAGTGGGAGGGGGGGGGGAAGGGTACAAACTTTTAGTTATAAGATGCCTAAGTTTGGGGCGCCTGGGTGGCTCAGTCGGTTGTGTCAGACTTTGGCTCAGGTCATGACCTCGCTGTCCCTGAGAGCCTGGAGCCTGTTTCAGATTCTGTGTCTCCCTCTCTCTCTGCCCCTCCCCTGCTCATGCTCTGTCTCTCTGTCAAAAATAAACATTAAAAAAAATAAGATGCTTATGTTCTGGGGATCTAATGTATAGCATGGTGACTATAGTTAGTGATACTGTACTGTATACTTGAAATTTGTTGAGAGTAGATCTCATGTTCTCACCACACACAAAAAATGGTAACTATGTGATATAACAGATGTGTTAATTAACTTGAATGTGGTAATCATTTCATAGGGTATACATATATTAAATCATCACGCTTGTACACCTTAAAAAATCACATGCAACCTAAATATATACAACTTGTCAATAAAATTGGAATATCTCAATAAAATTGGAAAAAAATTCTCATTTCCTATCCTTGGCTCTTAATACCCTTGATCCCTGCCCTGTCTGTACTCCACCCTTCACTTGTTTTCAGACCAGGGAATAGGCAGTTTTCTCTGTTTGGGATCTCTTTCCCAAATACCTTTTGCCCTGCTTGCTTCTATTTATCTTTCAGGGGTCTGCCGAAATATCACCTCCCCCAGGAAGCCTTCCTTGCTTCTCCTCCCAGAGCAGCCCACACTTTCCCTATCCTGGCCCTCCCCTTCCCTCCAACCATGACTGAAAACTTCAGAGGGCAGGGACCAAGTCTGTTGTATCCGTTTCCCAGCTTGGTCTCTGGCCCAAACAAGGAGATACTTAATTGGTATTTGTGGAACCAATCAAGAAAAGGAAAGCTCCATGTATTAAAATATTTAGGCAGATGTTGTTTATTATTTTGTTACATTCTTGCCATTGCACGATTTCACATCTATTTTCACTTTTATTAATTTTTTTTACAAAGGTAAAAGGAATTTCAGAAACAACATTAAAACAATCAAACTATTTCAGGCACGGGTTCATATTAAAAGCATAGATCTATTTTTGACTTCCTTCTTCCCTCTATGATACAATCAGGAAGAATAATTATCGTAGAGCTAAGGTGGGTAGCCCTCAATGCTCATCTCCCAGTGCTTTGTTCTCAGAAAGTTCCTGAGTCAACAGGGGGCTCCCAGAGTATGGAGTAAAGAAATGAGTGCACATTCTACTTGCCCTGAGTGTGAGGGCCCGACCCTGCAGATGCTGGGCAAGTTCTACTTCATCAGTCAAGAATATAAACAAAAACACAATTTTTAAAAAATGGCTTAAAAAAATATTTGATAAAAATTACCTATCCCTCTCCCTTGCTGTGAAATCACTTAAATTCATTTAAATAATCCTAGTTGTAAAAACAAAACAAAACAACCCAAAAACAGTTTTGTTCATGGATGCCTTCATATTGTTTTTAAGCATGAGGTCTGGGTCCCTGAGGGGTAGGGAGAGCTCGAGAAGGTTATGTGCAGAGGAGGCATTCGGGTCCCTCCCCGGGCTCAGCCCCACCTCCAGCTCTTTGCAGCCAGTGCCTGTGGGCACGATGCTTCTTCATTCTCTGACAAGGACATGGGGATAGTATCATTATTCTGAGCACGGGAATTATTCTGGCCCATGTTAGAATTAGAGTTAGATGTGCCAGTGAGTGGAGGTGGGAGGGCTTTGTAAACTGTGAAGTGCTGGCCACAAATGAGGTGGGAGAGGTAACCCCATCCAGTGGAGCTCTGCTTCCCTGGCAGTGCCTGGGATTTGGCCTTCGGCGAGCCCCAGTGACTGAGTAAACAAGATAGGGAACGTGGGCATCTGGGGCGTGCAGTCAGGCAAGGGGACCAAGCCATGGCTAGGGGAGGGGGCACTCGGGCACAGAAACCTCATCGAGTTGCAGCCGGGGGGCCCAGAGAGATGTGGGATGATGCTTCCAACCCGGACTTAGAGGGTGGGGTTGGAGTCCCAGAGCCTATCTGGTGCTCCTTGTCCCCCTCTGTACCACACATAGGTACAGATGGGCTAACACAGTGGGTCTCCAGCCTCAGAGTATTGCAGAATCACCTGGGAACTTCTAAAAACATGCACAAAGCCAGGCCCTGCTCTGGAGATTCAGCTTCAGCTGGTCTAGGGCTGGGACGGGGCATCTGTATTTCTCGAACACTCTCAAGAGGACCCTAATGTACAGCTTGGGTTGAAACCTACCAGGCCAGGTAGGCTCCTGCAGTCCCCATCTTAGCTCCACGATCACCTTGTCCAGTGGGCAAAACCCATCATCTGCACCTGCTTGGTAAGGTTGGGAGGGGGGGCATTTGACTTCCAACGTTCCCCATCTCTAGCTAGGCTGCTGTACTAACCACCGAGAAAGAACCTTAGAGAACAGGCTCAGAACACAGGTTCACAAAGAAGGGACACATAAAAACTCTCAGGCTGGCAGGGGACTTCAAGGCCATTTGGCCCTACTTCCTTGCCTAATACAGTCATCCCTCTCCAGAAGCCCTCATGAGTGGGTGGCCAGAGGCTCTGCTGGCATCCTGCCAAGTGTTGGGACTTCCTACCTCTTGGACTGAAGCCTGCCTGTACCCTCCTGGAGCAGGCAGGCTCTGGGACCTGAGGGCTTTGGTGGTGGCAGTCAGTGGTCATAGGCACCACCCTGATATCTGCTTCCCCACACGAGGGATAGTGTCTGCCCACATTTGGCTGATTCTGGTTCAAGAGAGGACGGTTTTGGTCTCCTATCCATGTTCTAGAACTGGGCCAAACCTTGACTTATTTCCCAGAGGTTAAACTCCCTCTGCCCTTTCACCAAGGTCTTGTGAGTTCCTATAGCAGACCCAGATCATCACCTTATATAGGTAGTTTTCCTCAGGTCAAGACCAAGGTTTCTTGTCTCAGGTGGCAGATCCTGTAGAGGGCAGCACACGCCAGGGTCCCCTAGTTCAGATGGAGAAATTGAGACCAGAGAGGGAGTAACTTGAAAGAGGTACAGAGCGAGTCAGGGGCACAGAAGAGGCCAGAACAAATGGATTTCTGCCCTGTGGGCTGAGGGCTGCTTCAGACTAGAAGCAGCAGAAAGACCGACCCAACAGACCAGAAGCTTGACCCAGCCCTGCCATGAACCCTCTGCAGACCCTGATCACTTGCCTCTCTCTGGGCCTCAGTTTCCCCACCTGTAAAACGAGGAAGTTGGGCCAGATCACAGTTTTTCAAACTTCTAAATGTTTTTTCAGAAGCAGAATTATGTATTCCATAGAAGCCAATATATAAATCAGAGAGAAGGGGAGCTGTGTGGTTGGAACGGGGTGGGGGGGGAGCACAGCCCTCCTGCTTAGCCTTCCTCTCGTTCTATGGACCCCTGCTTAGCCTTCCTCTCGTTCTATGGACCCCAGACTCCTAGGGCCTTCCAGCTCTAACTTTGTACAATGTTCTTTCCCTTAAGAAGTTACAGCTCATCGTGGACCCTTAAAAACAGAATTAACCAGAAGGCAAGATATCGTCTACAAAGAGTCAATTCAGACAGTGTTGTTTTGAGAAGGCAAATAGAAAAACGGCACCACGTCCCTCCCACTAGAATCTTCCAGCGACCGAGAGTTTCGTTTTCTGGTAAAAAATATAGAAATAGTGGTTGTTGTTGGGGGACTTGTGGTTTGGTTCTGGACCTCCCCATGGAGCCGAGTGGTGTCCCTGAGGGCGAGGAGGGCAGACATCTCTGTTCAGAACCTCTCTGAGCCCATCCGCAAGTTTTTGATCTCCAGTTCCAACTGTTTGGCCTGGACCTCGCGCTGGGTCACCAGCTCCCGGAGCCTCCGGATCTCCTCCTGTTGCCGATAAAACATCTGCAGCAGCTGGGAAAGTACAGAACAGAGAGAAATGTCACTCGGTGCCCCAGGATGGGAGGGGCCAGAACACCAGCAGGAAGGACAAAATGTTGCTCCCTTTTCACTCAGAAAGATGGAGGTGATTACCACAGCTGAGGCCTGAGGGAGCAACCATTGCACAGATCTTTTATAAAACCTTGTCTGGGGTGCCTGTGTGGCTCAGTCAGTTAAGCGTTCGATCCACATGTTTGTGGTCATGATCCACAGTTTGTGGGTTTAAGCCCCGCGTCGGGCTCTGTGCTGACGGCTCAGAGCCTGGAGCCTACTTCGGATTCTGTGTCTCCCTCTGTCTCGGCCCTTCCCCGGCTCACACTCTGTTTCTTTCTCTCTCTCAAAAATAAATAAACATTAAAAAAAATTTTAAAAAACCTTGTCTTTACCCAAGAAATGAAATTTTAAAAGACTTGATCTTTCAGACTTTTTTTTTTTTTTTTTTTTTTTTTTTTTTTTTTTTTTTTTGCATCCTCAGACCCCCTGTGGCACAGAGAAAAGGATACTTGGCCCTGAAGTCTGGAGATTGGACTTTTCACCACTGCTAAAATCAGTGGCCTCAGGCAAGTTACTTACCCTCCCTGAGCTTCAATTTCCTCCTCTAGGAACTAGGGGGCCAGAAAACGAACCTCGGCATTAACATAGTTGCTGCGCTGTATAGAATGCAACTGGACGTTGGGTGCCCCCCACCTAAGGATCTCCGGATGCCACTGGATGCTCATGACACCCCTCCGAGGGGGGTGTCAGCACTCCATTGTACCACTGTGGGGACTGAGGCTAAGAGAGACCCGGCCCCTGGGTCTGAGGTCCTACAGTCAGTACTTAGCAGAGCCAGGACCAGAATTCCTCAGTGAGATGCCAGTCCCTGTGTTTTCACCCACAACCTACTGACTCCCAGGGCTCTGGAGAGAATTCAGGGAAATTATATACCACAGTGCCTACTGCAGGACCCAGCACACGGTAGGCACTTAACACAAGTTGACTCCGAACGCACAGAAAATCCTAGTGTCAGAACTGGAAAAGGACTTTGATGCCAGATCAAACCCTCTGCATTTCATAGATGGTCTTCCACCATCATCTATATGCAAACCCACCATCTTGGCATACAGATGGCGCTCACTGCCTGTCTGCTGAATGAATTAACAAAGTGAGTTAAGTGGCCAGGCCGGGGCACACAGCTGGTTGTTTTTCTCACCCCTCATTTTCTCCCCCCCTTCCAAGTACAGCCCCCACCCCTCGTTCACACCTCGTTCTCTGTCTTTGGTGGGGGACACTCGAAGACGTCAAAGCCGTTTGTGAGCCGGGTTTTCTTCTCTTCCAGCCTGTGTTCTGCTGCCCTCCTTGGCATCTTCCCCTCCGGCAGGGAGAAGGGCCTCTGGCCATCTTCTAAAACCAACTGTTTTGTCCGGTTGAGGGAGGGGGGTCTCTCTGGGAGTGGTGGCTGGGAGCTCAGCTGCTCGGAGCCTGGCCTTAGGGACACGAGGACCGGCCCTGGGAGGGAAGCAAAGGGCTGCATGAGGACTGAGTGTTCATGAGCAGATGCTGCCACACGCAGACACACACAGTCACGTGATGGAAATGGAGCTCTGGCCACACGCAGACACCAGCCTGCATACCAGGGCACCAGGAGAGCACACACACGCACACGTGTGATCATCTAGGTGATGCCCGGTTTGTAGGAGCAGCACAGTGCACACCCTGGAGCTGCCCCTAAACACCGTGAGTGCCTCCAGTGAAGCTCTGCCCTTGCTCTGTGGGGACAGTCCCACACGCATTGTGCTCTGCCGTCTACCAGTTCATGAATCCTCCCAGCAGCCCTGAGAAGCAGGGGAGGCAGGTATCACAGTCACAGAGGAGGCAACAGGCCCAGAGAGCAGCAGAGCAAGTGTTGCCCAAAGCGGAGAGACAGAAGGACAGGGACGTCCCAGTCATACAGGCAGCTGCTGGGGCAGGGCTAGGGACCACACACAGCCTCCCCTGGGCTGGCCCTCAGGTGGAGAGAACAGGGAGGGTGTCAGCACAGGGATGGAGGGCCTGAGGTGGGGTGGGGCAGCTGCTGCCCAGAGGGTCTCTCAGGTCGAAGAGCAATGCACTCATGTGGATGGGAGGAAAGTCAGGGGCATCTGGCTGAGACTCTCCAGTCACTCTGCACAGCCTGGAGTTTCAAGAAGTTTTCCATGGAACAAAATTCCTTGATTTGGAAAAGAGTTTCCTGAGCCACTTGGGGCAACGCCTCCCTTCTCGGACCATCCTAGTCCCTGGGGACCAACTGTCGAGGACCACCTGTCCAGGGTTACGGGAGAATACAACTAGAGGCCAGACCCCGCTCAGCTACTTGGGGCCACTAGACATTCTATTTCCCCGCACGTTTGCGCCGGGCCTCTTCTCAGCCTCCCTCACCTTTATTCATCCCACAGAGCCACTCCTGGGCCGACAGAGAGGGCTGGGTTCCTGCCGTGGGTGGGTAGATGTCCTCTTGGTAAGACTCCGACTGCAGGAGAAGCCAGGACAGTGAGGGCTGGGATGGCAAAGGGGCTGCCCAGACGGGAGGGCCCTTAGGGAGTTGAGGTCCGGGCTTTCCCCACCTGTGAGTTGAGGAAACCAAGGCCCAGAGAGCAAAGGGGCATGGCCAAGGTCACACAGCAACTCAAGAGCAGAGATAGGGCGAGACTTAGGCAGCAACACTGCACTGACAATGAGGAAGGCCTTCCCCTTGAGGAGTGGCCCTCAGCCTCCCTGCTGTTGCCCCAGGGGCCTGGGCTCCAGGCTCCAGGTCTGGGGCCTGTTCTCTCCAGGAGGGGTTCCTGCCTCCCTCACAGATGGCTGCCACCACCCTTACCCGCCGGGGTACAATCATGGATACAGGCTCGATGAGGTTTTTGGTTGTAATCAGCTTATAGAAGCGGAAGATCTCGCAGGAGGACACGTCGAGACCTCTCTTTGGCATGACACCTGCGGGCAGATGGTCAAGGAGGGCTAAGAGGTTCTGGCTGGGCTGCAGTCACAGGGGCCCCGGTGTGAGTGGCAAAGCCAGGTCACACACCTGGACGTGAGCAGAGAGTACCCTCCTCCCGCCACCGTTCCCTCTACAAACAGTTCATGAACGAATACCCACACGGTGCTGGGGAAATGAGACTCTGTCCTCACCTTCAAGGACTTCGGTGATTTTAGCTTGGCTTTTATAGGAAGCATGCTCTGCTCAAGGCCCTCCGTGACCACCCCCACAGCTTGGCCCCAGCTGCTCTGAACAGAGCTCTACCCCCGTTTTCTGATTAGTGTTAGCGTGGTCTCTTTCTCCTTCCCTCTGCACTCAATCTGTGTCTTCATGTTGAAGTGGATTTCTTATAGCCCACATATAGTCACATCTTGTTTTGTTTTTTTGCAAACACACTTAAAAAGTAGGGGCTCTCCTAGGTCAGTCTCTCTTACATCCTGGCTACTGTTGTAACTGTTCTACCTCGGCCTACAACACCTTCATGCTCTCCCCATGCTATGCTCTGTTTTCCCTTTGGCTCCTCAAGTATCGCCTCCTCTGAGAAGCCCTCCTTGACTTCCCACTGCACGTTCGGGGAGGACCTCCTGTACACCTCCATCAGGCCTCCCGTAGAGTCAGTGTTGATCTATCATCTCCCCTCCCAGATGTGGGCCCCTCCAGGGCAGGCCCCTCCTCTGACTTGTTCCTGTCTCCCCAGGTCCCACGTGGCCTCAATGCGCCACACCACACTCACCAATCCCCTTCTGGGGGTTGTAGGAGCGGTATTCCGTCAGGTAGTTCAGGTGAGGTTTGTCGGCACTCACTTCATAGTAGCGGATGTTTCCATCTCCCTGAGGAGCAGGAGGGTGCGCTCAGAGCCAGTTCCCACCGGCCGCTCCCGACCCCTGTCGCCACGCAGCAATGAGCTGGCAAAGCCTCTTCACACAAGAAAACACCAGGGGACTATCGCCAAGGCACTGGGGGGCCTCATTGTGACATCCCATCCCCCCAACCATGACCCAAAGCCCACCCATGTGCCTCCAAGGCAGAAGCTCGGTGGGGGAGCACAGGCTCGAATCTCACTGCCAGCCTCACAGAAAGGTCAGAAGTGGCAGGCGCTGAGGCCATCAGGCGGGTCTTGGTGCCCTGGGGCACTTCTGGTTGTTGTTGTCATGATAACTGGGGAGGGTGGAGGCTGCTCCCGGCATTCGCGGGTAGGAACTGGGATGCCAAATGATGGTCCTACCTAATGAAGACCTGCTCCACCCCAAATTTGAAGATGCCCTTATTGAGGAACACGGACTGGTCCCTCGTCATCTGGATCCAGAGCTGAAGAGGGACAAGCTTGGGGTGTCTGACCAAAGCCATGGCCCTAGGTGTTCCTGGGGAGCCAGGAAGGTGGGCCAGGTGCTGTGCTCACCAGAGGGCCAGAGTGTGCGGTACCTCCCGCCTGTCCCTATCCCTGCCCTGCAGGCTGAGGGCGCCAGGCTGCTGTCTGGCTATGGGCAGGGCCGGGCTGGGGTAGTTCTGCTTCCTGCCTCAGCGGTGCAGGCGGCCACCTCCCTCCCAAGACAGGCTGACCTTCCCCACCACGTAGAGCATGCTGGTGTCTGCGTCGTAGAAGGGAAACAGCACGCCCGAGGAGCCATCCAGGTCCTCCTCTGAGAGAGGCACGGAGAGGTTGTCCTGTAAGGGAAGGGAAGTCAGAAAGGCCTGTGGGTCGCTCCTGGGGAGGGTGGAGATGAGAATCCCTGTCAAGGGGCTCTGGATGTGTGTGTGTGTGTGTGTGTGTGTGTGTGTGTGTGTGTGTATGCGTGCGCGTGCACGAGAGAGAGAGAGAGAGAGAGAGAGAGAGAGAGAGAGGGAGGGAGACCACCCCTTTTCTTTTGCCGGCATTTTGCCTTTCACAGATCGCTTCTCACATGCCTGATCACACACCAGCCCTCCCCTGCTTGTTTTATGATTTGTTGTGAAAGATGATGGAGATGTAGAGAGAGAAAGTGATTTGTCTAGTCTTTGAAACTCTAGCCAAGTGATCCTTCCAATCAATACTGCTTGGCCTGGCCCTCACCCTCACCCCCCTCAGCTGCTCCTTCTGCCCACATGCCTTGGTGTTTCCTTCCAAGCCCTTGCTCCAGCTGTTTCCTCTGCCCAGAAGGTCATCTCCTTTCTCTCCCCCCAGCCCCTGCCCTGTCCTGGTTCCAGAAGTGGCCACCTCCCTCCACCCCCTACACCACGGCCACTGTCCCCTTGAACGAGAAGATGCACAAGGTCTGGGCTCGCCCCACCAGCTGCTGGCATCTCCCTGTTATTCATCCCTGGGTCCTTCATACCAGGCAGGCTGTGCTAAGTAAGTGCTTGAGAAATTAGCAAGGGAATGAATGCATGAATGAATGAAGCCAGCACTCAGCTGAAGGGTGATGGTGAGGGGCAGGGTGCGGGCTCACACAGGAGACTCACCTGGTCCCACACGGCCATCTGACGGTGGTTCCACCGGGATGTGCCTGTGGACAGCAGCTTCTTCAGGTTCCCCAGAAACAGCACTTTGTTGGCCCGGTGCCCCTTGTAGCTGGCTTCCTGGACAGTATGTACAGTCAGGGACTCCCGGGCAGCAAGCAGCTAGGGTCTCTGGCTTCCCTGCCTTTGCTTATGCTGTGGCAGGACCTGGAATGCCTTCCTTGTTCACTCCAGCTCTGCTTAGAGAATCTTTCCACGGGGACCACCTCCAGGAAGCCTTCCAGAGACCCCCCCCACTCCCACCCCATCCACACTGAGTCTCTCCTGTTATTTTTGGTGAGAGTTCTTTTTTCCGAGCCAGGATAGAGGCAAACTTCTGCTCAGCTCCATGCTCTTTCTGAAAGATGACTGAGCACTCTATCACTGTATGCAAGGCATGGGGCTGGGCGGGCACTGTCATCTGGATTATCTCATTTAGTCCTCCAAGAGGAAGGACTAATGGTCCATTGTTGTAGATAAGGAAACAGTGGCCCAGAGAATGGGAAGTGCTTGCCTAAGGTCACACAGTGGACAGACAGTCGTGTCCTGCCTCTTGACAGAGCTAAGGCACATTGACAAGCTCTGGAGTTAGACCAGGGTCAAAGCTCAGCTTTCAGTGTGGGCACGTCACCTTACCTCTCTTCAGCCTCAGTTTTTTCATCTGAAGATTGGGGGTGACATCCGCTACCTCCCAGCCGGGAGGACAGAAGCTATAGCACATGTGAAGGCTTGGCCAGAATGCTGATGGCATTACTGCCCTGTTCTCTGAAGCCTCCCCCAGCCCCTTACCACTCCTTGCTCCTCTTGTCCCCAAGCCCGATCCCAACCCAGCACACACCTGGAGGACGGCCCCTGCCCGGGGGTCGAGAATCCGAATCTTGCGGTCTTTACAGGTGGTGGCCAGCAGGCTGCCACTGGGATTGAAGGACATGGAAAGGATCACGTCTTGATGGCAGCAAATTGTCCTCACGGGGTTATTGATTACAGACTCCGTTGTGTCCAGGTTCCAGACCATCACCTGTACGGCAATGAGCTGGCTCTGAGCACAGTGTTGCCCCGCCCCTGGCTCCCACAGTCGCAAGCCCGCCAGGCTGCAGTGAAACATGGTATCCCCAGGAGGGAAGACACAGATGGCAGTCTGGCCAAGAAGCCTTGGGCGGGAGGATGGATCTGCCGGCTGAAGCTGCCACGTGGCAAAAGGGGAAGCCGGGAGTCAGGCTGTCTGGTGGTGAAAAGAAAACACCATCTGCTTTGGAGCAACAAAACATCCATGGCTGGAGGACCGTAGGGGATGAGCTAGACCAGGGGGTTTCAAACAGTTATTAGTAGCAGTTTCCACCTCACACAGATAAACAGGACTGCCATGTTTAGCTGCATAGGTTGTGCACTGCACAGCTCCAGGGCAATCTATTCTCATAGCCCATGGTATGAATTGCACCCCCTGGAGCTGTGTGCAGAATAATGTGCACAATCATCGCAGCACCCTGCACACTCACCCTACATAAACAGAAAAAAGAGCACTTCTGACCAGGAGGGAAGAGACCCTGGGGCGCCTGGGTGGCTCAGTCAGTTAACTGTCCGACTTCGGCTCAGGTCATGATCTCCGTGGTTTGTGGGTTTGAGCCCTGCATCAGGCACTGTGCTGACAGCTCAGGGCCTGGAGCCTGCTTCGGATTCTGTGTCTCCCTCTCTCTCTGCCCCTCCCCTGCTTGCTCTCTGTCTCTCTGTCTCAAAAATAAAAATAAACATTAAAAAATTTAAAGAAAACAAGAAGGGAAGAGGCCCTGCCAGCCACTCCTATCCCACCCTTTCTTCATCACAGAAGCCCCCGAAGTGCCTCTGTGAAGCCCCATGTCGTGAAGGGATGAGTTTAAAAGCCATGGCTATGGTCACACCAACTCCATTTGTGTACAGATAGAGAAACTGAGGCCTAGAGAAGACAAGGGACTTTCCCAGTTCATACTGCAAGGCAGAAACTTAGTTGGAATAGAATCTAGGGCTCCTATCCTGTGAATTTTCCCAATCCACAGGCCCACAGACTTCCAGCTTGGCCGTCAACGGGGCAATGGGAAGCTTCTCTGGCCAGGGCCCAGCCCAACCCATCCCCTCCGGGCAGATTAATGGGTTGAACAGTGTACTCCCCACCCCCCCCAAACCCCAAATTCAGGTCCACCTGGAGCCTCAGAATGTGACCTTATTAGGAAACAGGATCTTTGCAGATGTAATTAATTATGATAAGATGATACCAGATTAGCATGGGCCCTACAACCAATGACTGGTGTCATTATAAAAAGAGCAAAGGACACACAGAAACACAGAGAAGGCCATGTAAAGCTGGAGGCAGGCTGAAGTGATACAGCTCCAGGCCAAGGAATGTGTGGAGCCACCAGAAGTCCCAAGAGGCATGGGAGGATTCTTCCCTAAGATCTTAGGACAGAGCGTGGCCCTCCTGATGCCTTGATATCAGATTTTTGGTCTCCAGAACAATGTAAAAATAAAGTTCTGTTGTCTTAAGCTGCCCAGTTTGGTCATCTGTTAGGGTGGCCCCAGAAACTGAGTGTGTGGACCCACCTTGTAGTCATAGCCAGAGCTGAAGAGGATGTTGGCGGCCGTGGGGTGCCATTCCACCAGGCCCACCCTGCGGGCATGGCCCATCAGCTCCTTCCTGAAGACTGTGAGGTTCTTTGTCAGCAGCTGCGTGGGGATGTCCCAGATCTTAATCTTTCAGGGGAGACACAGCCGGTGGGGGAGTGTTGTTAGCGAGGGTCACCTTGGCACCCCAGCCACCCTAAGCCACAGAGCTGGCAGTGCCCAGCAGAAGGGCCAGGGGAGTGCTCTCTGTATCCATCTCAAAGACAGAGGCTTTGCCAAGGTCTTCCAGCCCAAACAGGGGCTGACATTGCCAGAGCTGAGCCCAGACCTCCAGATCTCCCTCTTGGTAATCCTTGCCATCCTAATGACCTGAGTTGTGGGGAGCTGGGTGGGCCATAGGCCTGACTCCCAGGCTGGATGTCAGAGCAAATCCGACTCCCAGCCTAGAATATCTCTCAGAGTACACTGGTCTACCCCTTCCTTGTCCCAAAGGTGTAGGCTAGGAGGAAGGTTCAAATGCCAGGAGGAGGAGTTTGTGCTATATTGTCAGGGCACTAGGGAGCCAGTGCAGTCTCTGGAGCAGGATAGGGTAGGGAGAAGCTCTTTCCTTTGGAGTGCCCCCCTTGGATGGCCTGGAAGAGGAAAGATGAAGGGTCAGAAGGCCAGGCTGCAGGGGGTCACAGCCTGTATTCCACAGTAAGGGCCTGGGAGGAGGGGCTGGGGCCTCCTTCCAGAGCAGTGTTGTTGAGGATGGAAGGGGCTTCCTTGGTAGAAAGTAAGCTCCCGGTTACGGAGGGGATGGCCAGTAACCTGATATTCTTTGTTGTCCTTTGGGGTTCTCAGGCCCCTATGTGATTGTATGTCCCTTTTCCCTCAGAGATACCCAGGGTTTTCAGGTAGACTTTGTTTTCGATTCGACAAATATTTATTTCCTGGTCATCTGGATTTAAAACCAGGAAGGCAGCCCCATGAGGCGAGTGCCAGGGGCTCTAGACGACGAGTTGGGTGAATCCTATTACTGCACAGAACTGGCCCCTGCTGGAGGACGGACTTCGGGCAGACCTGTGTGGGAGGGGCAGAGACCACCCCCCAGACTCCTCAGAGCTACAGGGTCATCCCTGCCCCACAGGGTGGGGACAGGGAGGAGACAGCTGAACACTCTACATGGGAGGGCCTGAGGTTAGGCACTGCCACCCCTGATACTTGTGTGCACTCTTCCTGCCCCCGGGGGCATCTGGGAAGGAACTGGTGGCAGGAGATGAGAAGAGCTAGGAATTTCATGAAGATCTTGTAGGGAGTCTTCAAAGCAGGCCTGAAAAGGCAAGTATTTCAGGACTCAGAGTCAGAGTCAGGGGACAGAGTCAGATATTCAACATTCCACCATTGGAGGCAAAGCCAATTCTCACAGAGCCTGACTGCCCCTTCAGTGAAACCATCCTGGCAGATACTGTCCTTTACGCTCCTCGGCAACCCCTATATGCGACTGGCACAAGTCTTCTGAGAATTTTCCACTTGCTTCTCCTGACGAACTGGTCTGTTTCCTTTTAATCAGACAGTAAAGGCTTCTGCAATACATTCTATTTCCCTTTTTGCCTTGACTGCCAGGCAGCTCTGAGTTAAACCTGGAACTCTATGCTTGCAACCCTTCAAAACCAACATTCTGAGTATTATTTCCTCACTTCCCCCATCTGTGGCTGCTGCCACTTAGGGAAGTGCATAGCTCAGTGAAAACATACTGGGCTCTAGAATCAAGCCTCAGCCTGAAGCCTTGCTCAGACTGTGTGACTTTGGACAAACTGCTTCACCTCTCAGATCCTCAGTTTCTCCATAAAAAAAAAAAAAAATCCTACCTCGTGGGGCTGCCAGGAAGACAGATTTAAATGGTAACGTGTAGTTGAGAGACAGGAACACAATGGGCACAAAATAAACTGTCACTGTGCCCTTCATCCTTATTTTAATCATCTGATCATATCCGTGTCTTTTGTTTTAAGCCATACTCACGGCATTTTTGAAGTGGGAACAGAAGAAATTATAAATAAGTAACACTGAACATTGTGGGTAGCAGGGATTATGACCCTGATCCAGAACAGGGGCTCAAAAAAGTTGGTGGGGCTAAAGCTTTTGGGAAAGTTGTGGTGCCCATATTCATCTAAGGATCCCACTCTTATCCTTTTAAAGCTCCCCTCCCCACTGTCTGTGAGATTGTCACAATATTTTCTGACTGCAATAAAAAATGCTCCTTAAAGCATTTTATAGTTCCCCCAAAAGATGGGCTTTTCCACTGGAATAGGAGTCTCTTTGGATCTTCATTAGCTGCTTGGGGGCTATTATGTCCATTCTATAAGTGGGGGGAACTAAGTCCCAGATAGGAGGCCTAAAGGTGTGGTGCTCCAAGTCCCAGAGCCCAGAACTTCTCCCACTCAATCTCACTAAGCCCCTCCCCACACAGTGACCTCACCTCATGAAGGATCAGCGGGTCAGGAGCATCAGAGCCAAGTACAGACACTATTCTATCTCCCTGTGCCCCAATCCCACTCATTTCGGGAAAGGGAACTGCCTTATGTGCTGATACTCACTGTGGTATCTTCAGAACAGGAGGCGATCTCAAAATCATTAAAAGGATTCCACTTGATGTCTAAGACGTTCCCTTTGTGCCCGCAGACCTTTGGGTAGTGGGGGTCCAGCTTTCCTGTCTGCAAAACAGTGTCCAGGAGTGTTGGAGAGAAGAGGGGACTAATTCCACTTAAGCAGTCAGTCGGGCAGTCAGCAATCACTGAGTAGACCGGAAAATGTAAGGGACAGAACGGAGTGTGAATCTAGGCCCTACCACTATTCTCTGTGTGATGCTGGGGGAGTCACATCACTTGTCTGAGCTTCGGCGCTGTCCTCAGTAGGTTCATAAGGTTCATGTTGAGTATCATAGATGAGGTGTGGAAAGGGTCTAGCACAGTGCCTAGCACGTAGTAGGTGTTCAGTAAAAGGATATTTCCCTTCACACACTGCTGATGGGAATGAAAAAATGGGGCAGCCACTTTGGAAAACAGTCTGGCAGTTCCTTAAAGGGTTAGACATAGAGTTACCATGTGACCTAGCGATTCCACTCCTAGGTATATCCCCATGAAAAATGAAAACACAAGCATACAAAGAACCTGAACACCGATGTTTGTAGCAGCATTATTCATAATAGCCAAAAGGTGGAAACAACCCAAATGTCAATCAGTGGATGAATGGCTATGCAAAATGTAGTATATCATACAATGGAGTATTACTTCAGCCAAAGAGGGAATGTAGAACTGACACACACTGAAACATGGATGAACCCTGGAAACATGCTGAGGGAAAGAAGTCAGACGTAAAAAGTCACACATTGCATGATTCCACATAAATGATGGACCAGATGTGGTTTCATCGTTAGAGCACATTGATACATCTTCTGGTGCCCAGTATTCAGAACCCTGAAAAATCCAGAGCAGGTAAATCCATAGAGACTGAGAGCAGATTAGTGGTTGCCCAGGACCCGGGGGGTGGGGGTGGGGGGGAGGGGGCAATAAGGAGTGACTGCTAATGGGTGTGGAGTTTCTTTGTGAGGTGATGAAATTGTTATGAAATCAGACAGTGGTGATGTTTGCACAACCATATGACTACCTTACAACCCCACTGAATCATACATCTTATTTTTTTATTTTTTTAAATTTGTATTTTATTATTGATACTTCAATTTCCTATTCATTTATTTGTTTGTTTATTTAGAGAGAGAGAGAGAGAGAGAGTGCACGAGTGGGAGAGAGGGGCAGAGGGAGAGAGAGAGAGAATCTTAAGCAGGCTCTGTGCTCAGAGAGCCTGATGCAGGGCTCAATCCTATGACCCTGGGATCCTGACCTGAGCCAAAATCAAGAGTCCAACGCCCAACAAATGAGCCACTGAGGTGCTCCTGAATTGTATACTTTATTTTATTAAAAAAATTTTTTTAATGTTTATTTATTTTTGAGAGAGAGCGAGAGAGCACAAGCGGGGCAAGGGCAGAGAGAGAGAGAGAAAGGGACAGAGGATCTGAAGCAGGCTCTGTGCTGACAGGGACTCGAATTCATGAACCGTGAGATCATGACCTGAGCCGAAATCAGGTGCTTAACTGACTGAGCCACCCAGGTGCCCCTGAACTGTACATTTTAAAATGGTGAGGGATGCCTGGGTGGCTTGGTCAATTGAGCATCTGACTCTTGGTTACAGCTCAGGTCATGATCTCACAGTTTGTGAGACTGAACACTGAGCCCCATGTTGGGCTCTGTGCTGACAGCGTGGAGCCTGTTTGGGATTCTCGCTCTCCCTTTCTCTCTGGCCCTTTCCTGCTTGTGCACACACAGGTGCGCTCTCTCTCAAAATAAATAAATAAACTTTAAAAAAAAAAGGTGAATTTTATGGAATGTGAATTATACTTCAATTAAGAAGAAAAAAAAAAAAGAGCATTTTCTTCCCTTTCCACTTTGCCTGCTGAGAATCGCTGTCTGGGCACTGGGGGGACACAGGTCCCAAGCTGAGACTTCTTGACCCGCACACGGACCTGGGTTTCCTGGGCCATGGCACAAGTGTGTCGGTTCAGTTACAGAAACCTGGAGCTGGCAGCGACCGGCACACTCATGTCACACATCATATATGTCACACATCACATCGCACAGGTCGGCAGAACAGGCCCCCCATCCAACTTCAGATGCCGAAACACCACCCCCGCCCCCACCAGAAAGCTCTGCAGTCCAGTTTTCCATTCCCGAGGTAGAGACAGCTGAGAAGAAAAATGGCCTACATCCATTCATTGAGCAAATCTACATGACATATGTAGGGACAGGCCCCATGCGAGGGGCTGGGGAGCACAGGATGTACTATTTGACCCCGCAGGATCAATGCTCTCAGGATCTTTACAAAAGGTCTTTCAAGAACAGAGTGGGCTCAAGGAACACCCACCGCCTCTCCTAACCTCACCTCTCCAACTCTGTAGAAACCACTGAGACCCTGCCTAGTTGAGATCCAGCAAAGATGCAGAAGCATCTCGGACCTGGCTTAGTAAGACTGCAGCTGCTATGGGAAAAGACACAGGGCTTCTGGGTCACTCTGGCAAACTAGCAAACACAGACACTGAGACCCTGGCTCATGGAGGCTTTATGCATGCATCTTAGTAGTTCTGCAAACAGAGGTAGTGGTCCTGGGCTCCCCTTCAGACATACTCTGCCCAATTCAGCTCTTACCTCTCGGGAAAGGGTATTAGACACCTCACCCTTGACTGGATCCCATACTGGAGGGGGAACTCTATACAGGACATTATTTGATAAATTGGAACATGAAAGGTAGATTAAAGTATTGTTACAATGTTAAACTTTGTGAAGTTGATAACGTGATATGGTTATATAAGAGAATATTCGTACTTTTAGGAAACACTCAAGTATTTAGGGGTAAAGGTCAAAGGTATAGGTAATGTATCCTCGAATGGTTAGGAAAAGAAAATTATACCCTCATATATACATTCAGACAGAGAAAAGCAAAGAACTTGGACATGTGTCATTTGTTAGTGATGTGTGAGTTCCATTTGGGCTTCTCAACAAGAAGAGGGGTGCACGCCCCCTGCTCCTGGGGCCAGTGTCCTGGAGGGAGAACGTGCCCCTATAGGCCCTGCCCAGGTCTTGACAGGACCACCGCTCCGGCCAGCGACCTCTTGCCTCGCCTCCAGGCCATTCTGCCTGCTGTTGTCGGTGAGCTTTCAAAAGTTAAAATCTGATCGTGTCCTGCACCTGCTCAAATTTTGCAAGCCCCTTTTTCCTCATGTGTAAAATGTGAATAATAATCTCTTCCTTACAGGGCTGTTATGAGGGTAAAATGAAATATTGTGCGTGAAAAGCCGAACAGTGGTGCCCTAGAGTAAGTGCTTAAAAAAGAGGAGCTGTTATTATGTGTATACGTGTGTGTATGCATACCCACGTGTGTATAAAAAATGAGGGAAAAAAGACTGGAAGGAAAGGCACCAAAATGTTATTCATGGTTATTTGTAGACAGTGGGATAAATGGTAGTTTTATCATCTGTGTTTCTTTTTTTTAAATTTTTGCAAACTTTCTATAAAACAGTGTGGATTTGGGGCGCCTGGGTGGCGCAGTCGGTTAAGCGTCCGACTTCAGCCAGGTCACGATCTCGCGGTCCGTGAGTTCGAGCCCCGCGTCGGGCTCTGGGCTGATGGCTCAGAGCCTGGAGCCTGTTTCCGATTCTGTGTCTCCCTCTCTCTCTGCCCCTCCCCCGTTCATGCTCTGTCTCTCTCTGTCCCAAAAATAAATAAACGTTGAAAAAAAAAAAAAAAAAACAAACAGTGTGGATTTTGCAATAAACAAAAGACGTTTGTTAACACAAAACTCTAAACTTTCTGAAAAGATGGGTCCTTCCAGGATCGGCCAAAAATGTGTTATAAAACTGAAAATCTTTTTTTTTTTTTTTTAAGTTTATTTATTTTGAGAGAGAAAGAGCGAGAAGCAGGTGAGGGGCAGAGAGAGAGGGAGATAGAATTCCAAGCAGGATCAGTGCTGTTAAGGGAGAAGCCCAATGTGGGGCTCAAACTCACAAATCATGAGATCACCACCTGAGCCAGGATCAAGAGTCAGACGCTCAACCGACTGAGCCACCCAGGCACCCCTAAAACTGCAGATCTTTTTTTTTTTTTTTTTTTTTAAACTGCAGATCTTGAAGGGCTCTCAGAGACCAGGACCAGTAAAAACCCTTCAAACTCTCTTACCTGCCCCCATGGCAGGCATCACTAATGTATTACAGCTCTCTCGCTGGCCCCAAACTGGAGGGACTTGCTCAGGGTCACAGAGAATGTGGAGGGCAGAGTGGGGCTGCAGCCCAGGGCTCCGGCTCCCAGGTGTATCTGTGCTGTACTTGCTGTGCTTGAGGGCTCTCAGCCCTCTTTGAGTCAGTGTCCTGCCTCACTTGTGCACACAGCCTTTCCTTCTCTTAGCTCATTTCCTGGGTCAAAGGGCATGAACAGTGCTCGGTCTCTCGTTATGGCACACCCAGTTGCTCTCTGGCCCAGAGCCCTGCCACAATTTTGTCCTGAAGGTTTCTGGGAAGAGCTGATCGTCAGGCTGGCCTTGGCTGACAGGAGGCAAGCTGCCCAGGAGCTCCATTCAGACCACTGTGGAGGCTCAGCTGAGCCTCAGACTCAGGAGGTGCTTGGGGGGCCAGGCATGGCTCAGATGGGGCAGTGCTCCTCCCAGGCCTCCCAAAGCAGAGACCCCAGCCCCAGACAACTTCTCTTCCTTCTCAGAAAACAAGGGATGGCTCATTCTCCCCTGGGGCCAGAAGGTTGCTCTGCCTAACAGGGTTTTATGCTGAGGTCTGACATTAATGGACATTATTAGCCAGCCTGATGGGCTATTGACCGAGCTGCTAAAAGCCCTGTCATGACAGGGACATTTAGAATCAGGAGGCCACTTCTGCCTTTCAGTCCACTAGTCCAGCAGTCAGCCAGGGCCAGCCCTCTGATTTATGGGGGACACAGCTCTAAATCAGGGGAGGTACACCCGCCCTCCTCGCAGACTGCAGGGAACCCTGGCTTGGGTGCAGAAGCTGGCTGCTCAGCCCGGAGAGATGCCACTTCCAAGTCTCGGTGGGGCTGCCCTGAGTGGATGGAACTGTGGGACCCGGAAGGCTGAGCTAGGCAGGTGGAGGACATTCTGGGGCAGGCAGACCTCAGCTGCTGGGATGGGACAGTGGTGCGGCCGTCCCCACAACACCCAGCACTCAACAGGGTGCGGCCATTCCCACAACAGTGTCACGACCTCCAGGAACCCTTCCAACAGCCCAGGGTGGACATGGGAGGCAGGGGTGGTAGGCACGAGTAGAGGTGGAGGTAGGCTGCATAGTGTAGAAGAGGTTAGGCAGGCACGCTGACTCAGGCTTCCTGGGTTTGAGTCCCTGCTACGGCACTTAACAACCGTGTGACCCTGGACAAGAGACCTCAGCTGTCTGTGCCTCAGTTTCCTCATCTACAAAATGGCAATAGTAGTAGGACTTCGCAGGGTGCGAGTGATTACATGAGCTCATACAAGTAAAGCACTTTAAGACAGTGCCTGGTACATGGTAGGCTTTCAGTAAATTCACCAGCGTAAGTTTGTCAGAGCTAATCACAGTGACCCAGTTTTACTGTCACTCAAAATGCTTCAGGGGCCCAAGGATGTGCTCAGTGTGAGTCCCAACTGTTCCACAGGGGACTCCCATCTCTCCCTGCACAACTGATGGGTGACTGAGCCAGGGTGCCCTCCGTGAATAAAGTGATGCCTAGATCGTATTCCAATGAATGAACTTGAACGAGCACATTCCCACGCCTGTAAGGAATAGGGTTGTAAATGTTGTTCTTTAGAAACCATAATTTAGGGGGCCATTTATGTGCCAGGCCCATGCTTCGTGCTTCGCTCACATTATTTGATTTAGCTCCCAACCACCCCAGGGAGAATCGCCATTTAAGTGCAGCAGTCGGGGAGCAGAGAGGTTGACAGTCATGTGCTAAGGGCCACGGAGCCAGTCTGCAGCAGAGCCCTGAGAACTGGGAATCTTTCCTCTCGCTCCCTGCTCTGCCGTTTGCCCCCCTCTCCCTGTAGTTATCATTGGCATTGGGCACGACTCTCACTGAGGACCTCCCTGGAACTGAAGAGACTTTCAAAAACAAAACAAAACAAACGAAACAGGAAGCAACATGTCATACTAGCCCACCCCCTACATTTCTAGAAAGAGAATCTGAGTGTGGAGGGAACAAATGTGTTCCACGGAAGGTTGGAGGTTCAACATATTGGCTGGGACAGAGACAGAAGCCTGATGAGGAAGGCAGGATTCGTCTGCAGGCAATGGGGAGCTCTGGGAGGGGACCGAGCAGGGGTGTGACAGGGTCAGACACAAGTTTGAGAACAGTGGGGCCTCTACTGGCACAGCAGCGAGGCGCCCCTCCCCTTCTCCCGGGCACCACAGTGTCAGTCTGACTCCTCTGATCTGGTCCACTCCCAGGGCCCATCCCCAGGGTTCTGCCTGCCCTTGTTTTCAGTTCTCCCCACCTACCACACCTCATGGCAAAGTCCACCCTGCACACCCCCAGGGGTGGCTTTGATGCAGGCCAGGCCCCAGGCTCAGGAGCCCAACCTGGCCTGTCCCCAGGCTCTGGGCGGGCCTGTCTCCACACCTTCCTGTTCCCTGAGCACAGCCCTTGTTGCCCAGGCTGCCAGAGTCTCTCTCCAAACAGTCTTGCCCTGGGTCACAGTGAGAGGAAGGAGCCTGCCTGCAGAATCACCCAGTACCTGGGGCTGCCTACTCCATCTGAGAATACATTCTAGGACGCTGTGGCGAGGTCAGGCACCTTCCGATACTTATGCTCCTGTATACACTCCATTAAATAATTAGCTAGTTTGGACCTCTGTTCCTTCTCATGGCTCTAGTTTACTGACACCTTTCTGTGCCTGGCTGGGATGTCATTCCTGGTATCTGACCAGCAGCCCATATAAACCAGAGCCCAAGCTGAGAAGCAGCACACAGACGAATTAAGCAAGAACAGGGCCCTGTGGCCACATCCAGGTCTGGGCCACATTCCAGTCCTTACCCTCAGGGTTCAGGGTCCTTGGGGAAGTCATCTCCCTGAGCCTCGGCATCCTCATCTGTACAATGGGGCAATACTTCCTACAGAAGGAGTTAAGGAAGGGATTGGCATAAGCACCATCCTTGGTCACCACGTGAAAAAGGGCCCTACAGGCCTGTCTGGAAGTGCTGCGTCAAAGGCCCAGCATGCATGTCCTCTCCCACTCTCCTCTGGTCCCACTCGAGCAGGCTGCCTGTGGTTACCTAAGAAAATATCAACCGAATGCAATGCGTGGATCTTTCTGGACCCTGATTCAAAGCAACCAAACGCAAAGAGGCATTTATAAGGCAATCAGGGACGTATCCACATGCACTGGGAATAAGGTGACACAGAAGATATTGTCAATGCTGCAATCCTGGCCCTGCACTTATGTCAGAAAATGTCTCTAGGTTTTAGAATTGCATGCTGAAGTTTATACGGGTAAAATGACAAAATGTCCAGGATTTGGTTTAAAATACCTCAGGGGAAAAAAAAAAACATGGACAAAGCAAGATGAGCAAAGTCTTTAAAATTCTAGAATCTGGGTAAGAAGAGTCATACTATTGTTTTTATCTACTCTTGTGTTTGAAATTCTTTCATAATTACAAAAAGAACTAGATTAGAGACTAGCGACTGAAAATGTAGTTTATAAACCAGCAGTGTCAGCATCACCTGGGAGTATGGATGTCAGAATTGATGCATAAAAATACAGGATGCCCAGGGATATTTAAATTTCAGATAAATGACAAAAAAGTTTTCAGTATAAGTATGCTCTGTGCAATATTTCATTTGTACTAAAAAATACCTTGGCAGTTTCTTACAAACCCAAACATGTAAAGCTACTTGAGGACCTAGCGACTGCACTCGTGGGCATTTACCCAGAGAAACGGAGACTTATCTTCATACAGAAATCTATATATGTCTAAAGCCCCAAATTGGAAACAATCTCGGTGGCTTTCAATGGGTGTCTGGTTAAACAAATGGCGCGCACCCACACCACAGAACATTACTCAGCAATGGAAAAGAGTGAGCAATTGATCCATGCAACAACCTGGATGGATTTCCAGGAAATTACTCTGAGTGACCAAAGCTAAGCCCAAAAGGTTGCATACTGTATGGTTCCATCTATGTGACATTCTTAAAATGGCCCAAGGATACAGAAAACATGAATAGACACTTCTCTAAAGAAGACATCCGGATGGCCAACAGGCACATGAAAAGATGCTCTACGTCGCTCCTCATCAGGGAAATACAAATCAAAACCACACTCAGATATCACCTCATGCCAGTCAGAGTGGCCAAAATGAACAAATCAGGAGACTATAGATGCTGGAGAGGATGTGGAGAAACGGGAACCCTCTTGCACTGTTGGTGGGAATGCAAATTGGTGCAGCCACTCTGGAAAACAGTGTGGAGGTTCCTCAAAAAATTAAAAACAGACCTACCCTATGACCCGGCAATAGCACTGCTAGGAATTTACCCAAGGGATACAGGAGTACTGATGCATAGGGGCACTTGTACCCCAATGTTTATAGCAGCACTTTCAACAATAGCCAAATTGTGGAAAGAGCCTAAATGTCCATCAACTGATGAATGGATAAAGAAATTGTGGTTTATATACACAATGGAATACTACTTGGCAATGAGAAAGAGTGAAATATGGCCCTTTGTAGCAACGTGGATGGAACTGGAGAGTGTTATGCTAAGTGAAATAAGCCATACAGAGAAAGACAGATACCGTATGTTTTTACTCTTATGTGGATCCTGAGAAACTTAACAGAAGACCATGGGGAGGGGAAGGAAGAAAAAAAAAAGTTAGAGAGGGAGGGAGCCAAACCATAAGAGACTTAAAAACTGAGAATAAACTGAGGGTTGATGGGGGGTGGGAGGGAGGAGAGGGTGGGTGATGGGCATTGAGGAGGGCACCTGTTGGGATGAGCACTGGGTGTTGTATGGAAACCAATTTGAGAATAAATTTCATATTATAAATACATACATACATACATACATACATAAAATGGCCCAAGGATAGAAACAGAGAACATGAACTTTTGATTTCGGCTCAGGCCATGATCTCACCATTCGTGAGTTCGAGCCCTGCGTTGGGCTCTGTGCTGACAGCTTGGAGCCTGGACCCTACTTTGGATTCTGTGTCTCCCTCTCTTCTCTGCCCCTCGCCTGCTCACACTCTTTCTCAAAAATAAATAAACATTAAAAAAAAAAAAATCAGAGAACAGATTAGTGGTTGTCAGGGGTTATAGAGAGAGTGGGGGTGGAGGGAAGTGGCTAGAGCAACAGTAGGGATCTTTATGGTGGTGGCAATGTTCTGTATCTAGACTGTACCTATGTCAATATCTTGGTTTTGATATTGTACTCTAGTCTTGCAAGATGTTACCTTTGGGGGAAACTGGGTAAAGGGTTCACAGAATCTCTATGTTATTCTTAAAACTGCATGTGGAATCTACAATGATCTCAAAACAAAAAAGTTTAATCAAAAAGAAAAAAAAATAAGCAAAAAAAAGTTATTCGGTGTTTATTTGAAATTCAAGTTTTGGGGCCCCTGGGCGGCTCAGTCAGTTAAGCAGCTGACTCTTGATTTCAGCTCAGGTCGTGAGATCGAGGCCTGTGTGGGGTTCTGCACTGGGCACATAGCCTGCTTGAGATTCTCTCTCTCCCTCTCCCTCTGCCCCTCCCCCACTCGTGCAAGGGTGCACACGCGCTCGCTCTTTCTCCCTCTCTCTCTCTCTAAAAAAAGAAAGAGAGAGAGAGAGATTCAAGTTTAACTGGGCATTCTGTGTTTTATCTGGCAACCCTGGAGCTTGTTGGAACGCAAATTCCCCAGCCCCACTTCTGACCCGTGGAATCAGAGTCTGTGTTGTGACACTCAGGTGTGAGCTCTGATTAGTGGCTTCCACCTCCTGTTGTGCTTGGATTCCTAAGAGTCTGTGATAAAAGCAATTAACATGTGTCCTTGGGCTATTTACGATATTTCAAAAAGGCCAAAAGGAATCACACATTTTACCCAGGATCAGGCTGTACAGGACAAGTGGGTTTCAACTCTCCAGTGGCTTCTCACTGGACTCAGAATAGGCAGACTTCTGCCCTGGCCTCCAAGGCCTTCACAGTCTTAACACTGCTCCCCTCTCTGACCTTACCTCCCATTGCTCTTGCCCCTGTGACACTGTACCAGTTTGTGTCTCAAACACACCAAAGCCAGAGCCCACACCAAACCCATTTCCACCCCAGGGCCTTTGCACTTGCTATTCACTCTGCCCGAATACCCCACTTCTAGAGTTTCAGGTGGCTCTCTGCTCAAATGTTGCCTCCCCAGAAAGACCTTCTCTGATCATCCTATCTTTCTAAACCAGGTCCACCCTCCCCACCCAGGTAACACTCCAACATATCATACCAACTTATTTTCTTAAATCAGTTGTTAGTACCTGCTTATACTCAGTAGTTCACTGAGTTAGAAATTTAGTTCTGGGGGTGCGTGGCTCAGTTAGTTAAGCATCTGACTCTTGATTTTGGCTCAGGTCATGATCTCATGGTTTGTAGGTTTGAGTCCCATGTCGGGCTCTGTGATGACAAGTGCAGAGCCTGCTGGGGATTCTTTCTCTTTGGGGAGTCTCTCTCTCTGCCCCTCCCCCACTAGCGTGCTCACCCTCTCTGTCTCTGTCTCTCTCAAAAATAAATAAATAAAACATTAAAAAAAGAAACAGACATTTCTGAAAAAGACCGAGTAATAAAAATCTGAAAAACACATTAATATAGAGTCTGTTTAGTGGATAGAATCTTAAAAAAAAACTTTTTTCAATGTTTATTTATTTTTGAGAGACAGAGTGTGAGTGGGGAAGGGGCATAGAGAGAGGGAGACACAGAATCCAAAGCAGGCTGTAGGCTCTGAGCTGTCAGCACAGAGCCTGACATGGGGCTTGAACTCACAAGCCACAAGATCATGACCTGAGTGGGAGTTGGATGCTTAACCAACTGAGCCACCCAGGTGCCCCTGGATAGAGCCTTTTAAAAGCACCCAGAGCTTGAGAAAAACAAGTGGTTAAATGGGTCATCCCTAGGAGACCTTTGAGCTCTGACCTTTAAGTCTTTCCATAAATCCCATTTTATACTTGTCCCTCCCCAGCATGAAAAATTTCAGCTCTAGAATACAGTTCACACTTCTCATCCTGGCATTCAAGGCCCTTCTAATCTGGCCCCATCCACATCCCCAGGGTACTTCCCTTCCTCCCCTTCAACACAGACTGTTCATTTGTTCTGGCCAGACTGTTCTCTGCATTATTATCTGGTCACTCCATGTACAGTCCCACCTCTATGCCTTTGCTGATGCCATTCCTTTTGCCAACGACACCCTCCCTATTTATTTAGATGAACAATCATTGGGTAATTTGTTCAATCAATGAAAATTTATGAGCACCAACTGCATGCCCAACATGTGATATTTAGGTCAACACAGTAGCCATTCTCCGCTCCCCCCATTCCAAGTGCATTAGGAGGTACTAGCAGAAGAACACAAATAACTCTAATTCAAAGTAATCAGGGTGTAGTATCCTAAGAAAGGAATATGCTGTAGACTACATCCAAAAAAGAAGAATGCCTTGGAGATTTGGGAGAGGGAGAAAGAGAGGCCATTCATGAACATGGTATACATTTCCATTTATTTAGGTGATCTTTAATACTAGTTTTTCAATAATGCTCTGTATTTTCCTCCTTTTGTTTGTTCATTCCTATATATCCAATCTTCTTTTATTGCACTGCAAATGTTTACATATTGTAAGTGTTCTTAGTATATAAAAATGCAATTCATTTTTGTATTCTGATTTTTTTGTATCCAGCCACCTTCCAAAAACCCTTATTATTTTTCTAATAATTTGACCATATATTCTTTTGGGTTTCTATGTAGGCAATCATACCTATAAAGAAGAGTGATTTTATGTCTTCCATTTCAATCCTTCTACCTTAACTTATTTTTCAGCTTTACTGTGTAGGCCAGGACCTTTAACTCACTGCTGATTTTAAAGGGATGTTTCTAACATTCCATCTTTATGAATGTTTGCATCATATTAACAAAGAGATCAAATATCACTGATATCACCAATAATGGGACAAACTGACAACATGTGTCACAAGACATATGAACTGAGGATTCAACACCATTTGTTTAATATTCTTACCCAAAATGTATAATATAAATCTAATCATGAGAAAACAATTTCAAAAATCCAAATTTTAAAATGTTCTACAAAATAGCTGTCCTTTACCTGCTTAAAAATGTTAGTATCATGAAATGAAGTAGACTAAGACACATGACAACAAAATACAATGAATGGTCCTGAGTTGGGGGACCAGACCCCAACTGGTCCAGACATCAAATTTGTATACATACACATATGGAGAGAAAGATATAAAAGAGATAAAAAGTAACCCTGGCAGAATGTTAGCAACGGGTGAATCTAAATAAAAGGTTTTTAAAAATTCTGTTTATGTTAGTGAAATGCTCTTTTCCCGATTTGCTAAGAATTTATATCATGAATGGGTACTGAGCTTTATCAAATGATTTTTCTGCATTTATGGAGATGACTGTATGGCTTTCTCCCTTCATTTGTTAATGTAATGATTTACATTTCTAGATTTATTAATATTAAACTGTCCTTAGTTTCTGGAATAAATCCAGCTTGGTTAGATGGCATCCTTTTTTAAATTCACTGCTGGATTTTGTTTGCTAGCCATTCTGCATACATCTTGAGTGAGACTGCGCTGTCATTTTCCTTTCTTGTTTTCTCCCTATCTGGTTTTGGAATCAAAGTTACACTGGCTCATAGAACAAGGAAGGGAGAAGTCCCTCTTTTTCTTCTCTCTAGAAGTGTTTGCAAAATATTGGAATAATCAGTTCCTTGGAAGTTATATAGAAACTGCCTGTAAAACCACATGAACATCGTATCATCCTTATGTATGTGTTTGTATAAAATATAGCATATAAAAAAAGGCATGAAATGCAAGTGTTCAGCTTAATGAATTGCTGGAAAATAAATTACCCATACATCTGCCATCTTCTCAGGTTAAGACATGAACTATCACCACACAAAGAAGACGCCCCCCTTCCATGGATATTCTCCAGTCATAACTACTCCCCTCCTTCAGGGAGTGATAATTGTTCTGGATTTCATGACAGTCCTTTGCTTGCTCTTCCTTAAAATTGTTCTACTTACTAATACATCCCTTCAGGTAGAATTTAATTTAGTCTGTATCTATCTTTAGGTAAAGAGAGCGAGATCGTTTGTAATTTGTTTGGTTTCTTTTCCTCAAAATTGTCATTAAGATTCATCCATGTTGTGGTACGTATGTATGTATACTTTGTTCCTTTTCATGACTGTGCAGATTCCCTATTATGGAGATATTATCATTTATTTATTCAATTCTTGGACATTTGAGTTTTTGCAGTTTTGTGATAATATTAACAACATTCCTATGCACATTCTTGTATTTGTGTCCTGATAAACGTAAACACGTTGCATGGGATATACCAAGGAGTGGAATCTCTGGGTCAGAGCGTATGTGTATTTTCCTCTCTACTAGAAGCTGTCACGTTTTGCTTCAAAACACACGTGACAAAAAACCAAAAAAACACACCAAAAAAAACCCCAAAAAACCACGTGTGACAGTTAACACTGTCACCAGAAGTGTCTGAGAGTTTACACTGTTCCATGTCCTTGCCACAACTTCCTATTGTTAGATTTCTACATCTTTGCCAATTCTGTGGTTGTGGTGGTATCTCATTGTGGTCTCCTGGTGAGATACTAGTGGATGGGAGTTGAAAATGTATTGTTTGATGTTGATTTCTAATTCAGTTCCGTTGGGATCAGAAAACCTGGTCTATGAGGTTCCATTTTGTATTTATGACTTTAATTTCTGAAGTCCTTTGTGGGGGGGTCTAAGTCTGTAGTTTGTTGTCTCAGCTGACTCTTCCTCATGGTGGCTCACATGCCTGGTGATCTCAGATTACAAGTTTCCCTGATCTGACTCTGTAGGAGTCCTGTCCACATCGGGGATGCCTTCCTCTGGAGAAACTTCCTATCTGCCTCTGCTGTGAGCCAGAGGCACTACCAACCGGGATCTCTCTAGCTCTTCTGCAGGTTCAGCCTTAAGAAGATTCAGGCTGGGTATCCTGACAAGGTCTGCTATTAAGTTAAGCTATACAAAATTACCACTTCTGGGTTAAAAAACTATTAAGTATCAGTAATTGCACATGGTCGAACCTATACTGTTAACATGTGCCGGCAGGACAAGCTTGTTCTTTCTGTTTGCTTACTGTTTACCTCTCCCAGTTAGATTTTTTGGCTCAAGATTTGTTTCTTTTTGCTGGGGAGGGGAAGTGGCCTTGGAGATTTCCCCAACATCTTGTGAGCCCAGCAATGCATCACAAATTACATTTTATTCAGGAGTGAATCATTTCGCAGTGAGGGAGTAGTCCTAGGAGTAGCTAGAAGCTAGCTAGGTAGCTTCAGCTAGAAGCTGAAATCCCAGGATAGGTATTTTTTTTTTTCTCAATGAGGAAACCAAAGCTCAAGGAAGTGAAACGACTCAAGGTCACATGGCTGGTAATAAGCAGGGTTAGGATTCGAATCCACATAAGAGACCAGAACCCAGGCTCTTTCTACTTCCCCTCTGTCTGTACAGCCTCCAGAGGGCTGCTTGGACCTGGGGCTTAGCAGGCAGCCTTACCTGGCTCAAGGGAATGACGAGGAAGGCTCCCCCACCAGCGCACTCGGTCACGACTGCAATGAAACGGGGGTTCACGGCGCAGAAGTGATTGTCGTGGACGCTGTGGGTGATGGGCACCGAGTCGTAGCAATTCTCCTTGCTGGCTGGTTTGCCAAAGACGTGGCGGAACTTGGAGCTCCGGTACTGGGGATGCCATGACATCTGCGGGAGACAAACAGGACAAAAGGGGCATGAGGCTCGCTGCCCTGATGGTGGGACACTCAGGGAGCTCACCTTCAGAGGGCACGACCAGCACAGTGGTCAGTTCTGGGTGGACAATGTGCTATGAAGGGCAACCAAACGAACCGACTGTTACTGTGGCTTCTTCGGTGGATCTGGTGAGACGGTGTGTGGTTATCGCTGGCCTGTTTGCTTGTCATTTCTTCAAGCGTAAGAACAAAAGGCAGAAACGCAAGAGACAGAACTCACCACCTTCCCCCCCACTCCACCATCTCAGCAGGCACCCCAGCCGTGCCACGCCACTCAGCCCAGCTAAGTGGGTCACACTGTGTCCTCTGGAGCCAGCCTGCCTGGGCTCCAACCCCAGCTCTGCCACTTACCAGCTGGGCGAGCAAGTGACTTAAGTCTGAGTTCTCAGTTTCCTCATCTGTAAAATGGGGATAACAAAATCATCTGTCTCATAGACTTGTCATGAGGACTAAATTACATGATACATTAAGGTCCCTTGATCTACAGTAGTAATTACTCCCAATATTATCATCCAGGCATCTTGAACTTCTCCAGATCCTCATCCAGCCCTGTATTTGTTCACTCTGTCTACTGAGCACCACTGGATGACTGGGCCCCGTACCTGGCACTGGGGGTTGGAGAGAATAAGCATGAGCCCATCCTTACAGGAATGAAGAGTCCTGTGAGCGAGGCCCCTACAGGAGTCTGGGCCACTGGGATCCAGTGTACTCTAGGCAATAATGTAGATTTGTACATGGCAGTCAGGGAAGGCTTCCCAGGGGAAGTGACATGTGAGCTGTGATTTGAAGGATGAGGAAGAGTTGGCTATGTTGACAGGACAGTGGTAAGGTGGGGGGAAGATATCCCCGGCAGATGGAACAGCCTAAGCAAAGGCCCAGAGACAGAAGCAAACATGGAATGTTTGGGAAACTACCTGTGGTTTAGTAAGATTAGCAAGGTGATGTTAAACACACACACACAGGGGCGCCTGGGTGGCGCAGTCGGTTAAGTGTCCGACTTCAGCCAGGTCACGATCTCGCGGTCCGTGAGTTCGAGCCCCGCGTCGGGCTCTGGGCTGATGGCTCAGAGCCTGGAGCCTGTTTCCGATTCTGTGTCTCCCTCTCTCTCTGTCCCTCCCCCGTTCATGCTCTGTCTCTCTCTGTCCCAAAAATAAATAAACGTTGAAAAAAAAAAAATTAAAAACACACACACACACACACACACACACACACACGTAAATTGGATGATGTGAGTGAGGAGAACACAGCTAGAGGGGTGAGCAGGGCTAGATCATGAATGGCAGAAGAGGGTCCCGGCCTCATCAGTGGCCAAACACACGACACACGTGGCCTCTCAGCCCTGCTGCTGCCCAGGTCAAGCCCCTGACCCTACCGGGTCTCTGACCCTACCGGGCCTTCTTGTCCACGTTCCTTATCTAGGCCAGAGAGATCCTTCTGGACCAAGCCTGGATGTATTCCTCACCACTCTCCTGAGGTCACCCTTGGATGCTCCCGATTTACTGCCGCCCTGCAGGAGCAAGGCCAAACCCAGCCTGGCATTTAAGGCCTTCTGGTGAGGTCCTGTCCCATATTCCGAGATTCAACTTTCCTTGCTCATCTTCTAAAGGGTACTTTCCAGATAAAGAACCCCCAGCTTCCCTGAACCTGTTTTTGCATTTCCAGTCCTCTGGGCCCTCCCCCTTGCTTTCCCCTCTGCTTGGCCTGCCCTTCCCCACCCTGTATCCCCTGTACCCATCTCCCTATCTCCACCTCCCCTTCTCCAGCTCCCACGTCCTCCTCTGGAGTCTTCCGCGACACCACAAGTAGCAGACCTCTGGTTCTCCTCTCCTCTCTCTCACCCCAACCTGCCATGTCTCCTTGCTGCCCTCGGGCTCTTGACACTCTTGGCTCTGATTCCTGAGTCTGGTGTCAGGTCTCATCTCCTCTGCTGCTTGCAGGCTCCTCAGAGAAAGGCCTGGCGCTCTGCTCCAGGAGTGCCCAGCCCAGAGCTCTGCCCACCCCGGGCCCTAGGAACTTCCCAAGGGCAGGCATGTGTGTGCTGGGCACCCACAGGGTCAGGACCAAAGAAGGCACTTGCTCTGTGTTCAGTTCAAAGGCACAAGATTAGACTGTTGACCTCAAGAGGTCACGGTGATCAGGGGTCTGACCCATGAGCCAAACTCTTTACAGGGAAGCCCATCAGCCTCACAGGACAGGTCTGTCCTATGAAGCTCAGACATTTTAACTTTCCTTTTAGGAGCTGCATTTGCCAGAGCTACAGGAAGCAGCACAGAACGCAGGGACAGACTAATTAATGTCCCTCTGATCCCAGAAAGGGTATAAGAAGCTGTATAGAAATGGAAAGCACACAAGATAGGAGCAAATGGAAAAGCCTTGGCAAGGAAATGGGGACAAGGGAAAATGCAGGGACACAGAGATCGCCTGATATTTGGAGGTAGTTAAGCTACTGAACGTGTGTTGCCAGGTCCTCCACACAGTGCAGGTGCACTTCAGAGTCGGCTCCAAGCTTCCTAGTGGCCAATTCGATAAGGGAAACAGAATCACTAAGGGATTTAGCCAGCCACCACTTCCTAAGGAGCAGCACAGCTTTTCTCTGCAGGGGGTCCTGAGGGAAATGAGTCCTGGGGGTCCTCACAGAAAGAAATCGCAAGGACCGAGATGTCCCTAGGGTCTTGGTAATTAGATGGCAGCGGAGGAACTGCCTTGGGCGAGGGCTGGGGTTAGGAAAGTAGGGGGGCACGTCAGCAGGCTCAGCTCCAGGCCTCCCAACTCTGCCTCACCTTCAGCAGCTGCCATGGTGGGGCGGGGGGGACACCCGTCTGTGGCCAATGGTGGGGTTCATCAGACATTCTATTGCTCCCTTCACGTCCCAACCTCCTTGCTGTTGGGCAGTCACGGAACTGATTCTAGCACCAATGGATCAGGGACAGCAGTGGTGTGTGCCACTTTCGGGCTGAAACATGGAAGACCTGCCTGTGACCCTCCAGAACTCTTGTCCTTGGTTGAAGGGATGAAAAGGCCACATGTTCTGCATGATGTGGCTTCCATCATCCTGGGTCCCCAAGGGGTCCTGTGGAACAGAGGATCTCCCCCTAACGAAGTCCCTGACTCTGTCATAGCGTGACAGAGAAATAAACCTGCAGAGCAAACCAGTTAGAAAGTGGGGCCATTTGTCCCAGAGCTGAGCCTACTGTCCTGACTAACACACTGCCCCATGCAGCCCCAACCAACGGTAAACTGGGAAATGGCTGTCTGTGCTTAGTGTGGCTGGGGCACAGGAACCTGCGGGAAAGAGATGGGCGAGGAGGCAGGACCCAGATCACCTCAGGAGCCATGTAAAAGAACTCAGACTCAAGGCAATGAGGAGTCGCTGAGGCGATTAAAACAGGGGATCGAGCAGAGCTCACTTTTAGGAGGACTCTCTTGATTGCCGAGAGCAAGAATGGGTGGGACAGGTGACAGGTGAGGATCACCTGGGCTGAAATAGGGCAGAGGAGATAGAGAAGAGGAGACATGTCAGTGAGAAACCAAGCAGGGGAGATAAGCCAGCTTTTGGGCTCAAGTGCTGTGGGCTGTCGGGTGAGAGGGTCCATCACGGCTGCAGAAATCCACATGACTGACCATTAGCATCAGTCCTGGCCCTTCTGGCCATTCTTGGTGCCCTCCCTTCACAGCCTGGGGCTTGGCCCCACACCTGAGGGATGGCTCTCAGCCCAGGGTCAGGGTCAGGGGGCCTCAAGAGGCATGGTCAATAACTGTCCTTCAGCTCAGTCACTTCCTGGGCAATGGCAACTCACAGTTTTTGGGTGCTTGCTATGTGCCAGGTGCCATTCCCAGCATGAATTTAACAGGCAGGTACTACTTTGCTCCCCATTACAGATGTGGAGGTGGAGGCAGAGAAGGGAAGTAACCCACCCAAGGGTGCACAGCTTGTAAACCGTGGAGCTGGGGGCGGGGACGCAGTCCAGGTTCCTGCAGATAGCGACCGTGATGAGGAAATCTCCTTCACACCCATTCACCCTGGATCTCCTCTCAGCCCAGAAGAGGAGACATCATGACCATTATCACCCCCACGTTACAGAAAAGTAAAACAGGGGTGCCTGGGTGGCTCAGTAAGTTGAGCATATGACTCTTGATTTTGGCTCAGGTTATGATCTCACGGTCATGAGTTCAAGCCCCGTGTCACCTACTTAAGATTCTCTTTCTCTCTCCTTCTGCACACCTCCCCACCAAAATTAAAAAAAAAACAAACTAACTAAAACATGGCTCAGGAAGCTACGTGGACACCTTTTGAAAAGAGGGCTGTTTGCCTCCATTGATGAAGCCAGCGGCTGTGAAACAGTGACAGAAAACTAAAACTCTGTGTCAGTGACCTTCTGTCCCTCTGCCCCCAACACCTCTCCCCACTCTACCCCGCCCTACCCCGCCCAGCACCTTATCTCCACTGCCAAGTTTCTTCCAGATCTGTTGTCATGGAAGGAAACTTAGAGAAGTGGGGGATGGGGCCAAACCAGGCAGGCCATCTCTCTCTCTGTGCCCACGGGATGGGCATGTGCACACATAAATGTGGGTGAACTTTGTGCAAAGGTGTACGCACTGGGTGTTCATGTCTGTGCATGAGCACTGCTTTCATCCTATGTGCCCGCGTACTCCTGTGCACGCATGTGTGCGTCTCTTTGGGTATTCAATTGCATCTGTGCCTGGATGTGTGTATCTGTGCATGCGTGAATCTAAGGACTCAGCAATTAAGAGAGCGAGAGTTTCCCCTGCTCATTTCCCCCACAAGCAGGCACTTGCCTGGAAATGCAGCCTGTAGAGGGCCCTCAGCACTGCAAGGGCCCTCACCCATGGGCTGGGCCAGAACGGCTGATCTGGGCCAGATTTATCCCATGCCACCAGTCCCATCCTGCCTGGTGCCAGGCTGGGCCCACATCAAAGTCGCAGCATGCCTTCTTAGGTGTGGCGGGCCAGCCCGCCGGGGCACAAAGCAGGGGTGGCATCACTTCCGCTGCTGCTGCTATCCCATGTGTGTTTAGCCATGGGATTAGGCTTTGTGGACTCCGAATTCCCTGCCCCCACTACTAAAAAGGATTTAGTCATCTCTGGGTTTAACGTCCCACTGAGTTTACTTCTTAATGCCTGACAGTGGAATGGCTTGCTCCCTGCCCCATCCCTTCCAGCTCTCCTGCAGGTAAGTGGAGATAGTTGTTTCATTTGATGAGGGCAAAAGTGAGGTGCCAGGGAAGCGATTTGACCAAGATCATATTAATAGGGGCAGTGGAGGCGGGAAGCAGAAGCCAAGGCTTAACCCAGGGGTCCCTCTTCCTGCCACATGCTCCTCTCTGATGTGTAGAGAAAGATGGAGAGACACACACAGAGACTGTCCCGCCTGCCCCCAAAGGCCTGTCTTTGCAGCCCAGCCCTGCAACATTACAGGACGAGGGTAAGCTGCAGGGTGAATGAAACCAAACCCAAATTGGGTGTGGTACGAACCAGCATAATAGATTATTCACTAATTGTCTGTTCCTGGCCTCAGGGAAAGAATGAAATTATCTAATTTGGTTTTAGCCACTGGAGGTGGGTAGGAGTCTGGTGCTGCTGGCTACCCTTGTCCCTTTGTAAGTTTGGGGTTCCACATCTAATATTTGGAGTTTTACTTTCTTTCTCTTAAAACCTGACCTTGTGGCCAGTAAGCTGCCCCCATATTGCCTTGGGAGAAGGTCTAAACCACCATATTTGTATCAGTGCAGTTAATAGAGGGGCATTAGAACCACAGTTTCTTAGGTTTAAAAACTGAAAAGATTACTGTAAGAGTAAAGAACACTCTATTTGAAGGTGATCTATAAAGACCAAGAGTTAACACAACACACAGCTGATTATGGGCGGGTCCCTCATCTTGACTCCAATCTTTGACCAACTACTACCCATCATAGGGCTTGTCCTGATCCTGACCTTGGCTCCAAACTTGCCTGGAAACCATTCTCTTTTGTCCTGAATCCTTATCAGGGCCTGTGACCCACCCCAGAAGTGGGATATCTGGTTCTGGAAACAAGGCCCAGCTGAGGTCAAGGCCCCTGTGGCTGACATAGGTCTCTGCTTAACCAGCCATTCACCTGGAGGCGTCCTTCCCACCAGGCAGAAAGAAGAAACCACAGGTCTTGGCGACTTGCTGCTAGTGAGAATTTTATCCACAGTCATTTCTGCTTGTCTGAGGCCACGCCCTGTTGTACTTGTCACTCCTTGGCACAAAGTGTCTATTTTCGTCTTCCACAGGCCAGTAAAAGGGTCTGCAGTGAAAGGTTGGGACGCAGGGACGTGGAGCCTCAGGGTCTCACTTTGCAGGCTTAGTTTTCCTCCCTTTCTTCAGAGCAAGAAGAGGCATTGTTGCTCTCCACAGAACTTGGGGGACCCCCTGTCCTGGTTTCCCTAAGGTGAAGGGTATGGGACAGGGGCATATTCCCAATGTAGGACTTTCAGTGCTAAAATAAGGAAAGTCCCAGGCAAATGGGGACAAGTTGGTCACCCCCCACCCCCCACCAACCACAGAGATCTCCAGAGAACCATTATCTGATTCACATGCGATGATTTTTTTTTTTTTTTTTAAGTAGGCTCGATGTCCAGTGTGGAGCCCGATGTGGGGTTTGAACTTACGGACCCCGAGAGCAAGGCCTGAGCTGAGATCAAGAGTCTGATGCTTAAGCAACTGAGCCACCCAGGTGTCCCACATGCAATGATTCTATTCTAAGTCACTCATGACCTTGACTCTGGCAATTTGCTGTGTGGAAGAGAAGGCTCTAGAACCAATTTCCTAAAGAGCCCAACATCCTGAACCAGAGCATAGAACATTTCAAAGCAGAAAAATACAAGGTTTGTAAAGGGAGGTGAACCTAGCTTAATTCAATCAGCAATCTCCACTCGCTATTGGCTTAGTGCTTATTCTGGGCCAGGCCCCGTGTTGGGATTGAGACGGGGCAGCGAGGGCTGGGCAGTTCTGTCACTGCTCTCCACATGTTTACACCTCTTGAGGAAATGGCTGAGAGCAGGAAGACAGGACATGGCACGATCTTAGACTGGTAAAGCACAGGGCTGTGGACTGTGACCTCAAACGCACATGAGAATCATTTACATCAGATCACTGGGTGTGGGACCTCTGCACCAGTTCTGCCCAACACGGGGGTCTCGTGGCTTCTAAATTAAAGTCAAAATGATTAAAAGAGGGGCGCCTGGGTGGTTCAGTGGGTTAAGCGTCCGACTGCCACTCAGGTCATGATCTCACAGTTTGTGAGTTCCAGCCCCTCATTGGGCTCTGTGCTGACAGTTCAGAGCCTGGAGCCTCCTTCCGATTCTGTGTCTCCCTCTCTCTCTCTGCCCCTCCCCTGCTCATGCTCAGCTCTCTCTATCAAAAATAAATAAACGCACACACAAAAAATAAAATGCACCTCCTCAATCACATTACCAACATTTCAACTGCTCAATAGCCACATGTGGCTACTGGGTACTCAATTAACAGTGTATTGACAGATCATGTACACCACACCTGTGTGACTTTGGGCAGGCTAACTTAATGTATCTATTTCCTCACCAGTAAAATCAGGCACAGTAATAGATAATAGTTAACTTACTTGCTTACTATGTATGAAGTATGTTCTATGTACTAACTTAATCCTCATGGCAAGTACTATTATCCCCCCATTTTTACAGATGAGACAACTGGGGGCTCAGAGAGGCAAAGCAACTTGTCCAAAATCACACAGCTAGCAGGCGGCTGAGCTGGAATCTGAAGCCAAGCTGTTTAGTCCTGGATCCACACTCTTTCACAGGGCTGTCCAGACGATTAAATGAGAGAATCCACACAGCACATGGAGTGATGCTGGGTGCGTACTTAGTGCTCTACACGTTTGCTGTTAAGACTGTTGTGGTCCCTTGGGGTGCCTGGGTGGCTCAGTCAATTGAGCGTCCGACTTCAGCTCAGGTCATGATCTCGCAGTTCATGGGTCTGAGCCCCACATAGGACTCTGTGCTGACAGCACAGAGCCTGGAGCCCTCTCTCTCTCTCTCTCTCTCTCTCTCTCCCTTCCCCCACCTCTCTAAAAAATAAATAAATAAACATTAAGAAAAAAATACTGTTGTGGTCCCAATGTTTACAGGACACTAAGATTTGATTTAGTATGTGATAGGTACGTGTTGAAGGCCCAACATTTGGGGGATCTAAGTAAAAATCCCAAACCAGAAAGTGCAAAACAGACGCGAGGCATAGAGTTCTCATCCCCAGGGCTCACCACGTTGATGGAGGGAACAGACAAGCACCCATGAAAAGCTAACCAATAATCCATCTTAGTCAAGAAGAACCCGACGAGTGTATGTGTGCGTCTCTGTGGCAGGACTCTTGGGGTGGAAACCAGCCGCCTAGCTCAGCTGATGCTGAGGTGGCCGCTGGGGGAGGTGGGGGAGGCTCTCGGTGGGGGTGGAAGGGAAGACAGGGGCAGCCCTTGGTTCTCTCCATTAACATAGGCCACAGAGGATACTGGGGACACCGCTTCAGGGCAACCCCCCACCAGACTTCCGCCGGGTCGTTTCAGCAGTGAAGGCAGAGGTTCCTGCAGCTAGAAGTAAAAACAGTCCTATCTCCACGTTCTCTCTGCCATGCGTACCCTCCTCTGCCCCCATCTCCCTTCCTCCAGGTCTCCAGTCCTGCTGGTCCAGCACGGATGGCTCCCTGCAGGCCCCAGGAAATACAGATTGAGTCAGAGAGAGAACCAAGAAAATGCCTCTCTCCTCCTGATAAGATTAGGCCCGAAGGAGCCCCTCCTCCTGACAGCTGACACTCCCCAGAGCCAGGTCCCTGGCACCGAAGAGAGGCAGGCCACCTCCTGAGATGGCCTCACCTCCCCTGCCCCACGGCCTCCAGCTGTTCTCCCCCTCCCTCAAGCCTTGCAAAGCATGGGCAGCCTTTTCTCTGGGCGACTCCATTTCTCCCCCACCCCAGCCCAGGGCTCCTTTCCTGCCCTCACTCTGACACTGTCATTTCCTTTAAGGCCCACCTTAGGTCCTCTCTGTCCTTAGGAGAAAGCTCTCTGCTGGACTAGGGTTGTGGGGCCCCACATTCTGCCTTCACTGCCCCCCCTCATCTCCACATCTGTTTGCTTCTCCTCATCTCCACAGACTCACCCTTTAGCCAAACTGGTTTATCTGCTTTCCCCTCAAAGCATAGTGTTTTCCCAGACATGCCACCTTTGATCATGCCCCCTTCGCTCTGCCTCGAACTTAATCAGCCCAGGTAAGCGCATGGTTGGCACTTAGCTGGGCTCCTAGGATGCCCTTCCTGTCACTCCCACTTCCTGGGCCGAGTTCAAATAGTACCACCACCAGGGAGGAGCGCTCTCTCTCCTGTGAGGCTGCCCAGGGCAGGAAAAGAGAAGAATCAGGTTGAAATCCTGGACCTCCACTTGTCTCTGGGCCTCAGCATCCGCATCTGTAAAAGGGTACCCTAATATCTACCTCACAGAGTCTTGCCAAGGATTAAATGAGATAATGGCTGCAAACTATCTTGCAAACGTCTAGTACCAAGTAAGAGCTCGGCTATGGTTGCCCTCTTCCGTTCTCTGGTCCTGCTGCCTGTGTTTCTTCCTACTTTTCTCCATCCATTCATCCAGCCACTCACCCATCAGACTGCCAAGTCCGAAGGGTCTTCCCCTCTGCTTTGCCCACACTCAGGTCAGATTCCACAAGCAGGCACCCAGGGGGAGACCGACCTGGCTCCTGGGCCAGCTTCCACTTATGCTACCAGCCTCTCCTGAACCCCCTCTGGGCATTTGGGGGAGGGGGCTGGGCCTGTCACTTTCATAGCAGGCATGCTGGTCAGGTTGGAGAGTCTTGATTCTGATGCCAATTTACTCCATGACCTTGAGCAGATCTCATCCCCTCTTGGGTTTTGTTTTCTCAGGCAGGTAATATTCCTACCTTGCCTGTCTGTGAGGACCGTCTACTGAGGGCTCTCCAGTCCACACACACCAAAGCCCAGGACTGTGAGGGTGACAGAGCTGTCACCTATCAGCTAGGGCCTATCAGCTGTCCCAGTCCTTAGTTTCAGCCTGGTACCCTTCTTGCCTGGCTCCTCTGGAGACAAAGAACACAGCTTCTTCCTATTTATTCCCCCAAATCAGGCCCAGACCAAAACTCCATGCAGATTTATTGCCCCACAATCTCCTTATCTGAGAGTTTCAAGGGACAAGGGTCACTGGGGACTTTCTAAACCCATCTTCAGGAGGTTGAAAATCTGGAGTCTCTACTTCCTCCTCACCATCCATTCCCCAGCAAAGCTTCTGAATTTGTCTTTGGACAGAGAGGGACACTGAGGCCCAGACAGGGAGAGTGCCTGGCTCAGGGTTCCACAGTGAGCAGAAGCCCTACAGTCCAAGTTCTGAAATGGCACCTGCCAGGGGGCCTGAATTCTATTGTCACTGGCCCTCGCCTCTGGCCCACCAGTCAGCTCCCACCTGCCCTGTGGCAGGGACAGGGGGCCTGAAGGGTGACTTCAACCTGCATTACTGGGGCCCTCCCGAAGCCTGACCTGTGCTGGGCACTGTGTGGGAGAAGGCAAGGATAACCCTGGCAGGGGCTTCTGCCCCTCAGGGCTGAGGTTGATGGGAGAGGCCGACATGCAACCAGCGAGCACAGTTCAGGGTGAATGGGACTGAGCAGGCTGCAGCAAGGAGGTGGAAATCCCAGGAGTCGGTGAAGGGCCTCTGGGCAGGTCTGTTTGAGCCCAGTGTCAAATGCTGAGTAGAGGGAGCTGAGCCCAGAGTGAAGGGAGGGCACTCCAGGTGGAAGGGGGTGCGTGGCGTGGGAACCACAAAGGTGGAGTCTGGTCGGGGTCTGGGCAAGCGCAAGGGAGCAGTGAGGGCCAGGCCAGCAAGGTGCCAGCAAGGGCTCTGAATACCGGCTCAAGGACTTGGCCCTTGAGACCACGGGAGGATGTCAAAGTTTGTAACCAGGGGTGTGGTGAGGTGAGAGGTGCTGTGTATTTAGCTCCTCCTATTAGGTAGTTAGAATGTTTGGCTGGAGAAAGTATTTTCTTTCCTCCACTTTGGGCTTGTGTCTAAGGAAGAAATAAGTGTGTGAAGTGGGTTTTATTTCCCGCCTGGCTCTGGTTGGCTGGAGGGGCTGTGGAACACGGTGAAGAGGAAGAGGGTGATGGTTCTGAGACTCGGGAGGAGGCGCCTGGGTGGCTCAGTCGGTGAAGCATCCGACTCTTGGTTTCAGCTCAGGACATGATCTCATGTTCCTGGGTTCGAATCCTGCGCTGTCAGTGCTGAGTCTGCTTGGGATTCTCTCTCTTCCTCTCTTTCTGCCTCTCCCCTGCTTGTGTTCTCTCTCTCTCTCTCATTCTGAGGCGGGTGGGGAGTCAAACTCGGCTCTGCCTCCACAGGTCTTAGCAATTTGATTCAGCAGTGGAGCCAGGAGGCCACATCTCAGCAGCTGGGGTTTTACCTCAGGAGATAGCTTCCTTTCTTCCCTCAACCCATTTCGCTGTGCTAGGAGTCTCCAGATATGACTAAGGGGCTGCCTGTTTCCTGCACATGCCGGGACAGCCCAGGACTCCATTTCCCAGCTCAGCCACACACATTGGAGCCGCACACATTGGGCAATTCCTTCCTGCTTCTCCCTCCCCTGCTTATTAACGTGGGGATAAACGCTCAGCCTTAATTCTTCAGGTACTGGCTGCAACAGTGGCCAGGAGAGGACCGTGAGGCCACTGTCTCCCCGTTTCCAGCCTCCCTGAGCTCCCCCCAATCATTTGTTCAGACTGGGCCTGTGGGCCAGGGAGCACAGGAGTGAGGGTGAAGGGGACAGGAAAGATGTCAGCATCCCAGGCTGAAGACGTGCTTCTGGCCCAAGACTAACTCTCTGCGGAGACCGGTGACAGTATCTCAATTTACACTTTGCGGGATGATGTCTAGCAGTGAGTCTCCACCTGAGAGTTCATCAGAATCACCTGGAAAGCTGATTAACTTCCAGACTGCTGTGCCCATCCTAGAGTTTCTGATTTAGCAATTCGGCAGTGGAGCCTGAGAACCTGCATTTCTAACAATTTCCCAGGTGACAATGATGCAGCTGGTCCAGGGACCACTTCTGAGAGCCACCGCTCTACAACCCTGCTCAACTATCTGCACAGTCCTTCCCTTTCACTGCTCAATTCATTTCCACCTTGCGGGGCAGAATTTACATCCGCCTGCGGGTGGGGAGAAGTACCCCCATCTCATGGATGCAACAAGCTGTGCTCAGCTCAGAGCAATTTTCTGAGGTTACACAAATACACAAAGATTCCATGAACACACAACCACTTCCTAGCTCAGGGCCACTTGGGGCTGTGATTCTTGGCTTTCTACCGCTCACATATTCTCAATATACAAATATGGGCTGAGGCCAGCACTCAAGAACCAGGCAGGTATTATGATGACAGCTTCACTGTCTCAACAGCAGGCACCGAGGCCTGCTGGTCAAGACACAGGCTTCTGAGTCAGAGACCCAGATATAAACCCAGACTTGCTTTCTGTATATCTTGGAACCACACAGGCACTTACCTCTTCGCCAGGTTGCTATGAAATGGGGCCAAGGCTGAACAGAGCAGCGAGCCTTGCACACAGTGAGTCCTCAATAAACGGTAGCAACCGGTGGGCTCAGACAAGAGCCAGGGAGGGATTTGGGGATAGATACTAAACCTGTCTTCTCATCTGTAAACTGGGGTCAGTAACAGAACCTAACTTATAGGGAAACTGCAAGGATTCAATGAATTTATTAATTTAAAATGCCTCAAAGCCATGCCTGGCATGGGGGAAGCTCCTACACACGGTCCTTTTTGTCAAGTATGATAATTTTAGCACCTAACGCACACTTTTCATTAATACGTGTCAGCAAAACCGTTAAAGAATACATTAGGCTATTGTGATGTCAAAATTTAAAAACCAGGGACTCCAGGGTGGCTCAGTCAGTTAAGCGTCCAACTTCGGCTCAGGTCATGATCTCGAGGTTTGTGAGTTCGAGCCCCGCGTGGGGCCCGGTGCTGACAGCTCAGAGCCTGGAGCCCGCTTCGGATTCTGTGTCTCCCTCTCTCTCTGCCCCTCCCCCACCCCGCTCGCTCTCTGTCTCTCTCCCTCTCAAAAATAAATAAACATTAAAAAAATTAAAAATAAAACAAAAATCCTAGTGGTGCTGGTTGTACAACAGTGTGAATGTGCTCCATGTCACAGAACTGAAGACAGTTACAATGTTAAATTTCATGCTATGCATATTCTGCCACAGTGAAAAAGGAAGAAGAGAGCCAGCAGCACCTAGGTATCACGGCCAGGCTCTCGGCACACCTTTGGCCAGCTCCACCTCTGCTTCTGCTACACCTTCCCTGACTGGAGTGGGGGGTGGGGCTGGTCCTCCTGCCCCAGTGGAGGTCACATTCTTTCACTCCTGGCCACTCAGGGCAGAAGGGGTGCTGTAGGGTGCCTCATGGCTCTCCTAGGTGCTCTCAAGAAGGGTCCGGAGGACCGTTCCCCGGGCAGAGGGGCGGTTCTTGCCATCCACTTCCCTCCTGCTCACTGTCCCTCTGTGGAGCCAGCTCCAGCTGCTCCTGGTGAAGGAAAAATCCTTGTGGGAGCAGTGCCTGCAACCGGGACTCCCTCCGGTTTCAGCTGGGAGCTCCGCTCTGTGCAGGGAAGGTACACAGACATTCTGAGACCAGGGGCTCCGCTCCAGGATGCTCTGCCCCCATTTTCTGCCCCCACTCACGTCATTGTCCCTCTCTGGGCCCTGGTGCTTCTCTGTGCAATGGGAATGTGTGTCCCTGCTTGTCACCCTCCTGAGGCCTTGGGGAGGCTCTGCAGGGGGAGTGGAGGCAAAGGTGTTTTGTTTCTTTATTGCATGATGTGACCACACGGAGAGGCAGCAGGGATGGTGACAGACATGGTCGGGGACCACCTACTGGGCTCGAACACTGGTCTCACCACACACCCAGTTGGGACACCTTGGGCAGGCTCATCAACCTCTCCAGGCCTCAGGTTTTGTCATCACGAAGCGGGATGGTAATAGGAAATAAGTTCATATCTGACAAGTACTTAGAACACTGCCTGGCACATGGCAAGTTCAAGATAAATTCAAAATAAGTAATAATGGTAACTTCTACTGAGTACTCACTGTGAGCTGGGCACCGTTCTAAGGTATTTGACTGTATTGAGGGATTGAAATGAACCTTTAGCAAAAATGAATAAGGTGAACAGGACTTACAGACTAAACCAGAAACACAAAGCGTCCGTGTCCTTTCTTTCTCCTCTAAGTGGCAATACTTAAAGATCTAAGTATTAGACCTTCACAGTCTGGAAACAGAGAAAGCCTTGTGTCCCTCTGCCACCCGCTTCGTGCTGATTTAGAGTCTAAAGCTCTAATTCTTATCTAATCTAATTCTTAGCCAGGCACACTAACTCCCTCTCTCAAATGATTTTATTACATTTGGGGCAAAAAACAGATAAAATATTTCAAGACTGCCCAGTGTCAGGGACCCAGGTGGGCATCCAGCCCAGCTCTGTCTCCCTTTCCACACCACTCTGTCTGAAAAGTCTGAGGGTCCTGGCTTGTACCATTCTAGTGATGGAAAGCTCACTCCTTCCGGGGACAGAGCAACTCAACTGTTTGTTACACTTCCTCCTTCTACAAAGAGGAAATCCACAATTTCCCCTACTGCCCTCCTTCCATCCCTTGAGCCCCACCAACCACATCCTTTGCCTTTGCCCCACCAACCACATCCTTTGCCTTTGCCCCACGCCAACCCTTCAGAGATCTGAGGCCCCTGACCACGTGCCTCTGGGATGGTTCTACTCAGGTTGGGGAGTTTTTTGTGTGGCTAAATTTCCTAACTACTCCCCATTTTGGTCACCTCCCCGTTATGCTCCAGTGGGGAGCTCTCCATCTCTCACCCAGCTCGGAGCGCAGACTGTACTCAAATCCTCCAGATGGCGGCTGAGAAACACTCAGAAGAGCAGGTCCCCCCAAAGATCCCAGATTCACTTCTTAGAATAGCAGCACTGGCCAGACCCCAAGAACTCATGGGGTGCAGAAAGAGAAACTGAGTCAGCTTGCCCAGGGCCATCCATACAGGGAAGAACCAGGAATGGGATTCAGATTTCTGGCACCCGAACCCAGGAGAGTCCTCTAAAACATGAAACAAAGTTTCCTTTGATCCTGTGTCTGGATACCGCACCAAATATTTTGTTTCTTATCTGTGTTGCTGTCCTCAGAGGGACAAATTCCAAGGATGACAGGGGAAGAAAAATCTAATTGTGAAGCTGGGGGGTCATTCACCCTAGCTGGACCCTCCTGGAGGTCAGACTTTTGGAATGTGGGCTATAGTCCTCCAGTGTGTGGTTTAGGCTAAGAAAGATGGGGCTCCTTAGGTTCAAGAGAGAAGACAGACCCCCAAGTCTTTGCTGCTAGAAAGCTCAACACGGCAACAGCCCCACAGTGGGAAAGGTAAATCGGGGCACATCGACTCACCCTACATTTTCCATGTCTCCAGCTGGAGACAGACCCTGTGCTGGCATCTGTGGGCTCAAAGGTAGCCATGGGGTGGCTGCCCTGGGAATGGGTAGAAAAACGGAGAAATGACACCCCACTTGAACAAAGTTTGATCACAAACGTGGTGGTTTGTTAGAAGTGGCAGCTGCATAGAAAAGGACCAGGAGGTTAGAGCAGGGAGACTTTTTTTTTTTTTTTTAATCATATGCTCCTTTCAAAGAGGAAAAAAAAATGAGTCCCCACCCCTGCCAATATTTTATATTATACACAAGTAACTACCATTGGGAACTGTGAGGCACAACATACAGATGAAACAGGATTCATCATTAATCAGAGTGACTGCAAATTTCAAATAATGTCCCTCAAATTTAAAAACACCTTGGGCTGACTTCTCATCAGGCTTGATTAGCTTGTGATTGTTTTTTTTCCTCTTATCTGTGGCTGCCAACGGAATCTTGCTGGAAACCCAAGGGTTAACCTCTTGTCGGCTCTTACTGGTATTATTAGAACCACCACCAACCAACCCACTGTTCAGATAGGAATCTTCTAAAACCACTTGTCCATTTTGTGAGGATTCGTTTAGTTAAAACTGGTTAGTATAATCCATAAATCCAATCTGGATTAATTAGTCTGGATTAACCTGGATTCATTAACCAGGTTAAATTAATTGTAATAAACTGCTGAACACAAATCAAAGAGTAGGGGTCATCCTTTCTTAGAGGGCTTTCCCCCTCTCTCCCGAGACTTCTGGAGACATGAGGCATGAGGCTGTCTGACACCCTGAGTGGCGTCAGCAGGTGTAAACCTGGGAAACATGAGCAAAGCTGAGTGATTTTCCCATCAGATATTATTTTTTTCCTGCACCCCAGTGAGCATGCACACCTCACTTTGGAGGCCACCAGAACAGAAGCTGGGGAAACTATCAGAGAGGATTTTCAGGCCGCATAGGACGGTAGAGATCATCTGGTCTAACCTCACTTTTCAGATGAAGATACAAGGATTCTGGAAGGGAAGTAACTTGTCCAAGGTCACCTGGCTGGTCAGTAGCAGATCCCAGAGAGAACGCAAATCTCTAGTTCTTGGTGCTAACACTGGATGCTTCCCTGTCCTGGCCACAGTCCAGCCTCTTACTGGGCCATTCGCAGGTCCCTGCACCTCTCAGCCCTCTATAGTTGTGTCCCCTGTGGCATGAATCACTTGCTGGCTCTGAGGGTGGAGTGCGTCCCAGCAAAGTCACAAGTGCTGGCACAACGGAGGGACGTGTTGCTGTCGGCAGGCCACGGTTCCAGGAGTTACTCTGTCTCAGTCTGAAGCCTTGGTTCTGCATCTGTGAAATGGGACCCATCAAACCCAGCTCACGGACTGCTTTTTGGGTACCCCATGAGGTCCTGCTGACATCTGCAGGCTGGGTAGTAGCCCCTGAGGGGTGTTACTTCTGTCCTTACACTCTGGAAGGTTTTGTTTAGGGGGCTGAGATCTAGAGCCTGAGAATTCTGCCTCTGACTCCTAGCTACAGCCCTGGATACCGCAGGACCCGGAGCCTCTGCAGCCCAGTGGCCCCCCAGGTGTGCCTGCCCAGGCCTGGTGTGGTGGCAGACAGCTATGGATCTGGGTCCTGGGCCTTCTGGGGCATGCCTGAAATCCCGCTCCTGTCTCTACGGCTCTCTTCCCCCCTACTCTCATCCTCCCCACCTCCCATAACCTTCTTGCCTCCTCCAGACTGTCCTTCTAATCCCTCTCTCTGACTTCCCCTATGCTGAGTCCCCCCTGGGCTACCATGAGACGGAAGCATCCCCTATTCCAAAACCTTCAGTGGCTTCTCAGTTGGGCATTCAAAGCTGAGATCTGAGGGGTAAACCCAGAAGAGAGGTGGGGCAAGGTGGGGAGAGAAAATGGGGGCACAAGGGCAGTAGGCCTGGGTGCAGACAATAGGGGGTGCATTTTCTATAGAGAACTTAAAAACAATAAGACCGACTAAAAGTCTGACTTCTTATTATGATATGCCTGCAACTCTAAACAGTGTCAATGAAAAAACACTCCTCCCTGCCAGGGCAGGCTGCTCCCACCTCCCTGCCCTTGGCAACTGGCCAGTACCTATACTATTCCCTAGACTGAGCCAAACTGGACCGTATGTTCGCTACATCCCCAATAGGCTCAGTATCCGCCCCTTCGCCAGCCCTCGGCCTGTGCGGCTTCTTTTGCCAAAAAGTCCCTCCCTCCTCTCTGCACGTTCAGCTGCTACAAGGCTCAGCTTAGCTGCTCCCTCTTTCAGAGGCTCCCCGCACACCTTCCCTCCTGCCTGGCCACGACCCCCTGCCTAGGCCTCCTGACACCCAGCCCAGGGTGTAGACTCAGCAGCCGTCTCCCCGTGGAAGACCGAGGAAAGGAACCACCCTCTGAAATCTGGGACCCACAGCACAGCACACCAGGAGAGCCACTTCCTCGCTGTGTGACCTCAGACAAGTCCCAGATCCTCTCCAGCCTCAGTCTCCCCCTGTACAAGGACCATATCATCTCCAAATGACCTTCTTTCCTTGTCCTCAGTCACGCCTTCTCTTGGCCATACCCTGCACTCTGTCATCATGTGAAAATGTGCCACCCGCTTCCATAGTCACTAATTCGAGTGCCCCCTTGCTGGCCACAACCTCCCCACCTTCAGCCTCCTGTCACCTGCCAGATGTGAGCAGGCCTTCGTCAGGACCCCTGTTAGGTGCTGGTTCAGGCCCAAGGAGAGAGCCCGGGACCACAGACCGCTCTCCAGAGAGACATAAGCCATTTGGCTCTGCCTTGACTCTGCCACCAAGCTTAGATCCAGCGTTTCTGAAAGGCCAGCTCCCGGGATGGTGTCTGGGCCATGGGACATCCATCTGCCATGATGCCTGCTTCCTGTGCCCAGTAATGCGGGACACAGTCCTACAGCCTGCACCTGAGAGACGACCCGTCACTGGCCCCCCTCTACCTCCTCCCCACCTGTCTCCTCCTCTCTCCTCCCACAGGTGCCACGGCCCATCACCTCACCCTCACCCTGAAACCTTCCCCCCCCCCCCCCCACTGACTTCTTTCCCCATTATTCGGCACAACTCTGGTGCCGGACAAACCAGCATACCTACTTAGGGCTGGGGAAAAAACAGATAAAACCCAAACAGGAAGTGCCAAACGGGGTGACGGCTTTCCCAGCGCAGCTCTTCTCTCTCCAGGGCCCTTCCTCTGCAAGCCAGGTCTTGTGAGGGCAAGGGCGCAGCCAGGCAAGCCAGATCCCAGGGGTCGCCTGTGTGGCCTCCTCCTCCTTGTACTCAGAGCCAATCCATCACTAATGCCACCCCTCCCAAACCTTTTAAACCATCCACTTATCTCCACTCCCATTGCTACCAGCTGCTCTCACCTGCACACTTAGTCTTACCTACCAATCACTTTTTTCCCCCCAAAGATGTCAATCTGAGCATGCCACTCCATGGCCATTACTCCAGGACCCAAAGGGTCTGGCCCACTCCACCTCTCCAGCCTCCTGTGCCCAGGAATCAGAGCTGTAGACACTCAGTGCTCTTAATTCCTCAAAGGTCCACCCCCTTCAGCCTCGGGGCTGTTTCTTCTGTCCAGCATGCTCCCCTTCCCACCTCCACCTGATTACTCGTATTCATCCTTCAGATCTCAGCTCAAAAGTCCTTCCCTTAGAATAGCGTTCTGCAGTGACCCTGAATTACACACATTCTCGGCTCGGCAAGCTTTGATACCCTCTCTTCTCCCCCAGGCACCTGTTCCAGGTTTTGTGGGACTTTAGGATTACTGCTCATCTCCTCTGGTCTGTGAGCCTACCCGGGCAATACCTATGTCTGTTTTGCTCTGCTCCGTATCCCTCGCACTCAGTAACCAATACACGAATAAAGATCTCATTTAAAAAAGTTAATTGAAAAATAACTTTGTAGGAAATGAATGAATGGGCCTTTCTGGGTGAGACTCTAGGATAATCTGTGTGGGGCAGGTCTCTGTGGTCTTTCTCCAGGCGCGTGGGCCATAGGTCAACCTACTCCTCCTGGTAATGGTTGTAACAAGGAGGAGGCTAATGAACCAGCCAAAAAGCTCTCAAAGCTCTTTCCTGTCCATTATCTCCCGAGTTCCCCTCTAGGACTCCCCCATCACTCATAGCCCTGGGCGTTAATGACCAGTCCACTGGGGCATTTCTGAACTGGAATATGTTTACTCTGCAGTGTGAACACTTTCTTTTTCTCAAGGGCCAGGACTCAGGAGCCTTTTCTTTGTGGGGTGGGATGAGGAAAAGGTGATGGAGTCTAGTTAGAGCAGGGTTCAGATCCCAGTGGCTGTGTGACCTTGCAAAAGTCACTTAACCTCTCTGGGACCCCTGTCTTCTTATCTGTAAAAAGAGGGCAAAACTGGGGCGCCTGGGTGGCGCAGTCGGTTAAGCGTCCGACTTCAGCCAGGTCACGATCTCGCGGTCCGTGAGTTTGAGCCCCGCGTCAGGCTCTGGGCTGATGGCTCAGAGCCTGGAGCCTGTTTCCGATTCTGTGTCTCCCTCTCTCTCTGCCCCTCCCCCGTTCATGCTCTGTCTCTCTCTGTCCCAAAAATAAATAAACGTTGGGAAAAAAAAAAAAAAAAAAAAAAAAAAAAAAAAAAAAAGAGGGCAAAACTATCTAGCCAGGAGGTTGATACAGGATTAAATGGATATATGCACATTAAGAGCCTAGTTTGGGGCCTCCTGCATGTCATATCTAATTGATTCTAAGACACACAGTTTTTTAACATGTAACATCTCTGAAACTGGGATGCAATTTATAGTTTAACTGTCTGGTGTTTTTCTTTCTTAATGGATTTTAAAATAATGGTATATCTCATAACAGAAGGTACTCTGCATTTAACAAAACATGACAATAGCTTAGTTTCTTTATTTCCTTTGCAAAGAGACGGGAAGGTGTGTGAGCGCCCCATGGACCAAAGACCAAGAAAGTGCATCATTGAGGGAAAAGGGTCTGCTGGGGTCTGGCATACTGAGGCGGGGCCCTGAAGCATCACAAACTCTGAAGATAGGCCCTTCCCTAGCCAGCTGGCCCTCCGGATCTGTCCCTGCTGTCCCGGTCCCACTCAGGGGGTGGCCCAAACTCCAGTAGAATCCTAACCTTTCTGGATCTGACCCTGTGCTCCTGCTGATGTAGCCTGCGGTCCCTGGCTTGTGCAGTCTGGTCACAGTCCTAACAGTGCTTACGGCTGCCTAAAACCCCCCGTCTTTGTCCCAAAGAATCCTGGAACCTACCCCAGAGACTTCTTCTTCTGTGACTCCTTCATCAAGCCATCCCTGGACTCTGCTCTCAACTGTCCTAGAAGGCCAGCAGGGGGGTGTGATTCAGGCCTCATCCAAGTCCTTGGGTGCCTCGGTAAACCCTCCAGCCTGGTGAGGTCAGACTGTTATACTATCTACATTATATTGTAACATATATTACATACAGACAAATTGCTCTAGAAATGAATGTCAAATAGCACATAAAAATTTCAAATGTAGAAAAGACAAAAGTGAGAGTGATAATCAACCAGCTTGATGTGTGTCCATCTGTATCCGTAGTCACGGTGCACAGATATATTCTTCTCCCACATTCAAACCCTAACAGGCTCAGTCCCCACACACAGTTCTCTTCCTTGCTTTTCCAGTTAACGCGACCTTGCAGACCACCCTCCACATGGACGGGTTTCTTCTCAGTGATCTCACGGCACTCCCCTGTCCTCCATCCCTTCCCTTGGCAGGTGCCTTAGTCCACCTCAGCCAGGTCCCCGAGGCCCGGCCCATGCTCATGGCCTCGTGGCTTTCTGCAGATACTTGTCCCCCTTTGATGGGAAAGGGCTGTGATTGGGTCACGGCTGCCCTCAGGCCTCCTGGAAGCAAAGCCACACCCCAGTACAGAAATACTCTTGAACGGGGCGCCTGGGTGGCGCAGTCGGTTAAGCGTCCGACTTCAGCCAGGTCACGATCTCGAGGTCCGTGAGTTCGAGCCCCGCGTCAGGCTCTGGGCGGATGGCTCGGAGCCTGGAGCCTGTTTCCGATTCTGTGTCTCCCTCTCTCTCTGCCCCTCCCCCGTTCATGCTCTGTCTCTCTCTGTCCCAAAAATAAATAAAAACGTTGAAAAAAAAAATTAAAAAAAAAAAAAAAAAAGAAATACTCTTGAGCTCTTAAATCAAGGGGTGCGAGGTAAACGGAAGCTGTCTGTCCCTGTTGGACTTCGACTGGAGGCCTGTTAAAACAGACCAGATGTCCTCTGAGACCCCGAAGGATGCTGGCCCTGTACTTCCTAACCCCAGCGGGCTCCAGACATCACAATAAAGAACAAGGAACAGGTGCTTGGGGCATTTTATAGTTCAAAAGCACTTCCATGCTCTTTATCCAATTTTGAGCCTCACAACCACCCTAAAAATTAGGCAAAGCAGGTATTGACATTTGAGCCATTTTACAGATGAAGAGACTGAGGAGCAGAGAGGTGGGCCATTTACCCAATGACCTTCTTTGCTTTCCTCCCCTCCAGAGTCTGGCTGACTCTAATCCCACTAACAACCCAGCTCAGACATCACCTCTTCCAGGAGACTTCCCCACCTCCAGCCTCACCCCAGGCTAGGTCAGATGCCCCTTTGAGGGCCCACAGCTCCTGGGTTTCCAGGAGGGGGGGGGGTGTGAAATACTCTCCTCACTTTATGGATGAGAACAAGGGGCATAAAGAAGGGTCAGGACTTGCCTACAGAGCACGTTACTGGCCAGGTCAGGTCTCCCTCCTCAGAGGTATGGCTTCTTTCGTTCCACTGCGTCTTTTGTTGTCTGCAATCTTGGACTCCAAGCCACTGCCCGAGGTTCATTTCCGTCTCCTCGTGCGCTGGCTGGGCCTTACCTGGTTCAGCCAGGTGTGAAGGGGAGTGTCGTGGAGGGGGATCTGGTTGGGGCAGGCTCAATTCCCCAGCCTGAGCCAACACCCTGGGGTAGCCTTAGAAAAAGCAACAGCGGTTGGCCATCTACTGAGCACCTCCATGTGCCCGCACTTTCCATCTACACCTCACTTTATCCTGCAGCTGGCACCATTATGATGCTGTTTTGCAGGTGGGGCGGGGTGGGCAAGCCCCTGGCCCAAGGCTCACCTGGTAGCTGTGCTGGGACTGGATGCCAGGACTGCATCCCTAGCAGCGGGCGGCCCCAGGAGTTCGCTGGCACCAGAGCCAGAAATAAATGCACAGTCAGAGTACAAGAGACAACTCCCAGGGGGCCTGCAGGCCTGGCACAGCCCCAGCCTCTCCCTCCCCATCTCCTGGCCACCTCCCATCCAGGGCCGGCTGGAGGGATGAGACTCTTGAGCTCAGGGAACACAGGCCTGCCCTGGCAGTCCTCGGCACTCCCTCTGGGCAGGGTCACGCCGCTTGCCAGCCCCCTGCAAGCTCTGGGCTCAAGGCCAGGCTGAAGGCAGCTGTCACATCAACCCTGCACAAGTTCTCAGCATCCAATTTCTTATTCGAATGGGACCTCACATATCTGCTCCCAACTGGGTGAGAGATGCTGAGCAAGGCCCTGCCTTTCACTGGGCCTCACTTTCCCCATCTGTGAAATATGCTGGGGTGGGGTGAGTGGGGGGGGGTGTGTGTCTCAGTGGAACCCCCCAACTGACATTCCAGGTAGCACAGCACAGTGATTAAGACCCTGGACACTGTAGTCCGATGACACGGGTTCAAATGTCGTATTCTGTGCAAACTGCCCAGCCTCTCTGGGCCCCAGTGTCCTCATCTGTAAAATGGGGATAGTGGTAGAAAAAAGACAAAGTAAATACACCAAAATATTTATATTGATTACCTGAGATGAAAAGAGAAGGTATGTGTAATTTATTTTCTGTTTTCCTTTTTTTCTAAATTCTTCATCACCATCAAGTATTTATGATAGAAAAAAACAAATATACTTTCTTTGTAAATTAACTTTATTGACAATATAATATGCCCATTTTAAAAAGTAGTAATAATAATGAGACCATCTACCCTCCAAGATGCTTTGAGGATTGAATGAGTTAATGTATGTCAAATTTTAGATGGTGCCTAGAGCATAAGAAGTGCTATTAAATGTTTATTACATAAATAAGCCTAGGACCAGCCTGGCTTCCTCCTCCTCCTCCTGCTCACCTGGGCTGGACCCCCCTTCTCACTCCCAGCACTGAGCTCGCGGATCCTCTGCCCCTACATTCACTGGTTCACTGCTGGGGCCCAACTCATCACCCTGGGTCTGGATTATTTCCACAGCCTTCTCTCTGTACCCCAGAGGAATCGCACTGACACTCAAATTTGGCCATGCTCTTGCCTTGGCCTCCCATGGCTCCTCAATGCCCTCTACTAAAAGATCTAGCTCCTTTGTGAGACACTGTCTTAGCAAGCTACTTAATGTCTCTGTATCTGTGTATTCTAAACTGAAAAAAGGAGTAAAAGAGTACCCCCCTTGGGGCACCTGGCTGGCTCAGTCGGGAGAGCATGTGACTCTTGATCTCAGGGTCGTGAGTTTGAGCCCCACTTGTTAAACCCCTACAAGTTTACTTAGGCCTATTTATTTAACAACACCCACCCCCCCCCCACAAACTTAAAGGATTCCTTGATGTACAGGGCGGGGTCCACAACCTGACCATCAGTGGTGCCTCTTACCAGTCTCCTCTGTCTTCTCTGTCACTCTGTTCTAGTCTGCTCTTCCATGAACATACCAGGCATGGTCCTACCTCAGGGCTTTTGCACTGGCTGTTCCCTCCACCTGGATGGCTCCTCCTCCAGAAATCAGCCCAGCTCACTTTCTCACCTCCTTCCAGACTTTGCCCAAAAGTTACCTTCTCAATGATCCCCCCAGCCACCCTACTTAAAATCGCAACCCCCTCCTTCCATTCCCTGTCACACACTCGAAACATACTCCTGTGTTTTACTTGTCCTGTCCCACTTATCACCTGCTGCTTTACTTTTTGCTCATTGTGTCTTTTTTCTGTATTAGATTTTAGGTTTCTTTAGGACAGATTTTTTGGTCTATTTTACTTACGATCAAGACTCCTGCTCCCACCCCAGAGAATACCTAGCACAATGTAGATGCTTAATAAAAGAACAGTTGAATAACTAAATGAATGAATATAAACCACTTAGGAGAGAATCAGGCCAGTGGTAAGTACTCGATAAATACTAGCTGTTATTACTCTTATTGATTCTTCAAGGCGAGGTTCCCATGCCCTTCCTCCTGGACATCTCCAAGCTCAAAATCATACTTTCCGAGTCTCCACGGTATCCTGCCAATCTCTCAATTATGGCAGGGAGCACAGTGCTCTTCAATGATCTCTTTTTCCATTTAGGCTGAAGTGAATGAAATTGCCATTTCTCGTAAGTCAAAAGCAGGCAGATATTGGCCATTTCACATAGTTCAACCTAATATATTTCTCATGGCAGCCTGCAGGACTCTGGGGGGGCACCTCAAGACCTAGTACTCAGTAGGTACCCCATAAATGTCCAAAAAGTGAAGTCACCTACTCCTGGCCCTTCATACTAGGTGGGACTGCAAACACCTCCAATCCAGTCTGAAGGAGAGCAGGCACAGCCTATAGACTTAAAATAGCCAACAGAGGATCTTGCTGCAATATCTCCTGGTCCTCCGGAAAAATCTCTGTCCCCTGATATCTGGCAAAGAAAATAAAAACAAAGCTATGCTATATTCTAAAACAATCCAGGTTCTGGCCATTCAGAACTAATAAAAGTCTAAGGTTGGATTAAGCCCCGTCCCGGGTGGAAAAGGCTAGCTGCTCACCTCTAAGGGGATTCATTTAATGATGGGGGAGGAACGCTAGAACATTCTTTGGTTATCACCACGTTCACTGTTCCAATACAGGATTCAGTTACAGAGGTCTGTTAGGTCCAGAAGGCAGGTTGTCAGAGCTGAAAGAAATTCAGCAATCCCTCAACCTACCCCATTTCACAGATGGGGAGAGTGAGGTCCAGAAAGGGAAAGGGACTGACTCAAGGTCACACAGTGGGGTACATGAAGAGTTCATCCTGGTATCTATGCCTGCTGACGTTAGTCTTGTGGTCTCTCCTCTGGACCACACTGCTTTTACGTTGGCCAGACGCCGGCAATGTAAGCTTTAGTGTTACTATTTTTTAAGCTGTACTTTTCAAATGAAATGTTTATTAAACCTCAGATAAAACACCAAGAGCTCCACTATAAGAAAACTGTTATAAATATCAGCACTACATTTATCATTCTACATAGTTACTTCCTTGGGGTAAAGTCCTCAAAGTAGAAGTCTAGGGGCAAAGGGCAGTTAGGATCATTTTCACAGACTTTTGTAACAGGCTGCCAGATTGCCCTGCAAAATTAAATGCTGCTGGAGAATCCCCACAAAGAGGTTTAACCTTTTGCATTTATTTTTGCTAATTCTATAGGAATAAATACAGGCTGCTTCCACTTACCATATACATGGTATGCGTTTCCTAACAAATAAACAAATACTCTGGGCTTAAAATCAGGATCCCTGGGCTTGGCTACTAGTTTGCTGTGTGAACTTTGACAAGTCACATCCCCTCTGGGGCTAGGGGATGCCTATCTAGACAAAGAGGGGTTTGGAGAGATGATCTCTTAAGATCCCTTTCCGCTTGGATATTCCACAATTCCACAGTACATTTTCAGTTATTAGCATAGGATGACTTTTTAATAGCCAGAATTTGCCATGCCCCTAAATCAGGCCAAAATGGGTGCCTCTTTGCACTAGCTGAGCAGGAAAACAGAGCCCAGATCATACAGACGTAGAGATGAGAGGAGACTTAGGTAGCACTTAAGTGTGTGCATTGGAGCTACGTTCGAGTGACAGCACATATACTTAGTCTGTTTTTACAAGGGGGTAATAATACTCATTTGTGGTCTAGCTCCAGGTTCTGTGAGGCTCCACCATGACCAGAAGGCACAGTCACGGTCACTCTCAGTTGGCCTGAGAATCCGAGACTTGCAGTCAAAGGTAGCTCAACTCCAGCAAGTGCTCATCCAGTCTCTGCTCACATACCTCTGATGACACAGAGCTCACCACCTGCCCAGGCAGCCTCTCCTTACTTTTGGCAGTAAGAAAGCTCTTGGGCGGGGGGCAGGTCACGAAGTGGATGAGAGAGACCAGACGTGGTTCTCAGAAACTACTCCTTCAGTCAGGGCAGGCAACAGGAGAAGATGGGGAAGAGGCACTGGAGGTAGGGAGGCCTGGAGAGGGGCTTCTCTGGCCCTTCCTCTCACTCCAGACCTCTAAGGCAGCTGCTAACCCAAAGGTGCTCTAGAAGTGCAGGGAATGCAGGGGACACATTCCAGTCCTGATGCAGGTGGGTTCTGAACAAGCCCCAGGCTCACCACTACTTGCTCTGGGGCAGACACCTCAGCTCCTGCCTCTTGCCTTTGCGCGCTTTGGCTCTGGCAACAGAAAGAGTGCTGGGCCTGGGGCTGGTCAGCCTGGAAGTGAGCAGATTTAAGCCAAATGATACGCCCAGGGTGGAGGAAGAGGAGTAAGATGTGATCTGTAAGCCCAGAGCAGGACGAGAAGCTTCCTGCTGTTTACAGCTAGTAAGATCCCCATCATAAGAGGTGTGCAATGGGGAAGCAAGACCTTCCAGAGGGGATCTTACCGAGCCACTGAGCCAGAGGCCAGAGATCTTTTTCACCCGGAGAGCCTAGAGCCACAGTCCTTCATACACATATTCTGTCCCAGACCCAACCCCACCCAGACACAGCTCTCTCCGCACTGTCACGCCTCTGAGGTCCCCCCCCCCCCCGCCCCACACCAACGTGATCCAGCCCTAGCATACCTGGTGGGGCAATGGAAGGGGAAGAGGACGTGCCACTCCATTCTCTAAATCCAGGTTGGTTCATGGGTCTAGCCCAGGCAAGTCTGAAGCTGATGGTCCCATCGCCCCCCAGTGAGGCCTCCCCCCAGCAAGGCCGACTTGGCGGGCCGACACTGACCGCCCCACCCTGCACGCCCAGGCGGGCTCCATAGGTATCTCGGGCGGTCGCCCCCTCCTGTTTCCCGTATGGGGAAGCTGAAGCCCTGCAGGTCACCTAGTCAGCAGGGGGAGAGTCCAGACAGGGTTCCGGAGGGGCACCCAAGCCACAAGGGAGGCCTGTTGGGACCGGCTCGCCACACCCAGGGTGAGCGGCCCTCACGGCGGGCGGGAGGGGTGGGCGGGTGCAAACGGTGCAGATCCCGGCCCCTCAGCCGTCGGGAGCTTGGACCTCAGGGCGGCCTCTCCCAACGGCGCGGCGCGGAAGGAGCCACCATTGCGCCCGCTATCCCAGTGGGGAAACTGAGGCCTGGAGAGGGCTGGTGCTTTGTAAGCTCACGCGGAGGTGCTGGAAGTCTCGTCCCCCGCGCCCCGCCGGGTCCCCCGCGGCTCGCCCAGCCCAGCATCCCTCCCAGGGCGCTGCAGCCGGGAGGCGCAGCGCGCACACATCGCGTACCGCGGGAAGGCACGGCTGGCAGCGCGGGGCCTCCCTACCTTGATGACTGCAGCGCAGGTGGCGGTGGCGGCGGCGGCGGCGGCGTCCGGCTCCGGCTCCGCGCTCCTCACCGCCCGCCGAGTCCCCACGCGCAGCTCCGCCGCCTCTTTCCCCCCCGGCAGCCGGGAGGGCGGGGCCGATGGGCGGGGCCGGGGCCCGGCACTAGCCCCGCCCGTGCGCCCCGGGTCCGGGCGCACCCCTCCTTCCCCACCCTCCGGACCGCGCTCCTGGCCCGCGGGGCTGGTCTTGGGGCGCGCGCACGCGCATAGAACAGGCGCGCACACGCCGCAGAGATTGGGGCGGGCTGCCCGGCGACCAGGCGGAGGCTGGGGACCGGCGGACCCACTGCTCCCTCGCTTCACGGCACGGGGCAGGGGACTCGACCTCCCGAGCCTCCGTTTCCCCCTAGGTGAAATGGAAACAGTAACTGTTCCTGCCTTCGAGTGCTGTTTGAGAATTAGATGAGACGACTTAATTTACCGGCCGGCAAAGTGAGCGCACAGAGCCTCCGCCCCGCCCCCCACGGGGGTGGCGCTTGGTAGACCCCGGCTGGTAGAGAAATTCTTGAGGCTTCCCTTTCGGCGGGGACGCAAAGAGCAAGCAGGGAGGGAGGTTCTGTAACGGGAGGACTCCGTTCTCTCGGCAGCCAGGAGGGGGCGCTGCCGCCCAGGCCCGCTGGCTCTCGGGTTCTGAGCACACTAGGCAATGGGAGATGGTGAGGCCCCTCCTTTTAATAATACTACCACCTAACACTTACTGAGACAGGCACTGTGCTAGGCACCGTAAATGAATTACCTCACCTCACCGTCATACAAGCCTATGAGGTTACACTATTACCAATTTTACAAATAAGAAAGTTGAGGCACAGATTAAGCACCTCGCTTAAGATCACGCAGCTATTAATTCAGCCCCAGGCAGCACGGCTCCCAAGTCCAAGCTCATAGCCACTTCACCACAGCAGCCCTCTTGAGAAGAGCTCTTTGTTTTGTTCAGTCGTGTAACCCGGAGCACCTAGAACAGTACCCTGCTCAATTTTTGAGTGAACGACAGTGCATACTGTGTACTTTACATATATTATTTCATTTAATCCTAGTAACCCTTTTATTTAGCCGCTATGATTACCCCCATTTTACACGTAAGAAGATTGAGACTTAGAATGGCTAAGTAAGTCGGGGCTCGGGGATATATCCTTGGCAAGAATAGCCAGGGCCAAAGCCTGCAACTTACTCAGTTCACTGGGCCACTCTCCCATCCAGAGTCCCCTCCCCACTCCCCCCCCCCACCCCCGCAGTGTGGCCTTCAAAGCCAACCCCCCTGTGGCCCTGACCCAGGCTTCTCAGAGCTGGACTATTCAGTAGGCCAGTGGAATGCGTGCTTCAGGTATCAGCAAGAGAGTCAGATATTTGATGTTTCAGAAAAGCATATGGAGAAACCAGAATGTTGTAGGAGTTCCTTATAGCTCAATATTGCCTTTATCTTTAATTACTCCTGGTTGTGGGCACCACAGCCTCTCCAAGGCTAAGGCGTCTGAATGTCCTAATTCATCTCACCTGCATTCCCCCCCCCCCCCCCCACATACCTCTGTGTCTTTGCTCACATGGTCCCCTCTGCTAGGAATTCTCTTCCTGCATCATCTCCCCCTGTCTAAACCGACACATCCTTCCTTCCACGTTCATCACCGACACACCTCCCCAGATGCCCTGTGGATGTGCCCTCCCGGCCTTGTGCCTGCATCTCTCCATCCTGTGCCATGATGATGGGTGGCTGGGACTGTTTGGGAAAGGCTGGTTTGACAGCGACCCCTGGGGGCCATGGGCATGTGGACTGATAGGAAGTCATTGGAAGCCTCTGCAACAGACACAACCTGGGATCCTTTCTGGGGATGCTGCATGTGTGTGCACCTGTGTGTGTGGGGGGGGGGGCGGGGGGAGGGGGTGGTGGTGGTGGTGTCCTCATTCTCCTGCTCCTTCCCTCCCCCAGCACTGGTCCATTTGAGGAAGGCTAACCCTTGATCATCTTCTGAATTGCACACATGGGGAAACTGAGGCCAGAGCAAGGGTAGCCTGCCCAGGGGCCCCTAGTTAGAAAACCACACAGTAGGTTTGGCTTCAAAGTTGGGCCCATCTGCCAGCACCTTACATTGGGCCTTACTGTTGATTGGGATAGCCAGGAGACCAATGCCCCCTTCCTTCCCTATATGTCAGCATGGCTAGCTTTGTTTAATCTACTGTGTTGGGTAAATGCCTTGTGCAGGACCAGACTATATGTGAGGAAGGGTGGCAAATTCTTCATCTACCTGCCCTGCCTGGAGCTTTCTGGGCAATATGGCTCATGCCCTGGGAGATTGAACTAAGAATGAGGGAACAGGGGCACCTGGGTGATTCAGTTGGTTAAGTGTCTGACTCTTGGTTTCGGCTTGGGTCATGATCTCACCGTTTGTGCGTTCGAGCCCTGCGTTGGGGTTCTGCGATGGCAGCATGGAGGGAAAAACTGCTTGGGATTCTTTCCCTACCCCTCTCTCTATCCCTCCCTTGCTTGTGCTGGCACTCTCTCTCTAAACCAAACCAAACCAAACAAACAAACAAACCTTTTTCTTTAAAAAAAAAAGAATGAAGGAATGAACAGCAGTGCCTGAGAGGTGAGGTTCCAAGTGTGGGGGATAGTAGCCTGGAGTGCAGGTGTTCTGCAGAAGTCAGTGTACATCTCCCACTTTGGGGTGGAGGTGGGGGGAGTCTTCCAAACAGCCCTCCAGGCCCTTCCTTCTCCTTTGAGGAGACCCTTTATTCTTGGCGATATTGCTCCAGGGAGGTTCCCTGAGTAACTCCTATCCCCTCCTCTACACAATGCTTGGGGCCTAGTGTCTGCTTTGAGTGGAGAGGTCCCATCCCCTGGGGTAGGAAGGTGGGGCTGTGAGGGATCAGATCCTCCAGCCCTAGAAGGCAGCAGCCCCTGGGGATGGGGGGGTGACAGCTGTGGTGCGAGGCCAGGAATCTGACACCAGGGGTGGGCCCCAAACGCTCTTTAGGAAGAAGGGGGTAGGGAGGGAAGACAGCAGCAGCAGCCACAGCCCTTCTCGAGGTGTCACACCCCCCCCACACACCCCCATCTCCACCAGTCCCTGTTAGAGCCTCCCTGTCAGGTGGAAGTTTCTTCCTTCCATCTTCCTTTGCCTGGAGCTATCCCACAAGGCCCTACATCACTCAGGGAGCTATAGGCCAGGCCCCCTCTTTCCATTGAATCCTTCTGTGTTCTAGGCTCCAGGGACATTGAGGTGAGCTGGAACTAACCCTCCCTAGTCTTACAGTTAGCACCTCTAAGGCTTGAGCATGACTTAACACTTAGCAGCTGTGTGACTTTGGGCAAGTTAGTTAACTCCTCTGAGGCTTCATCTCCTTATTCCTAAACTGAGTTTGGCCTGGGGTGAGCAATGCTCCAGGACAGGCAGTTCTCATTCCTGGCTCCAGCATCTCATTTTAGGGCTGGAGGAGGCCGGACCAGAGTCAGTCCTGTGATCTCCAACCCTCCTGGTGTATCAGAACGCCCAGGCCCCACAAAAGGCTCTGTGTCGGCCTGGCACCAATATTCTTTAAAAGCTGCTTAGGTGATTCTGTGGTGTAAACCAGAGGTTACAGTGCTGGGTCAATGGCAAAGCACCTGCCTTCCCCCAGCCCAGGAGGGGCAAGGTGTGGTGCTCAGCTCTGAGCAGAGCTTCTCTGCCTGGGGGTGGGGAGGGAAGAGGAGGAAGGGAGAAGAGGGGACAAAGGAAGAAGGGTGAGAACAGGCAGAAGGAGGAGGGGAAAGAGGAGGGAGGAGGGAGGAGAGGGGAGGGAGAGCAAAGAGGCAGAGGAAGCAGGGGAGAGATAGGAAGGGAAGAAGGGAAAGGGGTGTGCCATTTACCAGACAGCCCCTGTCTGATCAGGGATTGTTCCCCACCCCCCCACCCCCCCTCCTCCCCGGCTGGGGAGGGAATTTGAATTTCAGGGCTGGAGCTGAAGGATCAGCTGGGCCTTTCCTGGAGCCTTGGGCCTTTTTGAAGCCCTCTGGGTAGTTTTTCTATAAAAAGGCAACTCCCTGCTGCTGGTGGTGCTTTACTCTTGCCAGGCACCAGCTCATCTCCTGGGAGCTCTGAGAGGCTAGACCCCTTGTCTCCCCAGTGATAGCCCTTAAAGGGTAGAGCACCCAGCCTGTTGGGGGTGCAGCTAGGACCCCCGCCGGCCACCATCACGCCTCACAGATGCCCTTTGGTGGTGAAAGGATCTCAGCAGAGGTAAAAGTTCAGCAAAAATGAGGAAGGTTATCAAGACACTATGTGGAGTGTTAATGGGAAACCCGGGGCCCTGGGGTCAGCTAGTAGCCCATGTCATGTGGGAGGAAAGAACTCTGAGTGCCTCTTCCCCAGAGCTGTGTACACGGTGTGGGTGAACTGGGTGCCTGGTGCACCAGTCCCTCTAAGTTCACACTTGTGGGTGAGCAGGCCGGTTCCTGGTCCCCAGTGACAGGAACCTCTGATCAGAGCTGGAAGTTTCCTGCTGGAGAACCACACACCCGCCCCCCCACCCCCACTCCTTCCTGCCGGAGACTGCCCAGCTTGAGCCTGTACTGACACAGTGAAGGGTTTGTTGAGAAATGAGCTGCCCAAATCACTTATACAGCCTTAACTCCCTGCCTAGAGGGGAATGGGGGAGGTGGCGGACTGCTGAGGAAGGGCCCGGAAGAACCCAGAAGAACTGAAACTGAGTTCCTGCATGCAGTGGGTGCCAGAAGAGACAGCCCTGACTTGGTGACAGGCTATAGCTATGTCCCTCTCAACACCTCTTCCTCACCCTCCAGCCACCCATTTTTCAGAGAAGAGGTGACTCTTTTTGCCTGGGCCTGTGAAGTTGGTAGAAGGAAGCCAGCCGTTGGGTGCCTGACCCAGGGTTCTCTGCCCAACACCCACACCAACTTCCTTTTGGTACAGGCAGGGGTTTTCCCTGGGAACCTCTTCTCTCAAAATGGGCTGTGAATGGAGAGGAGACCACAGGTGCAGGGCTCAGGAAAAAGGCCTTGGTAGATGGGAGCTGGGCCTGGGACAGACGCCTAACCAACACTGGGGAGGCACTGTCACCCAGGAAGACACACCCTGCATGCATAGGACTCTAGCTCCTCAGGGACCCAGGAGGGGGGCTGGCCCTGCAGAGACATCCAAGGAAACAGAATCCACGGATGTCCCACGCCGGGTAGGCCCTAGTGATGGGACACCCTGGAGACCTGGGCCCAGCCAGGAAGTCGGTTACTGGGAATCATTAAGCTTCCAAAGCTTGTCAATTAATTCTAATGTTTATATTGTTTTATATAGATAAAATTTAAGGAATGTTCAAGGTTACCCTAGAAGACAGCATTCTTGCTCGTCTATGTGCTAAAGTGCTCTGTGGAAGAAGCGAGAAAGGGCTGGCATCCCTGGGTATGTGCTCATGAGGGGATGACCCAACCAAAGGCTTCCCAGCAGACAATGTTCTGTTGGGGAGACCGAGGCCCAGAGAGGGGAAGGGACTTGCCCAGCACGACGTGGTGATGGGGCTCACGGGCTGGACCACCACTCCATGGCCATCCATCCTCCTGGGGGCCTGCCAGCCAAGAGGGAAAAAGGGCTTTGGGGAGGGCAGGTGGCCAAGTCAGGCCTCGCCCTCCACCTCGTCCTCACTGGCGCAGTCCTCCGGCACCGCTGGGGCTTGTGAGTTCCGAGTCTCCAGGTACTCGGCCTTCAGCCGCTCCAGCTCACGCAGCTCAGGCTCCAGCCGCTCCCGGTGGGCCATCCGCAGCTGCCGCAGCTGTTTCATAGGAAAAGGGTTCATGTCGTTGAAGGCAATGTTCATCAGCTTCCTGCGGGGGAGAGCACAGTCAGCCCAGAGCCCAGCGCCCCACTGGGCCTACATTCACCCGGCCTTCCCAGGCACCCTGGCATTCATTCTGTCCACGTGGCTGAGGCCCTGGCCCCCGCCTGCAGGGAGCTCACCTTCCAGGAAGGAAACAGTGAATAAGAAGCCAACTTCTACCCAGAGTGATGTGTACTGAGGCAGGAGAAAGCTTAGGACTATGGGAGCTCTAACCCAGTAAGGAAAGGTTGGTCAAGGAAGGCTTCTTGGAAGAGGTGACATGTGAGCTGAGTTTTGAAGAATGAATAGAAGTTGGCCAGGCAAATGTGGTGGTGGTGCAGGTGGCAGGAAGGCATTCTAAGCAGAAGAAACTGCAAGACCAAAAAGCCCGGAGGTGGCTGTTGTCCTAGGAACTCAAATAATTCTGTTTGGCAGGATTGTAGGGCATGGCAAGTATTAGGGGCAGGAAAAGGTGGGAAGGAAGTGAAATTGCATGGAGGCTTTGAATGCCATGTTAAGGGGCAGACAGACCCCTGAGGCAGTGGAACGTCCCTAAAGATTTCTAAGCCGTAATGGAGCATCAGCAGCCCTAACGAATCAGCACTCAGCAAACACCAGCATACCCTCTGCTATGTGTCCTGGGGGCATGTGAGGGTGGGAGGACTGCTGGACCGGCAGGGGTGGGGGCAGAAAAGGGTTCTCACTGGCTGTTGCAAATGGTCTTGGTGAAGAAGCGCAGGTACTGGTAGATCTCTAGGCCATCATGCAGCCTCAGGATCTCCTCCTCGTTGTACTTGAAAATGGCCAAGGCATAGCGGAATACCACCTGGGGGCAAAGCGGGGGGCTCAGGTGGGGCACGGGGGGGCCAGGAAGGTAATCCCCAGGGGGAGGAGAACCCACACACCCAGACAGTGTGGGGCTCCCAGGACAGGCTTCAGGGTTGAAAGCCTGGAGGCAACATGTGTGCAGGGAGGCCAAAGGGGGTGGGCAGACTGGAGACCCCAAGGGGAGAGAGCACAGCTTGGAATCCGGGGACGGAGACGGAGTCCCTGCTCTGTCCTGACGTGTCCCGGGACCCTGGGTGAGCTGCTACCCTGTTGGACCTGAGGGGGGTGATACTGTCTCTACATGGGGCATCAGCAGGAATTGACTGGACTAACAGATCCAAAGGTGCTCTGTAATCTGCGGTGTGGTATGTCATCAACCAGCATGGGGACACTGGGGTGGGGCGTGGGGAGGGCCTGCCTAGGGTCTCCTAGAAACGTGAGGAGCAAAGCTGGGACCACACCCAAATATGGGGGGGAGAGAAGGGGGGGCCCACATGACTGGATGGGCAGTGGATGGAATAGGGATGGGCCTCCCGGATCATGGTCGTGCCTCCTCCCTAGGGAAAGGAAATCCCCCCAACTTCTCTTCTCCTCACGTGTGCAAAACACTTTGGTTTACAAAGCCATGCTCCCACGAGGGGTCCTCAACAGCCCTAACAGGGGAGCACCGTCTTCCCATTCTCCGGGGGCGGAACTGAGCCCAAGAGGGCCTTGCTCGGGACTGTCCTGCTCACCCCTGGCAGCGCCCCACCTTGATGCCCTCATACAGGAAGGCGTCCCAGACCCGGAGAAGGATGTTGCTGATGAGACTGTCTGCAAAGACCACGAGGAACCAGTTGAAGGTGATGAAGGAGAGATCCACGCGGTGCTGCGCCAGGTGAGCCATCAGCCTGGGCAGCTTCTCCGAAAGTAGGTCCTGGAGCACCCGCTGGTCCACCTGGGAGCCGGGAGACAGGGCTCGTTGGCCGCCACCCTAGGGAAGGGGCCGCCGCCCTCCCTAGAGAGCCAGTCCACACACAGTCGTGGAGTCACCCCCCACCGGCCCAGAGGCGCGAGTGCCTGGACGGGCCGGAGCCCTCCGTGGCCAGGAGACGGGCACGCGGCACACCGCTCTGCTGCTCCCAGCACAGGCAGGCAGTCTTCCGAGCTGGAGCGCTGGGCTTTGACGCGGAGGTCTCTGTGGGCTATGTTCTCGGCCAGTAAACCTGAAGCCCTCCTGAACCTGAGGCCAAGCAGTTCAGGCTTGTATTGGCCTCAACGCTACATCCATTTGAAGTCTGACACACAAGGTGCTCGGTGCATCCAGCTCCAGACCTCAGGTAACTCACTGAGCCTAAGGAGCCACTGAACCTGAAGGACTCCTAGATCAACGGATGTGACGTCTGGGATTTGTCTCACCGGGGATGGGTGGGAGTAGAGACGGAACAGCACGTGGGTGCCTGTGTTGATAATTATTCAAACTAGGTCATAGATACATGGAGGTTCATATACTATTTTCTCTATTTGTTGTACATTCGAAATTTTCTTTTCTTTTCTAACTTTTACATTTCATGAGATAGTGGAGCAAAGTGAGGTTTTTGCATTTGAAATTTTCTATACAGAGAGAGAGAGAGAGAGAGAGAGAGAGAGAGAGAGAGAGAGAAACCCTCCAACAACCCCACCACAGCACACTGGTTACACAACACACCTTGATTTCGGAGGTGTTAAAACATGAAAATAAAATATGGAACATTTCCCAGCCTGCCTTGCGGCAAGCGGTGCCTTATGATAGAGTTCTGACCAATAAGGTATAACCAGCAACTGCTGGGCAGGAGCTGTTTGTAGGGGAGACAGCCCTTGCCTTCCACCCTCTGCTTCTTCCAGAGCTGGACCATGGCTTCAGTGCCAGAGGTGGTGTGGCTGTCTTGTGACCACGAGGGTACAGCCATCTTGTGACCATGAGCAGGGGGCTGAGAGCAATATGCCAGGGATGGCAAAGCAGAGAGCTTGAAGGGGACTTCAAGAAAGAAGGAAGGGAGGAAGGGAGGGAGGAAGGAAGGGAGGGAGGGAGGGAGGGAGGAAGGGAGGGAGGGAGGAAAGAAAGAAAGAAAGAAAGAAAGAAAGAAAGAAAGAAAGAAAAGAAAGAAAGAAAGAAAGAAACAGACTAACCATTCCTAGTAACATCGTGTCACCACTGGAATAACAAGTCTGTCCCGTGGGCAGGGCCCCAACAACTCTAAAGGCCATCACCTCACCAGAGCCTCCCAGGAGTCCCAGGGAGGGCTTACTGGCCCCTGTACAGAGGGAGAAATGGAGGCCTGAGAGGTTCCTGATTTTTCTGATTCACTGGCTTGAAGGAACCACTCAAGGAGCACCAACCTGTGTGGCCTCCAAGTCCCGTCTGCCCCTGCTCTGCTCACCTGGGATGATGTGAGTGTCTTGCTGTAGTAGTCAGCTGGCATGATGGTCTCCACAATGGCCACCAGGCACCAGAAGGCACACTCCTCTTCCTCCAGGACCAGCAGAGCAATGGCCGCTAGCCTGGAAGGGGAAGAAAGGAGGCCTAGGGTGATATGCAGAAGTCACAGCCAGGCAGAGGGTGGCAGAGGTCGCTTCCCGGATCCCAGGGGGTTGTCGTGTCTAACCCTAACCAGTCTAGTGTTCTGGCACCTGGGGTGAGAGGAACTTGCTTTTGGGGACTACACAGGGATTTCCAGAGCAATGGGGAGATCTGAGTCTCTAGGGAGGGGCTCTGGAGTCCTGTTGCCTAGGTGTGATTCTGCACCTGCTGCTTCCTTGCTGGAAGCAAGTTCCTAAACCTCTTTGAGCCTCAACCTCTTCATAATAATCACAAGACTATTACGAGGGTGAATGATGTTAACAAGAGATGAATGCCCAGCATAGCACCTGACATGTAGTGGAGCACTTTATGAATGTTAGTTATCCTTATCTTAATATCCACAGGCTTTGAGACCTTGGCAAGTGTGCTAACTAACCTCTCTGAGCCTTACTTTGATCATCTGTAAAGTGGGATTAACAATCTCTACCTCCTAGGGCTGTGAGGCATTTTGAGCAAGACGATAGAATTACAGTGTCTTGCTAACCGTCTGGCATATAGCAGGTGCTCATTACACAAAATTCTTTCTCTCATTTGCTTCCCCTCCCCCTAAAGTTACCATGAAGCTCTAATGAGATCATGGGAAGAAAGGAAAAAGTCCACAGTGCTGAGCAGGGATGTCAGCCTGGAAGAAGTATTGTTTTCTCTACCTCTCCCATCCTTCCTGGCAGGTCTCACCCAGGGCCAATCCAGGAATACATTTTCCAAGATGCAATGGTCTCTCAAGATGCTAGGTGAACACAAGGTCCCAAATTCAAAGATGTTTGGGAAATGCTGCATACTCTAGCCCCTTTTTAGAGGCCAATGATACACAACATCTTAGTAAAAGCCTCTTAGAAATTCTGCAGTGACAAAACCCCATGTGACCCTAGCCCAGGACTGTCCATTGGGGCTGTGGAGCCCCTTTTGTACAGTGCACCCACTGAACACCCTTAGGGAGATGCCACCTTACAGCATCATGAAGCCTCACACACTTGATGGGCTTAAAAAACACATTTCATTGTCTAGCTATTTATCCTTCTCTGAGCTCTTACAAGATTGGATTCATGACCTCCAACCTCTTCTGAGGTTCATATTGTTTAGAGAAATAAGGTCAATTCTCAAAAGAAAAAAGAAACCCCTTTTCTCTCCCCAGTGGATTGGGAAGGAATTTCTTTTCACTCTGGCTAAACCACCTGTACAAATCCTCCTGAGTCTAAGCTGAGTGGATGAAGAGAAGAGTCAAAGGTCTTTTTGGAAATAGGAAGCTCTGCCCTCTCAGAGCTGGGGAAAGGGTGCCTTCTGAGGTCATTTAGTTCAGGGATAGCAAACGTGTGAAACACTGGCCACCACTCTTTAGTCTATGCCCAGAGCAGACATAACTAATCAATCATGACAACATTCCCTTTGTCTATGCCCAGGGCAGACATAACTAATTCATCATTGTTCTCTTTCCCACTGACTCTGGAGGCTGCCTCAGAAACTCTCACCAGAGAAGGCTCTAGACAGATGCTTCCTACTGGTCATCCTGGGTCTAGATAAACTTATTGCAGAGATGGGAAGACCCGAGTCCTGGAAAGGAGAAATGACTTGCTCAGGGTCACACAGTCAGCTGGTGGTAGAGCGGCTCCCAAAGTCCCAGCCTGGTGTTCTCTCCACCCTACCCCATTCCACTGGAGCCTCAGGACGCGCTCAGTCCAGGAGCTGGCTGCTGGCACCAGCTTAGATCTCTCTACACATTAAAAGATCAGTAATGAGAGGCTGTTGGTACCAATTAGGGCCCACCAAGTGCTCAGGGCTACAACCAGACTCCGACTTAAGGCCTTCAGGCTCAAGTGGGTCTGCAAAGGAAGTAGCATGGTGATGTGGGAAACAGCTACTTTTAAAGCACTCCATTTATGTTCTAAAGGGAAATAGCTTTAACGTTTTTGCCCTAAATCTGCAGTGTATTATTACCATGATACCTGTCACCCTCTAAACAGGTTGATTTGTTGCATAGAAGCAGGGTGTGTCCTCTTTTGACACCATGCATGCAGTTCTGTCAGTTGCCACTAGATGGTGGCAGTCAGACAAGTGAAAGGGGACTGCAAGGTGGGGTTTAAGGGCCGCACTCTCCACGTATGAAAGGGGCTCTTCCCATTACAAATAACTTTCGATTTTAAGCAATAATATGGATGTGTGCCTAAACACTAACTATCAGTAAGCAAAAAAAGTATTCAGAGAAAGAATTAAAGAAATATTCTTGGGTGTCACCTCCTTCTCCATCTGTTATTCCTACATACCCCTCCACAGCCTTTGTGCTGCCTCCATCCACACAGGGAACAGTTTCTTTCCTTCTAGGTTTATCTCAAGATCCTTCCCACTATAGGATTTCCCCCGCCCCTTCAGCGCAGATTAGCTGTGCTGTGGTTTAACTCTGAATTCCCAGTAACTGAACATGTATATATGCTCAATTTCACCCAATTTAGGCTGGAAATCAAGTATCAAAAATATCTACCCTTAGGAACCATTCAAATTTGAGTAGGGATGCTGTGACTGTTTATTCTGTGTTAAAGAAATGTCACACACCACCTCTTTTGAAAAAAACACCAGAAGGTCTTATGTAAATTTTGCTCCAGTGTATGCGTGTTTAAATTAAATTGAGTCAAAGGGGTGCCTGTGTGGCTCCGTCCATTGAGTTTTTGACTTTGGCTCAGGTCGTGATCTCACAGTTTGTGAGTGCCAGCCCCACACTGGACTCTCTGCTGTCAGTGCAGAGCCCGCTTCGAATCCTCTGTCCCCCTCTCTGTGTCCCTCCCCCACTCACACTGTCTCTCTCTCTCTCTCTCTCTCTCTCTCTCTCTCTGTCTCTCAAAAATAAACCTTAAAAAAAAACTTTAAAAATAAAGAGAGTCAAAACTTGCTTTGGGAAATATCTGAGATTACATAACCTCTATCGGGATAGCTAAGGGCGTCCATGAGATTCCTCCACAGTCCTGAAGGGGGCAGCCCTACCAGTCAGCACCACCCCCCCTCCACCCCCAATCCCTTATCTCCTGCTGTTGCACCAGAAGCAGAACCGACTCCAGGCTGGCCCGGCTGCATTCTTTCCTTTGGGAATTTAGGCCTGCGGCAAGAGGGTATCGCAAGAGGGTATCACCAAGTGGGATGACTTGCTGACAAAGCTCCAGACTCAGGGACTGAGTTCTCTGTTCTGAACAGCCTCAATGGGCCTTAAATGTCCAAAGAATGATGGACCGAGGCTGGTCTGCTGAAAGCAAGAGAGTCCAGAGACTGTGAGGCCCCGTAAAGGCTGCAGAAGAGTAGGGTGTGGTGCTGCACAGTGTCGGGACCTGGCCCCATGGACTACGGCGCGATTGGCACCCCTGGGGTTGTGTGGTGCTGTGGCCCTGCTAGAGACAGGAGATGCCGCGGTTTCTAATGACCATGGGGTCTCGTCCTCTCTTTTCTTTTCCTGGTTGTTAGGAGCTTCCCTGTAACATTTACAAATTCTCTTTCTCTTGGGTTCCTCTGAATGGATTTTGTCTGAAGCAAATGAGCCTTGACCCACAGTTCTGCAATGTGTGAGCTGAGCCGTGCACACTACAAAATCCCAGGAGACCATTCGCGATGCTTTCTACATGGGTGGCCCCACCCTGAGCACGGATCAAAGCAGAGAGCACGGCATGAGGAGCTACTGTGGTCTTGAACCTGTCCTTGTCCCCATCTTGAACATGTCCATATTGTCCTCATCTGTACAGTGGGAATCAAGCCTCCTGGGCTCCCCTCTCCATGTTCCTGGGAGACTCCAAAGAGACAGAGAGGTGCTCTAGAGAACAAGGGCTGTGCCCTCACTAGAGCCATGATGCTCACCTGTTGAGGCCCTGGCAGTAGCCGATTGTGGGGTTTTGCCAGGAGAAGGCCAGCAGCACCCGGCGTAGCTTGTCGGGGTAGCTGGAGGCGGGGCAGGTGAAGTGCTTGTTGTTGGGGAAGGTGCGGTTCAGGTCCAGCTCAATTTGGCGGGCTGCAGGGTGTTCGTGAACCTGACCCCGGCTCAGCAGCTCCTGGTAGCGGCCGGGGCTCCACAGGTGCTGGACGCGGAGGTGGACCAGCCACCTCCAGACACGCGGCCGGTGCTCTCGGGGCACACCTGCCCGCAGCAGCTGCTTGAGCTCGACCGAGGGCGTGAGATCACCAAGGGCAGCCCAACGCTCCCGTAGCGGCCGCTCCACAGCCTCATGGGCCAGCAGGTGGTGGGAGTGCACCTCTAGTGCCTGGATCTTGGCCAGCAGCTTCAGGTCTTCCATCTCGTAGTTGGGCACCGTCAGGAAGCCATACTCGTCATACTCGCTGCCAGCAAAAATGCACGTTAGCAACACCTTGCAGAGTCCTTCCCCGGAGAAGGGGCAGTGGGCAGGTGCTGGACCCCAGGCAAGGTTCTTGCCGGGGCTTCACTGCGGGTTAGCCATGCAGCTTTGGGCAGGTGACTTCAGTTCTCCGAACTTCAGTTTGCTCATCTGTACAAGGGGTATAATTCCTGCTCTGCCCCATGGAGACCCATTGACATTGACATCCCCTGTTGTAAAATGCTGGGGGCCTAGACAGTGTCTGGGACATAGTAAGTGCATAGTAAGTGGATTCTGTGCAGATATAAAGAACCCTCTTCTTACCCCATGAGGCCTTAGGCTCAAGGAGTCCTGCACTGCTGATATAGAATCCCACTCCCACAAGACAGTAAGCCCAAGGATGGATGGGGAACAGACAGCATCACTGACAAGCAAGATGGGTGAGCTGGGGATCCATTCCACATAGCTTTTCATTGATCTAACATTTATTTGCCCTGTGTGCTCTGCATGTGCGGTCTCATTTGGTCCTACTGATCCTGCAAAGCAGCAACCTTAGCCCACATCTGATGGAGGCTGTATATGTGGCCCAGAAAGGTAAAGTGACTTGTCCAAGGTCACATGGTGACACGGCCAGGGGTGGCTCCAAAGCCTGGGCTCCTTCCACCGAGCCTCCCAGCCTCGGGGGTCTTTGGACCCCAGCCACAGCCCCTTCTGTTATATTTAACTGCCCATGTCCACTGGGCTCAGCAAGGGCTTTGTTTGGGGAAGGCAGCTGGCTTGTCTCTCCTCCTCCCCTCTCTGACAAGTATCTCTGGGAGCCTGGAGAAGTGGAGAAAACAGAGCTTCAGAGGCAGACCCAGGTCAGCTGCACTAGTATGCTGCATGGCCTTGGGGAAGGGGCTGCCTCCTCTGAGCCTACGCCACCTCGTCTTACAGCTGAGGTGTAAGTGTAAGTGATACCACCTTAGCCGTAAGAGGGGGCTCGTCGCAACCACATGCTCAATACCTGAAGATACGAGAAAGTAAGGGATGCACAGTGCTCGTACACGGTCAGCAGGAACCAGCAGCAGAGCAGCTGGGGCTCCCCAGGTCAGGCAGACCAAGACCTTCCCTTGCTGCCTGCGGGGCTCACCTGATAGGGCTCAGCTCCACGCCTTCTGCCGAGGCCTCCCTGGCCTCCCACTGCAGTGCCTCCTGGATGAGCTGCCTCAGCAGCTCTGAGCAGTCATTGGCCTCGCTCCCCATGGTCTCCTGCAGCCTCCGCAGCCCCGCCAGGTACTTGCTCTCTACCTGGCAGTTCTTGGCTTGGAGGTAGGCACACTGTGGAGGGAGGGGTGGGGCTGTCAGGCCACCTGGTTGGGCTTGGGCCACCCTAGAGGCCTGAGCAGCTACAGGCAGCAAAGCTCTTCTCCCATCTCATCTTGCATCCCTTCCCCACCCCCCAGCCCATCATATAAGGGAAAGGAGATGGGCCCCAAACCCAAGGGTTTATAGCAAGGCAGTGAAGGCGTCAGGCAAGAGAGCCAGGCCCAGGGCTCTCGTACAGGGCTGGGCTGGATTCAGAAGAAAGAGAGGAAAGGTGGACAGGGGCAGTGCAGGTTCTTGCATAGCCTGCAGTCCCATCCTGGTTCGGCCACTGCTGGCTGGGTGAGGTACGGCAAGTTACTTAACCGCTCTGTGCCCTAGCTCGTTCATTTAACCAATGGAAATAATATGGATTCTGGTGAGGATTACATGAGCTGATGTGTGTAAAGTCCCTCTCAGGGCACCTAGCCTAGAGCAGTTCTCTGCAGGTGGTATTACTGACCAGCACCCAGGAGATGGCCATGAGGCTCCGGACACTGCCCTTGGGCCTCCTGCTGCCACAACACTGGCTCCTTCCATTCCTGCTACGCATCATTCTCTCCCATCGGTGGCCTTCCTGCACGCTCCCTGCCCCTCCCTGCCCGTCTTGAACTTTTGTATTTCTATTTACACAAACTGAGTGTTCTGAACAAGTCTCGTCACTTTCCTAGGCCCATTTTCCTTCTTTATAAGCTGGACAGGAAAAATCGGCCTCATAGTATCGCTGTGACCTCTGGGCCAGCCTGGCTCCTGTTTCATCCTGGGGTGGCAGAGTGGGAGCTTCCTGGCCAAGGGTGCCCATCTGCTGCACCTCTGCCCAGATTACCGTCTCCAAACGTTGGCTAAGCACCAACTCCAGGCCATCGGGTGAGCCTGCCCTCCTCCCCAACCCAGGCGGCTCCCACTTCCATGTCCCTCTGCCTGCAAGACTGCTTCCCGAGTCCCCTCCCAGTAGTCTTCTCAGGCACTTCTGAGACCCCCGAATCTCCTGCTCTCCAGCCCACCTCTGTAAGCCCAATGAGCCCCTGGCTTTCTCAAAACATAAGTCTGATTGAGCATCACCCCCCCACCCCCAACTGCCCCACTCAAAACCCTTCTACAACTGAGTTTCCTCAGAGAACGTCCCAACATTTCCCCCCTTCAGCCTCACGTCTCCTTTCTCACCTTTCCCCTTCCTCTCAATCCATAGGTCTTGACCATGCTGTCTCTTTTCTTGGAAGGCCTTTCTCCACTGTTTGCTTGGATAACACCAACTCACTTTTAGGACTCAGCTCAAGAAGGCACCTCCATCAGGAAGTCCTCCCTGACTTTCTTTCCTCCTTTGGGCCCCAAAGAATCCTGTGTGCCCAACTGCATCTTGATTGTGTTTGATCCTCACTAGTCTGCACACACCCTCTTTGAAAAGTCTTAGAAGGCCTTTTGTTAGTTCTTCTTTAAATGTTCATTAGAATCCATCAGTAAAGCCATCAGGTCCGGGGCTTTTCTTTGTTGAGAGATTTCTGATTACTAACTCAGTCTCCTTACTAGTTATACAGGCCATTCATGTTTTCTATTTCTTCATGATTTAGTCTTGGTAGGCTTTATGTTTCCAGGGATTTGTCCATTTCATTTGGTGATTCAATTTGTTGGTATACAACTGTTCATAGTACTTTTTTAAAAATTTATTTTTATTTTTTTATTAAAAAATTTTTTAATGTTTATTTTTGAGAGAGAGAGAGAGAGCGAGAGAGCGAGCGAGCATGAGAGCATGAGTGGGGGAGGAGCTGAGAGGAAGACACAGTATCCGAAGCAGGCTCCAAGCTCTGAGCTGTCAGCACAGAGCCTAGCGCGGGGCTCAAACCCATGAGCTGTGAAATCATGACCTGAGCTGAAGTCACATGCTTAACCAACCGAGCCACCCAGGCGCCCCTGTTCATAGTACTCTTATAATCCTTTTTATTTCTGTAAAATCAGTAGTAATGTTCCCACTTCCATTTCTGATTTTGAGTTTTCTTTTTTTCCTTAGTTCACTTAGCTCAAGGTTTGTCAATTTTGTTCATCTTTTCAAAAAAATCACTTTTGGTTTCATTGATTTTCTCTATTACTTTTCTGTTATCTATTTCATTTATTTCTGCTCTAATCTTTATTATTTTCTCCTATCAGCCAGCTTGGGTTTAGTTCTTCTAGTTCCTCAAGTTGTAAAGTTAGGCTGTTGATTTGAGATCTTTCTTGTTTTTTAAAGAAAGTGTTTATAGCTATAAATTCCCTCCTCAGCTCAGAGCCTGGAGTCTGCTTTGGATTCTGTCTCACTCTCTCTCTCTGCCCCTCCCTGCTCATGCTCTCTCTTGCTCTCAAAAATAAACATAAAAAAAAATTTCTTCTTCAGCATGGCTTTTGCTGTGCCCCATAAGTTTTGACATGTCTTCTTTTCCATTTGCCTTTAAGTATTTTTGAGTTTTCCTTGTAATTTCTTCTTTGATTCATTGTTTCAAAGTATGTTGCTTAATTTCTACAAGTTTGTGAATTTTCCAGTTTGACTTCTGTTTTTGGTTTCTAGCTTCATCCCATTCCAGTTGGAGAAGATACCTGTCTCTTTAAATCTACTGAGATATAATTTGTGGCCTAACATATGGTTTGTCCTGGAAAATGAGAATGCGTGTGCTGTTGTCGCTGGGTAGAGTGTTCTGTGTTATACCTGTTAGATCTAGTTGGTGTATTGTGTTGTTCAAGGCCACTAGTTCCTTACTTATCATCTGTCTGGTTATTTTACCCATTACTGAGAGTGGGGTACTAAAGTTTACAACTATTACTGTAGAATTATCTATTTCTCCCTTCGGTTCTGTCATTTTTGGTTCCTATAGTTTGCTGGTCTGTTATCAGGTATATAAATGTTTATAATTGCTGTATCTTCTCACTGTCTTGAACCTTTTATTAACATATAATGTCTTTCTTGGTCTCTCGTAACTTTAAAAACTTTAAAGTCACTCCAGTCTGATATTAGCAAAGCCACCCTGCTCTCTGTTGGTTATTATTTCATGGAATATCTTTTTTCCAACCTTTCATTTTCAATCTATTTGTATCTCTGAATATAAAGCGAGTCTCCTGTACACAGTATATAGTTGGATCTTTTTTTTTATCCATTTTGTCAAACTCTTTTAATTGGAGACTTTAACCCATTTACATTTAAAGTAATTATTGATAAGGGATGTCTGTCCTTTTGCTATTTATTTGCTGACTTATACCATTTTTGTCCCTTGTTTCCTGCATTACTGTGTTTTTTTGTGGTGAAATGTTTAAATTCCTGTTCTGTTTCCTTTTGTGTATATTCTATAGCTTCTTTCTTTGTGGTTACCATGGGGATTAATTTAAAATTCTAAAGTTATAACATTCTAATTTGAATTTATATCAGCTTAACTTCAATAACATGCAGAAACTCTGTTCCTTTATAGTTCCATCCCTACCCTTTTGGTTGTTGATGTCACAAAATTACATCTTTATACATCGTGAGCCCCAAAACATAACGTAATGATTCTTTTAAATGCAAAATTAGGTAGAAAACAAAATGTGGAGTTATAAACCAAAGTTGTAATAATACTAGCTTTTAGATTAATCATTAAAAAAATGTATTAGTCTCTTAAATCATATAGAAAACAAAAGTGGAATTATAAACCATTTTTACCATAATACTAGGTTTTATAATTGCCCATGTATTTACCTCTACTGAGATTTGTATACCTTCAAACACCTCTGAGTTACTGCCTAGTGTACCTCCATTGCACCCCGCAGGACTGTGCAAGTACTTCTTGTGGGCAGATCTAGTGGGAATGAAGTTTCTCAACTTTCGTTTCTCTGAATTTCTCCCTCATTTTTGGAAGAAGGTTTTGCCAGATACAAATTCTTTTGCTTTGCTTTTTGTTTGTCTTTGTTTTTAGCATTTTGGCCTCCAAGGTTTCTGATGAGAAATCTGCTCATAATCTTCTTGAGGGTTCCTTGTATGTGATGAGTTACTTCTCTTTCTGCTTGCAAGCAGTCGCTTTGTATTTGGCATTCAAAAGATTGATAGTGATGTGTCTCAGTGTAGATCTCTTTGAATTTATTTTACTTGATGTTTGTTGAGCTTCTTGGACATTTTTATTCATGTCTTTCATCAAATTTGGGAAATTTTCAGCCTTTATTCACATATTCTCTCTGCCCCTCTCTCTCTCTCTCTCTCTCTTCTCCTTCTGGGACTCCCCTACTATAATGGGTATGTTGGTCTGCTTAACGGTGTCTCACACATCACTTAGGCTCTGTTCACTTTTCTTCCATCTTTTTTTCTTTCTGTTTCTCAGACTTAATAATTTTCACTATCCTATTTTCAAGTCCACTGATTCCTTCTGCCTGCTTGAATCTACGTCTGAATCCCTCTGGTGGATTTTTCTTTTGGGTATTGTTTTTTTCAATTCCAGAATTTCTTCTTGATTTCTTTGTAGGTTTTCTATCTCTTTATTGATATTTCTGTTTTCTTCATACATTGCTTTCTTGACTCTCTACATCTTCCCTTAGTTCTCTGAACATCTTTAAGACAACTGTTTTAAAATCTTTGTCTAGTATTTTCTAGCATCAGGTCTTTGTCAGGGGCAGTTTCTACTAATTTATGTTTTTCCTTTGAATGGGCCATACTTTTATATATCTTTGTACGCCTTGTGATTATTATGTTGAAAACTAGACATCTGAATCTAATAATGTGGTAGTAGTGGAATCAGATTCTCCCAATTTAAGAAAAAATTGTTTTTGTTCTTTGGCTGTTATAGGCTGTCTCTGGGCCAAGAGAGGTCATCTCTTTTCTGAGTCTTTCCCTGGGTGTGCATGGCCACTTTCTAATTTCCTCACCTATGCAGTTGTGTTTGAATGTCTAGTCTTCAAGCTCTAGCTCCCACAAGGGGAAAAGAGAAAAATGAAGTGGGGCAGCCCTTTGAATATTCTGGCAGTTACTCTAACCCGGAGGGGAGGTATGACAATGGCCGCCTGTCCCTTCCTCTGTACTTCTGTGATCAGACGCAGCAATCAGAGCACAGATGCCTGAGGCAGAAAGGCAGTTTGTAAATGGCACAGTCCAGAGGCAGGGCAGGCAGGTGATAAGGACAGAGCGATACAGGGCTGAGAAGGTAAGGGACTGAAGGGTGACTGGGCATGTAGACGGACTCTGCCTCTTACCTTCATCAGGAGGGCCCTCTCCTTCTCAGCCACCCTTCTCCAGATCTTTGTGACTTGGTGGATCTCGGAGTTTAGGAAGCGGTTCTGGGTCCGATATGCTTCTATGTCATCCTGGAGAAGAGAGCAAAGCGTCTGATGAATTGCCATCTCCCTGATCCTCACCCTCCGCATGAGCTGTTGGTGCCAACACTTCCTTCCTTTAGAAATTTCTAATGACAACAGAAAAGAAAGTCTTCAAGAAGTAGTATTACAGACAGTCCCCTTCTCTAGTCTTGATCCCACATGATACAGTAGAGAGAGCATCAAGTCTGGAGTTCATGTCTTGGCTCTGACTTCCTGGATGCGAGGCTTCACTGAACAACTGTGAACCTCTGTTTTGTCATCTGTAAAAGGGGCAAATACTAACTATTCCACTAGGCAGCTGGGAGACTATGTGAGGTAACATGTCTCATAACATTAAGTACAGAGACCAGGGGCGCCTGGGTGGCTCAGTCAGTTAAGCGTCCGACTTCAGCTCAGGTCATGATCTCACGGTTAGTGGGTTCGAGCCCTGCATCAGGCTCTGTGCTGACAGCTCAGAGCCTGGAGCCTGCTTCAGATTCTGTGTCTCCCTCTCTCTGTTCCTCCCCCGCTCGCACTTTGTCTCTCTCTCTCTCAAAAATAAAGATTAAAAAAATTAAAAAAAGAAGTACAGAGACCAAAACAAACATCCAAGTAGTGTTTGTTTTAAAAATAAACATATGTTGTTATATATTTGCAATCATACTGAACAATTTTGGGTGGAAAATTTTTATTTAAGTCACTTTGTAACTTAACCCTTTGTTACCACTTTGTAACTTTGACCCTTCAACAACCCTGGGGTTTGGGCACCAACCCCCCTGCATAGTTAAAAATCTGTGTATAACTTTTGACTCCCTCCAAATTTAACTGCTAATAACGTGCTGTTGACCAAAGTCTTACTGATAACATAAAGAGCACCTATTTCATATGCCATGTGTATTATATACCGTATTCTTACGATAAAGTAAGCTAGAGAAAATACATTTACATTACTATACTGTATTTATCAGAAAAAATCTGCATGTAAGTGGACCCATGCAGTTCAAACCCATGTTGTTCAAGGGTCCACTGTACTTTTCTATGTTGCTACATAAATTTCCCAACGATCATTCTTAATGTCTGATGACTATTCTGTTGGGTGAATTTATTATAACATAGTTATAATCCCTGTTATTTCTTATTTGAGCCCTGAGTGTTCTTGGTTTGTTTTTGATTATGAATAATGCTGTGATGCACATCTCTGAGCCTAGAGTTTTCCTTTTGCAAGCTGTCCAGTGACAGAGTATGATCGTGCTGCTGCGGCATTCGAGGAGAAGCTGGCCAAGCGCTGGGGAGGTTCAAGCAGGAGCCTGAGCCTCAGAAAGGAGCAGACACAGCACTGGCTCTCAACCTTCATTCTGCTGGGATGGACATTACAGAAGCAATGGACAGCACACGCTCACAGCTATACCTACCAATTCCAGGACATTCACTAGCTGAAACTCAACCCCTTTTGCTCCCACTCTAGCAACGTGCTGGGCTGTAGGTGAATGTGAGAGACACTATTGCGGGCATGGCTTTGGATAGGCCCTGATTTATCTGGAAATTAAGAGCATCACGCCTGTGATGCCCGTGGCACCTCATTAGCAGGGATGTGTCACTTGTGCACAGCTCACAGGCCATCCTGACCCTCCCTGGGTGGGCCTGCATTCTGGCCAAGATCCTTCCCAGCCCAGAAGCTCCAATTCATACCCAGGCTCTACTGCCTTCTCCCTAGACGGTTGACACAGCGGGAGGGCCACACACTCCCAGGGCTCCTTAGCTGGAAATCAAAGTCCCAGGCTGACTGCATCCCTTGGCCTGTCACCACTCAGCTGGGGCTCTCTGGCTCTCCGTGGGGTCTCTAACCCCAGACACGCCTGCTTTCGCACCCCCTCCCCACTGTGTCCAGGGTGCAAGGCTGTGTCTACTCAGGCTGAGTTTGCTTTGCTCTCTCTGCCTGGCCTGGACCCAGGTAGTTCCAACTCCCCAGCCTGTACTTCCTCCTACACTCCAACCGTGTCTGTCCTACAGCAAACTCTGGGCTCCCTTTTCTCAGGGGGTGCCAGCTGCTGTTTTGCACAAGTGTCCACCTGCTTCCTCTCCACGACCCCCATTTCCTTATCCTTATGTGGAGGGGCAGTGAGCTTGGTGCGAATCTGCATGTTTGCAGTATGAGGACCAACCTCCTGTGAGCATCAGAATTCTCCAGGGCTGCTCTCGCTGCCTGCGATATTCTTCCGTTTTGGTGTCCGGAGATTTGGCAGACTTATGAACACAGAGGCTGTGTGGGTTCCCTGCACCATCATCACCCCCTGCCTCCACCCCGCACTGAGCACACCATCCCATTCAATCCCTCCAGTGGTCCTGAAAGTCTCAGAGGCTCTGAAAAGGACAAGCCCGTTGCCTGAGGTCACACAGCTGTACTAGACAGGGTGTGACTGAGCCCAGGGCTGTCGGATTCGGATTCTAAAGCCAAATCCAAGCACTGCACTTACTGCCTAGATATTCCCTATGCTCTGTCCCCACTGCAATCCACCCGGACGCCAAAACTCTAGTCCGTCCTTCAAGGGTTGGGATCAGTAGTCTGGCTGAGCGTGCATAGGCTTGTCTGACCTCTCCGGCTCAAGTTTAATCACAACACATCAAAGATGCAGGCGTTGCCGAGTGCTGGCGTTGCCTGGTGGTCAGGGGGTGGACTCTGGGGCCGTGCTGCCTGGATATAAACCCTGCCTCCACCGCTGAGCCCCAGCACAAGTGCCTCATCCCCTCATCTGGAAGTCGGAGTAACAGTGCTGCCTCAGGCACTGCTGGGAGTCAGTGCTGCAAAGGCTGAGGATGGTGGGCCAAGTGGTGAATACAAAGCAGGCGTCACCTCCTTATCCAGGCTCTCACCCACTGCCTTCCTCCTGCGTTCTGCTGAGACACTTCCCACCGCTGCTCTTGTGCCTTCTTCCCAAATGCCTGGGAGAATACAACAAGCTTCCAGGCACGGGAGGAATAGAGCTACCAGTCATTGCCCGAGTCCCTACTATGGCCAGACCCGTTTCCCTCACACACGTCACTGCATGTAATTTATCCGCACAATGCTGTTGGATGGGTACTAAAGTACTATTGTTCCCATTTTACAGACGAGGAAACAGTACAGAGAGGGTAAGTCCTCCTCGTCATGGGCTAGAACACAAGAGAGGCGGGATCCAAATCCAGGTGTGTTCACCAGGTGTGTTCAGCAGGAATCGAAAACTACTGCTGGGTGAAAGTGCACCACCGCCTTTCTGCCTCCTGGCACCGTCCCTCTTTCCTCAGTCCAGGCCAAGAAGATGCTCACTGGCCTCTCCAAGGCTTTGGACATGTTGCGTGGGGCAGCCTGCCTCCGGCCCAGTCAGGGAGGGTGGGAGCGCGCACCCTTGGAGCGGCAGTGGGGTGGCCTCTGGGCAGCACCTTCCCATTCGGCTTGTCGCCCTACCTTGGGTGTTCTTCTTGGCTCAGAACTGTAGGGAGGAAAAAGAGAGAGCTCAGAGAAGAGAATGCCACACGACAGTCGCCAATAAGCAAAGGAGGAAAACACAACTGGAGAAAGGGGACAGGAAGAAGAGAGTCTGCCTGTTTGCCTTCATAGGGATCAGGAGCCTGGGAATTTTCTCCGGGAAATGCTGCATGGACTAGCCCTTGTGCTAGTGGGGAAGACAGTGGGTCGGGTGTGGGGAGACCTGGGGTCTAGCCCAAACCTGCTGCTTGGGCTGTGTGACCCTGGGCCGGTCCTTTCCCCTGTCCGGGGGTCAGCTGTCCCTGCCAGAAAATGAGGGGGCAGACTAGATCTCTGCGTCTCCCAGCTCTGCTACTCAAGAGGTCGATGATTCTGTTCTCAAATTGACACCTTCAACAAGGGGGCACTTTGTTAAAGTTGCATGTCACACGGCAAGCAAGTGAACATGCTCTGTCCCCAGACTGAAAGACAGTGGATTTTTGATGAGTGGTCTATTTTTTTCTAGATCAGACACGTTAAAGGCTAACAAATGAGGAATTCTAGAACTTGCAATTCTTTCTAGCACAAATGCTGGGCCTCTGAGGATCAGCTACAAGGTACAGTTGGTTGATTGTGAATCTCCCCATATCTGGGGTCACTGATAAATTCCTGAACATGCAAATCCAGGGGCATTCTCAGTCTCTTAGGTGAGTCCACGCTTCCAGTCAATTCTCGGGGGCAGTCTAGAGACACCCAACGGATCTATTTCTCTGACCCTGGAGCTGCTTTATAGGGTCTTCAACTGTAGATCCCTGCAAGATGGGCACAGAGAAGACTCTTAGCAGGGTGGAGGAGGGTAGGGAAGCAATCTTTTTTTTTAATATGAATTTATTGTCAAATTGGTTTCCATACAACACCCAGTGCTCATCCCAACAGGTGCCCTCCTCAATGCCCATCACCCATCCTCCCCTCTCTCCCACCCCCCATCAACCCTCAGTTTGTTCTCAGTTTTTAAGAGTCTCTTATGGTTTGGCTCCCTCCCTCTCTAACTTTCTTTTTTCTTCCCCCTCCCCCATCCATGGTGTTCTGTTAAGTTTCTCAGGATCCACATAAGAGTGAAAACATACGGTATCTGTCTTTCTCTGCCTGACTTATTTCACTTAGCATAACACTCTCCAGTTCCATCCACGTTTGCTACAAAGGGCCATATTTCATTCTTTCTCATTGCCAAGTAGTATTCTATTGTGTATATAAACCACAATTTCTTTATCCATTCATCAGTTGATGGACATTTAGGCTCTTTCCATAATTTGGCTATTGTTGAAAGTGTTGCTATAAACATTAGGGTACAAGTGCCCCTAGGCATCAGTACTCCTGTATCCCTTGGGTAAATTCCTAGCAGTGCTCTTGCTGGGTCATAGGGTAGATCTATTTTAAATTTTTTGAGGAACCTCCACACTGTCTTCCAGAGAGGCTGCACCAGTTTGCATTCCCACCAACAGTGCAAGAGGGTTCCCATTTCTCCACATCCTCTCCAGCATCTATAGTCTCCTGATTTGTTCATTTTAGCCACTCTGACTGGCGTGAGGTGATATCTGAGTGTGGTTTTGATTTGTATTTCCCTGATGAGGAGTGACGTTAAGCATCTTTTCATGTGCCTGTTGGCCATCCGGATGTCTTCTTTAGAGAAGTGTCTATTCATGTTTTCTGCCCATTTCTTCACTGGATTATTTGTTTTCTGGGTGTGGAGTTTGGTGATTTCTTTACAGATTTTGGATACTAGCCCTTTGTCTGAGATATCATTTGCAAATATCTTTTCCCATTCCGTCAGTTGCCTTTACAATCCCAGACTTCAGCCTCTACTACAAAGCTGTAATCAAGACAGCATGGTATTGGCACAAAAACAGACACATAGGCCAATGGAATAGAATAGAGACTCCAGAATTGGACCCACAAAAGTATGGCCAACTAATCTTTGACAAAGCAGGAAAGAATATCCAATGGAAAAAAGACAATCTCTTTAACAAATGGTGCTGGGAGAACTGGACAGCAACATGCAGGAGGATGAAACTAGACCGCTTTCTCACACCATTCACAAAAATAAACTCAAAATGGATAAAGGACCTGAATGTGAGACAGGAAACCATCAAAACCCTAGAGGAGAAAGCAGGAAAAACCCCCTCTGACCTCAGCTGCAGCAATTTCTTACTTGACACATCTCCAAAGGCAAGGGAATTAAAAGCAAAAATGAACTATTGGGACCTCATCAAAATAAAAAGCTTCTACACTGCAAAGGAAACAATCAACAAAACTAAGAGGGGAAGCAATCTGATGGAAGCAATTTCCCAGCCCTGAGAGCATTCTAACAACTTCAGTCCATCTGCATTTGAAAAGATTTTGTTTTCATTCTGAACTTAAAAGAATCTCTGGTCTTAAAGGAAAAAGATTCAGAGACTGGTTATGTGGTTTGTTCATGCTGAAGGAAACTGGAAGGGAATCTGAGTTTCATGTTATCTTCCTTTACCCTGCCATCAACCATGTGAGTAAGAACAGTTAGGCCATTTTTTAGGGAGGTGAGGGGACCTACCCAAGGTCAAGGTCACATAGCTAGTAAGAGGCAGAGCCTGGATCCAAACACAGGTTTGCCTGACTTCAGAGCTGGGGCAGGGACCACTGTACCACTGCCCACTGGTCTTGCAAAAGCTTCTGGATTTTTCTTTTTGCCTTCTGTTTCCCCTCTTCCAGTAGCAGTGCTTCGGTCCCATGGCACAGGAGCCCCCACAGTTATACACGTGTGGCTGTGTGTGGCGGGTTTGGGGCAGGACTGGCCCCGGTTATACAGCTGCCTTTAAGGACAGTGGGGGCTATGAGCGCCGATCCCCAGCCTCAGGCCCCTGGGAGGTCTGGCAGCTCCTGTCACCATGTCCTGGAGAGGACACCGCAGTCCACGGCAGGCATCACACCTAAAATCAAGTTCCTGCTCCCTGCGCCGCAGTGGGTCTCTGTGGGAGCCACAAGCCTGGGTAAGGAAGGCAGGGAGGGTGGCAGTAGCTGAAAGGCCCAAAGAGACCAGAAGGCAGCAGAACAGACATTAGTCAGAGAGTTCCACGTTCACACCTCCTCAGCACGAAGCCCCTCGTCAGCCTCAGCCTTCGTGCACACGGTGGGGGGCAGAGCGACAGCCTCACAGGGCTGATAGAGCATCAGGTGAGGTGATGCAAGCAGGGCACTTGGGATAGTGGCCGCCACACAACAGACAGTCTCACAGAGGAGCAGCGAGTACTGCCATTGTTATGAGCAAGTCACAGCCAGCCACACATTACACACACCTACTGTGTGCCGGGGGAGGCCACCAGGCACCTTGGGGGCTTCTGAGGGCGTCACCGTGGCACTTAGCTGCCCTGGCACTCAGGAGTTCTGACCTCATCTTGTGCTCTTCCATCGCTAATGATAATCTCGAGATCCCTTCCCTTTCCAGCCTGGGATATCAGGAAGAGATCAAACTGCACAGGGCCTTCTGGTTAAGAAAGAAACAGCAATATTTCCACCAAGATCTATTTCAAACACGAATATTCCAGTATTGAGGGCTATCCCTGCTCTATCTAGGAAACCCTCAGGGTTGCGAACAGTGCCCTCCCAGAGGGCCCAGGGCCTGGGGGCAGGGGCCCCTACCTTCAGGTGCTCCATCTTCTCCTGCTGGCTCAGGACGTCTCTGTCGGCAGTCCCTGAGGGCACAGAGGGCTGGGGAGGCGGGCGCATGAAGGTCTGGGTGACCTGCTCAGAGAGCTTGCAGATGACCTGCTGTTTGGCCTGGTTCTTGTCCATGAGCAGCTGCACGTGCTGCTGCAGCTCCCGCACCTGCTGTTCCTGCAGGCTTGCTGTCTGTGCCAGGCTCTCCCGCTCCCGCTCCAGGGCCTCCAGCCGCCTGCCCAGCTCTGCGATCTGCCGCACTTGGTGCCGCACCAGCTCCAGCCGGTCCTTGTCCTCGGCCGCCAGGTACGCGCTGGACGCCCTCTTCTCCTGCTGGGCAGCCTCTAGCGCCTTGTGCAGGATCCTCACCAGCTCCTGGGCGGGGGAAGGGAAGCACTCTGTGAACTTGGGGAAGGCCCGTGAGGTGCCAGAGACTCGGCACTGGCTACCCCCGGTTCTCCTAACAGCCCTGGGCGGTGGCTAGCATCATCCTCTCGGCCACCTCATTTTCTCTTTTTCTGTCCAAGAAAGTTTTACCCAGATACATGGTTCCCCAGCTAAAGGCTATGTTCGTAGCCAGGCTTATGGCTAAGTGTAGCCTAGCATCTGTTCCGCTTAAGCGCGATTTGAGAAATTAGGTGGGTGGCTTGTGGGTCCTGCCTTTGAAACCATTACCCATGTGCTCCCCTGGTCTGGGTGCCCTTTCTTCTGGCTGGGAAATGGCAAGAACTAGAGCAGCCACCTTGGGCTCATAAGCGGATGGTGTATGTTGAGGACGGCAGTTGCCCTACCAGCTCAGAACTGCTCACTTCCCTCTCTGGATTCTTCTGTGAGAAGACAGGAGAGAAATAAACTTCCAAACTGTTTTAGGCCATAGTGGTCTGAGGCTTCTCTGTTACAGCAGCCGAGCCTGTGCCCTAATTAATACATGTCCATTTCAGAAGTGAGAAAACTGATGTCCTGCAGAGTAGGGTGCAGTTTCATCCCAAATCCTAAGTCTGCACTTGGTCAGTAATGAAGGCAGGGGCGGCAGCAAAGTGACAGGCCAGCACTTCTCTCTCTCGTTCCCAGGCAGACCTCACTAATTAATCTCCCTATTCCTTCCTGCTAAGCCTCACTGAGGCCTCAGAATCCTGAATACAGCAAATGGTAGTCACTACCAATGGAGCTGGGAAAGCACTGGGGAGGAAACACATGGGCAATCCTCACACTAAACCACACAGAGAGCCTCATTCAGTCCACTGTGCCTGGCCTCTTAGGCCACCAAGCAATGCCTGGAGGGCTGGTGCAAGAAAGCCTGAGAGAGCTCAGAAGCAAAGACCTCTATTTATCCCGTGAAGGGGCACTGGACTCAGAATGAAACTCAAGGTCTGCTTGGCTCCCCACATCTTCAAGCCCCCAATCTCCCCAGGACCTGTGCTGCCCCAAAGCAAGGATATGGATTCATTTAAGACCAGGATCAGAATATCAGAAGCCAGGAGGCCCAGTGGCCAGTCCCATGTGAACCTCAGAGCCTGGTAGGCAGGGGAGGGGTTTGGGGCCGTTGCTATGCTCCATGCCAGTCTCGTCTGGAAAAACATGGTTTCCAGAGACCAGTTACCTGTATCCATGCCAAAGTATTTAACTAGATGAATCAGCTGGATAGGATTACTGCTGAGAACAATTCCATTTTGGAAGAGAACTGCACCAAACCATGGCTTCATATGAGAAATTAATGGCGAGATCAAATTAGCACGCATCTTCTGAAACCTCGGAACCGTGGACTGTCTCTCTTCTGGTTCTCTCCCTTCCCTCCCTCCATCCAAACTTTACGAAGCCCTACTCAGTGCCAGGCCCTGGGGTGGGTGCTGGGGCTTAGAGGGGGATTGGTCAAGAACCACCAAGGCTGGTGGGAGTGAAGGTGAAACACTGTAATGCAGTGATTTACTACAAAAGGGAAGCAAGGGTGTTTGTGGGGACACAGAGCAGACAGCAAGGACTTTTGCCTGGGGTGGAGGTGGGGGAAAGGCAGAACAGTTTGAAGTCATTCGTAAAAAATAAGAAGGGCCAGAGACGGCCAAGCAGCAAGTAGGAGATGAGGGTCGGAAGGGCTTTCCACACTTGCTGAGTCAACAGCTCAAGCAAAGGCCCACAGGAAGGAAAGAGCCCGTGTGGGGCTGTGGGCATCGTTGGGCGTGGCTGGAAGGTGGGTGGGGAGGTGGTTGCAAACCAAATGGAATGTTTGGAATGAATTAGCTTCTCAGGCTCTGTGGAGAGAGCTCACCATTCCTGTGGTTCCAGGATAACTGAGAAGCTGAAACCATTTTCTGGTTCGGCTGAGATGTGGAGATTACCCTGGGAACTGCCGGGTGAAATAACCAGCAGACCACTGTTCAGACTTGTCTGAGGCTCAGAATCAGGCAGGTATCCTTCTGCCAACTTTGGGAGAGTCAACTCTGAAGCCCATTTCATTATATCCAGGTGCCTCCCCATTCCTACTTCCAGCCCAGGAGGCCCTCCGCCCACCCCAGAATCCCCACAACAGAATGAGACAGGGAGAAAGGAACCAGGGAAGGGACAGAGTGGGAGCAGGAAGCACAAGATGAGGAGTGTGAATGGACCTCGGATTCAGAAAACTTGGAGGCTGGCAGGCCTGGGGGAGACCACCTGGTCAGGTCACCTTGCTGTCATGTGAGGGCACTAAAGACCAAGAAAGGAGAAGGAAGAGGACTAAAGGGACTTGGTGGATCCCCACAGGTGGGAAAACACACCATAAGCGAGGACCCCCAACTCCTAATCTAGGGTCTTCCACTTCTCCATGATGGGTAGTTAATAGATTTTGCACTGAAACACTTCTTCCAATTTCCTTAAAAAATAGAAATAGCCCATGTTCGTAGCAGCATTATTCCCCCAGCACCCAAGAGATTGGGAATAACCCATATGCCCACTGACGGTGAGCGGGTAAACAAAATGTTGCATATACGTATGATGGAATAAACTCTGCCTGAAAAAGGGAGGAAATCCTGTTATAGGCTACCTCATGGACGAACCTGGGGCCATTATGTCACAAAAATGTACATACATACTACATAGAAATATTAAAAACAAAAACGGAAGCTTGTGATACATCTTCTTCTGAAGCTTCTCTGGGCCTTATGATATGCTACGGCACCTCTCCAAGCTGTCAGTATGGAGCAACACCATCACTTGCAACAGTGCAAGGGTACTCCTTGTATGGACACACAATTCCCTTATCCCACCCGCAAGGAGGGACATCCAGGTTGTTTCCAATTCCCACAATTATAAGCAGTGCTTTAGAACCAATTCTTGGAAATAGAAGAGCTGATCAAATGGCACTTTTAATATACATACGTAGTTTATTTTTTCAGAGAGAGATAGAGAGCGTGGAGGGGAGGGGCAGAGAGAGAGGGAGAGAAAGAATCCCAGGCAGGCTCTGCACTGTCAGTGCAGAGCCCAATGTAGGGCTCAAACTCACCAACCGTGAGATTATGACCTGAGCTGAAATCAAGAGTCGGATGCTTAACCGACTGAGCCACCCAGGCGCTCTGCTACTTAAAAAAAAAAAAAAAAATTAATGTTTATTTATTTGAGAGAGAGAGCAGGGAGGGGAAGAGAGAGTGAGACACAGAATCCGAAGCAGGCGCCAGGCTCTGAGCTGTCAGTGCAGAGCCCGACGCAGGGCTCGAACTCACAGACTGTGAGATCATGACCTGAGCCGAAGTCGGACGCTCAATTGATTGAGCCACCCAGGCGTCCTATTTTTTTTTTTTAATGTTTATTTACTTTTGAGAGAGAGAGAGAGAGAGAGAGCATGAGCAGGGAAGGGGCAGAGAGAGACAGAGACACAGAATATGAAGCAGGCTTCAGGCTCCAAGCTGTCGGCACAGAACCCGATGCGGAGCTCAAACTCACGAACCATGAGATCATGACCTAAGCCAGAGTCAGAGGCTCAACTGACTGAGCCACCCAGGTGCCCCGCCCTGCTTTTAATATTTCTTAATCAAATCAATGTTTGGTCCATTTCAGACTTTGATAACTGGCTGCAAGTTGTCATTCTATTAAAAAAATTTTTTTTTAATTGCAGGAGAGTTGATTAAAATATTTAAGATCCAACAAATCATCTTTTAAAAAAGTAATCCTTTACCTTATTAAATAATGAGCTGATACTTTCATCACTCGCTAAAATCAAGGTGGATGGGCCCAACATTGCTGGGGAAAGACCACTGGACTGAGAGTCTGGCACTCCAGCCACTGACCCTTAAGAGGCTGGGCGCTAGCAGGGTGCAGATGAAGGAGCACTGGAGTCACAGAGGCCTTGGCTCTATTCCAGGTCCATGGAGGGGTATCTAATGAGAGTGTTTCAGAAAAATGAACTTTGGCTTTGTCATATGTAAAGTGGAGATCATGATCCCTACACCTCAGAGGGCCTCTTAAAGGATGAGAGAAAAAGGGTGGCAAGTGTCCCTCCCCAAGCAGAAGCTACAGCCAGGGTCCCTCTCGACCCTCCCTCTACGCTGAAATCTTTGAACTCTGTACTCTGTATAAGGGGAGTGTACATTGAGGTTTCTGGCTGGGGTTCTAGGGAAGTACATGGTTGCACTTTGCCCCCAACAAGTTTTCTAAACAAATTACCCTGAGGGAGCTAAGTTGACCCCAGATAGGGCCTGGGAGGGGTTCATCATTCCCAGCAGTCGACAGATGGCCAACATCACTACAAACAATGGGCTTCCCTCTGCCAGAGCAGACAGCCTTCAGGCTGGGTGCAGTTTTGTGAACTCTGAGAGCCACCCGGCCAACCAGCCATCTGGTGCTATCTCCCAGAGTCCAAATCTCTTGTGGGGCCAGCTACAAGGGCCTGGGACTGATAATAGCTCAACAGGTACTGGAGTGGCCCTATAGTTTAATATGACACCAGATACAAGCACTGTGTTCATATTTTCTCAAGAGCAGTTACGGTGCTCTCATGCTGGGCTATACCTGGAGAACATGGAGGAGGTGGTTGGGCTGGGATGAGTCCTGGATTGGGGGAAGGAGGCCAGGGTCTCAGTCTTGGCTCCTTCAGCTGTGTGACCTCAGGCCGGTCACCTACCTTCTCTGAGATCCTTAAGCATGGCATGGTAAAAAGGGAAAAGTCTCTAGAAGCAGACAGACCAGAGTGTGAAATCTATCTTGGCCGCTGGGAGACCCTGGGCATTCAGAACCTCTCAGAACCTCAGTTTCCTCTTCGGGAAAAGGGGGCTAATAACTGTAGTATTAGAGATAATGCATGGAAAGCCCCAGCACAGAGCTGTGGACACACTTAACACCAGTCATGCATGCTCTTATCTGCTCTTCGTTACCCAAGGGCAGGAAGCCAGTGTACCTCTGTGTCCTCCACGGCGTCCAACAGACTTTGAGAATTTGAGATACAAATTCTTAAAGAATCACAATTGCTATTGGCAATGGCCACCTGGGTGGCTGAGCCAGGACAAGACCCACTTCCCCCTTCCAGTTCCCACATCCTCCTGCACCCTCAGGCAGAAAGAGAGTACCTCCCAAGAAGAGACACAGGAAAGCATCTTACAGATGTGAGCCCAGGACATCCAAGGGGCTGCTTCCCCAGCTGAAGAACTGGGCTCAGAGAGTCTCAGATGGACAGTGGCCCTCTGATTGGCATTTCTGCGTGTCTGGGGCACTGCTGGGTGCCCCGAGGTTTTGCAGGCCTCCTCTATCCTACCTCTGGGCCAAGAATTGATCTTTTCTCCTTCCCCTCTTTGGTTTTGGTATCTGGGCTGGAGTTAAAAACCTGAGTTGGTAAAGCTGGGGCTCCCCCCGCCTGATGTGGGGTTAAGACTTGACCCTCGCCTATCACTGCTAGGCCACTCACTTCTTGGAGGTCCTCACGGGTGCCTATCTGTCTTCCCAGAGCCCCTCAGAGGAACGTGTCACTTCTTGTAAGGCCATTAGGAATCAATAAGGAGGGCAGGGAATGCTGCAGTAACAGCCCAAACCAACAAAGCCTGCATCTGCTGGGCGGCTGCTGGCTGCCAGACAGCGGGCTTTACAAATCCGGACACAGGCCTCTCCAGTAAGCCCAGCTGTACATGTACAGAGGAGGAAGCTGAGGCTATGCAAGGTTAAGAAACTTCTTCGGCCAGAACTGCGGCCTATACCTTCTGTGCTCAGTCTCCCACATTTGGGAGATGGGCAGGAGAACACAGAAACTACTCATCCCATGAGTCAAAAGTGAAACTGCAAGACTCTCTCCTTCTGATTGTCTGTCCCAGGCCAGGAAAGTGAACAGTAAGAAAGTCCAGGTTCTTGGGGGTGGCTGGGTGGCTCAGTGGGTTGAGCGTCCAACTTCGTCTCAGGTCATGATCTCGCAGTTTGTGAGTTAGAGCCCCGCATTAGGCTCTGTGCTGACAGCTCAGAGTCTGCAGCCTGCTTTGGATCCTGTGTCTCCCTCTCTCTCTGCCCCTGCCCTGCTCGTACTCTGTCTCTCCCTCTCAAAAATAAATAAATATTAAAAAAAAGAAATAAAGTCCAGGTCCTTTAATGCTTGAACAACTTCCTCCTGCCATTTTCACTCTGATGGCAGGGGAGCTGTCAGCAGCCTGGGTGGGCCTTACTGATCTCCAAGAGCTTAACTTCATTTACTGAAGAATGCCACATTCTCCAGGGTAGCACAGATGTTGGGGGCAAACCTCACTGAAATCTAGGTCTCCCGGGCCTCTCTCCTTCATTCAATGATTCCTGACGCCTTCAAAGCAAAGGCCAAGCCACAGGAGGCTGCCCATATTTCCTAGAAAGAAGGGGAAGGTGTGATGAAGGGAGAGGCAGAGGTCACATCCAGATTTCTTTTCCTGGCCAGGTTCAGCCTGGAACTTATGCTGTACTGGTCCAGGGATCAGGCAGCTGCTCCCACCCAGCTGCATGCTCTCTTAGCTCTCAGGACCGCCGGCCGCCCCGTGACGGGAACGGGGGACGATGGGAGGAGAAGAGAGCTGGGCTGCTAAGTGACAGCGGAGGGGACTTCACACGCCATGATGATGTATGTGGGTGCTCGCGGGCTTACCGCCTGTCTCTGCCACGAAATGTAAGCCCTGCAGGGGCGGGGCCTGCGTCTCTTCTCACTGTCCCCAGCACCTAGAATACCGCGTGCACGCCTCAGGTCCTCAACAAGGACTTGACACAAAAACAAATGGATTGAGAACATGTAAACGGATGAGCTTCCTCCCTTGAGAACTTCAGTCAAGGCCTGCTTCATTAAATGTATCTGCTGACCTGCCAGGAGTGGAGCCTCTGCTACTTGCCTTGGTATCAGCTTAGGGCAAGAAAGGGCAGAGGAGGGGCAAAATTAGGCAGGGAGAGCATTTTTCTAGGCTGTCTTCTCCAAACACTGAGCCGCAGAAAGGAGAAGACATGTGAAAGGAGACTATTCAGAGGTAAATACAGTGTACCCCCCTCTTCCCTAGAAGCAAGAGCCGGGAGATACAGCAGAAAAAGACTCAGGGCAGCCAAAGCACAAACATGAAAACTTAGGCCTTCTTCTTGGAGGAAGAGAAGTGTGGGTTCTCAGTGGGGCCCAGTGAGGCATCACCAGGCACCACCCTTGAGGTTTTCAGTAACGACTGCACTAACTTAACCACTTTTATTGTGCCAAAAAGAGCCCAGTGTTGCAGTCCCTCTCACCCCCTGCCTTGGGACTCTCACTACTTCACAGAGTCATTCCAAAGTGTGAACACGACTTACTCTCTGGGTTGTAGGATTTGGGGATGATTTGAATGTCTGTGTATGTGTGCGATCTGTGTTCTACAATGACCATGTGACTCTTTCCTTTCTTAACTGCTATAATTAATTTCTCTATTAAGCCTAAGTCTTCCTCATCACCGTCCTCTTTCGGGCCTGCTTGAGCCCTAGAGCCACGCAGACCTGCCTGCTCTCTCTCTGTCCTCTGACAGTCATTCAGGGAGCTGCACCGTTACCAGCTGCCGGTTCCTTCAGCAGCCCCTCCCAGGACCTTGCATCCAGACCCTCCTCCTCCGAATGCTATCCCCCTTCAGTGTGGGGACGGGCCATGCACAGTCCTCCAGGAGGAGTCCAAGAGCAATTACAAAGTAAGTTCCAGAGACCTGCCCTTGAGGGTCTTCCGTCACCTAGTCTGAGTGTCCACATGTCCCTTAGTAATTAACAGCACAGCATTTTCAACCACCAGCAGTTTGGCTGGTAAGGACCACAGACTGGCATATGCTCAGCTGGGCTGATGTGCCGGGTCTAGTTCAAAGGCTCCAGGCCCAGAGGGGTCCACTGGAGCCTGGGGCCTCTCTGGGGACAGAGCTCACCTTCTGAGACTTTAACTCCTTGGTGAGCATCAGAACCTGCTGCTCCAAGGCCAACACTTTTTCCTGGGCAGTTCGGTTCCGAGTGAGTCCTTCGGCAAAGAGTGGGAAGGTGTTGTTCTGGCGCTTGGCTTTCTGAAGGAGATTGGCGGTCAGAGAAGACTTGGGCGTAGGCTTTGGAGAATCCGCTGGATCTTTCAAAAGGAGGAACACAGGGGTTATGATCAGTGGCCTCAGTGGTTCTCAAACTTGAGCTTGCTGCAGAAGCACCTGGAGGGCTTGCTAAATCACAGACTGTGGGACCCTACTCCCAGACTTTTCATCAACAGGTCTGGGGCAGGGCTTGATAATTTGCATTTCTAAGACATTCCTAGGTGATGCCGATGCAACTTGCCCAGGGCTCACACTTTGAGAACCATCTGACTCTAAAAACATTATTTACACTGTACTGGCTGGTCCTTCAGCCCATCCTCTAAAGTGTACCTGTCCTGTGCTCTTGGATCCCCGCCTGCATGGGTGATCTCCTAGGACACCACTGGTGCAGGCGGCCATCTCCTCAGGCACAAGCCCTGGCAGGATGTCTTGCTTCTTATCTCAGGATCCCACCTCTACCCTGTGGGCAAGTTCCAAAGTACACACAACTGTTCAAGATAGGAGTATGGAGTATCTGTACTCTGCATTCTTGCCCCAGAGAGTAACTCAAACTCTTGCTTGACTCCTTTTAATTAATTAATTATTTGAGAGAGAGAGAGAGAGAGAGAGAGAGCAAGTGAGCAATGAGCAGGGGAGAGGCAGAGGGAGAGAAAGAGAGAATCTTAAGCAGGTTCCACACTCGGTGTGGAGCCGGACACAGGGCTTGGTCCCACGACCCTGGAATCATGATCTGAGCCAAAATCAAGAGTCAGACACTCAACCAACCAAGCCACCCACGTGCCCCTCTTGTTTGATTCCTATTACAAGCTAGGTTAGGACACATATTTCCCACAGTTGATTGTCCCAAGGCTGCACAGTTCTTTTATTTCCTATTTCCTCTACATACATGTCAAACACTGGCTCATGGGCCAAATCCAGTCTACAGGCCAAATCTAGCCCACAGCCTGCTTCTGTAAATAAAGTTTTATTGGAACACGGCCACACTCATTTGTTTGTGCATTGTCTGTGCTGCTTTCGCTGCATAAGGGCAGAGTTGAGTGTGGCAATAGAGACCATATGTCCCACAACGCCTCCAACATTTACTTTCTGGCCCTTTGTAGAAAACATTTGCCAACCATTGCTGAATTTCTTATTTCATTTGATTTTTATCTTATTTTATTCTTCATTCAAATCCAACATCAGAGTCATTCACCCATGCTGCCTTGTTTTGTCTTATCTATCCGTTAGTAAAGGATCTGTCATCAGCCTGCATCCAGGGACATTTTTCTTTTTCAATGTTTTATTTATTTATTTATTTATTTATTATGTTCACTTATTATTTATTATATAAGTCCATTATCTTTAAATGAATTGATATATAAATACTTAATATTTTCTCAGTTGTAATTTCTAGTACAGTGAATAACAGTAGATATAACCCACATTAACAAAAGCTCTTTGGGGTCTTCAGTTACTTTCTTTTTTTTGTTGTTTCTATTTTTTTTTTTTTTAATTTACATCCAAATTAGTTAGCATATAGTGCAACAATGATTTCAGGAGTAGATTCCTTAGTGCCCCTTAGCCAACCCCCTCCCACAGCCCCTCCAGTAACCCTCAGTTTGTTCTCCATATTTATGAGTCTCTTGTTTTGTCCCCCTCCCTGTTTTTATATTATTTTTGTTTCCCTTCCCTTATGTTCATCTGTTTTGTCTCTTAAAGTTCTCATATGAGTGAAGTCATATGATTTTTGTCTTTCTCTGACTACTTTTGCTTAGCATAATCCCCTCTAGTTCCATCCACGGAGTTGCAAATGGCAAGATTTCATTCATTTTGATTGCCGAGTAATACTCCATTGTATATATATACCACATCTTCTTTGCCCATTCATCCATCGATGGACATTTGGGCTCTTTCCATACTTTGGCTATTGTTGATAGTGCTGCTATAAACATGGGGGTGCACGTGTCCCTTGGAAACAGCACACCTGTATCCCTTGGATAAATGCCTAGTAATACAATTGCTGGGTCGTAGGGTAGTTCCATTTTTAGTTTTTTGAGGAACCTCCATACTGTTTTCCAGAGTGGCTGCACCAGCCTGCATTCCCAATGTTTTATTTATTTTTGAGAGAGTGCAAGCAGAAAAGGGACAGAGAGAGAGGGACAGGGCAGAGAGAGAGGGACAGAGGATCTGAAGCAGGCTCTGCGCTGACAGCAGCGAGCCCAGTGTGGGGCTCGAACTCACGAACCGTGAGATCATGACCCGAGCTGAAGTCGGATGCTCTACCAACTGAGCCATCCACAGCTCTCAGTGCCAGAAAAGGTTTGCTTCTTCCAAGAAAATATATGTTTATTCTTAGGGATGCTGGAAATCATCTAACACTTGCATTTCCCTCTTTGCCTTGGCTGCTGAGAAGCTCAGACACACTGCTGCCCACTCTTTGCTACTCTATAGGATATCTTGATCTTATTTAAATTTCCTAACCCAGATGACTCATTTTCTTTCCCCTGATGTGTATTTTAATAAGCTATCCCCGATCCTTTTGGGACTAGTGTGTTAAATATAAGGACGTGGTATGGGATCCCAGGTGAGGGCTTAGAGGATGAGCCGAATAATTTACCACGTTTCTTCTGGGGCCAGCCAAACAATCTTGAACAGATAAAAAACTACTCGAGTAGGTGACGGGAACCAGAAACTCCCTGACCTTGTTGGGTACAAGAACAGAATGGTCTTGTTCTAGACTTGAAAGAAATCTGGTTGTACGGCGTACAAATCAGACTGCAGAGCTCCGAAAAATGCAATGCCTCTTTCTCTTTCCTGCCACGGGGTATAGAAGAGCAGGGGGGCTCGCTGTAGCCCTGTTGCCCTCTGATAATAATACTGCCCACTCACCCTGAGGGCAGGCAAGGTAGGGGTCACTATGCCCATTTCACAGTTGGAGAAATGAGGCCCAGGAGGGTGGTTTTTCAATCAGTGCTGTAGGATTTCATGGGAGTGTGGCAGAGCTGACTGGGAGGGACGGGTGGGGAGCCAAGGGGAGCCCAGACTCCCACCTCTGCCTCAAGTCTGCTGTGGTCTGCATTGTATATTAGATTTTGTTTATGGGGGTCAAGGAGTCATGGCGAGAAAAATGCAGTCTGAAAAATCACCGCTTTAGAAAATGAGGCTTGAGGTGGTGGTATGGGGCCAGAGTGCTGGACCTGAACCCTAGTTCTGCACCCACTATGCGGCCATGAGCGAGTCACTCCACTTTTCCATCCTCAGTTCCCTCATTTAGTAAACAAGAACAACAATGGTATCTAGTAACCGCTCAGGATGTTGGAAGGGTTAAAGAGGTTAATGCAGGTGCTCAGTGCACATGGAAGAAGATTCTGGTAAGTGACAGGAGCCAGTCCTGAAGGACCAGATATTTCAGATTCCATTTATATGAACGATCCAGAGCAGGCAAATCTACAGAGACAGAAAGTCAAACGGTAGTTGCCTAGAGCTGGAGGATGCAAGGTTTCTTGTTGGGATAATAAGCATGCTCTAAAATTGATTATGGTGAGGGGCGCCTGGCTGGCTCAGTCAGTGAAGCCTCTGACTCTTGAGTTCCACTCAGGTCATGATCTTACGGTTCATGGGTTTGAGGCCAGCATCGAGCTCCATGCTGACAGTGCAGAGCCTGCTTGGGATTCTCTTTCTCTGTCTCTCTCTCTGTCCCTCCCCACTCATGCTCTTCCTGTCTGTCTTTCAAAATAAATAAATAAACTTTAAAAAATAAAGTAAAATAGATTATGGTGAACTGTATACTTCGAATGGGTGAATTGTTTGATACGTGAATTATCTCTTAATAAAACCATTAATTACCAAAGGGAAAAAAGTGCTTAGAGTAGCCCTGGCACACAGTAGGTGCTAGATGTGGGTGCTGGTTTTATTACCGTTGATTTGAGAGAGCACCGGTCCCCTCTCAGACTGTTCACTGTGACCTGCGCGGCCTCACCAGACGCTGCTCCAAAGGGGAGATTTCTCTGGAGTCACTGCTCCACAGGGCAGGGGTCCCCCCTGCCAGAAGCCCCCACAGGGCTGCCTCAGCTGGTTTTCTTCCATTTCTAGGTTACAGTATGTCTTGGGTGGGGGGGGCACCCATGCTAATTGCAAAAGAAGCCCAACCCCCACAGCGGTGTGGGTCACTCGTATTTTGTGCAATAATTAAGTGCTATGGAGGGGCCGGGATAGACACGCAGAGGTCATCTGCTCTGCTCCTTCAGGCAGAGATCTGATTTTGCTCAGCCCACACAGGCATTTTCATATCCTTTCCTTATAAATTAAAAAAAGTAAGAAAGAAGAAGTGAGAGATATTTTCATTACTTCAAGAATCACTGCAGGAGTGTCAGTTTGGGAAGACGGGGAAGAGTTCTGGAGGTGGGGGATGGCAGTGGTCGACGTGAGTGTGCTTAATGCCACTGCACTATACACTTAAAATGGGTTAATGTGGTAAATTTTATGTATATTTTACCACAACGCTATTACTAAAAAAGGGAGTCACTGCTACCAGACCCATAGAAACAAGGAGTGACCCGGAGAGTGTCCTATTGGACACACACAAGCGTAGATGTTGGTTTTGGGGGAGGAAAGAGGGCACTCGCTTGGCCTCTGAAGGCCCAGCTCAAACCTGGGCAGAGCTCACCTGGGGTGCTGGGGTCAGAGGGCAAAGGCTGCTCTGCCCTCGGAGGTTCCCCGCTCAGTGGAGAATCTTCCCCTGGAGGTCCGTGGCCTGTTCCTGAGGCCTGCCTGTTGCCCCGAATATTGTACATCGTGTTTCTGAAAGGAAAACAGAGGAGCATGAGGCTGCCATCCTCAGCCCCAGTCATGCCCGGAGCGGTCTGCCACACTCCAGGCACCCTGCAAGATGCATCCCGCCCGAGCGCTCCCCACCCGCCTCGCCCGTCTTTTCATGTTCTCATTGTACTTCCCGCCTTCCACACATGATATTGCTAATAACAGAAGCTTGATTCCCCCACCCCCAAACCCACTGCTGGAGTGTAAGTTCTCTTGAGTGCAGGGATGTTTGCCTATTCTGTTCACTAAGATATTTTGTGTTTTTGTGTGTGTGTTTTTTAAATGTTTATTTATTTTTGAGAGACAGAGAGAGACAGACCGTGAGCAGGGGAGGGGCAGAGAGAGAGGGAGACACAGAATCCAAAGCAGGCTGCAGACTCTGAGCTGTCAGCACAGAGCCCAGGGCTCAAACTCATGAACCATGAGACCTTGACCTGAGCCAAAGTAGGATGCTCAACTGACTGAGCCACCCAGGTGTCCTGTAATATTTTGTGTTTTTTAAGTCTATTTATTTTAGGGAAAGAAAGAGAGCATGCATGTGCATGTGCGTGAATATGGGCAGGGGAGGGGCAGAGGAAGGGGAGGGGCAGAGAGAGGGAGAGAGAGAGAGAATCCCAAGCAGACTCTGCACTGTCAGTGCAGAGCCCAACACGGGGTTCGATCCCACGAACTGTGAGATCATTACCTGAGCTGAAATCAAGAGTCAGACGCTCAACAGACTGAGCCACCCAGGCGCCCCCATGCATGCCTAGCATAGCGCCTGCAGCATTGAGGGCGCTTACAGCATACGTGCTGAATGAATGCTGAATGAACTTGCCAAAGGAACTTCCTGAAACTTTCATCTGGTTTTATAACTACTTGCTCAAAAATCATCAGTAGCTCCCTACTTCTGCTGAGCAAAGTTCCAAACCGCTCCTGGATCCTTCTCCCCTTGCACTCTTTCCCCACTTAGATCTGTTCTCCCTTGAGGCCTTCACTAATCATCTGGTCTCCAAGGAGTTTACTACACTTTGTGAATGGGCTACCTTTGACCAAGTACTTGTCTAGGTTGAATAATGGTGTCATTTCTTCAAGAGCTGGACAGTAACCTACCTGCATGTCTGTGGCACCTGGTACTGGGCTGCACATGCCCAGTGTGCAGGCTCAATACACTTTGGGTTTGTAGGAAGGAACTAGGTAACACCAAAGACTGGCTTAGGACCACAGCCACAGTAAAATTCATGAGGCAGATAAAAGGACATTCAACTGAGTTTATTTTCCCTTTGCAAAGATACAAAAGTAGATATATTCCGGGGCGCCTGGGTGGCGCAGTCGGTTAAGCGTCCGACTTCAGCCAGGTCACGATCTCGCGGTCCGTGAGTTCGAGCCCCGCGTCAGGCTCTGGGCTGATGGCTCGGAGCCTGGAGCCTGTTTCCGATTCTGTGTCTCCCTCTCTCTCTGCCCCTCCCCCGTTCATGCTCTCTCTCTGTCCCAAAAATAAATAAAAAACGTTGGAAAAAAAAATTTCAAAAGTAGATATATTCCAAAATTATTATTATTATTTTTTTTTGAGAGGGAGAGAATGTGAGCAGGGGAGAGGCAGAGAGAGAGAAGAGAGAGAGAATCCCAAGCAGGTTCCACACTCAGCACAGAGCCTGATGTGGGGCTCAGTCCCATGACTGTGAGATCATGACCTGAGCTGAAATCAAGAGTCAGACACTTAACTGACTGAGCCACCCAGGTGCCCCAACATATTCCAAAATTAACAACAAGGAAGAGGAAATGATTAAAAGAGTTCACCAGGTCAGCGTTTTCTGAATGGCAGGTTCTGAACTATTGGTAGATTATAAAATCAGTTTAGTATCATAACCAGCATTTAAAATATGGAATGGAAAATATCAGAATGCACCCCACTTCGAAAGAGTTAATATTTTGTAAGTTTTACTGAGCTATATATGTGTACTGAGCTATAAAACTCACAGTTTGAAAACAATGCACTAGGGGGTCATTTACTTAAAAGGCAGCAATAGTGTGGTCAAAAAAGAAGGGGACATGAAGGTTACAGATCTGTGATGGAGTCCTGGCTCTGCTGTCATCTCTATGTACAACATATACTTCTAGCAGTAAGATGGAAAAATTACCCTGAAAAACCCTTATTCACAAACACCTAGATGCTAGGTAAACACCAAGCATATTTCAAAAATATTTAGCTTAATTTCCAAGAAAGGAAGGGAAATTCTTGGGGCCTAAACGTGAATTCAAGTGAGAAGGTGACTACGTAGATTAGATTAGTCCTCAGCAAACATTCACTCCTTTCCCACCACCTCCGCAGGAGCAGAGTACTTCTTCCCTCTCCTGTGGGCTCAGGCAAGGCATGTGATTTGCTTTGGCCAAAGGGATGTTAGCAGATGTGATCTAAACATAGGCTTAAAACGTCCTTGCATATAGGGCTAGTCCTCTTCAAGAATGAGTCTCAGGCAGCTGCTGGTCTGTGGCAGATAAGAAATACGAGAAGTAGACCTAGATCTTACCAACAGCTTAGAGTTAAGACCAAGTGAACCTAGCCTGTATCAGCTGAATCCAGATGTGTGAGAAATGATCATATGACACTGAATTCTGAAGTGTGTTTGCAGCATAATTGCTATGAAAATTGACTTAGGATATGAGTTTGCTGTGGGGTCAACTGTTTTGTTTTTTTGAGATATAACTGACAGACACATAACATTCATTTCAGGTGTACAACAGATTTATCCAATCTAGTGTGAAATTATCACCACGATACGTCTATTGAAGATCCATCACCACGCATGGCCACAAGATGTTTTTCATAGATCAACTGTTGATTCCAGATGCCTAGAACCTTGGCTGTTGCACGAGAGGAAAGAAAGCCTTTGGACCCAGAGTGCAGAGTTGAAATTGAAATTCTTACATACAGCTGGGAGTCCCAAGATGAGATGAGTTAGGAAAAAACATGCCTGCTGGCAAAATCAACACAAGGAAATTCTAGGTGAAGGCTTTGGGCATTCACAAATTTTTCTTGTGATATCTTTGTTAGGTTTTGGTATCAAGATAATATTGGCCTGACAGAATGAATTGGGGAAGTGTTCCCTCCTCTTCTTTTTTGGAAGGAAGATTTTGTGAAGAATTGGTATTGGTTCTTTTTTTAAATGTTTGGTAGAATTCACTAGTGAAGTTATCTGGTCCTAGGGTTTTTCATCTGTATGGGTGGGGGGGGTAGTTTTTTTTTTATTATTATTATTAATTTAATCTGCTTACGTGGTATAGGTCTATTCAGATTTTCTCTTTCCTCTTGCATCGGTTTTGGTAATTTGTGTCTTTCTAAGAATTTGTCCCTTTCTTCATTTGTTGGCATAAAACTGTTCATAGTATCCCTTTATAATGTTTTTTATTTCTGTTAGCTTGGTAGTAATGTTCCATCTTTTGATCCTGACTTCAGTAATTTTAGTCTCATGTCTTTTTCTTGGTCTGTCTGGCTAGAGGGTTGTCAATTTTGTTGATCTTTTCAAAGAACCATCATTTGATCTGAAATTTGTTTTTAAAACAAAATCCAGTCTTTTGGTATAGTTGGGTCCACAATAAGATAGAAAATTGTACTTTAATGGAGAGTATAGCTGACTGATGGAGGGAAAATCAATCTGATAAGAACTAAGAAGAAATTAGAACTCAGCATTCCAAATGCTTGACTTGAAATTTGGTCTTTGATTGCTTTTGCTCTGTTGTTGTTGTTGTTGTTATTATTATTATTATTATTATTAAGTTTTATTTGTTCATTTTGAGAGAGAGTGAGAGAGAGCATGAGCAAAGGGACAGAGAGAGAGGGACAGAGAGGATCCCAAGCAGGCTCTGCATCATCAGCCCAGAGCCTGACAAGAGGCTGGAACCCAAAAACTGAGAGTGTGTGAGCCAAAATCAAGAGCTGGATGCCCAACTGACTGAGTCACCCAGGTGCCCTCTTGTCTGTTGTTATTAAGATTCTATTGTAAGATGCCTCTGACTCTTTGACCTAGTCACCTCCCCTTCCCAGTTCTCACTTTCCTCATCTACAAATAAAAGGGTAGTGGTCATATTAAAAAGAAAATGGTGGTCCTCAGGAACACTATTTACTGAATACCACTTCGTGCTGGGTCCTGTGCTGAGCCCCCATTACATACATCTCACAAATCACAGCCACACAATTGGAGAGGACTCAGGAGCACATTCCTATAGCCAGAGGTGCTCGCTGGGTGGGTGACCATCATTGCTGCCTACATGTCCCCTTGCCTCCCCTATGTGTCCAGGGGCTCACAAGAGTCATTCCTGGGCTAGGGGAGGGTACAGAAACCCTGACTCCGGGGCAGCAAAGGGCCTCCTAAGCTCTAGCACACATCACCTCTGGAGATAGATGCTCATTAACTACTGACGCAGCCCAGGTGGCCACTACCTAGCCGAACTATTGCACTTGGAAGAGGTATCTCCATTTCATAAATTTATTGACGTTGTATGGAGCAGTTCATAGGTCATTTTCTGTGTAGGATTAGCTCCAGGTCTGAAGGGCCTGGTCAGCATGGGCGGAGTGGTCATAAAGACTTGCTCTGGAAGGATAACCTTGGGCAAGCCATTTATCCTCCCAGAGGCTGGCTTTCCTTGTCTGCAATGGGGATGAGGAACATGTCCACAACAGACAATGACTGGACCCTTCCATGGGCCAGACGCTAAGCTAACACTAGTAATTCAACTCATTTAATCCTCCCCACAGCCCAGTGAAGTACTAGTACCACCTCCATTGTAGAGAGAGGAGAAATGAGATTTGGCAAGGATCAGTAACCAAATCATAGAGCCAGTGAGCGGAGGGACTGAGCATTAGACCTGGACGTCTAACTCCATGGTCTGAGAACTTAGCCATTCTGACACCACCTCACAGGCTTGTTCAGACAACTCAGAGCCAGTGCCACGCACCTAGCACAGCGCTCTGGAATACCCTGACTTCCTTTCCCAGAGTATGACCCGGGCTTATGACAGAGCTCACAGCAAGCTGTAAGAACAGCCAGGGCCCAGGCTGCGGGAGACAAAAGCAACCCTAATCTTATGGGGGCTCGCAACAGCCCAGGGCAAGTAGCCCATTTCTTGCACTTTTCCCTCACATTTTCTGTGGGTTATTACAAATGTCAGGACGGAAGTCACCAACTGATCCTCTGAAACTTCCTTCCTTTCTGTCTCTGCATGTTCTCTCTTCCACTTCTGCTGTTTGTGGCCTTCATCAGGCACTGATCTGGCTTAAGCTTGGTGAGACCCCCCTGGATACACCCTGGCTGGATGTCTGGACTCCCCCCCACCGCCCCAGCAGGCTCCCAGCACATCTAGTTCCCTCCAGTTCCCCCTGAGGGAAAATCCCCTGCAGGCCACCTTCTTTGTCTACTCACACCAGGGGGCTCACCCATGCCACCTCCTAAGTCTCTCTCTGCAGCTCATATCCCTCTCCTGAGTTTCCGGGTCCTTCCATCCAAATGTCTCTTGGGCTACTTTTATCTACAGCCAGCAGGCCTAGAGGACACTTATCGTCTTTCCCCTAAAACCTGCTTCTGTCCTGGGATCAGTATCACTACACTCCTAGTTACCTGAGAGAATTCAAACGCTGAAACCGACAGGGAAATTCTGTAAAGGAGCCACACAGAGCCAGGGGTCTCTAATCCAAGTCCAGGTAACAATCTAGTCTGCTTCCTAAAACATCCCTGTCTGTCTGAAGTCCACACAGAAAATAAGCACCACAACAGATCAGTATTGGATGCAGTATGAATTCCCAAAAGCTTCCTTCTCTTTGGTTAGATAAATGATAATAGCAGCATGTAGGGGATAAGCTTAGGAATTCCTCGGGCTTACACCAATGGGTTAACAAGACATAAAGAAATACAAAGTCATAAAACGCTCAATCCTGAGTTTGGGCAAATCAGACTGGCACCCCAAGAATAGGGGGGTGTAAAGGCACCCCGAGAATAGGAAGGTGCAAAGATGCCAGGAATAGGAAGGTGCAAAGGCACCCCAAAATAGAGAGGGGGTGCAGAGCCCCCAGAATAGAGAGGGAGAGGCAAAGGCCTAAAATAGGAATGGCGCAAAGATGCCCAATACATAGGTATATGAAATAAACAAGATTAGATATTCAGGGTGGAAGCACCCCAATTTAGTACTATAGCAGAAAAGCCGCTTTCACAGGAGAATAGGGCCAGGTTAGGTAAATCGGTGAATTGGACTATGGACCACTGCGTTGCAGACAAAGCAGCCCAGAATGGAGATGGTTAACAAAAGAAGAAGTACCTTACTAACCCTGAGGTTACTCCCCCTACCTGTCTCATCCCCTAGGCTAAGATAAACAGAGGTACACCCTCCTGTCTGCTGTAAACAACCTTCCTCCTGGTACCCAGATTTTGTTTTGTATTAACCCAAACCCCTCACCCCAAATATCCTCAAGACTCCCTTTCCCTCATGTCCACAAGTTAATGTTCACAGATTCATTGTCCCTTTGTGCACGTCCATCGCCATGTTTGTAAGCCTTCTGATCCTAATGAAAACGGGGCAAGGACCCTTATTCGGGGCTCTTGTCTTTTCCCAGACATTAGCCACCTCTTGCTTTAATCCTACATCCTGCTTTTTTGCTAGACAAGAGAGAACTTTAGACCCAGAGTCTATGACAGCAGCAAACAATATTTATAAAGTACTAAGCACAGTTCTAAAGCAGTTTTCATGCATTAACCCATTTAACTCCCACACTAATCTTGTAGGGCAAGCACTATTGTATTCACTTTTACTAACAACTTAAGTGAAACAGAGAAATCAAACAAGATGCTTAGGACAGCACAGCCCATGACTGGTGGAGCCAGGATACAAATCCATGCAGTCAGCCTCTAAAGTTCAGGCCATATTACTATCTTCTTAAAAACTATTTAAATCAAATCCTGCTAGCGGGAAATTGTATATACAATACACGAATAATAAATGAAAAAGTAGCTGAGAAATGATCAACATACAGTAAATTAAACATATTAAAATTGAATTTAAAAAAACTAAAGGTATGAAATTCCAGACTTCAAGTTTTATTACAAAGTGGCAATAATTAAAACAGTATGGTACTGGCATAAAAATAGACACATAGATCAATGGAACAGAATAGAAAACCCAGAAAGAAACCCACAGTTATATGGTCAATTAATCTTCGACAAAGAATGAATAAGTATACAATGGGAAAAAGACAGTTTCTTCAACAAATAGTGTTGGAAAAACTGGACTGCTACATGTCAAGGAATGAAACTGGATCACTGAATTAAAGACCTAAATGTGAGACCTGAAACCATAAAAATCCTTGAAGAGAGCACAAGCAGTAATCTCTCTGACATTGGCTGTAACAACATTTTTCTAGATATGTCTCCTGAGGCAAGGGAAATAAAAGCAAAAATAAACTATTGGTACTATATCAAGACAAAAAGCTTCTGCACAGTGAAGGAAACAATCAACAAAACTAAAAGGCAACCTATGGAAGGTACTTGAGAAGATACTTGCAAATGACATATCCAATAAAGGATTGGTATCCAAAACATATAAAGAACAGATACAACTCAATACCCCAAAACCAAATAATCCTATTAAAAATGGCAGAAGACATGACACTTCTCCAAAGAAGACATCCAGATGTCCAACAGACACATGAAAAGATGCTCAACATCAGTGATTATCAGGGAAATGCAAATCAAAATTACAATAAGATATCACCTCACAAGCCTGTCAGAATGGCTAAAATAAAAAACACAAGAAATAAGTGTTGGTGAGGATGTGGAGAAAAAGGAACCCTCTTGTGCTGCTGGTGGGAATATAAACTGGTACAGCCACTGTGGAAGACAGTATAGAGTTTCCTCAAGAAATTAAAAATAGAACTACCCTACAATCTAGTAATCACACTACTAGGTATTTACCCAAAAAAATACAAAAACATTAATTCAAAGGGATACATGCACCCCTATATTTATTGCAGCATTATTTACCAAATTACGGAAGTAGACCAAGTATCCATCAATAGATGAATGGATAAATAAGAGGCGGTACACACACACACACACACACACACACACACACACACACAATGGAATATTATTCAGCCATAAGAAGAATGAAATCTTGCCATTTGCAATAAGATGGATGGAGCTAGAGAGTATAATGCTAAGTGAAATAAATCAGTCAGAGAAAGACAAATGCCATATGATTTCACTCATATGTTTAAGAAACAAAACAAACGAGCAAAGGGAAAAAAGAGAGAGAAAGACAAACCAAGAAATAGACTGTTAACTATAGAAAACAAACTGACGGTTACCAGAGGGGAGAAGCGGGGGGTGGGGGGAGGGGAATGGGTGAAATAGGGGATGGAGATTAAAGAGTACACTTATCGAGATGAAAAATAAAATGAAACTCAGGTAAAAAATTTTTAAAAAGTAGGTTGCAGGGGCGCCTGGGTGGCTCAGTCAGTTAAGTATGCCACTTTTGATTTCCACTCAGGTCATGATCTCATGGATTCGTGAGTTTAAGCTCCACATCGGGTTCTGCATTGGCAGCACGGAGCCTGCTTGGGATTCCTTCTCTCCCTCTCTCTCTCTGACCCTCCCCCGCTGTGCATGTGCAAATTCTCTCTTAAATAAATTTTTAAAAAGTAGGTCGTATACAATCACTCTGGAAAAAAAAAAGTTAACAACTTGATGCGTTTCACATATGAGGACACTTGTGACACGATCATCACATTACATTCAATATGATCTCAGTTATGCATATACATGTATCGACAATGAAGAGGAAAGAGATATACCACATGCTAAGAATGCTGTCTGGGAGGCAGGATCATGGGTAACTGAAAACCTATACCTTTCTAGATGTTTCTAATTTCCTACAAAGAATATGCACTATTTTAACAATCAGAAGCACAAATGTAGTATTTTAAAGAAATGATGTGACGAATTAAAAATAAAGCCCCTCACCCTCTCCCCAGGACCACATCCCTGCAGGGATCACACCAGATCACTGTAAGCTCCAAAGAAGGGGCTGTCTGCAACGTGGCCGGCCCCTCGGTCCCACTGCACTTACTGTATTTCGGTTCCCAGATGCTTGAGGGAAATATTCTGAAGGGCTAAGGGCATGGCAGGCACCGGCTGCAAGGCGGCTGCCACACCCACGAGCCCAGGGGGCGTTTGCACAGGGCACAGGAACTCCTCCAGCTCCACTTCCTCTTGCTCTGCGGAACAGAGAAACAGGGTAATCATCCACCTGGGTCGCTGCACTTGTACATACGAGACAGAGGCGCACTGGGCTGGGTTCCCACTGGGAGCAGGTGGGAGTCAGTGGGCTGCCTGAGCAAGCCTTCTTTGGCAGGTTAAGAGAAGCCAAAGAGGCAGGCTTTTCATTAAATGTTCTTCCAGGAAAATGATGCGTCTTACTGAGAAAGTCTTCCTGAAAACCTCGTTAAAATATGCAGAACTGCTGATACTTCTACATCTGAGAATCTACCCTAAAAACGTTACCTGACATGCAGACAAAGCTTTATGGGCCAAGAGGTTCATCCTGGCACCGTCTGTCCTCACACTGGAAATAACTCCCTCAAACTAGAAGTAAAGTTCTGGGGAGGGGTTAAACAAATCATGATGCCTTCTGAAAATAGGATATTACTCAGCCGTTTAAAACAACACTAATGAAGAATGCTTAAAATCATGAGGAACAGGTGTGGGATATAAAAACAGCTAGTAAAAAAAATGGGTTAGAGCATCATGATCGCAACTGTAGAGAAAGTCTCACAGAAATACACTCTGTGGTATGGACAGAGGTCAGAAGTGCATGGTGGGATCAGAAGCAGGCTGCCTTCATTATCGCTTCGTGTTTTTGCCCAAATTGTCTATGCTAAATACGGGTTATTTTTTATAAACAGAAAGATACTGTATACTCATCAAAAGTAGAAGTTTATAAACAGATTTTATAACATGGAGGCATTAGGGTCACAATACGTAGTACCATAGAGCAAGGTAGGCTGTTTGTATTATTATATGATCTGAAATACGTTTAAATAAAAGGCAAGCGGGGGTCATAATGTAATGTGAACACTGGCTGTCTCCGGGTGACAGGATTATGGCTACTTTTTCTTCCACTTTTCTACTTTTTGTTAATGTTCTGCAACGATTCTTATACAGTGAGTGCTTCAAAACACTTAACATTAAGGAACGTTTTGAGGCTAAGGTAACATTATTTGAAGTATAAGAGAGAGGAGGTGAAATACTCAGAAGTTAGTTTTGAGTGTTACAAAAAGCAGGGGAGGATTAAGACCACCTATTGGGCAGCAGGATCTGGATCAGGCAGCTCCTGAGACATGGAGGGCAGCAGGCACCTTCCACCGGAGCCCTTTTACTGAGAGGGTGAAATGTAGGGGAAGAAGGAATTTTACCTTTGCACTCCATTTTCAAACAGGGTGCAGGTGCAAAAACATTGACTACAACCGCAGGGGCGGGGGAGCTGTTCCATCTACTCACAAACAGACTTTGCAATCAATATATTTAATTCCTAATAGGCCCTGTCACATCCGGCAGATGGGCCACGACTTGGCCCAAGTCATTCTTTTGAGCTCCCTCTCTTCAATTCACTCTCTCACCAAACACTTCTGGCATCTGCCCTGAGGTTTCTGGTGGAGCTGGAGAAAGTTAGATAATCAAAGGCATAGGAAGCTCCCAGCTTAAGGAGCAGGGAGAAGTGTGCACTTCAGGAAGACCAAGTGAGTAGAAGCTGGAGGGCAGGCCAGGCAAGGTGCGGGCGAGTTCTGGGAGATGAAGACAGATTGTTTCACCGCAAGTCAGGAAAGGCTTCCTGGAGGAAGGGCACTGGAGCAGGGCCTAGAGGGCTGGAAAGGATTTTGAACTGCTAAAGGAGTGAAGGAGGATGCCAGGAGGGAACAGAGGAGATGGGGCTGGGAAGGACAAATGGGCGGGAGGGGGCTAATAGGGGATCTCATCTGGCTGGACCCACGGGACCCCTGAGGGTTTCAGCAACAGCTCCAAAGAACCTGGGTTACAGCCGTGGTGTTGGAAGAACCGAAGCCAATCCACGTTTCTGTTAGAAGGGTGCTGTGACCAGACTGGAAATCGCATTTTCTCTTCTGGCCCCAGGTTCCACATTTTTAAATTAAAAAAAAATTTTTTTTTTTTAATGTTTATTTATTTTTGAGAGACAGAGAGAGCGAGCAAGCTGGGGAGGGGCAGACACAGAATCCGAAGCAGGCTCCAGGCTCTGAGCAGTCAGCAGAGAGCTGGATGCGGGGCTCGAACCCACAAACGATGAGATCATGACCTGGGCTGAAGTCAGATGCTCAACTGACTGAGCCACTTGGGCGCCGCATGGTTCCACATTTTTAAAATGAGAAGGATACTCTCCATCCTGTCTCCTTCGGAGGTAAAGTATATCAAAATATTTAGGAAACCATAAAAGCCCCATTCTGTGGACTTGCATCTTTCAAAAGTAGTCTTTAATCCAGACTTTGAGCTGATTCAAAATAATTACGGTTTTCTTGTTTATCAATACTTTAACGATCTTTATCCTCCCTCATGCAGAAGAAACAAAAAATGTGCAATTTGCCTAAGATTTTTAATGTCTTGGCAGGTACTTCCCTAACTGCCAATATCTGTTCTCCTTTAATGTCCACCTTTGGCCCTAAATCCACCCTGAGGCCACACGAACTAAGCCTTGGGGGTGAATGTCACCCACTGGCTGGATTCGCCAGTGAGGAAACAGTGGCTCAGGGGGATTTTCGTGGCCAGGGTCACACAGCCGGTAGCAGAGTCATGCACTCAAACACAGTTCCTTGCTTGTCCACTAAAACCACGTGGCTTGTCAGAGCAGGTTTTGTGGCCGGCGGACGGTTCCCAGATGAGAGGGGCTGCCCGGGAAGGCCCCCAGCTCGAGGAGGTGTTTGAGAGATGGGTGGCACGTGACAGTGATGTCACAGTGAAGGTTAGCACTTCCCGTGGGTAAGAGGATTGGTCTGGGGCCTCTGGGCCTCTCTCCAAGGCCGCACAAGGAATTCTCAGCAGCGTTCATCCGAACGCTTTGCCTGAGCTGCAGGGGCTGCTCCACCACCAGTAGGAAGTCATTGACCAACCAAAGGGCCTGGGCCAGCCAGTCGCTTCCCTGCAGGGCCCTGGACATGGCGGTGGCCTCCTCGGCATAAGGAGGGGGTTATGAGGCTGCAGATTCGGGTTCAAATTTCAGTGCGGACATTTTCTTGCTCTGCTACCTTGACCAGGTAGGTCCACTGGCCTCTGGGGGCCTCAGTTTCTTCTTCTGTAAAATGGGCACAACACTACCTCCTAAGATTGATGTGAGGATTAGATGACATGAAAGAAGCGCGTAAAGTGTTAGAAACAGTGTCAGTGGTATGCATATTTTTACAATAATATATTCTTACCTAAGTGCTATTTTGTGTAAATCGTGTCTTACTTCGGCAACATATTATCATTAATCTGCTGGTTTGCCCTTGATCTTTCTCAGCTCTTGTGGAGACCAACGTTTAGGTAAAGCATAAAATAAAGGTGTAAACGCTTAAAAGCTGCAGACAACATGCCTTGCAGATTGCTCAACAGCAGTGATAGGACACTTTTTACCAGATGAAGTGTCTGTGACTCAAAGGCAGATGTGAGTCAGTTGGCTTTCAGTGTCCCGGAGCCGGCTCTGCTTCCTCCCAGAAAGGGTGGGGACTGGCTGTGGGGCAACCTGCTCCAGACAGCAAATCCAGGTCGCTCACAACTCCACAAATGTCCTTCTGGATGGGCCAGGAAAGGTTCGCAGGGGACATGATCCGGAGGGTGAAGGCCCACATCCCAGCTTCCTGCATCTCCTACCAGGGTCCTCCTTGGGAGACTGGTGTCCTGGTCATTATGACAACTGCTCTCTCCCTCCTCCACCCCCCGGCCCCCGGCCACGTCTCCAGTAGGAGCTGGCCCCGGAGAGGCTCACTAAATGTACTAAACCAAAGCCACAGAATTCAAGAACCTGGAAAGGATTCAGCACAGCAGGAGAACCTGTGGGATCCCAAAGCCATTTCAGTTCCAATTTCAGTTCCGGACACACCAGAATTCTGTCATCAGGAGGGTTTCTTGTCACTGCAAATCTGAGGCTGATCTCGGCCAATTGTGCCAACTTAGGCTGCAGTTTCCCACACCAGGCAGGGCTGTCTGACTCTGGCGGAGAGAGGGTGGGTTGCAAGTGCAGACGCACAAACAAACCCTTCCCCAGAGAAAGCCCTTACTCACATGAAACACCCAGAAGGTTCTCGGAAGAAATGACTGATAATTACTATTAATAACTGAAAAGAGCAGTTATGTTAAGAGTAGTAATGTACACATACACATATAACAACAAGTTACTAGAACAGTTACTATGTACTGAGCACTTACTGTGTGCCTGGCATTAGTCTAAGGGCTTTACCTTCCTTTCCTCATTTAATTATAGAATCCAATGCAATCGCTCACAAATATCCAATGTGCCAGGTAGGGCACCTGGTACTGGGACACAAGTGACAAAGATACGGTCCCCACCCGAGGGCAGGGACCGACAAGGATGCTGTAAGGAGAACACAGCGTGACAGGCCTTGTTAGAACCAATGCGAAAAAGCGTCGAGGGCTCTACAGAGTCCAGCCGGCATAGCACTGGGAGGCTTCCAAGGGGAGCCTGGCAGGAGTAGGAGGCGACACTGGAGCGTGGCACTATGAAGAATAAGCGGGAATTTGCCAGGAAGACAAGCTTCTGGTGCTGCTGAACGCACACGGCGTGAGGCGGGCACTGGGGGAGCAGGCAGAGGTGAGCCGAGGAGGATGAGCCCTGGGCACCGGGCTAAAAAGCGGGGGCGCCGGTCACGGGTGGGTGGGGCTCCAGCGCTCACTTTAGAAAGTCCGCTCGGCCTGCAGTGGGGAGGATGGTCTGAGGTGGCGGGCCGGTTTCGCGGGCACGGGTGAGGAGGCTACTGTGGTTTCCAGCCAGGGGCCATGAGGCAGAGCAAGGTACAGCAGCGAGGAGGGCCGGCCTGGTGAGGACGCCAGAGGCAGACACGGCCAACATGGTGACCCCGACGGCCTGGCAGCCCAGGCACTGCCGAAGGGGGTGAGGGCAGCGCCCTGTTACCGGACAGCCGGGTGAATAAAAGGCCATTTAACGATGGGAAAGAAACTGGGGTAGCAGATGGTCAAGGGCAGAAGAGCTCGGTTTGGGACACGGAAAACACATGAGTACAGAGTTCTAGAGGTGCCTGGCCACAAGTCGCGCCCTCGCCTATTGGGTCTCCCTGCTAACCGAGGATGAGGCGTTACAGACACGCTGCAGCTCTGAGCTGGGACAAGGCTCCGAGCCCTTACAGGGGCAGCTGGGGGTGGTCTGTCCTGATTCTCTACCTGCCAACCATATGGCTGGCTGCAGCGTGGGGGTGGGAGGGTGTGATCTCCAGGACTCCTCCATACTTGGATGTTCTAGGATTTGGGATCAAGCAACTTCCTTTGTAGGCCACGTGGAGGTGAAGGATTCTGCCTTAAGGGAATACTACGGGTAAAATCACTGACCTACCCAACGCACACACAGAAGCATTTGTGTAGGAGGCAGCAACAATAACTGCGTGTTCTCATTACCCTTCTGCACAGCAACCCCGTGAGAGTCTCATTTCTTTGGACCTTCCCACGGCGGTCATCGTAACAGTAGCTGACGCTTATTGCGCTCTGACAACGTGCGGCATGCTTCCGACCACTTAAGGTGTATGGATTCATTTGATTCTCATAACAACCCTAAGAAGTAGGTATAGTTTATCCCGCTCATTTTATACGGAAGGAAACGGAAGCTCAGGAAGATCAAGCAACTGACTTTTAAGACCACACAGGATTAGGATTTGAACCCAGACGTCCTGGCCTCAGGGCCCGTATTCTTGCCCTTGACACTACACCGTGCCCTAACTGATCCTGAGTCACATCCCTGGCTCTTTGCTTCTTTAGCAGAGGCTCCTCCCACTCACTCCCAACAGGAGGGGAAATGCTTGGTCACCAAGACCCCTGGGTGTGTGTGCAGGAGGCGAACCCATTGGGTACCTAGCTCGAGGCGCAGGGCGGGCCCATTCCCAGCCAGGGTGGCATCAGGGGCGACGGGAGGTGCAGGCGGGCTGTTGTGGAACTCCCAGCGCTTCATCTGCAGCTGCTGCAGCCAGTACAGCATCACTTGCTTGGTGGCGGCCTGAGAAGCACAGGGGTTAATTGGTATGGCCCTGTGCCCTATGCGTGGCACTGGGTGTGGGGTGCAGGAAGGTCATGGGAGGCTTAGTGACTCTCTCCCTCCCAGGGAAAACAACTATCACTGCAGATGGGTGCCTGCTTCTGAAACCCCACCTGCTTCTTGGCCACAGAAGAGAATCAGGCATCAGTCCCAAACTTAGAGGTTCCTTAACCTTTCTGGGTCTCAGTTTTCCCATCTGTACTATGGTGAAGATACCATTCATGTCCTGGGGCAGTTATGAGGATGAAATGAGGTAAGGGAAGTGAAATGCCCAGCATAGTACCAGACACACTGGAGGTGCTCAAAATGTGCTCACTGGACAAAGGAATTTGGAGGGGATAAGAGAGGGAAAGAACTTTGAAATTCTGACCTGAGTGGGGCCCCAGCACCTCACTGTGCAACATCGCAATGTCTTAACTGACTGTGATATTGCGATTTATAAGAAACATATATTTGATCATTCAAATGACCCAGATATATTTCTCATATGTATTTGATCTTTGTCCATGGTTTCTGGCTCACAGCTCCTAAAGCCCTTGGAACTTCCTGGGATAAGGGCGATAAAGCTGACTTTTGTTGTGTTCATACGTTAACTCTTGGAAAGCCCTTAGGGAACCTAATGAGGGGGGCTGGTTGCCAGGAGAACCAAACATGTGATTAGAGGCTTGGAACTTTCAGTAGGTTTTATACCCTGCATAGAGCCCAACTCAGACCTTGAACTCAGGACCCTGAGATCAAGACCTGAGCTGAGATCAAGAATCAGATGCTTAATCCATTGAGCCACCCTGAGGTGCCCCAAGGCTTGAAACTTTCAGTCCCACCCCTATCCCCCAGAAAGAAAGAGGCTGAACCAGAGAATAGCCAATGACTTAGTCAGTCATGACTATGTAATGAAGCCTCCATAAAAACCCAAAGGACTGGGTTTGGAGAGCTTTTGAGTTGGTGAACATGGAGATGTGGGGAGAGTGGCATAGCTGGAGAGGGCATGGAAGCTCCTACCCCTTCCCCATACCTTGCCCAATACACTTCTTCATCTGGCTATTGATTGGTATCCTTTATCATATCCTTTAATAAACTGGTAAACATAAGTGTTACCCTGGGGGTTCTGGGAGCCCCTCTAGCAAAATAATCAAACCTAAGGAGGAGGTCACTGGAAACTCCAATTTGTAGCCTGCTGTCAGCAGCACAAATAACAGCCTGGGGCTTGTGACTGGCATCTGAAGTGAGGTGTGGAAGTGAGGTGGGAAGTCTCGTAAGACTGAGCCCTTAACCCATGGAATCTGATGCTGTCTCTGGGTAGACAGTGTTAGAATTAAGTTGAATTCTTGGACACCAGCTGGTGCCTGCGAATTGCTTGGTGTTGTGGGGGGATCCATGCCCCATGTTTGAATTGGGTCCAAGAATCCTAAAAGACTGACTTTTTATGGAACAGAGAGAATCCTTCCTCTGCTTTGGGGATGCACTGAAATCATGGATTTGGTTGGGGACTGGAAAGCCATATGCACACAGTAACAACATAGTGGCACCCTCCAGGCACCCCAAACAAGGTAATGGTTGATATTGGTCATTCGTTTCCCAGCACTGGATGGTCCAAATACCTACTTTCACATCTATTACATTGTTGGATCCTCCAGGAGGGAGGCAGGGCAGGAGTGATCAGCCTTCAACAGATGGAGAAACTAAGGCTCTGAAGTTGCCCAGGCAGTGGTGGTAGAGCTGGTCCCAGAACCCGGGTCTCCCCCTTTAGACCAGAGCTTTGTGACAATTTATGGCCAGGGGACTGTGGCTTACACAGAGAAGGGCTGGGATCACCTGGGCCACAGCAGCCGGGCAGCTCGCTGGGAGTGGATGGTGAACTTCACAGAGTCGCCCACAATCAAGGCCAGGTGAGAACACCAGCAGGCAGCAGGCTATGGGCAACCAGGGCAAAGCTCCCCCTTCTAAGTGATCCACAGATGATGTGTGCATGAGGCCAGGGGCTCCATGAGAGAGGACCTGGGCCTTCAGGAGGTGCCACATGAGATAAAATGATGCCTACCAGTCTTCTCTTTCCATACACTCTCCCTAAGAGACCTCAGTGCTACCCAGGGCTTCACCATGACCCTGTGCTGACAAGCTCCCAGCCCATACCCAAATACCTCATTTTAGTAATTCACTGGACAAGTGTATATTGAGCACCTACTATTCATGTCATGGCCCCATCCTCTTAGAACTTAAGAGTCTACCAAAGGGGTGTCCTAAGGCCTCCCTAGCCTGGGTTCCCTAGGTCGTGGCTGGCCCGACTAAGCAGTCAGCCACCCCTCCCTTGCGTTCCTCCTCCCTCACATCCCTAGTCACCCCCATCGGTCTTCCTCCCCTGTCACAGCTCTAGCTCAGCCACCATTCTCTCTCGATCACCTCCAGATGGACTCCCTGCTCAGCAACATTGCCTTCTCATTTTTTCTCTACGCAACAGCCACACTGAACCTTCTAAACATTCTAATCTCGCAGGGCTTCCTTGCTTAAAGTTCTTCAACAATCTCCCACAACCCACAGGACAAAGTCCAAGCTCCCAGGCCTACCTCACAAATGCCACACGCTTGGGCCTCCACTCTCCCACTCCATCTTTTGGGCCCCTCTGTACCCCAGGCTCCTGTGATCTGCCTGGACACTCTGGGCTGTATCCTGTTTCTTGTCTTTGCTCCTGGGGCTCTCTCGGCCAGGAATGCCCTTCTTCCTCTTGTCTGTTCATAGAAAACCGAATCCCTTTTTCAGGACTCAGATGTCCTCCCCTCTGTGCTGCGCTCCTGGATGGACCCTTCCACTCAGTGGAACTGACCCTCCTGTTCACCATACTTGTCTGGTACAGACTTATCAGGGCGTCTCTAAGGAACATTTCATGTGTGTGCCAGCCCCCCTGTGAGTTCTCACCAGACCTTAAGCTGTTTGAGAACCAGGGGGCAGGTCTGATTTGGCTCCATACCCTGGTGCTTAGCACCGAGCCAGGCACACACATAGATCAATGGAACAGTAAAAGCCATGTGTTCAAGACTCTGTAGACAGCAGTTAGCTTGTAGGAGGAAACACATGATCTGTAAACCACCTGATCTCTAAAATGCCTGCCTTCCCTGGCCTGGAATTCCTGGTTTGCATTATTTTGTCTGATTTTCCCAGCCTGGTCACTGGCCAGGCCCAGCCATTAAAGGGGAACTGAAGCTGTGGGCTACATACAGGGCGCTCAGTAGATTTCCAGTTGGCTGGAAGTGGGGGTCGAGGAGCAGGAAGACGGGGTGGGGTTGGGGAGGCTGTCTCCTGGCACACTGTTCTCTGGGGTGTGTGAATCCTGGAATTCTTAACCCAGATCTGTCTTTCCACTTAAGTTCTGGGGCAACTCCTCCGGAAATGAACATTAGGGCCTCAGTTCTATTACCATGTGGGTTCATTAAACAAACATTTACGGAGCACCCACTCGGTGCTAGGCTGTATTCTAGATGCTGGGATTAATTCAACAATTTGTAGGTCCTGGATGCTTACACATCTTGTTTTAAATCTCACAAACTACCTAGATTCTGGGAGATTAAGTAACTAGCCCAGGGTTACACAGCTAGTTAATAGTAGCTGATGTAAAATTTGAATCCAAGCCTGTCTGATTTCAAAGCATGTGGCCTTACCACTGTTTCAGGCATTCTCAGTTAAAGACGATAATAAAACAAAACCTACTAATGGTGAAACACATTGAGATAAGCCTCTATGAACATTCTAGGCTGATCAGTGAAACCTAAGTATTTTATAATCTCCCAATCCCTGCCAATGTTTGCTCAGCATTCAATTCCCTCCGCCAAAATATCAAGAAAAGTGATTCAGAGTCCTGGTCTTGAGAGGACTGCACAGCTCATATCTTTACTACCTTTCGGCCCCAAGTAAGAAAGTTAATGTAACTGCATTGTTAAGGCACACCAAAAAGTAAAAGTTTTGAAACAGTACTGAGAGGTACAAAGACTAAGGGATTTCAAGTGTGGGTTACACCACTCACTAGATGCCTGACCTCTGAAGTAACTGGCTGGTTACTTCATCTCTCCAAGACTGTTTCTTGATTCTAATGTGGGTACATCATTCCTGCCTGTTATGGGAGCTCAATGAGAAAATGGGTGCAAATGCGTCTTGGAATGCACGAAATCCTGGGCACCCACGGTTCACTGGGGGAGATCAGGGTCTGTAATACTCGTTCCAGTAAATTTATTGTGACCACCCACACGTGCCAGGCTGTGCCCTGGGAACTCATCCCGGCTTTAAAAGGAAAAAAAACAAAAAAACAAAAAACTGCCCCATTTACCTTCAGGGTAATAATCCGGCTGGGAGTCTTGATTTCAAAAGTCCCCTCCTCGGCGTCTGCCTTGCAGTCAAAGACCGCACTGGAGAGGTCGATGCTGTCCAAGGGATTGGCATCCTGAGCGGTCCGTGAATAATACAGGCGACGTTTCTTCTCGTCGTAGAAGAACCAGCGGGATTTCCAACCCCGGATGGGCCCTTTGCCGCCAAATTTATTTAAATAACCACAGAGTTTCTTGGGGGCCGCCTCCAGGGAACGGGAGCAGCTCTCCGACTCCTCCGGAGGCAACACCTCGGGGCCCCTGGCAGGCTCTTCGGACCTGAGGACCGAGGAGCTAGACTCTGCGCGGTTCTCCTGGGCGCCCTCCATCTCCACTAAAGACCGTCGAGGCACTGGAGGTCCGCAGCCAACTCTGGCCAAATCCCAGAGACTCAGCGGGTACCTCCCAAGAGCGAGAAATCTGGGCGGGGGCGGGGCCACTGGTGACACGCCCCCCCAGGAGACCGCAGGAATGCGGATGGCTACAGTCAGTTAACCTTTGACGGCAAACCCAGGTGGGGCGGATGGCCACGCCCCTCCAAAGCTCTCCGCAGCCAGGCCACACCCCGACACGCCCTCGGCCGGCTCTCCCCATCCCACCCGCTTCCGGCTTTCACGCTCCTCCAGTCAGCCATATTTAGTGAGGGCAGCTGCAGGGCGTGAGGGGGCCCTCAGGTTGAAAACACGGTGACACTGAGCAAAGTTAACTGGCGGCAGGGAAGCGGGAAGAGATGCTTGTCTCTGACTAGACTGCCTTGGTAACTCGTGTAATAAGGTGGAAGGATGGTTCTTCTTGCGTCTTATGGGCAGTCCGCCTTTACCCCGCAGGTGCCGCGCGGGTTACCGTCGGACGGCGCATTCCGGGGCCATTGGCTGAGAGGGACGCCGGCTCGGTGACGTCACTTCCGGTGCAGCTCGGGGCGCTCTAGGTCTAGGGCTCCGTCCGCAGGCTTGTATCCCGCGTTTCTTTAGCGCCGCGGTGCCTCCCAGCTGACTTTCCCGGCTTACCCCGGTACTGTTCCCAACTTCCACTCACCACCCAACGGCTCTGGTCGCATTGTGTAGGGCGATCAGGCTTGGCTGCTGCTAAATAATGATGCTAAAATCCTAAATAAAATATTTACAAATCAATTCTAGTATTTTACGAAGACTTATATACTTACTACACCTAGAAGGAGTTATTTTAGGGATACAGGGATATTTTAATAACAATAAAAAAATTACACCTGCAGTGCAAAAAATATGAGCATCTTAATATTTTCTAAAAAAGTATTTGATCAAATTCAACATCATTTCTGAAGTTTAACACTATTATTATGGAAATAATGTTTCAAAATTTCTTAAGATAAATCAGACATCTTGTTCTAGATTTTCTAGCTAAATAATGATAGATATTTGAAGGAATAATTATAATAATTTCAAATATATGCCTTACATCTGAAAAACCAAAGAGGTCTTCCCACTAATGTTCCAGGAGCTAATCCAGGATTCCACATTTGCTCATCATGTTTCCTTAGTCTCTGTGAACTATGACATATTTCAGTTTTTCCTTGTTTTTTATGACCTGACAGTTTTGAAGGGTATTAGTCAACTATTTTGTAGAATACTGTGAATTTGGGTTTGTCTGGTGTTTTCTCATGATGAGAGGGGGATGATAGGTTTTGGAGGAGACCAGGACAGAGGGGAAGTGCCTCTCTCATCACCTAATATCCAACTATGTGATACACACATGGTGATGGTAACTTCTGTCCCTTGGTTAAGATGGTTTCTGCCAGATTCCTTGGCTACAAAGTTACCATTTTCCCCTTTCAACACTCTGTTCCTTGGAATAGAGTCCCTAAGTCTCTACCACAAGAAGCTCCACCTTCTGGGGGGTGGGGACGGTCGGTAGCATTTTAATTTTGTATAGCTTATTAGAATGATTCTGAAGCTTATTTCCAAGAGTGAGCAGGTGAGAATAGCCAAAAAAAATTTTTTTTAATTTTTTTTTTTACATTTATTTATTTGTGAGAGACAGAGAGAGACAGCATGAGCAGGGGAGGGGCAGAGAGAGAGGGAGAGACAGAATCAGAAGCAGGGTCCAGGCTCCAAGCTGTCAGCACAGAGCCCAATGTGGGGCTCAAACGCATGAACCGTGAGATCGTGACCTGAGCCGAAGTCAGATGCTTAACCGACTGAGCCACCCAGGTGCCCCAAGAATAGCCAAAATTTTGAAGAAAAAGAGCAATTAGGATTTGGCCTACTATGTACACAAATTTATTGATTCAACCAAAAAGTATTTAGTGGGCACCTTCTGCCAGGTACCATTTAAAATACAGGGCTGCAGTGATGAATGGGACAAGGTCCCAGATCCCATGGGGCTGTCACCGTAGTCCAAGGAGACAGGCCATAGACAGGTAAACAAGTAAATGAACATGGTGACTTCAGATTCTCATACTTTCTAGGAAGAAAATAAACAGAATTATAAGAACAACAGAATGCAGTATTTCTGGTTCAGGGGCAGGCACATAAATGGAGCAAAGTAAATTCAGAAAAACATACAAATAAGTGTAGAAATGTAGCACAGGGAAGGGTTTCAAACTTTTTTTTTTTTTTCAGTTATTATCCCTAAAGGAGCCTTTTCAGGCTTTTCCCCCTGATCATCACCTCCTGTAAAATTTTAACACCATAAATATAATATGAATCTCTTCATGAACTGCATGTATATCTGTGATTTATATATACAAAGAGTAGGATTTTTCTTTTGTACCCCAAGAACCAATTTTGAACTCCTTGGGGTGATATTGTCCTTATTGAGATTGCATGGGATTAGTATAAGATAAAGTTAGAATTTCAAAACATTGGGGAACATGATAAGCTATTTAGTAAGTTAGTTTAGGTATTCACCTAATATTGTGTATAAAAATAGTGTTTATGTAGATTAGAACATAATGCATAAAAATGAAACAAAAATATATACACAATGGAGTGTTATTCAGCCTTAAAAAGGAAGAAAATTCTGATACGTGCTATAACACGGATTAACCTTGAAAATATTCTGCTAAGTGAAATAAACAAGACCCCAAAGGGCAAATGTTGCATAATTCCACTTACATGAGGTATCTAGAAAAGGAAAATTCACGGAGAAAGAAAGTATAATTGAAATTACTAGGGGTTGGGGAAGGGAGAAATGGGGAATTATTGTTTAATGGGTACAGAGTTTCTGTTTGGGATGATGAAAAACTTCTAGAAATGTAGAGTGATGATGGTTGTAGAATACTGTGAATGGGGGCGCCTGGGTGGCTCAGTTGGTTGAGCGGCCGACTTCGGCTCAGGTCACGATCTCACAGTCCGTGAGTTCGAGCCCCGCATCGGGCTCTGTGCTGACAGCTTGGAGCCTGGAGCCTGTTTCGGATTCTGTGTCTCCCTCTCTCTGACCCTCCCCCGTTCATGCTCTGTCTCTCTCTGTCTCAAAAATAAATAAACGTTAAAAAAAAAATTAGAATACTGTGAATGTACTTGAGGCCACTGAGTTGTACACTTAAAAATAGTTAAAATGGTAAATTTTATTATGTATAATTTTACCACAATAAAATTTTTTAAGTGAAACCATAAGTATTTGAAGAAAATAAAGGCAAATATATATGTAATCTTGGTTTGAGGGAAGGAAGCCTTTATAAGCATAACATGAAAAAGAGCACACAGAAAGCTAAAGATTGCTAGACTGTCCTTAAACATATTCCGAATGTGTGTACCAGAAAATATCAGAAACCACTTGAAAAGACAAGTGCGAATTGAGAAAATTATCTGAAACACATTTATAACACATATGATGTAGGGTTAATATTTATAAGCTGCACACACAAGTCAGTAAGTCAAAGAAGCAATGAAAATAATGGACAAATCAACAATCCATTCACAAAAGAAAAGACTAAATGTGTAAAAAGCAAAACCTTTTAACCACTCCAGTAATTTTGACCTATAATTAATATTGGTCAGCTTTTTTTTTTTTTTTTTTGGTATGTAATCTGTCCCTTGAATGGGGGCACATCAGTCTCCTAGAGGAGGGATCAGAGGAGCGTGATGTAAATTGGGACAAGGAACACAGAAAATAACTTGGCAGCTAGGTCAAAAGTCCTAGGGGCGCCTGGGTGGCTCAGTCGGTTGAGCGTCCGACTTCGGCTCAGGTCATGATCTCGCGGTCCGTGGGTTCAAGCCCCGCGTCGGGCTCTGGGCTGACAGCTCAGAGCCTGGAGCCTGTTTCAGATTCTGTGTCTCCCTCTCTCTCTGCCCCCCCCCCCCCCCCGTTCATGCTCTGTCTCTCCCTGTCTCAAAAATAAATAAACATTAAAAAAAAAAAAATTAAAAAAAAAAAAAGTCCTGGAACTTTGTGTGTCCTGTGGTTTAAAGTTCCATCTCTAAGAATTTGTTATAAGAAAAAAATCAAAATCATACATGCTTACAAATATGTTCATCACAGTATTACTTATTACTTCAAAAATTTCAAGCAATGTAAATGTCCAAAAATCTGAAGTTGGTTAGGTAACTGATTAATTACTTTTTGCAGGAGGATATGAAATGATATGGAAAATATTAGGTTAGGGGCACCTGGGTGGCTCAGTTGGTTAAGCGTCCGACTTTGGCTCAGGTCATGATCTCATGGTCCGTGAGTTCGAGCCCCGTGTCAGGCTCTGTGCTGACAGCTTGGAGCCTGGAGCCTGCTTTGGATTCTGTGTCTCCCTCTCTCTGACCCTCCCCTGTTCATGCTCTGTCTCTCTCTATCTCAAAAATAAATAAACGAAAAAAAAAAAATTAAAAAAAAGGAAAATATTAGGTTAACAAAGCAGACCACAAAACCATTTTCACAAAACTTACTATTGGTAATAATATATATATATATTACATATTTACATATGTATGGTGTATTATGTATATGTATAAAAGATTGGAAACATGATGCATAATATTAGTAGCATTTTCTCTAGGGGTGGGATTAAAAATAATTTTCATTTTCTTCTTTTTTGCTTTTCTATATTTTCCACAGTTACAAAAATATGTAATTTAAATCTTAAAAAAATGTACTTGTGGGGCACCTGGGTGGCTCAGTCTGTTGAGTATCCGACTCTTGATCTCTGCTCAGGTCATGATCTCATGGTTGGTAAGTTGGAGCCCTGCATAGGGCTCTGCACTAACAATGTGGAGCCTGCTTGGGATTCTCTCTCTCCCTCTCTCTCTGCCTCTCTCCTGCTCTCTCTTTCAAAATAAATAAACTTCAAAAAAATGTACTTGTAGGTGCACAACTGTTCCTGTTTTTAAGTTGCTCCAAAGTTGAATATAATTTCTTACTTGAGGAACGGGGATCATACAGACTTCTGGATGTAAAATAAAGAAGTCCCAGGGATGGAAGTACAGTATGGGGAATATCACCAATAGTGTTGTAATAACTTTGTATGCTGACACATGGTAACTACCCTTATTGTGGAAAGCATTAAAGAAAAAAGTAAAAGAATGGAGATCATAAACCTTTTCTTGGAGCTCCACGCCCATAGGAAACAATCAAGAAAATTACATACAAAAAGAAGATTAATTAAGGAGCTTTCTAGAGAAAGAAATACATAACATCCAACTCTCCAGAGTTGTAGCCTAAGGACACACACTAGAACACTATCATTGTCATGGTCAAGAGTTGGAAGGGGTAACGCAGGTTTCTCAACTTTTCCACCCTGTTACAGATTGAATTGTATCTCCTCTAAATTCCAATGTTGAGGCCCTAACCGCTCCCTCCCCCAGTACCTCAGAATGTGACTATTTTTGAAGACAGGGCCCTTAAAGAGGTAATTAAAGTAAAATGAGGTGCCAATATGACTGGTATCCTTATACGAAGAGAAGATTAGGACACAGACACAGACAGGGGGAAGACCATGTGAAGACAGAGAGAAGACCTCTAGCCGTCTACAAAGGAGGGAGAGGCCTCAGACAAAACCAGCCCTGTCGACACCTTGATCTTGGATTTCTAGCCTCCAGAACTGTGAGAACATAAATTTCTGTGGTTTAAACCATCCAAACTATACTTTGTTTGCAGCCCTAACAAACAAATACACACTCCTAACAACAAAATGAGCCTCTTTGTAAACCCATCTGAGACACAGCTCAAAGTGGCTTGGAGCACCCAGGAAAACTCTCGGAAGCCTTATTTTATAAACATAATCAAATGCAAGTTCATATCAGACAGTTTTATATAAACTATTTACACTAATTTCCAAAAAGCATAATAGTCACTCCTTACTCCCAACCATCTACACTCTGAGGGATGTGGGGAGAGGCAGGGCATACAGTTCCCAGTTAGGGGTGGTGGGTGTCAGGAGGCCGGGCCACTGGAATTTTCATTGGCTAATTACAACCTTTCTGGGCTTTGGTTTCTTCACCGGTAAGACAGGGATCATAATTTGTCCCCAGGACATCCCACCGAATGTTTTTGAAGACCAAAAGGTAATGACAGAAAATTTTCTCATCAGTATTCTTCATCTTTAATAATACCAACAGGCTTAGGGTTGCCCCGGGGGAAAAGAAAATAAAAAGGAAAAAAAAAAGATTGAAGTTTTGGTGTAGGGAAACTTCTGTTGATCTAGACATATTGTTTGTTATGCATTCTAGTAAATGCACTTCTGATTATTACATCAAAATATAGTTAACATCTCTCCCCCGCCCTCCCTTCCTTCCCCACAAGAATGTTGTTAGCTGCAAAGCCAGAGGTTGTCAGAAAGCGACCCCTTGTGGCCTTTATTCTGTACTGCCCTTGGGTATGTTGAGTGTTCTCAATTTTGTCAAAGGGCTTACTTAAAAGAGGCACCAAACAATATCCCCTTCCCCCAAAATCATATCCCAAACAGGCATGTTAATACTTTGACATCTTTAAAGGGAATATATTTTACATGTTCCTTCAACCCATTTATTTAGTGAAGGCAAGAGAAATGAATATCTATCAACGAAATCATGTCTTTCTTTGTGTTCAATATAAGGGCTTATTACATGCACTAATGAACATTATGCCTCAAGTTATTTGGAGTTGTCTTCCTTGTCAAATTTTTTCCGTCTTACTAGGGGTTAGTTTTAGCTCTCTTATTAAGGAAGGAGTACAGTCTTATTGAAAACACATTTTTAAAACTCTAGGTGTTCTGGTCAGCAAAACATCATCATATGCTTTCTAATAGACCTATTTTTGAGTAATATAATTTCCAATTGATAATAAGCCCAAAGGATTCAAGTTTACTTGGGGCATATTATTTTTAAATACATATTTTTTAAAGGGAATTAGGTTCACTTAAACCCACAAGTCATTTGCAAATAGGATTCTCATTGGCAGTTTTCTTGCAAAATACTGAATTATGCAAACAGAGAGATAGTGTTTAGTTTTGCATGGATATGTCCTCATATAATATAACCTCAGAGGTCAAAACAGCTCGTTAGTTACCTGGAAGGATCACCATAAAGAGTATCCATCTCTCAGCTAAGGTCTGCATGATTGAACATAACGGAGGTTTGGCTCCACACGTCAAGCACAAGTTTGACAGCGTTTAGCTATAGAATCTGGAAGGAATGACTGGATACTGCAGACATTGAATGCTCTAATTTTTTTTTATTAAATAAAATAATTTATTAATATCATTAGTTCCCCTTACTTTTTTTCAGTTTTTTCTTTTTATTTAATAAGATCAAACTATATATATTGCCCATCTTACTTTTTTCACTTAACATTTATTTCATTTTATTTTTTTAAATTTACATCCAAATTAGTGTATAGTTCAACAATGATTTCAGGAGGAGGTACCTTAATGCTCCTTACCCGTTGGCCCATTCCCCCCCCCCCCACCCCTTCCAGTAACTCTCTGTTCTCCATATTTATGAGTCTCTTCTGCTTTGTCCCCCTCCCTGTTTTTATATTTTTGTTTCCCTTCCCTTATGTCCATCTGTTTTGTCTCTTAAAGTCCTCATATGAGTGAAGTCATATTTGTCTTTCTCTAATTTCACTTAGCATAATACCCTCCAGTTCTATCCACGTAGTTGCAAATGGCAAGATTTCATTCTTTTTGGTTGGATATATATACAATCCATTGTATATATATACCACATCTTCTTTATCCATTCATCCATTGATGGACATTTGGGCTCTTTCCATACTTTGGCTATTGTCGATAGTGCTGCTATAAACATGGGGGTGCATGTGTCCCTTTGAAACAGCACACCTGTATCCCGTGGATAAATGCCTAGTAGTGCAATTGCTGGATCGTAGGGTAGTTCTATTTTTAGTTTTTTGAGGAACCTCCATACTGTTTTCCAGAGTGGCTGCACCAGCTTGCATTCCCAGAATGCTCTTCTATTTTATATTCCATTTCAAATTCTTTGAATTTGAACGTGAATCAAATTCTGCCAAAGGAACTCTGATCCCGGGGAAACTTGCTTTTTAATTCATTTTTAAAAATCTTATTTATTTATTTATTTATTTATTTATTTATATTTGAGAGAGAGAAAAAGAGCACAAGAGGGGGAAAGGGACAGGAGAGAGAGAGAGAGAGAGAGAGAGAGAGAGAGAGAGCGCGAGCGAATACCAAGCAGGCTCCATGCTTAGCATGGAGCCTGATGCGGGGCTCGATCCCACAACCCTGGGATCAAGACCTGAGCTGAAATCAAGAGTTGGACACTCAATCGCCTGAGCCACCCAGGCGTCCCACTTTTTATTTTATATTTTAAAATCAAATAACACGGAGGAATATTTTTAGTTTAATGTTCACAACTTTATAAGCCAGAGAAAAGAAAACGAGACTTTTGTGTTTTATGTTCCTGGTATGCTTGGCAAGAAATGTAGCAACATCATTTAATGGGTGGGGAGAGGAACTCCCATTGGGACATTACGTATCAAATCTTGGTGGTACTTTAATCACTTCTTCTCCTGTCTTTGGAGTTAGATGGTCTGGACTTGAATTCTGGCTCCATCATCCCTAGATGCGTGACCTTGGACAAGTTACTTAACCTCTCTGTGCCTGAATTTCTTCATCTATATAACTGAAGATAATCATAATACCTCTCCTGCAGTGTTATTACACAATTATGGGAGATATTCCATGTAAAGTGCTTACATAGTATCTGGCTATGGAAAGAATTTAAGAAGAGCTAGCTACTAATATTAGTAAGAATTCTAAGAATCATAGGTCCTTTAAGCTAATAGGGAACTCCCAACATGCATTTGATCCAGGTCATTGTCCAAACTCTCTTATTTTTATTCCAAGCTAGCAGACAAAAAAGTTTTCCTGTTTCTCACTGGTTTCATTAAGTAATAGAGGTCTCTGAGCTCTTCTAAATGGAGTCAACTAGATAGTAATGTTCCTTCAATGAGGAATAATGTCTCTTTATGATTCTTATTTTTTTAAGTTTATTTTCATTTTGAGAGAGATATGGAGCACAAGTGGGGGAGAGGCAGAGAGAGAGGGAGACAGAATCCCAAGCAGGCTCTGTGCTGTCAGCGCAGAGCCTGATGTGGGGCTTCAACTCACAAACCATGAGATCATGACCTGAGCCAAAATCAAGAGTCAGATGCCTAACTGACGGAGCCACCCAGATGCCCCCTAATGTTTCTTTAAAAATGGAAAATGGCCACTGTCCTGAAGACGTGGTGTGGCTTCATGATCCACCAGTGGAAGCATACCCCAGGAATTGCCTTCTTCTCTCCACTGGGTTACTGGGAGCTACTAGGTCCAGGGCTGGGTGAATATGGCATTTTGGTGACTTCCTGTCCTGTTCACATGCGCTGCAAACCTTCAGTGAACATGGGGAGAGAGGGAGAATTGAGATCAACGTAGCTCTATACCGTTGTTTCAAATGAAGGTTGAGAGCCATAGCATTTAACAAAGATCATCCACTCAAATGCCTATGGAGAGAAGGCAGGTAATAATATATATGAGTTAAGTAGCTTGGGTGTAAGGAAAAAAAAACCCAGAGTACAAGCAGGATGGTAAATGTCAATTGACACTTGGCTTTGATGTAGTATAATAATAGGGAACAGTGCGGCTATGGTGAATTAAAGAACCTATGACCTATATAAAGGAGTACCTCTACTCAGCTCTATTCTACTTTTCAAAAGAAACTGGAAATGCAGATTTTATTTAAATAAAAAATTTGAACAAAAAAACCACTTCATAGGCAAACGTTGCGCTAACAAAAGCAAACACATGTTTGCCCCAACATGACATGTGCGTTGTCCATTTGCAAACTGAAACACAGGTCTTCAGACTTATCCATTTCAACCTCTGACCCAGTGGAAGAATTCCCTCTCCAGCCTCCTGATTTGAATGAATCCTTGTGGAGATGGCGCGGCCACTTTCTCTTGAGGCTCTCTATTCCATTATGTAAACTGTTATGTTTGCTGAGCCAAAACTGTCTTCCTGGAACTTACTGCAGTCTGTCCTCCTTTGTCACTTTGATGCAATAAGGAGGAGGATGACACGTTTTATATGTGACTGCTTCCCACAGAAGGTAATTGTTGTCATGCCATGCTTTCCCACTGCCCCCGTGACATGATTTCTAGGCTTGTCACTAATTAGTTCCCCCTCCTCCAGAACTGCCCTTTCAGAAAGCACATGGCCAGAACTGGAGGTGTGACGGCAGGGAGATAAATACAGACCCCGGTAACTTTCATCTCCAAGATGCTAAGCAAATGGGGACATCTGCCCTGCTGGGTCACATCTTCCCCCTTTGACATATAGTTTGAAGAGATCAGACAACGGGGAAAGGAAAGATCTCACTTTCTGCAAAGCCATGTGGAAAAGTGGAAGGATTTTACTGGGGACGGAGTTTCCTTGGAGATGACCATGGAATTCTTAATGACACTGCATTTGTGTTTAACCTGGGGCCTCGGGACGCTCTAAGGACAGCAAGGAGATACAGCGGCCCACTCTGGAAGCTCAGCCCTCTTCTTTCTCTTCAGCCTGCCCACTGGCAGACCACTCCTTAGCCTCTTTTAAGATGAATGAACCCCTCGCAATCTTCCTTAGTGTCCAGTCACTCCATGGGAAACTCACGTCTCCTGCCAAGCCACACGGGGAGTGCTGCTGGCCACCCTCAGACCCCTCCTCTCTCAGCTGGGCCATCTTCTTTTGGCCCCTTTCTCCACACCCCAGCAGCATCAGCCCTGGGCATCAGACCAGTGGTTCTGAAGATTTTGGCTAAAGGGCATTGTGAATCCTTGGTGGTGGGGAAAGGGTATGTAGGAATACTCTGGGTACCCCTAATCTTACGGGGGAAGAGAACTTGTCTAATGCCCACCCTGTTCCCCAAGGGGTGAGAAAGCGATGGCTGCTGATCTGTGGACTTCACATGCTCTTGCTTCCTCTAGCTTTGACCCACAAAGCCTACCTCGCCCCCACCTTCAGGCTGTACATACAGGGTTGGGGGTGAGTGAAGGTGGATGTTGCAGGTCTTTTCTGCAGAAATCGTATGAAATCATGACTTCCTGTGGGCCCTGCACTGAGATAACAGCCTCACATCTGGTAGTCCTTAGAACTCAGAGCGGAGGCTCTGAAACCCAATCCAGAAACACTGGTAACATTCCAGTGGCTTTCCTGCTGTGGAGTTAAAATTGACTCCCAAAGCGGCCTTCTGCATGGATGCTGGGAAGAGGCTGGCCCGAAGGTGCTCTCCTCCCTGACTCTTGCCCACACAGTGGAAACTGAGTTTTTAGGAGTGTGCATGAGACTTCTCTAGTTTCCAGAAATGGTCTAGGTAGAATTGTCATACGGCTTTCTCCCTACTGGGTGGGCTATTGTAGCAAGAAATTAGGAGGGAAGGAGTTAAATGCATGGCCTTCCGACTCTACCTTGATCCCAGAATCTTCCCTCCGTGCCTTCCCTCTCTCCCCTCTCTCCTTTTCTTCTCAGCCCATTGCCTCACCAATTGATCTATAAATCTACTTTGTCTCACAGAAACCTGGTTTTACTTTTTTTTTTTCCCTTGAGACTACAGATTGAATGAGATTTGACATTCACTTCTGCTTCTTACAGGAAATCTTTTCCCAAAGCACATTCAGGCTTAGCGTATTGTGTGCTGTTTTTTTTTTTTTTTTTTTTTTTTTTTTTTTGAGAGAGAGAGAGAAAGAGAGAGAGAATCTTAAGCAGGTTCCACTGTCAGCGTGGAGCCCAACGTGGGGCTCGATCCCACGACCCTGGGATCATGACCTGAGCTGAAATCAAGAGTCGGATGCTCCACTGAGCCATGCAGGCGCACCTGTGTGCTCTTTGTCTGTCTTTATGCTGCAGAATCTTCATAGGTTCTACATTGATTTTTTTCCTGCCCAGGAAGAGGCATATTTTATTGAGGTATATACTTAAGATGTGTGATTATAGACATTTGTGTGTGTGATCATATGCATATGTGTATATATGTGTAATCACACATCGTAAGTGTACAGATCAAAGAATTTTCATGAAGTGAACACAGGCCTGTAACCAGTGCTCAGACCAAGAACTTGAACATTACCAGCACCCAGAGGTCCTCCTCATATCGTCTTTCCCACTACCTATCCCCACCAAGGGTAACCACTATTCTCATGTCTAATAGATGAGCTTTGCTTGTTTTTGAACTTGATATTAATGGGATCTTACAGTACGTCCTCTTTCTGTCTGACTTCTTTCAGTCTGCATGTTTTTCAGATTCTTTCATATTATCACATGTAGTGGTAGTTTTTCCCCTGTTATTACTATATAATATTCCACTCTGAATATATTATATCACATTTTATTTTTGTTCTGTTGATAGCGTT